>NC_051851.1:77709558-78334558 GCF_905115235.1 Hermetia illucens
TGCAATGCAAACACCCGTCCTCTGCCTCCGACAAGACTCTTTATTTTCTTCGTAGTTATGGTACTTGTTCTTGCTGCGAGGAGAGGATGCCAAGTGGTGACTGCTCCAATTGTTGATGTCCGTACCTGGGGAGATGAATCGTGAATGCTTTCTTTCGTCGTTTGGATTTTCTTCTTCTCAGAAAACTTTGAGTGAGTAATGGAATGTGGATGCAGAATGCAATTGAAAAGTGAGTAAATTCTTAGAGATTCATTAAGATACAGAACTGGTTTTCAGGATCAAGTTTCTAATTAAGTATTTCAGAAACCTTAAATATTCAAGAGTTTGATTGTCAACAGCAGGATGAAATATTTAAACTCGCCGCAGTCATCCAGAGATTATGATTATCTATAAAACAGAAACAATTTACTCCTGAGGTCCATCATCAGTTTTATACCAAAGCATCCGTTCTGCAGCTGTTCACAATGGCAACGAGATAGGTGCGAGCACCAATCGTCGCTATGACTCCAATTGGCCGAATAGAATGCATTTTGCACGTCCAGGGTTACTATCACGCAACATTTGCTGGTACTACCCTTTCAATGATTTGCATTTTGGCAAACTAGTAACCAACTTGATGGCATCAATTGTTGATATGGCTTTGTGGAACCCAGACTGTGGACCTAAAAACTTCTTTGGCTCTAAAAGACCAGGAGCACTCGGTTGTAGATTATCCGCTCCAGCATTTTCCCCATAGTGTCTAGAAGAGGTGTGGGCCTATAGGAGGATGTCTCACCCGACAATAGTGGCAACTGATGCTGCCTCCATGCTGTGGTGAATATCCCTTTGGATATGCCCGCTTCTTATAACTCTGCAAATATGTCCGGTATAGATTTCACGGAGAGCTTGAGGGCCCCATTCGGTATTCCGTCCAGGCCCAGAGCTTCGTTGGAACCTGTTCTTTTGCACATCTCCAACGACTCGTCTGTGCTTACTGCCAGGATTCCGTTACATTCAGAAATCTCTTGCTGGAGGAATAACCTCTGAATGATTTTCACCAAGAGGATTGGGCACGATCGATCTCTGTTCCGCTCCATCACAACTCTACAGGCACTCCCTGAGTTTACATACGGGTCACAGTAGAGCTGCTTAAAGCATGCCTTTTGCTCCGTTGAATGGCTAGCTTGAGATTTTTGCGGGCTTCCTTGCTTCTTTTTTCCACGTGATAGATCTTACTTACTGCCCTCTGAGCCGTTCGTCTAACTCGGTGGCAGAATAATTAAAGGCCGGCTAGTTCACTATTGCACGGGACCGCCAGTCTTTGGATGTTGGTCATGGGTCGTCCATCGTAGACTCGTGGGTCAAGCTAATGAATGATCGACGCTGCAATGATCGAAGTTTAGTTAAATAAATCCTTCTTTTTTTTCATTCCACTTAACGTCTTCCTGAATTCAAGGAATTTACTACTTCGGGCAATATGCCGATCATATCGTCCTTGTTTTTTGTTCGCACAATAGGCATAAGAGCAGACTTGTAGCCCCGATGAAGGGAAGTAGCTCAAAAAATATCTGTATCTAGATGGTTAAAAATGATTACTAGCGAAAAGAAAAGGCAAATCTTGATTATTTCAAATAATTTAATCGCGAGAAACACCGCGTGATTAAATTTAGAGGCATTTGGTCTCCATTGCATTCCTTGGCAATTGGCCTTTTTCCCCCCACTTACTACATCGATCGGATCGATGGATGCCGTTGGTGTTTACCTTTGTGAAGTGTTCATATATGAGGCCCTGGAAGCACCATTTAAATGAAATCTGCTCTTTTAGACAGCAGCAACCCATTCGATTTTCTTCTCGCATTCAACTGACTATCACCTGCACTACCACCACTGGTAGTCGTATTGTGGCCGTTTGGGTACTATCATAGACTTTTCTCAGACTTACAATGGATTCTTCGACCAGTTCCTTCAACTTAAATTGCTTTTTTAATGCAGTCAAAACTTATCCTCCCCGTGGAGATCCTTGCCCCGTATATAGACCTCATGTTTTTCGGTCCGCACAGTGACATTCTTAACAAGTAAGTTCTTAACTAGGTTACGAAAATCATCAGTTTTGCCACCCTCAATCGTTTAACTCAAACATTAGATGGCCTTTCTGGCTCTTTCCGATTTCGTTTCCCTTTTATTTTTTTTTTGGTCTTCGAAACTACTAGTGACCCGCTTTTCTTAGGCTTCGCACTCTTCCATTTGGTGGCAGGACGAAGACACTACGGTTAGATGTTAGATGGCACTGTTTGGACGGCCGGTTTCAGCTTTTGCTTGGGTGCTCTTTCTTGCTCTTGCGATCTATTACAGGGGATCCTAATGGCTCTTACCATATTTTTGATAGTTTGGTGCACGTTATGCTTATCCTTGATAAACTCGGGCAGCTCAACTACTTTTGCTCCAAGCTACATGAAGGATAGTTCTTCCATGCCGAGGCTCTGTTTTCGATGAGTCTTGACCATCCTTACCATTTTCCGCCTTCATGTTCTTGGGAAATTCCTGCTTTGCTTCAACACCTCTTTCTCCAAATCTACATCGCTTGAAGCATTAGATGCCACGATCGCCGAGCTGCCCACCATCGAGGATGGGGGCTGCCTTTTCACTCATAAAAGCCGCCGGAACTATAGTTCTGAACCGCTGCACTGTTATTTTATATCCTTCTTTCATCTTCCATGTTTTTTTTTGGGAGCAGGGTAGGTGAATGCATTTACGCACAGAGTATTGGACTCCCGCAACAGTACGCGGTGGGACTTCCAACTAACCACCTCTCTGTCATCAGAGGACTAGCCTGGAACCGCTTGATATATTACTTCGGGCTAGCTCTTCTTTGGGAGAATTCAGGTCAGGGAATTCCTTCACCAGCGGGCGGTAAGGGAAAGAAGAGAGAGGGGACTTCTTGTCATCTGGTCCCTTCGTCGGTTGAGCTCAAAATTCTTCGAAACAGTAAAATCGTAATACAGCTCCATCTGCTAAAGTTCTTATTGTCTGGAGTGAGCTCCCCTGTGTCTGGATAAAGCTGTTAATGAAACCCGTCCCACTTTTCACAAGAGGAAAAGGTTCAGGACATACAATGAAGAGATCGTCCCTTCCCAATCTTGTGCAGGTAAGACTGAAAATTTGCTTGCCCACTTAGAAATTGGATTAGGAAATAATCAATCTCACCGTGGGTTCGGTTTAGTCACGAATCTACACTTGTCTCTTGGCTCATTTTGCAAAGAAAGTTGCACTCGGCAAGTGTGCGTTGACGTTCTTCATGTGCAGATACTTCTCTCGTCTTTGCGGCTGCAAATATCTTTACGTTGCTTAGCAAAGAGGCAACGGGGATCACTCTCGCAATTAGCACCACGGCCATTTCTGAGATAGTGCGGAAAGCAGACGCTACTCCCAAAGCTCCCCGCTTCTGTACTTGAGCAAGACGCTTACAATGCACCTTCTTATCAAAGGCATCAGCCAATACTTCCGCCTTATAGACCAGAAGTGACTGCGTTACCCCCATAAGAAGATGTCTCCTAGTAGATACGGGGCTCTAATATTCGCCATTGATGGACTCAAGGCCGAGACTCGAAGAAGAAGCTCATCCTCGAGTCAAGCAATAAACAAGGGTATTTAACAGCTGGTTTTGACTCTATAGTCAACTCGGTGATCGATATGGGACTTTCTGGTCAAAATGACTACTTCGGTTTTTTCTAGCGCAAGGCTGAAATCATCCATCCACTTACCGGCCACGTCAATATGCCACGTCTACTTTGCACCTGTTGCGTCTAGCAACAAGTAACCCAACGTCCTCTGCACAACCGACCAGACTCTTCTGAAATATTGAGTTTTAGCAGACTATATTGAGTTTTATAGACTCTAGCATCCCACAGAGTAGGGAGTGGTCTTTCAGATAATCCCACAATTGCTACAAGGCACGTGGAATGAGTTTTTTAATGCTTCCAGGATCTATCTTACGAAATTGAAGGCTTTTCTGACAGGAAGCATTATGCGGAGCACTATCCGTCGAGATCGTCGACTTTGTGCACCGGCTCGATGAACCGCATCGACGGCCTTGATAACAGCATCCATCGTGGATCTCGTTGATCCCAACCCGAACTCCCTTGGGGATAAGTCTGGGTCTCCTTTCCTTTGCTGATTAGCGCTTCCATTTTGGTTTTTTTTTCTGGATATCCTTTCCACAGACATTTTGGTCTATACACCAGTATTGCATCGCAAGGCTGGATCAACTTTTAACCGAGGCTCATTATGGTTTTCTCCCTTTCTTGTTTTCGTCGTAGTTCTTCCTGCCTAAGCTGTTGATGAATAGCTTTTAGTTCCTTTAGAGCCTGGATCCAATATTTTCGGGTGTTAGACTGGCGCTATCTTCGCCATTACCCGCCACGTCATTCTCGTTCGGTGCACTGTAAACTTGAGGCCATCAAATATGATATGCTCCGCATTCTCGGTCACGTTACTACATATTGCACAGGATGGTTACTCGTCGTTACCAAATCGATGTAAATAAGCACGATAACCTCCATGTCCACTTAAAAATTGCGTTAACTCGCCTTTTAGTGATGACATGACCTGTACAGGCTACCCCATGGATCAGAGTCAGCTTCAGTACACATCTGCTTAAAATGTTCGGATTTGCTCTTCGTGATAGCTAACTGGAATTTTTTTCTCGCATTTTTGTATTCCACGTGTAGCTCCTCGAACTCAGATCTGTTTCTTCCACGCTGAGGTGTCTCCTAGCTTCGAGGCGCTTTTTCCGAAATTCCCCAATTTTTGAATTCTACCAGAAATTAGAATTTCGTCTTCGGAAAGCGCTGCGCAAGGCATGGAGGCTTCGCATGTCCGCTGCAATTTTTCCACGACCTGTGAACATTTTTCTTGTGCGCTTCCCGATAGCAATGTATGTATAGAAGTACCTCCTTGAATATTTCTGCGTCAAATTTCTTGGTTACCCAGCTCATCGTTATTCTTTCTAATGGTTTCAAAATATCCCTTGGCGAGGTTTTGAAGTTAGCCCGATGATCGCGAGTGTACCCGTTACTGCCTCTGACTAGACTACCACTGACGACGGTGAGGTCTACCAACGATTGTGATTCTTTCCTTCAAAATGTGCTGGCTCCTCCAAAGTTGGCAAGTACCACGTTCAGGCGCGAGAATGTTTTCAGCAATATTCGCCCGCTTGCGTTGATTTCTCTGCTACCTACTGCCCATACGTTCAAGTCGCCGACTATTAGTTTGGAATTGTAGCGGCTTGCATAGTTGCAATGCATGTCGGTCTATCTGTCTGTCTGGCACACGCACGTTACTCAAAAACGACTACGCCTATTGATCTCAAATTCTATAGAGACTTTGGAATTATGAACCCCCACACATGCGGTTAAATACATTCTGCAGGTTGAAATTAACAGGGGTTTCCATATACCCAAAGGATGGTGGCAAATGTTGTTTTTTCACCGAATACATCAATGTGGTGTATCAAAGAAAAGGTTTCGATAATTACTTTTCGAATTAGATATTAGTTTTGACATTGGTTGAGAGTAGTGCGGGGATCTGAAAAGGTCTATTACTTTAAGAATTTACCCAAACCAAAATTCTGAAAAAACTGATGGTACTTGAATTGTATGTATGTATGTATGTATGTATGTATTTTTCCTATTCGCTAGTGTTGAATTTTATTTTGCCAATACCGATATGTCAGGAACCACTTGCTCCCTTTCATGATTTGTAACAAGTCTTCCCTAAAGGGAACAAGTGGTTCCCGAAATAGCGGTATTTGTAAAATAAAATTCAACACTAGCGAATAGAAAAAACAAGTTTTATTATTTCAAATAAATAATCGCTAGAAACAGCGCGTAATTACACTCAGGCAAACTTATGGTAGTCAGTGTAAGTTGGATCTAGGTCCCGAAATATATTCCATTACGACATCTTTTCAGATAAAGTTAATTATAGTACATTATTATATTTTGAAAATTTACTATCAAATTCGTCTTGGATCTGCAAAAGTTGTGCGAATATTGGCTTTAATATGAGCTATCACACTGAAAAGTTTGATGGAAATCCTGTCATTATTTACAAATTGAGAGTAGCTCAAAATTGTCTCTTTCAGGGAATATTCAACATATGTACACTACGAGGTAGATATCTCCAAATATTGTTACATAAATCAAAACCTTTCATACCTGAAGCACCAAAATTCCGGTTTCCGACTGATTTTTGTTAAAGGAAAATGAAAAGGTTCAAAACTGGCTCCCTAAAACCACTTCTCCTTCGCTTAAACCGGTGTTATGTAGCGGAGCCGAATTTTTTTCGAATTCTGGCTGGTGTTATTATCACCTTCGACCGATGCTCCTCCTTCTTCAGCATATCCTGGGTCGCCTTCATCAATTTTTCCACCGCCCTAGTTGCTCCAGTGGCTACCATGTGGTCAACGTACATACAATGTTGTACGTTGAACCTAAAGGGGTCTTAGTTCTAACATTGGTTGGAAGAGGGAGGGCGTGTGCGGGCGCTAGAAAAAGATCAATTATTGCAAGGACTTTTTCTCTGAAACTCCCCAGTGGGAAAATCTATTCAAAAATTATGTTATTCCCTGGTATCTACTTTTCTCTATCACGTGGTATCTACTTTTCTATATCATCAGCGTCTGCTACGTCTTCTTTTTCTACCAAAAATATTGACCGTGTAGACTTTCCAGGCTGGATTATCCTCACCCTTACAGATTCAGTGACCCACCTATCACAAGTTACTGAGCTGGAAGTTATAAAGCTCATAAATTCGTTATATAGGCTACGGAATCGTCCATCGCCATGTAAAAACTTTGACCCTGCGGTGGGACGTTTCGAGCGGAAAAGTGTTTGAAATCAGAAGTAGGCTCTGAGATCATGATTTCGTCATCACATTTGTTATCGGTTGCGATTTTCGACCTTGATTGGGGAAATTGCAATTTCAAAGGTGTATTTATTTCTTTCTATTATTTGTTCTCATTTGATCATTGCTATTTAATGTTGTTGTTTCCTGTTGATGTGGTGTCGGCGTTGCCCACGGCATTTCGTCATGCCTTCATTAATGCCCCTGTCCTGCTCCTTCTGCATGGAGGCGGTTTGTCCATTTCGGGTTGTTCTTTCGATATGTCAATATCGTCAGCATAGGCCAACATTTATTGAACTTGAAGAGGATAGTTCCTCTCGTATTTACATAAGAATCATGCATTACTTTTTTTAATGCCATTTTAAGAGGGTTGAATGATTCCCAAATTTTGTGAAAATTATACTACTACTAAAGAAGTTATAGTAATTCGCACTTGTATCTTTTGTACAATTTACTGCAACTCAAAATGCCGAGTATCAATATCGCTCTAAAGTGAGCAGTCTCACATACTAAACGTATATCAAAAAAGTTTCAATATTTCCTTAGTAATGTAGATAAGGAATTACTAGTATGTAATTAGGTCCCTCACTTGAATTATGACTTCACAAATGTAAAACCAGAAACATATTCAACTGGTCAAAATACCTTCAAATAGAGGGACAGTAAAGGGTCACTCAACCCGTTACAAGGGTTATTTTCACTGTCTTATTTCTTTTGAAAAGTGTCTTCACTTATTCAAATGTTTTTCAAGAACTGTTGCCCTGTCAGTCAAACTAAAGGAAAAATCTACTTTCACGAAACACTGCCGAAACACTCACATGAAATCGGATTATATAAACTTCTAACATATGGAGGATTAAGTTGTCATACCCTTTTATAAGTGGATAGCTAACTTCAGTAAACTAATGCACGTCATCTACCCACCCACGATAGACAGAGCCTTAACTAGAATCCATTTTCACTCAGATTATATTCTATTCATCCAACCCTGTGTTACTTGAGGGCTGAAGAGGCAGTCTGCCTTCGTCACTTTACGACATAATCACTTTTAGTTATTCCAGCTTACTCAGAAATTATGTGACAGAATATTTAAAATATTTCGGATTTCTCATAAATAAATACACACAAGCCCCTGTGTAAACCGCCTCCAACTAAAAACCATAATAAAACTGAATTTATATGTAATTCTACCGCAAACCCTTTTCAGACAAAAATTAGGTTGTTTTCTGGGCAGCCCGTCCTAAAATTTATTTGAGAGGAATAAATAAATAGATTACGACTTAAACCAACTACACCGGATTTCATCTGCTCCTGCCATGACCGCATTGCCGACCTATTTTTTCATGTAAAGGGTCATCCTAATGAATAATATCAACTTAAATATGTTTTGACATACCAACCCTTTGGGATACTTCATGAAATGACAGGACAAAACCCAATCCACTGCTACGATTAAAATTTCACTAAAACCTTTTTCGGATGTCCCAAAGGTGGCGAGTATATCCGTATTTAATCTGACGGCCAGTTTTCACGGTTTTTTCCTGGTTTTTAATCGGAAACCCCTTTTTGCCTGTTCACAGATACGAAGAAGACAATACAAACAACCCCCTTGGTAGCTCCACCTGATTTCACATTATATGAAAAGCCTATCAATAACAACCTGAACGTCGTCGTGAACATATATAAATATAACAACATTTAGGACAGAAATGTGATATGTATGTCCTTATGTGGGTGTTATCCTTTTTGAGTTTCTTATTGGAACAGACGCCTTTAGCATGGAGATGTTGTTTTTCCCGAGAACAAGAGCTAACGAAACAATTCAAGAGACTTGATAAAATCAATTTGTAACATATCAGATTCCACTTAGGTTCGAAGAGACAACTTTGTATTGTGTGGGAATGATGTACATACACATGTGATAAATATGTGCCTATTTTTATCACATGGCAGACTGAACGCTCATATTATTATAATATTTTATTGGTAAGAAAAACAAGTGAAAAGTTGCTTCATTACAATAATATATGAAATGATATTACGAAAATATTGTCCAGTTTCTTAGGATTCTGATTGTGGGATACATACATGTGCATATCAAATAATATATCTTTGGAAAATCAACTCTTGAAGGTCTTGAATAAACTTGACCAGCCTTTAGGAGATAACAGAGGCTTACATAAAACTGCATCAATTGTAAAACCGGGTCCGCGTAGATAGACATCTTGGAACCCTATGATTTTAAGGTTTTGTTCTACACAATGAAAGTGGAAATCTTCAAAAGGCAAGTACGATATTTACCCGCTGAAACCACCCCCTCTTCTGTCCCGTGGAACCACGATAAGATATTACATCACTGGGCGGAGTTAACTCACTCCAGTTTAAGCTCCTTTCTTCTATTCGCGATGTTCGTGACCGCGATTTCTTTGTCTGCTCTGCGTTTCACAGTTTACTTTGGAGAGATACCACCATGGAGTTGATCGCATCCCAATCCTCCTGACATGCTAGCATTCTCTGCACTAGATTTTCTGACAGTAGCAGCTGTTAGACGAATACGTGCTATGGGTCCTCTGGGACTGCATCGCAGTCTAGATATTCGGATAAGGTAGCCAGTTCAAGTCTGTTGAGGTCCTGGCGATATCTTCAATGCCACGTGAGAAATTGGGTAAGATTACAATTGATCTTCGCGTGTCGTCTTTCAACCACTTCTTGATGGCATGGATCAAGCTTCATGTCCACCGACCCTTTCTTGAACATCGTAGACTGCGCTCAGATTATTAGTGTTTAATGAGTCTTGCAAGGCCTTTCTCAAACTGGGGTTGCACAGGGCAAGATTAGGCTTACAAACCGAACTATAAGAAATCTAGAAGTATAATGTAACTCTCTCACAATACGTTCGACATCATTCTTCCCAGAGGCATAATTGTAGGGTTGCTTATAATCGCGCTGCACGTATATTATCACTCTAAATTATTTGAATTATAATAATTTGAATACGGGAATAAATTCTACGATGAGAGCTGCTTCAACGTTTTCTTCATCAAGCGTTAGACCAGAACCCTCTAGCCAGCTGTTAACAGCACTGATTGCTTCGCATGAGAATAACTTAGCATCTTCAAAATGCTTTCCGTCTAAAACTAGCGCTATATCGATGGCGTCACCCACCATCGTAGCTTCCCTTGAGACCGGAAGTATATAATTGTCGCTCCAGCATGGAGGCCTATCGGATACCCGCCTAAGTAACGACCACTGGAATTCGTCATTGAGTTCATACAAGAGCCTTCGTTTTTGTTAATAGCTGTCGCTAATAGCAATTTGATAAGCGGGAATACCAATATTCGCCAATTGTATGTGTTTTTCATGTCCAGACTCACCAACCACCGCGCAATTTTTGCTGGGATCACTCTTTCTGTGGATTGCGTAAATCTTCTGCCAAGCCAATAACAAATCTGATGATGTGTATGGGTAATTTAACATTTAGGGACCCATTCTGCCGATCTAAAAAGCCGTCTTGGCTTCCAATCAACGGGAGCACTCAGTTGCAGATTGCCCACTCTAGCCTTATCGCCACAGTGTGCATTGTCGGACGTTTACCAACATAAGACAACAATACCAACTTTTGCTGCTTTCATGGTGCAGGAAATATCCCGTTCATCTGGCACAGACTAGGACATGCAATATGTCGCAAGGCAGACAAAAGTAAGCTCTGCGATTGTGGGTGAACCCGTTTCGTTTCGTTGGCCAGAACTATATCCAACTGCGTAAAAGCTTCTCGTAGATTGGACCCATATGCCTTTTGTTTCTCTACTAACCCACTCGAGTTCTCAAGCGTTGAAGTCACCGGCAATCGCCGTTGGAATTCGTCCCTTTGTGTTGAAAAAAGATTATCTAGAATTTCCCTGAATTCGGAGAATGTCAGATTTGGTTATGTTGAAGTACTGTGCACATATACATAATTTATTTGCGCTCAAGCAAAGCTACTAGCTGTCTAATTCAAGATACATTGTAAGGCTTGCTGACCGCGAGCTCAAATGCCGCTCCACCAGTCCTCAGATTAGTGGATGATCTCCTCAATTGAATCAGGAGCGACCCTGCAATGATTGATGTTTACACATAATTTTTTTTATTTTAATCAACATCTTCCTAAGTAGTGAACATTTCCCACGACCTGCAATATGTCCGCTATCCCGTCTTTTGTTTCCTTCGCACAACGCATGCGAACCTAGGTGCCACCATGAATTCGTCTCCACCGCTGCGTTCAATGGCCCCAGAAACAGCTGGCGATCTGACATGAGACTGCGGCGAAAAAATGACAGTTTTGAGTGAGTAACGAAAAGTGTTTAAAATTCCGCCAACAGTTTTTGCGCTCCAATGAAATGTATCTTAATTTGTGCTTGTGAAACTGAATAAATATATAAAGTATAAAATTGCATAAAGATTAAAAATGCATTCGGAAAACATCTTTAAAAAGTTTGAGCACGTTTTTTCGGCCACTATACATATCATATTGTGCACTTAAGCGTAATATTGACATTTAATGCCCTGGGTTGCAGTTATTTGGTGCGAAACAGACCAAATATGGGTAAGTTCTAAAAAAAATATATAAATGGAAAAACGAAATGAAGCCCGGTTGTGGAAGGAGGAGGGATGTATAGCTTCAGCCTGAATGGCAATACGTCATCGCAGCGTCCCAGGGCGTTGGTGAAGGAGCTTTGGAGTCTTGCAGATTAGTCACTGAGGAAGCTATCCCCACACCTGGCATTTTATCCCTATAAAATGCACCACCAAACATGGGAGGATGAAGAAATTTAAGGTTCGGTATGGATAACTGGCCGGAGTCGTCTGACTGGGTCGGGCTCCTGTAATGGACAGCACGGCGTCGAAACCACTAGTTGTGGGGCGGTTCGACGTCTAGACACCACGGGGACCAGGAGGATTGCTCCGCCTCCTACAGCTGTTTCGTCACAATCTGTCACGACCATTTTAGCAGGTTCGCGTAAGCAGCAGATGAAGTGGACTGAACTCTTCATCGTGAGTTTCCACTACGAAGTGGCTGCGGGGCAGGTACAACATCTTACAGCCTCTTGTTGCACTAGAGATTCGTCGAACGTTTCCCGCAATTCGCGCAAGTGACTGTGCAGCGAGTCGCAGGCCAGTACCGCTTTATTATTCGCAGCGACACAATCCCGGCCACCATCAGGGGACATGTTTGACTTGAGGTCATCGCAGAAACTGGTAACCAAAAGGTGGCGGCACCAACAACACCACCCCGCCCTGAAGGTGACAGTTTTAGTACTTCTTCACCGTCCAGCTGAGGTCTCCGGTGAGGTTCAGGACGAATTCGAAAGAGTGAAAATGTGGAAATGAATCCTTTGCATAGACCAGGTATTCCCAGGCTCTATGCATCTCCAGCAACTTCGAGAATCCTATCTCAAATTAATGATGAGATTACATTTCAGCCGTGCAATTACGGCTGTCAGATTGCATGATCAGAAGATTCGCTTTCACGTTAGTGGTTTGAGTGGCCGAAGAGATCCACTATTCTGGACACATTAAAGCAGAAACTTCCTGTCATATGCAGCCGATTACGAGGGTATGGCGAAAGTTAGTCTAGACGCGTCCAGAATTTAACTAATGCGAAAAACCAGCGGAGTTTTTTCAGATCACTTAAGGAATCCCGACACAGCGTCCAGACAAGTACAGTTTTTGGACGGAAGCGAGGGAATATTGGGGTAGATTTTCGGGGTCACCTGCCCCGCATGCGGTACGGTGTGGGGGAAACCCCGTCATACGCGGACTGCCGCATACGCTTCTAACTGTTTTCCATAAGACAATAGACTAAGTTTATGTCGAAAAAACATAAAGATTGGTCAAATCAACCTGCAGCACGCCAAAGCTCCCTCCTACCTGTTGCGAGAATGACAAAGCTACAGGATTTCCCCTATATCATTTTGGTGCAAGAACCGTGGGTTCGATTTAACAGAATCTGTGGCATTGGATCTGTAAAGGGGGCTAGGATCTTCTACGACGAAAGATGCATAAGACTGAGAGCTTGCGTCCTGATGTCAAGTCGGTTAGAGGCAACTGTGCTGGGACAATATTGTTCCCAAGACTTAGCTACGGTCATCATACAATACCAGATAAATGGCGAGAGGAAAAACATCATAATTGCCTCCGCTTATTTACCCTATGATTCTTTGTATCCTCCACCGACGCAAGAACTTAGGGATCTGGTGGCGTATGCAGAATCAAGTGGTCTCGAACTCTTAATAGGTTGCGATGCGAATGCTCAACATATTTGTTGGGGCAGTAGCAAATGCAATCCAAGAGGATAGAAGCTATTTGATTTCATCATTTCAGCTGGGTGCGCCCCTACGTTCGTGGGACCGAGAAGAAGCGAAGTAATTGACCTAAGAATCTGTACCCCAAAATTGTTAGAGTTGATTACACACTGGCGAGTGCTAGACGAGGTCTCACTGTCAGATCACCGATATCTAGAATTGAATCTGACTATTGCGGGCGAACAGTCTGCAGTACAAAGACGGAACCCTAGGAAAACGGATTGGGCAAAGTTCAACGAACTTCTTGGCAATAAAGTACAGTTCCCTAGGCGACTAAGGACTCCTTTGGTGCTGGAAGATGAATTGAAAACTCTGAACTACACACTTTTAGAGTGCTATGAAGAGGCTTGTCCTATTTCCCGAGGCCAAAGCGGTAAAACGGTTCCTTGGTGGAACCGACAACTGCAAAAACTCAGGAAATCAACCAGGCGACTTCTAAATCGTGCTTGCAAATGTAACAAGAACGAAGATTGGTTGAATTTCAAGAACTCACAACGTGAATATAAGAGGCTCGTGAGGTGTTCGAAACGAGATTCCTTTAGAGCGTACTGTGAGCAACTGGAAGGCGAAAGGGAGACTTCAAGGCTGTGCAAAGTCCTCAAAAGGGATGAGTCGGCCAAGTTGGATTCTCTTAGAAAACCTGACGGTACTTTCACGAAACACTGCGAAAGCGGTTGTTACCCATGAAAAGGTGAGAGCTGCCATACTGTCCTTTGAACATTTCAAAGCACCTGGCATGGATGGCATCTATCCGGCAATGCTAAGGGAGGGTATGGAGCATTTAGAGCGACCTCTAAGAAATATTTTCCGAGGATGTCTTGCTCTGGGCTACGTGCCTTCTTCTTGGCAACAGGTTAAGGTAGTTTTCATACCGAAACCTGGGAAAGATGACTATTCTAAATCAAAGAACTTCAGACAGATCAGCTTGACTTCATTCTTGCTGAAAGGTTTGGAGAGACTGGTGGAGCATCACATTCGTGGAAAAGCACTTAGGTCACACCTCCTTAGTGAAAACCAACATGCTTACCAACGTGGAAAGTCCTGTGAGTCCGCTCTTCATTCTTTGGTCACAAAGATAGAAGATGCAACTTTGAATGGTGATTACGCGATGGGGGTGTTCGTGGACATTGAAGGGGCTTTCGACTGTGCGCCTTTTCAAAAACTTTGTGATGCCACCAGAGCGCAAGGTGTTGATGATGCTTTAATTAAGTGGATCCATGCTATGCTAACGCAAAGATTGCTGTGCACTGAGGTAGGGGTCGATCGCTACCTGACTACGGAGGCAATGAAGGGCTGCCCCCAAGGAGGTGTGCTTTCGCCGCTTCTGTGGAGTATGCTGATCGACTCACTGCCATGCGAACTGCAAAATTTGCCAATACACCCTCAAGCTTATGCTGATGACGTAACTGCACTTGCTGTTGATCGGGATCTTGGAACGGTGTGTAGGAATATACAGCGTGCCGTTGATTTGATAGACAGCTGTGCCTTAGACATGGTTTGTCAGTTAATCCAAATAAAACCACAATGGTTTTATTCACAAAAAGGAGAAAACTGGATGGACTTTGTCTCCCTGAAATGAGGGGTACTACCCTCCAACTCTCCGAAGAAGTGAAATATCTGGGGGTCACTCTAGATAAAAACTTCTTTGGAACAAACATGTAGAGGTAAAGATGAAACGAGCTCTCACAGCTTATGGGCTGTGCAGACGGACCTTTGCCTCGACATGGGGTCTCAGGCCTCATGTGGTAATGTGGATATACGTTGCCATCATTAGGCCGATGTTCGTATATGCATCCGTAGTGTGGTGGGTTAAGGTGAGACAGAAGGTTTTCACCGTAAACTAGCCGCACTGCAAAGAACTGTTTGTCTGGGTATCACTGGTGCCATCAGCACGACATCCGGCGCAGCTCTGAATGCACTACTCAATTTGCAGCCCCTGGATATATTTATTCAAAGCACTGCAATGAGAGCAGCTCATAGGCTAATTCGATTAGATCTATGGGAAAACAACGGATGTGGGGGCGCAGAGCATTGGAAGAGTTACTGGGAGGAATAAATCCAGTTCTTACAATGCCTTCCGATTCTCGTGTCCCCATACATCTGTTTGGTAGAAGATATGTAGTTACCCTGAAGCGTAGAGAGGACTGGGAAGACCCAGAGGAATGCGTGGCGGGATATTCGGAAGTCTTCTACACCGATGGTTCAAAAACAGAAGAGGGTTCTGGAGCCGGAGTCTACCTCTCGAATAAAAACGAGAAGTGGGCTTTTCCTTTGGGACAATATGCAACGGTTTTTCAAGCCGAAGTTTATGCGATCCTAAGGGTGGCAAACTGGGTGATTGACGAGGGGTTGAAGGGCAGGCACATCGCAATCTGCCGTGACAGTCAAGCTGCACTGAGGGCATTGAGCAGTCCTTTGATCACCTCGAGAATTGTTCAGGAATGCAGAAACCGTTTGAACTCTATGTCTAGATTCAATACAGTGGAACTACTCTGGGTACCTGGTCACTGCGGCATAGAGGGAAATGAAATCTCGGACGCTTTAGCGAAAGAGGGGTCAATCTCCCCTATGCCGGGACCGGAGCCAGCAATGGGGGTATCAGTGGCATTGGCTAAATCTGTTTTGAAAAACTGGGAACAAGTTTTCCATAATGACAGGTGACAGAGTCTAAATGCTGCTCGACACATCAAACTTTTCCTGCCAGAACCCAACATACGTACCGCAAAGTTTATCCTGTCGAAAAGCAGGAGGACTTGCAGGTGTATTGTGGGCATTCTGACAGGCCATAATTCACTAACTGGGCATATGTTCAGAATAGGAATTACCGAAGATGATACGTGTCCCTCCTGTAATGAGGAAGCGGATTCCACGGAGCATTTCCTATGTGAATGCCCCGCCTATGGACGCATCAGGCATCAGATCTTTGGTGCCGATGTTCTCCAATTGCGGCGGGTAGCATCACATCCACTAACGGAAATCCTGCGATACGTGAACGAATCCGGAATATTCCGTTAGACGGGGGAGGCGAGTACAATGGGCCAACACGGCCTGAGTGCTCAGAAGGTGTAGCTTCTCCTCACCATACACACACACACACGCCCCGCATGCTAGGTAGATCACCGCCGAAGGCACCCGCCATCCCGATACGCCTGGCATGAATTTTGCGGATGGTACCGAAGATAAAGTTCGACGAGCCATAAACAGTTCCAAGAATTGGAGGGGCCCTGATCTGGATCGGGTACAGAATTTCTGGTATAAAAAATTTACCAGTATACACTGTCAGTTGGCACATAGCACAAACCAGGTGATTAGTCGGCCGGGGATTTGTAGAGTCCTCTTTGGTTTTGCGTGACACTGATTCTCCTTTCATGGCTACTGAATGATATTAGAGAAAATGGTTTTGCATTTAAATATGACCTACGTGCTAAGTGTCCCCTGACATACTTGATGTACTTAGATGACTTGAAGTTGTATTCTGGTACTGACGACCAACTTAGAAGTCTCTTGCGAATAATAGTTATGTTCAGCCACGATATTGGGATGGAGTTTGGATTAGATAAATGTCGAATCCAAGCTATCCGCAACGGTCACCACGAACCGCATGCTGGACCTGCACATTCAAACTATGACCGAGAGAAACTTCTAAAAATACCTAGGAATTTTGTATTCGGAATATTGCTGTGGACGAAAACCGAAACCGATGGCAGATACGGACTACTATGTCGAAATTCCGATTGCATCATCCAAATCTCTGCCGTGGAGCAGATGAACCTGCCTCGTAAAATCTGAGGTAGGGGCGTGGTTAACGTGGCGGCACAACATCATCGCCAAGGCGACTCGCTGCCTGCTTATTTTTACAGCAAAGAGCAGCCGAGTCCCTTGCATGCGGCTGTCTATAAGGCATACTGAGGATTGACTGTTAAGTTGAAAGATTGATCCTTCAATCCTCTGAGTGGGGTGAAGTCGGACCAAGAGCGAATCGACAAATGGACGTCGAAGGCAATGCATGGTAAACACGTGAATTGTCTTTGGCTTCCATTTGTCGAAAAGATGCCTTATGGTGGGGAGTTCTTTGCTGAGACGGAGGGATTTATGTGTGTCATTCAGGATGGCGTGGCCGAGCTTATAAAAAGCCCATCATGAAAGAGTGAGTGGAGGACGACCACTGCAGAATGTGTGGTTCGGCGTTAGAGACGTTGGACCATCTCATTTTTGTTGGCACTGTTATGGCACCGATACAATACACCACCAGGCATAATGCTGTATTCTGCAGGTTTACCGATGTGAGCCAGAAGCTGTACTTGATAGCTTTGCTTACAGCATGAATTGGAACCGGCGAGATCTAAAAGATCACCATATTCCACATAACAAACCTGACGTACTGTTAGTTGACAAGACGGGTCACTCCGTGTATATTATTGATGTTGCTATCTCCCATAATAACAACATGGCACGGAAATACGTGGAGAAGAATTCAACAATGAGCCACTGGCTCGGGAAATCAAAGAAATTTGCCATTTCGAACGGGTTCCCATAACATTGTCAGCTACAGGTATTGTACCTAAATCCCTCACGGCTTCCCTTGATGTCCTGGGACTCTCACACAGTGTTGTTCAAACCATGTTGCGGGTTCTCCCATCAACCTACCACCGGCCACCACCACGAGCGCCCCTTTAGTTTTTAAGTAGGTAGAATCGTCCGAGCTTAAATGCTTGGCATTTATTGCTAGTATTAGGTAAAATCCGGCGTCTGCCGAAATTGTAAGAACTCAGAAATAAAACGAAATACAACAAATGAATGAAGAGAACAAATACTAAATTCCTGAATCAGAACTCTTTGTGATAACATTTTTTTCCAGTAATTTCCCTTCAGAATTCTATATATATGTAATAATAACAAATAGTAGTAGTTGGCTGCGAGTTTTATCCTAAAACTTAGCGGGTTAGCGGGACTAAACTGTTCCTCGCGAGTCCTTCCGTCAGTGTGATCAATGCGCAGATATCTAGTTCGCACTACTTCTGGCTACGAAAAGTAATTACGCACACGTGGATTATTTATGAATAAATTGAAGATACTCTTCCGTCGAGCACGTACCTGTCCTGAAAGGAGCCGACGGCAGATTGCCCTGGGCACTGAATGGCACAGCAACACAAGTAGGGTATAAGCAGACGGAGGCACAACTTTCCCGCTGCATATTCTGGAACGTGGAAAATTAAGTGAATCTGTACTTCTACTTTCCACTACATGCCCTGCTCCGAACTGATTCCATTACCTGAAAAATCTAAAAAAAATCAAAATGGACGAATGAAGTCGCAGCACATGCCATTCCCTTCAATGAACCTCTCGGATCATATCTGATGTTCACAAATCAATGACTATAAAAATAAAACCGAATTGCAAATAAAATTGTTTTTATTTTCCAATACTAAATCAACTAATTTAGCCCTTCTATGTAGTGTTCTTTGACCCAGTTAGTACCAGCATCGGATTATCCGAATACCAAAACATCTGATGAGAAAATTTAACCGAATGATCCGCTACGCACTGAATCAATGATGTCAGTTTCTAAATCAACCAATATGGCACGTAACACGTATTTACCGCCGAATGCTTCATTATAGGAGACATTGAGGCGTTCCATATGTAAATCGTTATCACCATAATAGGCACCAGTTGCATTGTTCAATGGTGATGATTTCCCAGAACTTGGTTCCAATCTGGTTTCTGCATTAACTGCTTCAATATGACCGATTTCACTATTTTTGACTCACGGATTTATTTTCACAAAATTACACACTTTCAAACAATGAACGCTGTTCCTTTCAAATCACAACTGCGCTGTACAAGACTCGCTTAACAATTGACGACCGCCGGTCCAGCTCATCAGCTGCCCCTCTTATCAGCCGGTCCCCGGTTCCACCTATCTCTGCAAAAAACGCACCCTCGTTTGCCTCTACCAGATCAACCGTTAGGCATGCACTCCGAAATATATGAACCGGTTTAAATGCGAGGTTGATATTTCGTTTTGACCGGTCAGGCAATATTCGAACATTGTTATTATATATAAATTGACGATTTGTATATAAATATATAAGTTTTAGAAATTTTAGTCAGGGTAACAGGTGGTAGGTTTTGGTGAGTAATGATGAATAAATAATGAAATTATTGATTTTTAAAATTTTAAATAGTTGATGAAAATGTATGTCGGGGAATTGAAAAGGAAATTGGGGGAAACATATTGCGAAAGAGCAGGGGTATTGAAAATGGAAGAAAATGGAAGAATATTACGTATTAGTAAATGCATTTTCTTTTTGATTGTTTCTGAAGAATGGGAAGGAAAGACGGCGCCTGTCGCACAGACGCGGACACTATGGCAGGAGTAGCTTTATGATTTCTTGTTTTCAAGATTTTCGTTTGGCTAGCTTCAGAAAATTGGTTGCGATTCATGACGGCACTTTGTGGTCCCAAAATCCCAAATTTGCGTCGTAAAAAATAAATCCATATTTTTATTTGATAGCCCCCATAACTATATTCGGTGAAAGGAATCTAGACCCCTCTTTTAAATGTATTGGGACCCCCCTTAAGCTCAGCGTAACATGATCCCATTCACCTCATGATTGTGGCATCACAGTTTCAACATTATCACCAAATTCTGCGTCAATAGGTATAATTGATTCCAACTAAATTGTGGAAATGATTGACAGACTATGCAGCAGATTTATTTACATACTTTATGTACTCGTACATCCGTATATATATACGTACATACACATTTGTATATAATAAGATTGAAAACCTGCGTACTTTTTTTTTTGCAAAATAAAGCAACGTTATTCGTTCCTTACGAGAAAGGAGTATCCAGCGAATTTGAAGTCAAATGATATTCCCGCATTTGAGAGAAAATCTGATCGAACTTCCTAATCATTTTAATTGTTATGAACCGTAGTTTGGCTTTTCCTATTATATAATGAGTGGTTTTAAAATCTCGAATTTATCTGAAACTGGATAAAATCTAATACCCACAGAGTCAAGCGCCGACCTTTTATGTTCTAATCTCCAAACATTCCCGTCCCGCATCTGCAAACAATACTCTAGCAAGGTTTGCAATAAAAAGATATTTCATGATTAACCTTTCGTAAGCACAACATCCCAAAATTATCTTCATAAATGTAGCCGTAAATAAACGGTCCGGGTTCACGCTAGTAAACATCCCTCAAAGTCGCCATTAACAATAACAACACAAAATTTTAGGAGCGCCAGGCGTAGATACTACAATAATTGCCAATCGCTTCATTGATTTCAATTTTGCCGAGCAAACCGGAATGACGACCCTAGGACCTACGAAAATATTTGCTTGCCTTACAATAATTCCGGTGAACATATTTCATATCCGTTCAAATAAAAGGGAAATGGCTGAAAGGCTACGTGATCCATAACAACACACGAGCACATATGCATATTCATATTTTCCGGTGTAGAAATTTAGAAAATCCTGGTTGAGAGGCGTGTTATGGAATTATTATAGGCGGCGTAAATATTCACGGCATGGGGTATTGGAAAATCGCGTGAACTTTCCTTTTGATGCTTTTTCAGTGGTATTACGGAGTTTATATGGTACATAGGAAATGACATCAATAACGACATTTCCAAATGAAAATATTTATGGATATTGAATTTAAGAAAAAAATGTTTTCTCTTACATGTGCCAGTATTTCAAGGATTAATTGCTTTCCTTTTCAGCATTGCCGGACTAAGCTGGGGGCGAAAGGGGCGTCGTGTCTCGGGTCTTTTTTTATGAAATCGACTTTAAAAACACAACAAACTTCTGGGAAAGGGGCTTTATTCAGTTTTCCTTCTCAGGTATCTGACAAATCTAGAAGGCACTGCCTTTTAGAGCTTTTAAAAATTTAGATTAGTAAACATCATAAGACCATGAACAATAAAATACCTGAAGGACAATTCAGGACAATGGTTTAGCGTTCTCTCGCCTGTGGTCTCGGAACTGCGTGACATATTGGGTGATTGTATAAGAACGATATGTAAATCAATTTAGATAAAACAGCAACGGGGAAGATATCAAAATAATTCTTCCTTTTAATTGAAACTGCATTTATGGTATCATCAGACGAAGTTATCGAAGGGTGTCAAGTCGCGGAATGATGAACGCTTGTCTTCCACAACATCGAGCGTTGCGTCGCTTGGGTGGCATGCAGCGCTGTTTTTTGGAACCACAACTCGGATATATTAGTGTTGTCGAGGGCTGGCTTCCAAAAATGCATCGCTATATACCGAAGATTATCGGCAGTAATGGTATTTCCTTTCTGAGGAATTACTTCTTGGTTACTTATGGATTGTGATTGCTTCAATAATGGCCATTTTGTTCACATAGTCGCTAGATGTTTCTTTCGTCAAAATTCGAATTTCAGACCAAAATTTTCAATGCTTAATTAGCAAACTTGTGGCGTTAATTATGGTTGTCCGACCCCGTCTCTTCCGTAAGCGTAACCTGATAAGTACGAAAGTCCAAATATAAATACACAATAACCCAGTTTGACTTTCTGGCAAAGTCCAATTCATTTGATTTGCGCTGAATCAATATTTCTGGGTTCGTTTCGCAGCGACCAATAGCTGTGCGGTTGGGTTTTCTACATTTCACACCCATGCCTATTTTACGATCCAAAAGAATGTATTCATGGTCAAACTTTCCAACGGTGCCTGCACATTGAAGCTGTGGTGAATGAAACTTTAATAGATCCTAAATCATAACACTGGGAAAAACTGTCATTGCTTTCTGGTCACCCCAAAAATGTTATTTATTTTATTTTTAAGATTTTATGTAAAAAAAACCTTATTCAAATCGTTCACGGTCCGTCTGTCTGCCTGTCTCACTTATTACCTCAGAAACGGTTGCTGCTATTGATGTGCAATTTGGTGCCTGCAATGAGTAATGAATGAAGCAAATTTAATGGGGGAGGGGAGTCACACAAATTCTTTTCTCACCGAATACAGTTTTCAAAGCAAAAGTCTCGATTATTAATTTCTGAAGCCGATATTAATTTTGACATTGGTAGGGGGGTACGAGGGTCCGAAAACGGTCACTTACTTCAGTATCCCGTTCCCAGAAACCTCTTAGACTAAATATCTGAAAATAAATATTATGGTCCATGCACAAAGGTATCTAGCCCTCCAAATACTCTCCATATCGATACTTGTTTAAGTAGAGTTAATGATATTATATTACAATATTTATTAGCATATATGTTTTTTAGAGATTGACGGTCGTAGTATCACTCATAGATTTCGTCGTCATGTAGGCTACCGAATTGTCCATCCTCATGTAGGGGGTCAAAAATTCTTCGGAGGATTCTTCTCTCGAACGCGGCGAAGAGTTCGCAATTTTTCTTGCTAAGAACCCAAGTCTCCGAGGAATACATAAGGACTGGCAGGATCATTGTATTCTACAGTAAGAGCTTTAACCCTAAGACCTTTTATCTGGCCTCACACATCGGCCAGGGTCAGCCAGTCAGTCAGTCTTATCAATTTCATTGGGATATCGAATTCTCTCATAGCCATGTCCAGTTTTACCCTGGCTATCCTGTCAGAGGCGACTTTAAAGTCAATGAGAGAAAATCTCATCTGTTGCTGATTTGCCTGAAGTGAAACTTTTGGGTATGGTCCAATGACGTTCTGATCGTTTGGGGCTATCCGTCCTAGCAAGATAGCGGAGAATAACTTATAGATGGTACTCAGCAACGTGATACCTCTATAATTCCTGCACTGTGTGATATCTCCCTTCTTTGGGACAGATAATGCCTCGATGCCAATCGTCAGGCATTGATTCGCTGTCCTACACCTTGAGCATCAGTTGATGAGTTGGTCGCCTCCATATTTAACTAATTCTCAGTCGTCAGTTGGGGACCTCCAACTCGCCGATCACCTCCTCCTTCTGCGTCTCCAAAGTTCTTGAGACGTGCATAAATGATCCGCCTATTTTTGGGGTCCCATCATGAAGTGTGATATCGAATGTCGTCAATTTCTTAGAGCTGATTTTTTGCATTATAACCTGCTAATTTAATTTCTTAACTTCGAGTTTCGATGGATTGATTTTCAGTCACAGGAACTGTGACTTATTCAACATTATCGTTCATGGTTACTATTCGTCTTGGTCTTCTTCAGGATCTCTTTATCGTTTATCACACAATTGCGAACCGTACTTAATGCCAAAGTTTGATAGTTACTTCATCACGTCATAGACGGCAGCAGTAACGCTTATTTAATGATGGGATACTTTTAGACACCGAAAACCTACACAAAATGTATGCTTCGGCTGCGAACAAGCAGTGCTCTCCACTTTACTGTTCCATGTCTGCTAACAATTTCGAGGCTCTTGTGCTTTTAACGACAGTGGATGTAAATAATTCGATGGATTTCATGGTCTACGTCGGTTCGTAGAATTCGTGAATCCAAGGACCACATATCCTGTCCTGCAAAGCTTAAAAAGCAACTATCGCCTTCCATAATATGTGACCTAGACACTGCGACAGTTAAAGGCCATTTTTAAACGAAACGCCACCCAAAACGTGACCACTAGTTTAGAGGAGAATTAGTCCTTTAAAATGGCATATAGGCTAGGAGTTTTAACGTGCTGGGAAAGTGACCTCAAAGTGATGGAGTCTTTTAAAAAACATTAATCGTCCGTACCTCCGTTAATATAGAGAATTTAGAGAAAAGAGCTTAATTTGGACGCCGGGAGAATAGGGTGGACAAGGAAGCACTTCCTAATACTGATCAGGTTATTTTTGCTGGAGGTCTTCATTTAGTCGTGGCATTTGTTGAGCGTAAAATTTCGCATTTAGTTCTGCTCGAGCAGTTTGTAGTTAATTATGTTTCGTCAGTACATTATCATTGCCCTTCGCAGTTGAAGGTCTTACTTCGTTCGCAGTCTCTTGTGTTTTCAGGTTGCACCATTCCTAGCGCTGTTTCATGTTAAGATCATCATCATTATCAACGGCGCAACAACCAGTATCCGGTCTAGGCCTGCCTTAATAAGGAACTCCAGACATCCCTTTGTATCTTTGTAAGCTGAAATAGACTCTGTTGGCTGACAACAACCGTGCGCGGATTTCATCATCGTAGCTGTTATCGACCCTAGATGGGAGAAATTGTCAACGGTCTCAAAGTTGTATTCTCCTATCCTTATTCTTCTTCGTGTTTGACCAGTGCGGTTTGATGTTGTTGGTTGATTCGTCTTCGGTGCTGACGTTGCCACCATATATTTTGTCTTGCCTTCATTGATGTGCATGTGTTAAGATACAGGCAATATATTACATTAGTGATCCCATAAAAAAATCTTTGAAAAAGAAAAACAAGTCGGGAAATCGGAAGCTAAGCGCTTCAGGTATGAAAGGTTTTGTGTATTTCAAAGTTTTAGAATGCAAGAAATATACACAAGGGACAACTTTCACCTATTATAACACTGCTAATAATAATGCGATTTCCACCATACTCTATAGTATAATCTATAATATATTACTGCCAAACTAGACGAATGTGCCGGATTTTATCTAATAATAACAATAAATGCCAAGCATTTACGCTCGGACGAACCTACTTACTTAAAAACTAAAGGGGCGCTCGTGGTGGTGGCTGGTGGTAGGTCGATGGGAGAACGAATGTGGGAGTTCTTGAAGTAACTGACCCTTTTTGGGCCCCCGCACTCCTTCCCTGAGAATATATAACTTCATTAAAAACGGTTTAATTTCGTTCAAACCTTCTAAAATTGCGTACTGAATTATTACTTATAATGAACAAATAATATAATTTCGGCTAAATTTCGAAAATATGGTAAAATGCTATTATTAACTTTATTTCAGCTCATATCAGAATGGAATGAATTTTCAGGCCCAGATTTCGTGTGATTTTTTTTCACATTTTTCGGGTGGAGAGGTTCTGAAAACGAGAATTTCGTGACGATAGCTCCAGCCGTTTCCAAATAAATCTTATGTAACAGACAGGCAGGCACACTTTGAACCGATTTGGATAAGATTTTATCTTACTCATAACCTTAAAATACAATATTTTATGAAACAACTCGCCGACAAGCTTATAGTTGGATTACCAACAGGTGACTAACTGCTCGATTCGGCATTTCTTTGATGATGTTATTCATTTTATCATTATTTTTTGGCTAAAAATGAACATATAACATTGGATTTTATTATGCAGAACCCCGCAGCAGTTGGAGATGATCTCCTCGAAAAAGCACCCAGCTGGATACTGGAGAAGTTCGAATTCACAGAAGCTTGTTTGAAGTGTTTCCGATATGTTTTGCAATTCAAAATAACTAATAAAGGGGTGAACAGGGAAAGCAAGAAACCCATACAGAATACAACTGATGACATTACGCGAATAATATTCGTTGCTAGTCAGAACGGTTTGCTTTGCGAATAGAAGGAAATATGAGGATCCAATTTAGTCACAGTTCTATTAGCTGCTATGCAACGTGTATTTTTAATGAGAAACCGTTGCTGCTGGTCTGCGGCAATGTGCACCAAAAGATCCTTCAATGCGACATCGATTATGAGCTTAGCGCACCGTACCGCCATTGCATTGCCCCCCAAATATGAACTCAATCGAAACTAATGAACATAAAGTCAATAGTGCTCAAGAGGCACTTTACCTAATTTTCATTTCCAATTTGATTAATGGCTGGATTACCATACCAAGTGGGTCTAAGGGAGGATTGATTTTATCTTAATGCATGTCGTTTGTGCTTGGCCACTGCGGCTAGGGTGTGGTATCGTTTTGCGGGCATGTAACTTTACACTTTTGTGCTACGTGAATGTGCATGAATTGATTCCACTTAACGTGTCCTTTGCAGCTTTGCAGAATCTCCAATCTGATTTGTGCATATATGCTGAATTCACTCGATGTGATTCGTTCTCGTTCTTTACATGGTGCTCATCCTTCTAGATCTATAAATAGCCTGAATGCACTCTAATAAAAGATGCATTCACAGTGCTAGCGGAAGTGGAAAGATATAATGCTGCTTAAAATAGAATAATGGCGGAACGCGATGAAGACGTGTATTTTTGTTGAAGCCTTTCCGAGTGTTTGTATCTACAACCTGCTGGTTAGATGGGTGACAGATAGTAGTTAGACATGTGTATACTAGCTTCACCATTCAGTTTTCCTATTGCAATGGGAAAGCTGGCACTGTTCCAAAAGCTTTTACCAATGAATGTTGCTTATAATTAGATTCATTTAAGGAGGAATTTGAAAGGATTCCAGACACTTTGCAGAAAGATTACCCTTGCTGAGCCCACATTGGGCGCGATAATCTAAAACAAACTTCTCCTTCTTGCTAGCATCATATCCTTACTAAAAGACTATTTTTTCGGCTGCTAGTTAATCTCTCAGGGCATCCCTTTTCCATTTTGGGCGCCTCCCTCTTCAATGGGTTCCTACTATGGCCTCAAGTAGTTTTTCTCGAGTGCGTTGTTTTTGTGCATTTGATGCATGTGCATCAGGTGATTTACATGGAGTTAATGTCAAATAAATCTGTTTCTTCCTGTATACGAGAACATTTCACTTAGTTTCATTTAATCTAGGAGTATTACGGAAAGAGTCAATATTCACAAGGTTGATTTATGGTTTACTTTATTAGATCGATCTGTCTTTTCTGAAGTCGAACTGGTAACCTCCAATAATACTTTCTGTTATCGAGTTCTTCGATGGTAAGGCTAGCATGCGCAAATCCACGGTTTTGTAATTATTGAATTCTTGTTTTGCAGTTCTCCTTCCTGTGGGTTATATAAGGCATACTTTCCATCCTTGGGGTCTTTTTCTTTGTCCCATATTTTACGCATTGATCTCTTTAACTATTTTTTGGACCCGTCTCCTGGATAGTTTATATCTGCTGACTTTCACTTTTCCATTTTCATTACAACCTTCCTAATTTTTCCCAGGTTCACCTACCTAAACGACCTACATTTTGGCTTTATTTGATTATATTTTATATTTTCCCCGCAATTGTCCCAGATGTGTCCAGTAATTAATTTCAGCCGACATTACTTCAATCTCTCCGTAATTATATACACTGTACTGGACGAAAGTTAATCTGGCCTAATTATGGTTTTTAGTCAATAAGAGAGTTATTGCTCCCCCTTTACTATGAAAACGAAAATGTAATCAAATTCCAAACAGAAATATATGTGGTGTATTTAAAAAGAAGGTAGTCTTAATTCTTTTCATACCGCGTATCGCGGCTTATCATCGGTGACCTTAAAATGATGCGGAAAAGACTGAAGAAAGGGTGTCCAAGGGGACTTTCCCATATTCTCGAACCGGGCTTGTACAGAGTCGTGCAAGTTGTTCTAATGAAACATTTCAATAAAACATTGCTTCCCTTACTTAATTAAAGGAAATGCAGTGACAGAAAATAACAGAGGAAAGTACTGTAAAAACCATCACATGGTTCAAACAGCGGAGAGACAGAACGAGAGCAGAAAAGTAACAGGAAATGCCCTCACCGCGATACACATTCATTGAGAGGCACCTTAGAACCTCCCTTTATGACGGTCTATTGAAAAATTCATTTTGTTGAATCGTGTGGTGTATTGGGCCAATCAAAATGAACAGCAATTACTTAAGTTTTCATGATTGGATTTGTAGGACATTGAATATTGTATTTTCAAGTGGATGCTTTAAAATTCAAATTGGTGCTGAATAGAACTGAAAGGGGTGTCCGAATTGAATCAATGGAAGATGAAATTAATCATTATTTTGTATGAATGATGATCTTATGGAAATCTTTTGGATCGTTTCTTCGTTGCTAGGACGAAGAATTTGCTGACAAATGCCGGTAATTAATATTAAAACAGAAAGAAGTCTTGTGTTTGTGATTTTTCAACTAAAGCGTATAATGTTGTGGATTCATTCCCTGACTGTGACCCTAAAAACAGATTTTTTTGTGAGCAATGTCTACTATTTTGATCCAAAAGTAAGTATGGCATCAGGACAGGAGGAAGAGGAACAGATTGAATTTCTAGGTGGCACGGAATGACACTGCACTTACGTCGGTTAGATACAAGGTAGCAAAATGGCGCGTATGTCGATGATGCCTAAATGGTTTTCTTGTGTATGTTTTCCTATCTCACGCATCACATACACGGTACTAATATCTTCGTTAATGCGGAAAATTTTTCACACGTAAGTGGTTGAAGATCGTCGAATATGCGCAATACTTTTCTTCCGCGATACAAATTCAAGCAACGCGCCGGAAAATGAATCTCATTGTGGATAGTCTTCTTAATGCCACCCCTCGATATCGACTAGTAGGTTTTTCGCCTTAACCTGTATAAAGCTACCACGCCTGAAAACATGCGGCTCACAAAGTTGCGATTTTGTTGTTCGACCAATATTTCGATCGCCAATTGGGGAGCAATTCTGTGCACGGTAACATCGTACGCCTCATCGCATCGTAGTTTCCAGACATGCACTTATGAACATGAACAATAATTAATAATGTAAAATTTATATACATGCTCGCATGCAAATATTAAAGCAAGCTCATGTCGACGGAACACTTCGGAGAAGCTTATTTACGGACCTTCATGGTCAATTTCGGCAACTTTTTAGGTTTCTGGTATAGCTCTCCACGCCTGGTGGACTCTGACTATACAGCATAGTCTTTTTGTAGTGCACAATCCCATTGAGTCATTACAGTCCAGCATTCAATGGCAAATTGTAGCTGTTAAAGGTCATAATTCGTGGGCATTGTGATGTTTATGAATAAATAACAAGTCAGAATACCGGAAGCTGAAAGATTCGGATATGAAGTTTTCATGTTCCTCTTCGGAAATTTCTTATGCACCTTTTCCCATTCGCACATACCTAAAAGCTCTAAATATTCCTTGATATGTCTCCAAATTCCAATTCCGCCGTTCATATGAGGTCACTTTATATGATGATGGCGTCACACTCATCTTAAAGTGCGATAAATTCACGTGAAGTGCACAACTTTCACCTTCTACAGCTTTGTTATTAATAGTTGGGCTTTTTTCAAACTTTCCGAAATTGTGTATTATATTATTGCCTATAACGAACTTGTAGGATAAACTTAAGGGGGGTTTCCATAGTAAATTTCTAAAATATGGTGGTACAGTTATGTATGTTCTGAGAATGAGACCTGTTACACTTTTTAAGGTACACATTTTGAGCCCTCACTCCCCTAAGAAAAGTACTAACGAAGCCCTTTCCTTTGATACGCCGCTTGACTATATTCTGTGACAAAAAATTGTACTCCCCTTCAACATATATAGGGAGCCCCATTTTGGCTACCGTGTTGGTCGCTTCTTCTGAAGTGGCTCTAAAACCACAAGACACGCTAACGTTGGATACCTTAACAGTGCTTAAAACTCAACAACGCATCTATCATCACTGTTGGTTTCTGAAACTTCTTTGTAGCAGTGATTACTCCGGATGAATGCAATTCAACATCCGCAACAACAATCACGGTTATGTCATCGTCGTAACCCACTATGGCGGCCTCGCTGGCAGCTAGGATGTTGAGGACATCGTTATGCATGATATATCGCAATAGCACTCCCACCACGGAATCCTGTGGAACACCCGCGGAGACATTATATTCTCTGGTCCATTATCTGTGCCGTTCCAGAGGTTTCTACTTGTTAAATATGTTAGCTGTCGACAAACGCAGTTAAGTAACTGGGTACACCAATTGCCGACAAAGACATCCTTATAGGGTTGCAATTGGCAGATATGATTGCATTTCGCATGTCAGGGATAATTACTAGTGCCACCCTTTACATGCATCGCTTTTTCAGCTACGCCAATGCCGAGTTTAGTAGCATCGCCGATTCATCCGGCCGTACGGAAGCCAAATTGTCGATCTGATAAGCCTCTCAGACTCTGTACAACCGGGAACAATTTGTTATGAATTATTCGCCCCAGCCATCGCGATGCACTCTGTGAATTGAAAGGCTCTGTCCGGGGGTGCCTGGTATAGTGTCCTGATCCAACCAGACATCTAAAGATGTTTACTTGTCAATTGATTTCGTAGAATAACTTCATGTTCTCCTCATTCTTTGACGAGTCGGTTTGCAGCCGCTTGCTTTGTTTTTCAAGTCAAAAATGATTGCCTGGTAATCACTATGGGTGTAGTGCTCTAGGCCATATCGTAAGCTAGTGAAGGACTAATAAAAGTTAGATCCACACCCTAACCGGACCACGCTTTCCAGTAAGTATTAACCTGACTATCGTCAGCCAATATGATGTGCAACTGCGCGGGAGCCTGCAAGAAACAATGCCCTCTTACATTCGTTCATGAACTTCGGTGGACGATGTAATGTAACACTTTCTCCCACACCGTCTGCACCGGCCAGACCGATCAACCGCACTAGTGCACGTCCTCGCCAGATGTCCGTACAAGAGATATCCAACATCTAACAGGTTGTGCGTTATATTTGCTAGTATGTTTACGGAACTCCGGCCCTCGATGAGAAGTCTCCTTTGATTTCTTATGCTCAGATGCGGTTGGCGTCACTCGGGCTTTTGACGCCCACGGTTCTCCCTTGGATGCATCCGTTTGCAGGATCGGGAGCGACACCTTGTTTTCTAAGCTGCTTGCAGCATCAGATGCCACGGTAGCCAAGCTGAGCCTGCCTGCTGCCTCCCAAAAGCTGCGGACACTGGGATTTCAAGCCCCCGTACGGTCGTCTATATTGGTTTATTATTCTTGTCCACGGATAGCCGTTCTCCTCCTTCCTACTCTACCTGCGCATAAACATTCCCATGCACGCACACTTCAAAATATGTGCAAATGCACATTCATACGAATCCGCCAAGCATTCCCTTATTCCCACGAAGAGACGCGTCTGATGGGAGATGTGGCAAAATATCTGTCTGCCTGTTACGCGCACTTTTATCTGAAACGGTCACCTCTTTTGGTATGAAATTTGGTGGTGAACTTCCATGGATGGAGTGAGTAGCATGTGGAGTTTCAGTTTATATGGGGATATATGCAAAATGGGGGTGTATAATTTTTTTCGACGAATATAGTCATGTACGATACCAAATGTAATACATTCCATGGCTAGTACTCTATAAAGCAGGCATCACTTCTGACATTTAATGCAAAAGGTGGAGGACCGCGGACTGGAAGGTGACCATTTCTCTTACAGACCCATTCTTAGAAGCTACCTAACCGAATAATTTGCAAATATTCACGAAGTTGCTATTATACGGGATTTTGGTTCCAAAGTACCCTGCACATCAACCGTCGTTCCAAGCTATCGTAAATGTGCTCCCAGTCCGAGAGGTCAATTGCTTTAAACCCACTTGACGAAGGGTGTGATCAAGTAGGATGCAGTATGGTGAAGTTATCCCTACTAAGCGGTCCTTTACTTTTTTTCTCACTTTCCCCAATCACGGGCTTTTTACTCAGAATAATGTTAAGTACGTCACCTCAAGCCCTCCCTCTTTACCTAGGCTTGGGAACAGGATGCTATTTACATAACATGTCGAAATTGTTTAATATATTGGTCTTACTTAATTTACCCTAAATGCCATCTCCTATACTATGAGGTAACCGTTCTTGGTGATTATAATACGCTGACGTATAAATTCTATTCAGGAACCTGGTGTAACCTACAGCGGCAAGCTTCACTTTGATGATCTTAATTGCACTCCATTCGACGTTCCATCAGTCTGCTCAACTTTCAACTCTTCTTTTTCTATTATTTTCATGGGATCCAGAACCCTCCCATAATTGCGACTACCCCATATTTCAGTCGATTTATCAGAGTTCTACTGACTGCTGACCGCATTGCATGAAGTGCTCTAACACATTTCAAGGCCTTGATCCAATATGGACCAACGATTATTATTATTATACTCTCAATCTGCCTCCCGAACAAAACCTTTCATTTACATCACATCTCGCAAGGAGGCCCACGTGTTTTAGGGAAGAAAGATCTTAAATTCTCAGGTGAAGCCTTTCAAATGTACAAGATATTGCAAACATCATATGATAACGTTCACTATTCAACAATTTATTGACAATTAATGTTTCCATTGTTTATTCTACAATTTATAGAGTACTCCCAAGAAGGATATGAAACCGTTATCGCACATGAAAGGGCAGGTTCATATCAACATGACCTGGATCCAGCTTCTGATATGGTTAAGAATGAAATTGTCTAGACAGAATCCATTAAATTCAAATTATTGGCAGAACATTTACAGACGTGTATCGTTTCCAGGAAATTCTCTAGCCGCCACTCTATTAGTGACATGAAAAAGGAATTCACATGAAAGCTTGTAAATGCTATCATTCTGTGCAGCTTTATGTTGGTGTCTCGTACAAAGAGCATGGAGTACGAGTATGTCCTCTTGTTCATGCTTTTCACTGCACCTATCTCGGGTAACACCTCTCTCCAACCAATCTGTAGCTGATTTCTACTTACGGTTTTTACTGGTAAAACTCACCCTGCCTTTTATCTCATATCTGTGGATAATCAAGGGAATTTTCATCAAGCATACAAGGACACTCGTATGTGCTTGCTACAAAAAATGGGAGCATATTAAGCCAAGCAGTGGCAATTATCCTACTGCACGGTCAATTTAACTAATTTGTCTATATGGAAATGAGGAACAAAACAAGTTTGGCATAATTTCGGAATATTAGATTCATGTGTCCATTAAGTGAAATTCGCATCGAATTTAAATGGCTTTGGAAAGTGAATGTGGCTATTGCCATTCCCAAATGCTGTTTGGTGTAGATTTCTCTGTTATGCTGTGATATTGACTTCAAAAAGGAAAGAATTGGTAGTCATAAGCGATAGCGTGGGTGTTGCGTCTATGGGGGCTTGAGTAGTCAATAATGGTAGAACTACCTTGATGCACAATTGACAGACATTGTTAAGAAACATTAACAAATTTTAAAAGCGTAGAACCCCTCCCTTCCTCTGTTATCAAAGCGCCATCGCCCAATCGACGCATTAAGTCGGGCCCCGGTCCTGTCGTGAAATAGGCAAAGGTTCTTGACGCATGGATGGCATCAGCACGTGAGTAAATTATTCCGCGGAAAACAAATACATGTTTGCACGCTTAATATTGGTACCATCACTAGAAAAATGGAGGAACTCACAAGAGTCCTTTGGAGAAGGCGACCTGATATTTGCGCCCTATAAGAAACTCGATAATGTGTTGCCATAAGCTACGACAAAAAACGTGAGTGCAGCTATAAATATGTTTATTTTGGTAACCCACACACTCAAAATTGTTTGATCGCGATCGCTGCTACTCGAGCGTGCCATTACAAAGATCTTTATAACAAACTAGATATTCGGGACGGTGAGGCATGTCTGTCGCCTTGTCGAAAGTCAACACCAACGCACGCATATCGAACAATTCTGTTGCGTTAATGACAAGGGCGGTACGTTGCTACTCTCAAGTAGATTTCATTGAAAATTTTTCTTCATTCTCCACTTCCAAAATCTCCGCCGAAATTTGGAGGAGTTTCACCTGTTACCGCCCCTGGATTTGAGGAAGCAGTGAAGCGATTGATATCGGAGAAGCAACAGAACTTGATCTGAGCTCTGGAAAGCGATACTGCCATTCAGTGAATTCTTGAGTCGTTTTATTGACCACCGCGGTTCCAATATGGAAAAAGAAAGGTAGTCCAGCAGAATGTCTAAATTACCGTGCGATCCGGTTGCCGCTGCAAACCATGAAAAGTAAGTGTTTGACCATGTGCTACAGAACCTCATCTGGTATGCTCTACGTCAACATCCAGTGCCAGAAGAACTCGTGCGTTGGGTTCATTTGTTCTATCACGATCCGAAAATGTTCGAAGTGTTGCGGGTGTTTCAAAACCGCTTCGTGTCCCGGTCATTATTCATCAAGGAACTGCCCTCATCCAACACGATCTCAGATTGAATCTAAGTGAAACACCAGACAGTGACCACCGATCCCCATGATGAAGCAGGCACTATCACTGTCAGTGGCGGTGACCCACCTAGGACTTAGCGATTTAAATTTCTGGGATCGAAGCTGTTGGAGAACTACACAACTACACTGCTTCAAGAATTAGCGCAACCTGGATATAGTGAAGTGCTATATCTGGCGTCCTTTGTGATCAGCTTATCAACGGCCGTCTCACATCTAAAGTGTAGCGCGGTGTCGTTCGCCCTGTCGCCCTCTAAGACTCTGAGCGTTGGCCGACAAGAAAACATAATGAACGACGTCTCGCAGGGATGGAGATGAAAATGTTGCGTTGAACCAGTGACGTACACATCGCGCCATGATAACATTTGAAAAGAGGATAATCGCGATTGATATGGGGTTGCACCGATCATGGAAAAATTCTAAGAGAGGCGTATTCAATAGTATGGTCACGTAATTCGCACTAACTAACATTTACTTACCAGTATTGCCCTCAACACCAAAGTAAATAAGAAATGACCAAAAGGCCGGCTGAAATAACGATGGCTTGATATGCTGGATGATGATTTAAGAGCGCCGCGACTTCATCTAGTCAACTACAGGTGTCGTACTGAGGATGGCATAGCCTGCAGACCCTCTGCACCTTGTTCTTGGCCCATCTCTTGCATTGCCTTTACTAAGTGGAGGCAGCTCAGCAATATCCTGCGTTAATACGTCGCGCTGCCTACGCGAACCTTCTGAAGTGGTCGCGACAGAATGTGACGAAACAGCTCCAGCAGGCGCCATGCTTTTAGTCATCGTGGCTCCCAGACGTCGAATCGCAAAACGATTAACGATTTTGTTGCTGTGCGGTTTCGTTACAAAAGCTCCACTTAGCCACCAAGTCAAACGAGTGGTTATCAGTACCCGACCATAGGTTTCTTTTCTCCCCATGTAATGGATTTGCATTTTATACCTACCATGTGTGGTGGCCGCTTCTTCAGTGGTTACTCTACCTTAGTATATACTACAGTTTCAGTATTTTCGCCACCCCCACTCTGAGACACTGTGGTTACCTGCAGCTATTCACAGTGAATCTATATATCTCTTCGCCAATCACAACCGACTAAATGGGCATATTGGAGCGATGGGTTGAGTGTTTTGATGAATTGCTCAACAACCAAAGTAACGGCGAGTTGGAGGTCTCGCCAACTGAAGACGACGGGCAAATGCTGCCACCACCAAGCATGGAAGAAACAGTCCGTGCAATTCATCGGCTTAAAAGCCGTAAGTCGCCAATATCCGATAGAATTACAGTCAACTTCACCAAGCGGTTCATCACCTGATGTTGAAGGTGTGGGACAGCAAATCAATGCCTGACGATTGGCAATGAGTCATTAACTGTGCCATACGTAAAAAGAGGAATACCACGAGTGCAACAATTATAGACAGCATAGCCAGGGTAAAACTGTACACTACCATAAGAGAATTTGGTATCCCGACGAAATTATAAGACTGACTAAGCTGACTCCGACCAATATGCGAGGCAGCAGGATCACTCTAGAAACCATTCAACAGTAACAACGGCCTACAAGACATTCATGCGTCCTCTTTAACCTGGCCCCCCCTACCCAACTACGCTGACGATATTGACATCATGGGAAGAACAACCCGAGATGTACAATCTACATTTATCCAAATCGAGCAGATGGCGCGAAATCTTGAGCTGCACACTAATGAAGGCAAGACGAATTACATGGTGTCGGCGAGTGGTTGTTGGTTGTGTGCGGTTGTGGATCAAATCTGACTCAACAGGTTAGGGTGGGTGGGTCACCTAATCCGTATGGATGCGGATAATCCAGCCCGGGAAATGAATAAGGGCAACATCTATGGTAGAAAAAGAAGAGGACAGGCAGCAATCGTAGATCTTCCCTCTCGCATGTAGCACAGCCATATCGAGATTTCCAGCCCTGCGTGCACAATCTAATCATACTTTGTGCTCTTACTTTCGGGTGTAGCTTCGTGTATGTTTTCTACTCTCTTCTCCTGCGATGGAAGGCAGCTGGCCTGAAAGCTGTCCGGGTGAGACTGTAAAGTCCCCAAGGGATGTACCCTGGTGCATCAGGAACCTAACTAGAGTGAGAATAGAGGTCCGAAAAGTCTTCAACCTGAACAACTTCACGGAATTCTGTGAAGGGAATTAACCTATGCAATACAAGGAATATCTTTACCGAGAATGTGGAGGACAGACGATATCTGCTTCACAGGATTCATTTCCCAGGGTCCTACTTCACGGCGGAAGGCGATCTTATTCAGCTTAACACCCCAACAATGAACAAAAGCGAAAAATGAATAACTGGAAACTTGGGACAAGAGCTATGCTCGTTACCTTTAAATCACTGAAATCATCCGCAATAGATGGTATTGTCCCAGGCACTACTGCAGAGGGGCCTAGAAATTATCTTAGATTCTCTTTTAAGTGTAGTAAGAATCAGCATAGCCTTGGCATATGTACCAAGGGTATGGTCTTCATTCATTGTTCATTGTCCGTACTCAAAAGAGTAGAGAAGGTCATTGACAACGATGTAAGAACGAACGTTCTAATGTGTAGTCACCTATATCAGCGCCAACACGCTTACCGGAACTGCCCTGTATCGGCTGATCGATATATTACGAAATGACATAGGAACAAAAGAAATAGCACTGTGTTCATTTTCGGGTGTCGAAGAAGCGTTCGATAACGACTTCGCAAATAGGTATGCAAGATGTCCTGATACGCAAAGAAGGGGAATCATCCTAGCTTCCTGAATGGGCAGAATGTTAAAAATTATGGAAATAAAAGTATCGATAGTACAAATTCTATTGTCATGAATACCACTCAAGGTTGCCCCCAGAGTGGGGTACTATCACCGCTGCTAGGGAGTATAGTTGTAGATGAATTCCGAAAAGAGCTTACAAACACTGAAATACAGGTCCAGGGTTGCGCTGAATATATTGTTTTAATCTGTAGGGACAAATATGAGGATTCCCTATGGAATAGAATTCAAACTGGACTAAGAATTATTAATGCTTCGTGAATGAAAGCGAGACTCCATGCTGAGGCGCATCAATCCAGCTCAAACCAACACAACTCCATCACTCAAAGGCTATTAAATTGCATGACATTATGATCAAATAAAAAACACGATGTCAAATATTTTGGAATTATACTAAACGAAAAATTACTCTGGAAGACGCAAGTCGGAAACACACGCCCGGAAAAAAACTAAGGTACTTGCATGACTTAGCAGCTCCTTAAGCAGAGGAAAAATGAGGTTGCACTTCGAAGATATTATTTTAGATATACAGGGAGTCACACGAACTACAAATGTTAGCTTGCGTTTGTATCAATGGGGTAATGAGCACAATGCCTCCCTTCTGGAATTAACTCCTCTCCAGATACAGACGTAGGCAAGGACAACTGATCTTTAGAATGTCCGTACCGTACAGTAGATGGATATTTTCTCTAGGCGGTATCCCGAATTATACTAATACCAAGGGATAACATGACGCCGAGATTTCATTTCGAAACTAGGAGAGCATGGTTGTGACATATGATTGAAACCAGCAAATAATGACCTGATACATTGGCGAATCCCGTATAACAGAGCGAAAAGACGTCTGGGTAGCATATTCAAGGAGGAAATAGATGCCAGTAGGCAGATGAACCTCCTCGAAAGGAACTATAGGGGGCAAAACATAGGGATATTCAAGATTCCATTTTGGATTACAGTTGGCCAAGGAAGCGTGGTTGCTTCTAGACGGACCAGAACCCCTCTTTAGATTCGGGAACGAGTTCATGACTACAACATTGAAAAATGAAGAGGAACGACTGAGGAATCTACCAGGAATGGAGCAGCCCAGGTTGCCTATGTGGGGGTACGAACCCCAGCCTTCAAAGGCTGGGGAAGCTAGGGGTATCTACGTACACTGCTTGACACTGTCCTGTGAGGTGTGTGACGAAACATTGATACACATTTTAAAACTGTGTCCGGCACAAAGTAGTTCGAGACACTTGGAAGAATATCGAAGTACTATACATACCAAGTTGAAATATTTAGAAGAAGGGAATATGACTGGTTATAGGCTTGCTTTGATATACTATAGTTTATCGATATACAATATCTAGTAAAAGGGGCTTTTAGTATAACTCCCTTCACATATCAATAATCATGGTCTCAACACCCTGGTTTAAGGATACGTGAAATTTAAAAAATTACGACTCCAATGGTAAAAAAAACTCGGCCCCCTCGACATACATTCGCCTTGTTAGAACAGAATGGGATGGGATATTTCAATAGAGCTGCATTTCTATGCTGGTGGGCCTACACGGTTAACTTTTCTTTAGGTTTTCGCAATAGTTCTGTCCTCACATTTGGCCATAGGTTAACCGGGGTAATCATTCTGACCCTGCCCGACTTGAAGAGTTATTACAATTCCCCCCCAAATCTGAACAAACCAGACAGCCTGCTTAGCATCGAGCTTCTACTATTGGCACTAGTGGTCAGAATATCGACGAAGGCATCGAGTTTGGTGTTACTCCCTCAACAAAAACATCTAGTTCAAGTTGTTCCGCGCCATTTTTCTCTCCGTTCTGATCAACTGGAATAGTACAAAGCTACAGCTACAAAGTAGCCGCCATAATTACTTGAAAGCCCAAAGATTTCATCAAATTAAATCTGCGTCCTGTTTTTGGAATTCTCTAGAGCGAGATAATATCAAATAAGGCACTTTGTAGGCGTATAGGTCAGATACCTGTGTACGTCTTGAAGCTGGAAATAGCAGTAGATAGGTTACACCTAAGGATTGGTCCACCAGGAGTTATATAGTGCAGAATAATCAAATATAAATGTATTAAATGAGAATAGATTATGAATGTTTTTAAGTGAGGGAAGGCGATTTGGCGGAATTGAAGATACTATGTACATAGTTTATTTTATAGTTAGATGAACAAAGCTAAGCTCAAATTTTTATTATGATATTAATTACATTTTAATATTTTGTTATTCACTTATGTATATATATCTGAAATTTCCTAATGATGGCAAAGTGACTGAGTAAAACTTAACAATTAAAAGGGTGACCACAAAAACGCCCCAAAAACTGAAATCTGCAGTGCTCACTTGCGAGATATAGGTTTATATAGCAATAGACCACACAACTCATTACTCGCCTTTGGTCCACTTTGGGATCAATACATAGCCCAAAATCGTTCGGCGCCATTTCATCTCTTACGCTTTCTTTGAAGTTATGAATGCTACTCATTTTGCGAGTCAGCTTAATTATTTTTCGCACTTTTTTCTTGCTTTTATTGTTTAATTTCTTTCTCCTTTAACAAACACAATTCTCCCATTATTAAAGAAACTGCTTCAATTCAGAAAAATCATGAACCGTATCTCAATTCAGCACCGTAATATCATTAGGGACTTTATCCGAACAATAATGTGAAAAGCTAACAAAAGAAAACAACAACTAATGATATTGTTCAGCCCCACCAAATATATTAACCCCCAAAACGCTTTCAACACCTCCAAATATTGCCCGGTCACGCCTCCCTTTTTGCAATCTATCCTCGCTCCGCCGGGTTGCAAAGAATCCAGCTAGAAAAAATTGGAGTGAATCGCTCACAACACACTCTCACTATCATTAATTTTCCACGTTGGACGGACGTTTTCACACTCAACCATAAGAGATTGTGAACTCCGTCTGGCTGTTTTTCATCACTTTATCGACGCTTCTCTCTATGAAACTTTCTTTTGCAGATAACGCCACCCGAGGCAATAAAAAGTTCGGTGATAGATGTGAGGACACCGTGGAATGTGGATTTCCCGGGTCGATATGCGATCCACGGAAAAAATCATGTCAGTGCATCGAGGATTTGCCGGTCACCAATCACCTGGATAAATGTGGAAAAGGTAAGTTAGATTATTTTTTGAACACAAGCTCAGATGTGTACGTATGTATATAGATGTGTATAGAATTAGGGCTTTATGTTTGAAAAACATCATGTAAGGATATGTGTCTATATAAAGATTATGGAGGTTTATCTTTCTGTATGGAGCTCAGTGGTGCTTCCCTACTACTTTAATCATTGGTTACTTCCGTGTCAGTCAAATATACTTATTCTAATCAGAGAAAGTGGAGTACCTATTCTCGTTGATCAACCAAAAGGCAAAACAAAAAAATGTAGACATAATTACTTACTTCAATATAGATATAATTGCCGTTGTGATCAAATCCCCCCACAAGTGTTAATCGGGTGAGCCATCAAACAAATTGAATCAACAATATTAATTAGAAAGAAAAAAGTCAGGAGGGAAATGACATGAATCCTGGTTGAGGTAGCCAAAAGTGGGTATTTCATTCAATGGTTTTCTGCCTGCGAGGGATGGAAATTGGCTTTAAGCCAGGGATAAGGTGCTAATGTTCTATAATATTTAGCCAGAAAAGCTAGGCCAGGAAGTGTTCAAGGAGCATTGTATTGTGGTATAATTGTTTTGATTAATTGATTGATTTCTTTAAAACAATTGGGCAATTGCGCAGACCAATTCTATAAGACGCACAGCTCGAATATGGTGCAGGCTGTGAAAACACTAGAAATAAGGAGTTTATTTGTTAGGTTGACTAGATTTTGTTTAGGAATTGGGGGAGTTCTATGTTCGCCACCCACTTGATGGCGAACCAGATCGGACCAGTTCGAAAACAACTTATTTCCGCGATTATGGTCCACGGACCTCTCAGTCCTAAGTATCCAGATGCAAAAATTACACTTGCGGTTTCGTCCAGGCAATAGGTAACTCATCAGACGCATCACCCTGGGAACAGCGTAACCGAAGTGGCACCTTGCAGGTGGTATTTCCTTCCTTATATAAATTCAAAAACACGACATGTTTATGACTAATATTCAGCACGAAACCGCCGAACAAAAATTCAGGCCTAAACCCGACCGATGCCGAGGCTGAACTAACTAGGTTGGCTAGGTTGACGAAATATATTGAACCGTTTCTCCTCCCGTCATTCCTCATATATTACGTTCATTATGCTATCCCTATGTCTTACCTTACCCAAGAGGCTTGTTATCAAGAATAACTAGTAGATATCAGCCAAATCGATGGCGCTTTATATATTTCTACACACCATTTTGAAATATCGATCAACATCTGCATAGGCCTGGGTACTCATAGACAGATTTTGCGTTACATAGCTATGAGTTGATCAACATACTCCACAAAAGTGGAAATATCATTCCACCTTGGGGCAGTTTCTCTGTACTTCTGTTGTTGGGTAGGGATCAACAACCACTTCACACCACACTATGCTCTCTCTCTACACGAACATCCCATCGCGTACTTGCCTTTCAGAGTTACGTCCTCAATTTCCGAAGTCTACTAATGAACAACAAAGTCACAGGATTTTCCGCGCTGGTGAGTATGCTGCTTTTCATTCAGTGTGTGTGACCTTAGTTGCTTCTCGCGAAGGTGAAGTTCATTGAGGCTGCCCAGACACTTCGGCGAGAATGATTTCAAGCTAGCCTGTCTGAAGTTTTTGGGGTTTGGAGAGTCATATTTCCCAGACTTCGGTTTGAACACTACCTCATTAGCGGTGTCGGAAACGGAGAAATTATGGTATCAAAAAGTGTGACTAAAAGGGCACTAAATGGTTCTTCTATGTGAGCATATTTAAGTTAAAGCAAGAAGAAGGGATTTCCACCTTCGTTATTGTTGTATTTTGTGTCATATATCGTGTCATGTGATCAATATTGTTCGTACACTGCAAAAAAAGTCCTAAGAGAGACGAGCTTGAAGGTCTCAACAAAAGTATTAGCACAAATGAACGGATTCTAATTAAAAAACCAATGAAATTCGAGCTTCCATTTCCATTTCAATGTTAGATATGCAATCATAGCAGTAAGATAACGATGCATCGAACTAGAAAGGTATTGAGCTACGTTGGAGGAAATGTAATCCCAAGCATTCTTCAATGCCTTCTGGAAATCATTTTTTGGGGAGATGTGTTGTTAATGAACATGGAGTTCGAAAAAATTAAACTAATTTTCAATCAGGTTAAGGTTTACCGATTGGGGAGGCATGGATATGATACAATAACCATTCTCGGTGCGAAGAGGAAGTGCACTTACGGTCGTTGTCTTACTGGAAGACAAATTTTTTTAGTACGGTCGTGTTTTCTAACAAATTGAGGTATCACACATGAAACTACCTTCTATGGTCGCTATGAACCCCCAGTGATTCTGGGCATCATGTTTGACGATTGAGTGTATATACAGGGTGCGTCAGCATAACTTCCTTTTTTAAAATGCGCGCCACTCAGTGAGTTGATGTCATAGCGGAGCGCTAGTGGTCTCGTTCAAGAGGGGATACTGTAAAGTTTTGTCCCGACACGGTTCAGTCGCCATCATGCGTTGGAATAGTGAGGAGCGTGCCTTTGCTGTTGAGGTTTACTTTTCAAGCGGATGTTCGGTTATTGCAACACAGCGTGCATTTCGGAATCGCTTTAATTTAGCCCCGTTGGCTCCCCTCGCAGATCGCAAATCAATTGTTACATGGGTCACTACATTCAGACAAACCACAAGTGCGACAAAAGGAAGAACTGGAGTCCCTCGGCTTGTTAGATCACCTGAGAACATTGAAGCAGTGAGAGCGTCAATGTTGCGATCGCCACGGCGTTCTGCGCGCAAACACGCATCTGCCCTTGGACTATCCGATCGTTTTGTGCGAAGAATTCTTCGTGATGATCTTCATTTTCATCCCTATAAGATGGCGATAGTGCAGGAACTTTCAGAACGTGACTTAAATTCTCGGATGAACGCGTGTGAGCTTCTTCTTGATGTCGTTCCCGAGGGTGCTATTGTTTTTTTAGCGATGAAGCCCATTTTCATTTGTGTGGGTCGGTTAACAAACAAAACATGCACTACTGGACTGACACCAACCCTCGAGAATTGCATCAAAAGCCTTTGCATTCACCCAAAGTCACAGTGTGGTGTGCAATTTCCTCAGCTGGAATTATTGGTCCCTGGTTTTTTGAGGAAAATGAGGTTACAGTGACAGTGAATTCGGACCGGTATGTAAACATGCTACAGAATTTTGTTTTCCCACGGCTAGAAAATTTGGATTTGGGGGACACTTGGTTCCAACACGACGGTGAAACAGCACACACTTCAAGAGCATCGATGGCTGTTTTGAGGGAACACTTTCCAGAGCGCCTTATCTCAATTAGAGGCGATTTGGAATGGCCGGCACACTCTCCCGATCTGTCCCTTTGTGATTTTTTTCTATGGGGCTTTTGAAATCCCGTGTTTATGTGAACAGTCCAAGAAGCCTAGAAGATTTGAAGACCAACATCCAAGAAGAAATTGCCAACATAACACATGCTATGCTAACAAAAGTCATGACAAACGCCAGAAATCGGTTTACGCAATTTATGGAAAATGGGGGACGTCACCTAACAGATTTGATCTTCAAAATAATGTAAATAAAAACTTTAGACATGTACCTACATTATACAAAATAAATAAATATTTTCCGATGCATACAATAGTTTTTATTGAGTTTTGAAAAAACTAAGTTATGCTGCCGCACCCAGTATAACAGTAGTTTTAAAGTCCGGATTGGCTTACCTATAGATATACTGCTTTCTCTTAAATCCAGAGAGATTGTATTTTCTTTTGCCAGTCCACCAGATTATTTGTAGAAATGAATTGTTTTGTTACGGCCGCGTGACTGTGTAACTTCGCTGCCCACAATACTCTGCTCTAAAGTGAAACCGTGTATGTCATGACATCTCCAATGTAGTAGCGCTTTGAATGAAATTGCGAATGAGGTCGCATCCGCATTCCGGATCATTGCACTCATGTCCTACAAAAACACTAGTCTGATTTGCAAACATTTTGGCCTATTTCACGAAGTGTAGACAGGCGACGTTACATTACCACCATGTAATTTACCCCACCATTTTGTAATTTACAAAACGTGTTATCACTAAATATAAACTTCGTTTCAGTTTCCGCTGAAAAGTACCTATTTCATCATCATCATCAACGGCGCAACAACCGGTATCCGGTCTAGGTCTGCTTAATTCAGGAAGTCCAGACATCCCGATTTTGCGCCGAGGGCCGCAAATTCGATATCTCTGAAAGTTACCTGGCGTCCTGATCTACGCCATCGCTACATCTCATGCAGGCTCTGCTCCGTCTACTTTTTCTACCATAGATATTGCCCTGATAAACTTTTCGGGGTGGATCATCCTCATCCATACGGATTAAGTGACCCGCCCACCGTAACCTATTGAGTCCGATTTTATCCAGAACCAGACGGTCATGGTATCGCTCATATGTTTACGTCGTTATGTAGGCCATCCTCATGTAGGGGGCCAAAAATTCTTCGGAGGATTCTTCTCTCGAACTCGGCCAAGAGTTCGTAATTTTTCTTGCTAGGAACCCAAGTCCTCGAGGAATACATAAGGACTGGCAAGATCATTGCCTTGTACAGTAAGAGCTTTGACCCTATGGTGAGACGTTTCGAGCGAAACAGTTGAATCATCGTACTTGTTATTGGTTGTCATTTTCGACCCTATATAGGAGAAATTATCAACGGTCTCAAAGTTGTATTCTCCTATCCTTATTCTTCCCGTTCGACCAGTGCGGGTTGATGTTGGTTGGTTGGTTTTCGGTACTGTCGTTGCCACCATATATTTTGTCTTGCTTTCATTGATGTGCAGCCCAAGATCTCGCGCCGCCTGTTCGATCTGGATGAAAGCAGTTTGTACGTCTCGGGTGGTTCTTCCCATAATGTCGATATCGTTAGCATAGGTCAGTAGTTGGGTGGACTTAAAGAGGATCGTACCTCTTGCATTTACCTCAGCATTACGGTTCACTTTCTCGAGGGCCAGGTTAAAGAGGACGCATGATAAGACTTCCCATTGTCGTAGACCGTCGTTGGTGTCTTGAGAGTGATCCTGCTGTTTTTATCGAGTCTCGCACATTGGACAGAGTCAGCCTTGTCAGTGTTATCAATTTCGTCGGGATACCGAATTCTCTGGTTGTGCTATCATAGCCGCCTTTAAAGTCGATGAAGAGATGGTGCAACTGTTGTCCATATTCCAACAGTTTTTCCATCGCTTGCCGCAGAGCGAAAATCTGATCTGTTGCTGATCTGTATGGAGTGAAGCCTCTTTGGTATGGGCAATGATGTTCTGGGCGTATGGGGCTATAGGGCCTAGCAAGATAGCGGAGAATATCTTATAGATGGTACTCAACAACGTGATACCTCTATAATTGCTGCACTGTGTGATATCTCCCTTTTTATGTATGAGACAGATAATGAATCTTTGCCAATCGTCGGGCATTGATTCGCTGACTAACACCTTGAGCACAAGTTGATGAAACATTGGTGAAATTGGTCGCCTCCATATTTAACTAATTCGGCTGTAATTCCACTGGTTCCTAGCGACTTATGATTTTTAAGCCGATGAATTGCACGGACTGTTTCTTCTATACTTGGTGGTGGTAGTATTTGTCCGTCTTAGTAGTTCATCAAAGTACTCAACCCATCGCTCGAATAGACCCATTCTGTCGGAAATCAGATTTCCCGTTTTGTCTCGGCAGGATGAACATTGAGGTGTGTAAGGCTTCAGCCTGCTGACTTGATGGTAAAATTTGCTCCCTGTACTTTTCTAGTTTACAGATTTGTTGGTTGCCCCAAGCTTCCTTTTCCCGTCTGAGAGGTCGCTTCTCCACTTATCAGAGTTCATGATAAGCCTCTGCGCGTGCTCGCGTGTTTTGAGAATGCAACATTACTCGGAATACAGCATCCTTCCGTTTCGTTGCTAGCTTACATTCATCGTCAAACCAGCCGTTCCGACTCTTTTTGCGACCGGGGGCAAGTATGTTTGTGGTCGTATTTATGATAACGTCCTTCAGGTGATTGTGAAGATCATTTGTTGATGCTTCATCTCCAGGATCTCTGCGGCATACACTTCCTTCTTTTAGGTTGTGGAGGACTGTGTTGTGGATGGGCTCAGTGTTAACTCTCACCTGATTGTCAAAGGGGATTCTAGGTGGTATTGTTATTCGAGCTCGGAGTACCATGCCAACGAGATAGTGATCCGAGTCTATATTGGCCCCCCTATATGTTCTGGCATTCATCAAGGCTGAGAGGTGGCGGCGTTCGATCAACACGTGGTCAATTTGATTGAATGTGGTCCTGTCTGGAAATGCCCATGTATGTTTTTGGACCGCTTTGCACGCAAACCAGGTACTTCCAACAACCATTTCGTGTGACCCTGCTAATTGAATAATCCGCAGTCCGTTATCATTTGTATTTTCATGTATGCTATGAGAGTCAACGTATCGCCCGAAAACGGGCTCCGTCTCTGCTTGGCTGTTAAAATCCCCAAGTATGATTTTGATATCATATCTGGGACAGGCTTCGAGGGTTCGCTCTACTGCCTCGTAGAAGATATCCTTCTCCGACTCTGCAGTCTCCTCTGTAGGGGCTTGAACGTTAATGGGGCTTATATTTCTAAATTTGCCTCGCAAGCGCAGAGTGCATAGTCGTTCGCTTATGTTTTCAAAGCCGATAACAGCAGGTTTCATAGCACATGGTTTACTGGATGGCCGGTATAATACATGATGTAGCGACTCTTCTCCAGGAAACCGGTCCCTGTCCAACGCATCTCCTATAATGCTGTTACATCAGCCGTATATTCGAACAGGGTATCGGCCAGCTGCTTGGCAGCTTCATCTCTGTAAGGAAGCACACGTTCCATGAGAAAATGCGCGAACTTTTACTCCTTTGTCGTTACCGGGTTCGTCGTTGTGTTATCTATGTAGGGTTGTCATTCCTACACAACCCCCAACCTGGAGGACCAGCTGGTATAATTTGTCCCGTTTTTAGGCGTGGGAGACTCTACTTCATCCTTGTCTGTCTGTAGCTTTTCATTAAAAAAGAGCTCTCAGCGGTCACTACGTGGAGGTGAAGATAGGGTTTGGTAGTAGAGCTGTTGGTGTTGGTTCAACAGGTGTTTCCCAGGTTTTATGTTCTATCGTGGGTATCAATCCACGTTTCGCCCTGTGACATATACTACTCTTCGACCACCTATTTGACTAAACAAACACTGAATAATGAGGACCAGTTCTGAGGTACTGATGAACTTAAAAAGGTTTACACGTAGTACTTCTAGTATTAGAAACCAACATTGTATCTCAATCTTCTGCCAGGAGGTAGGTTGGTAGGTCAGAGCAGGACGTGCTGGAAAAAATTTCCTAAAAGTCGCTCGTCGCTACCTTTAGCATCGCTAGATAGATGCTATCCATGTCAGGTTCTGATAGTAATATGACCATATATATTCATATTACTACAGGAGGCCTATGTCCGTGACGTCTACATGATTGTTTCAAAAAAGCTTCTCGTCCAGAATAAATCTCAAATATTTCACTTCCTGAGATGTCTTCCAGTGGTAATCGCCGTTCTTGCATTATCTCAATCCCATTTCAACACTTTTGTGTTGATAGGTTTGTAGAAATCGCCAATTTTCTCCCATTACGAGGTTGGTAGGTAGGTATCAGCGATGGCTCCGAGAGATCCTCAAAGAATAGCCTATCCATAACATGGCTCTGGATGGAACTAGCAAATTGCCAAGGATATGTCTAAGGGTTTTTCTCCCCTCTCCTCAACTTCTGCAAAGCGAATTGTAGGATAGGCCTGGTTTGGCGACATGGTCCCCTATAAGCCAGTGCCCCAAGCAAATCGCCATTATCCTGTCCGCATTTGCATCAAAAACGATCGCGACCGGGTCTCATAGGTGGGTAAAATCCTTCTCAGCTTGGGTCAGGTGATAAACTTTCGCCATTTGAAGGAAAGCTTGGTAAGTAATGCAACTAAATTTCATCATTAACGATTGCCAGTGGGAGCCACAGATTCCTTCCATGCTTCCGCGACAGGAAATCTGGAGGAGTATGATTTTGTGCATACCACCGAGTCAGTTCAGCACGTTTCTGCACTGCCCCACCAGCCTAATGTCGCCACTGAGTACAGAGCCATATGGACTCCCTAACTATCGGCCGGAATGAATGTTACAGTTGGCGCTCAAATCATGTCCCACCTATCGGCAGGTTTCCAGTGTCACCAGTACTTACACCTCAGATAGTCTGGCGAATCCTGGAGCACCGTACAACTCAGCCACACTGAGTACATCCGCGAAAAGCCTCGTATCAACTTCAAAAGTATTTTTGATATCGGTAAAGAATATTGTTTCATAACCCTTGCAACACATCTGGTTGGAAAGGCCACAGCAAAATTTCTTTCGAAGTTCGGCTTTCGTGCCCAGCTGGAACGAACCATGGTAGTGTACATCCACACAATCAAAAGTCTTTTTGCAGGCGTAAGTGTGTATGAACTAGAAGTTCCAGAGTCTCACCATAAGATCCCGTCCAGGAACCTTCCGACTTTTTAAGAAAGAATGGGTTCCTATTTTCCTATTTTTCCTATTTTGGTACTTTCAATGTTCGGATCACACCGTCATCACCAGGGCCGCTTTCTGGCAGTCCTGACGGATGACTTGGACCTTTTCAGGCAGTTGTTGTATGGCTGCCAATATTTGTGCCTGTAGCTGGGTACGAAACTTAAAAGACGGGTTTGAATATCTCTTCCAGTGTCCTTTGACTTCAGTTTGTTTCTCATTGCGAGCACCAGGGAGTTTGCTCTTGTTAACTTTACCAAACTTCCTCCAGTCTATATTCCTGGTGTTTTTGAAAAGGTAGGAATAACTCTACAGCGAGATTTAGACTGAAATGTATTCAACTGTGATCTGAGAGAAATCTCTGGTCAAGTATGTGGAAGTTTTGCGTAATGCCCCTATTATACACCGATAGGTTTGTCTTAATAATAAAATAAAAAAGAAACTTACCTCTTTTGTTGATTTCCGAGCCGGCCAAAAACGTGTCTCGCATTGCGTCGCAGCTTACCAACAGGATGGCGCTCCTCCCTGTGATGATTAATATCGGATGTTGTAGTTGTGCTGATAGAGCTGATCCGTCATAAGCCATGTAAGGTGAGAAGATGTGCACGTTCTCCGCTCCCGTCTGCTCCAGTTTGGCCACAGATAGGTCGCTGGAACTAAGATCCTGACGCAGAAATGGCAGGCGTTTTCTGATGAGGATGCGTGCTCCAGGTGTGTCCTGATCAACATCCTTTGTATCCTGATGGTATGATGATGGTATGGCTTCCTCCGATCCATGACTCTTGCATTAATGCGAGTCGGTGTCTTCCCCTCGGAGCAGATTAGCTGAGTTGCACTTCGAGCGCAGCAGATTTTTCTGCGCAGTCCTCAGCATGATCTGGTTGCATTGGTGGTCTTCAGCCTCCATTGGACCATCGATTTTCATCTCTTCCAACAGTTCGTTAGCCATGTTGATTGGGCTTAGGTCATTATAAGGCTCCGTGGACCGCAGTACTTCCACCTTTGCATTTCTAACTCCGAACCGCACTTTGTAGTCTACCTTTTCTAGCTTCCGAGCACTCTCCATTTATAAAGTTGAAAAAAGTTTATTTTCACATCGCGTCTTCGCGTCAAGCCTACTATTGAAGTGTAAAATATGCCTTCCCCATGTCTCGGCCGCAGCTTGGTTGTTCATAGTCGAGGGTCGATTCGGAGTCTGTGACCTCTCTTCACATGGAGGGTTAAAATTCATAAATTTCACTTTCAAGTTTGGGCACTCTTAGTGTAGCACCGGCTTATTAAAGGCAAGCCCGAAGGGAGTCACTCATGCTTATTATTAAGAATGATGTTCATTCCGCCACTTGTATTCTGTTGAAGTTTTGATAGCTTAACTTGTTAAACTTCCAAAGGGGATCCGCAAGATAGTTGGTACCGGTTTTTGAATCAATATCTTGTCTTGTGGTGTTAGGACTCCGGTATTCGAAACATCCACCATACGAACCCAGATGGCAGCCGCTTTTGCAGTTGATACAAAATATTTCGTCTTTGACCTCTACTCGGCCCTGGTCTTCTCTCTAAGCTCAAGACTGTGTGGCAGTTAACCGCCGAGTGATCATCGTTCTAGCATCTTCGGATTCCCAACCCCGCAGAAGAAATATTTGCATCTTCTTCCTCCACTGGACTGGGTGAAGCGAAAAGCATTCACCCACGCGAAAAATTTGCTCCTTTTTTGTAAAATTATTCGATTATTTTCTTTTATTTTTATGTAAACATTTCGTTAAACTTACATTGCTTTTGAGCTGCTCTGTGTCTTGAGTCAATCGTAAGAGCGTTCAACAGTTCGAGAAACTGAACATATTTTGTTGGTTAACGTTTAATATCCTACTGCCATTTGAATAGTAAAGTTTTCAGCGATAGAGCGAAAATAAATCTTTCACGTAATTAGAATCTTTAAAAAAAGCTTTGAATCACGACTAAATTGCTTCATGTAATCAAAGCAAAATAAAATTCTACCAATTACAAAGCAAAATAGCCCTGGAACTATGATGAATTTCCTTGTGTTTGAATTTCTTAACATCCTTACATTGGTCCTCGCATGCTGTTTCAATTAGAACTATGAGCTTTTCCGAAGTCAGTGCGGGAGTTTCCAAAACAGAGTTTACTATTTGCTTCCAAGTTTTTTAATTACTGCACTAAAAATAATTACTCTATTATGAGCAATCATTCGTCCAATTATCAACCCTTTGGGAAAAGTTTCTACTCCTTGCAATATCAAAATGGAAACTTGTGAAAATTGTGCTAATGGTGCAAAAGCTGAATTTAATAACTTTGTGGAAGGACGTGTTTTCTCGGTTTAGGAGGCCCAGCTGCACATATTTTATATCGAGCGGTTTGATCCTCAGAAGTTGAATCTTCCATAGGCTTAACACATTTGAGGACATGGTGAAGTGTTTATTAAACATTTGCAATTGTTCATCTACCGATAACGTTCATATAATGGCGTAAAATAATTTCTATTTTCGGAATTTCCGCTACTAATTTTTTCAATGCTGCATTGCTAATCTCCTCCTCGCCCCCTAGTTGTACATATGCGCATACCTTTTGACAAATTGACCAGAAAATTGGTTTAGAAAAAGCACTCTTCGGATAACTCAAGGGTCGTTTACACTTTCCCCCCGCCACTCAAAACTTGGAAGTATCCTTTCCATTAAGTACAAAGTGATCTTTCCCTTCACCTTTTCTCAAAGTTTCACAGCAATTTTCTGGATCTTCTTTAGAATATTATAATTAAAACGCCATTCACTTCCTACTTAATTTTCCCTAAGAACCAATTTGCAATGTCCTTTCATGAACTACAACCACGTTACCAATTTAGCTGGTCACTTTCTTTGAAGATGGAAAGTACGAAAGAGGAAGCGGATAATTTACCCCATCATTATCATCACTAATTAAGTGAAAAATGCACTATTCTCACGGAAAACCATAATTTCTCTTGGGGATTACCAACTTAAGGTATTCCGCAAGACTTCCTTTTCAATTAAACGCGCTCAAGCTTAAACCAGAGTCGTGTACTCCCAACAACAAACAATGTTTAGCTGGAACTGGAAGAAAAGTTTTCTTGGAGCTTCTATCTGATGCTATATAAAAAGCTCAATCTTCCATTAAGGATATTGTATAAGAAATAGCAATATTCAGATTCGTCTAGAAATTTTCCGATTATCTGGTCTGGTCTCTAGAGGAAAACAGGATTGTCATGGTTTCCATAAAAACATAGGGTGGATGTGCAATACGGTATTAGCGGGTTCGCTCACAGATTCAATTTTCTAAGGAAGCAGATGTGATGTTTCATATTTTCCGTGAAGGATATTAGCTTCTTAAAAGACAAATAATTTCATTTACTTCCAAAATGGCTGTCAGATATTCAACATAGAACCGAAGATTACAGTAAAATTTAGGAGCAACTTGAACCATTCCTTTCCATTACCACTTAAGCCTGGGCTTCCGTCAAAGAGGATTCAAAGGAGAGACAATCAGTAACATACTGTGCACAGCCAGATGGTCATTGCTTAAGTTTCCACCATGTTACCAATGCCTCAATTGGCGGGTAGCACTTCTTGTTAGGTTATCCCCATCATCGCAGCACTGAGAGGCCATTTGGAATTCAAATCAAAACACTTCGAGTAGACCTGAGGCGACTTTGTGTTATAGATACATATAAATAATGGGAAAATTGGAAGCTCAAAGTCGATGGAAAAGGTTCGTTTGAGGGCATAGTATAAACGTCATTGAATAATCAATGAACTGAAATTTATATCATGTTCCATGGAGCAGGGTTCGATCGGTAATTCCTCGATAATTGAGGAATGGGAAATGAATATTAATGAAATGAGTTTCAGGACAAGGAAGCGAAATTGGAATTTATCTGGTGAATCAAGTAACAACTCTTACATATAAAGTCATGTTGGTGAAGAGCTTAACCTGCCAAACAAAATTTGAATGGTTTCTGTGCTCTTAGCAGGTAGATGCACTACAATGCAGTGAGCGCCTTTTATCTAAGAAATATCATTTGATAACGTAATTTAAGGAGAATCGAAAAGTGCGCATTTAGAAAGATCTTTTAAACAAGTCGGGAAACCGGAAGCTAGACGGTTCAGGTATGAAAGGTTTTGTGTATTTCTTTTATAAAGAGATTTGAGTGTGCATTTGTCCCATTAGCATGTAGCACGTAAAATATGCATATATTATGTTAAAATATCCAGTTTCAAGTGATATTGACATTCATAGTCTCGAATTTGCAGAGGAGCGACAGCTTTGACTTAGTATTACTTTGTAAGTAGCACGTAATATATCCATATATTATGTAAAAATATCCACTTTCAAGTGATATTGACACTCAAAGTCTTGAATTTGCACTGAAGCGACAGCTTTGACCTATTATAACTTTGTTAGTAATGGTTTGATTTTCACAAAATGGTAAAATCATGCTCTATGATGTAACCTACATCATTGCAGAATTTCGCGATTCTAGGGTGAACTTAAGGGGGGTTTCCCTGCCAATTACTAAAAATAATAATAATGTACTATTATTAACTTTATTTGAAAAGGTATCGGTATGGAGGGTATTTCGGAGCCTAGGCACCATATGGTGGCAGCACCTGATTTTTTTCAGATTTTTCGGTTGGGTAATTTCTGAGAATGGGTTCGTAAAAAAAATTGTCATTTTGAACCCCCCGCACTCCCCACCTTTCCAACAAATGTCGAAACTAAGACCGGCTTCGAAAAGTACTAGCCGAGACCTTTAATTTGATACCCCACATGACTATATTTGATGAAAAAAAATGTACAGCCCCCCTTTTGCATGTATGGGACCTCCCCTTAAATACGACGTAAAAGGATGTAACTCACTATATGCGTGAGAAGGGAGATTTAGTTATTATCCCATTTAAGAGGACTATAAACGAAGAAGGAAAAAGTAGAGAGATAAGCTTATTCTCAAAACCATAGTAATGCACCAAGTTGTATACGTTATGGCACCGACGTAGACCTAAAATCGACAAATAAAAATAAAGCTCCAACTCCGCGAAAATGTCGGTGTTACCCGCCATTATACGAAGCCATGCGGTAAATAATGAAAGTGGGAGTGTGTAAGGATTTGTACTAAAATTACATCGAATAGTATTGTGGAGTTCGACTATAAAAATACCCGGCTACTGCTTCAAGTACCCTCTTGTACCGCACAGTCCGCTGCTGCTCGAGATTGCTGCACAAGATTCCATTGTACATGATATTCCACAAGAGTGGATGCAGCACGGATCCCTTCGTCGGTGTGGCATTTTATTTTCCTTTTGATGCCACTATCTTTCTCATTTAGTGCGGAGTATTCATCATGATGACGGACCTTTTGATTGATGTCTAGTTTGTCGGTTTGAATGAATCCTACACGTCCAGTGTGACCACAGTACGGTACTCTTTTGATTCCCAGTCCCATCCCTCGCCTTCTGTAGCGGCAACTACGATGTCTACCACAACTGGTGTACCGGCCGTTCCTAAATCCTAACTGCTTATCAAATAGAGCTCTTTCTTTTTCGATTGCCACCAACAATCTGTTGACGATTATTCCCTTTAAAATTTTTCTTATCGTATCCTGAAGACATTTTGGACGAACTGAAGCGGATTTCCATGTCGTTTATTTGCTTATGGCAACAGCCAAACGTTAGGGAAAATCTCTTTGGCAGGGAGTTTTGGTAGGTTTATACGATGCCATCAAATCCGACCCTGTTCTTGTCATTTATTTTCTTATAGCAATCCAACTTCGATGATACCACCACACCACTGCAATATATTCTCCCCCTTTAATTTCAACATCACCACTCAGCGCCATCTTCCCCGCAGAAATTTCTAAAGCTTCCGCATTTACTTTCTTTGATCGCTTTCTGCAAACTTTTCTCAAAACTGCAGTTTCCCTCTCGATCATTGAACAATTTTTTGCGCGTGAAGGCTGGCTCTTTCGTGGTGAATAGAAAGCAATTCGCGGTGTCTTCCACGCCGTTGACGTAAACCCAAAGGGGATGCGGAATGAATAATACCGATATAATGCGATCTATGTATCTGTTCGGCACTAACTGAACAAGATTTCTGCAGAGTTGCGATTTTTTGGGTGACCACTTTATAACCTAGTTCTCATGAATTTCAGTTCACGTCTTCAATTACACTGACAACAGCAAGTTTTATGTTTATTTATCACGCTACGAAGCCTTAGCTGATCTACACTCTATCATTCTGTTGTATGCCTCCTTCCGGTCCTTTAAATGCTGTGCCAAGGAACGCAGCCTACGGCAATCCTCCCGTAGCTCGGCAATTTCCGCTGTCCCCAGTACATGGCGTGGCATGGCTGGGTTCCCTCCAGAAACTGTGAATGCTGTCACTATCAGGTTGCCTGCATTTATGACAGTGTCATCTTTAGCCCTTTTTCAAGGGTTTCAACGGATTTCCCACTGTTCATCTTCAAAAGGTTCCACGCGCTGCGAGAGTGCCAAGCTGGTGCACGTCGGGGGATAGTGTCAGCCACTTCAAAAATGTTATATTGATTTGCAAGAACTCTGGTGCAAAGACTACCAAAGGAATGCTTCCTTTTGCAGCCTGGGCGCCGGAATGTTACCTACAGTAAGGTTTATGCGTTCGTAGCCCAATTTCCATAATCCGTTCCTGACCGAAGTTTGTGTGGCATGTTCTTTTCGAATTCCTTGATACTGAAGCTATTTTCAGTCAGGATCCGTATTTCCGTGTGTCGTCAGATTCGGTATTAAGTAGACTGAATATTAAGTAGATGCTAAAAAACGTTATCACGAAAAACTCAATCTAGACAAACCCCCTCGACCTGGGCTTCAAACCTGCCGTCCCGAACCCAGTGGCAGCAATACTTGATAAATTGAGAGACATTTCTCTCTGAAGATTGTTCTAGTACTGTCGCTAATTAACATTAAATCAGTTTCACCCGCAGCCAACTGCACCACCAACTCCTGTGCGGTTATACTCCGGTGCATATTTGTTTACAGGATGCGTTTCACGATAGCACGTTCTAACCCTTTTCAGTTGCGCCCTGGAGATCGGACATTACCAACAACCCGTAGTATGTGCGACGCTCTAACTCTCCTTTCCGTTGTAAGTTTTTGCTTTGTGACTTATCTGCCCCCACCCACGGCATATTGCCTCCCTACCACACACCAGCTTAACCACTTGCAACTCTAGGTGAGGGAACCCGTGTTCGTATCCTACATACTACCCAACAAATCCTGCTTTTCCCGCTCTTACCAAGTTTTCTTGTGTATTCTTTGGAAACTTCCTCCACAGTGCTTTTTGCCTCTGGGCATTCGCACTTGGTGGCCTTTTCCATTTCGGTCTTCTCTAATGAAAATATCGTATTTGTAAAGAGCAGAAAGTGCCCTTTGCGGCTTTGCCTGGACCAACCTCAACGAGACCTCGATGAGTACTGCCCATATAGCGACTAGTTTGCTAGTTTTAAGCCGACCATTGACGATGGACAAACTACTGGCCCAGCTACCTTTGATCACAGTTAGATACTAGACAGCTACCTCACTCCCCCTTGCCTCTCAAGGGGGGAAATCAGTGCGAGTACACACGATTTCAAATTGTTTTTCCCTTGAGCATGAGCGAGATGTACCGAAAACCCGATCAGCTGTGTTTGACATACCGCCCGGACTTGTCAATGTATTGGTGAGATTTGCAAGTTTTTGCTTATGTATAAGTGAATACGTGAAACAACTTTTTGCTATATGGGTGAGCACGCCGTAGTACCAGAATAGCAAAAGCTCATCGATCTCTCTCTTACCAATACGATTTGACGAAAATTATGCCTTTTCCTTGTTTAGCGTCTCAGATGTGTACAGATAAGCTTCTGCAAGCACATTTGCAAGTGGGGTCATTTTTGTAAGGGTACTGCCTATAGTAGATCTACTGTGCCTTTGATTGTTAAAGTTGCCTTATATGTGCGAGATTTGAGAATTCTCTTTCTTTGATTGTTAAAGTTGCCTTATATGTGCGAGATTTGAGAATTCTCTTCAAGCAGAATGCAGAGTGGTACTATAAAATTAACGCCTATCCAGCACTCTAATTTATTAGTCGAATACACGACGGATTCAGAAATTGTCACAATCACGAAGCAATGCCTGCGATGCTGACAGCAGCTCGTTTAAAGCGTCTTGTTAAATAAATCCAGGCAAGGCTGAGAAATCGAGCATGTCAAAATTGTAATATATGGATCTGCATTTTCGGATGAATATGAATCGGGCGGAACAGAAAATTATCTACTTTTATTGAAAGTGAATGGGGTAACTGGCTAATGGCTGAAGCTGAACCAAGCAAGCATTGGGAATTTTTCTTAAATGGCAAATGGGTTCGGAATAAATGAAAGTTGACTTTGTTGAACGTCAAGATTTCCTTCGCGCTGCTGGGACATAGACCATAATAAACTCACTTATGGACGATTGTGCTTTCAAAGGGCAAACACGTGTCGAGCGAGAACATCCAGATGGTGCCTTCATTAACATATCTTATGACTCTTAGCTCTAATCCTTGTAAGAAGATCCTGATTGAATTCGCATACTCCTGACACTCGACAAGGCGACATTTCTTCTTGTATTCCAGCTTCGGGAATGTTTTTCCAATATTTCAATAAGTTTCCTTCCAAACATCTTAAAAATAAGCAGGACGAGACCAATTTAAGGAGTCAACTTTTGGTAGATTATTTCTTTCACATCCCAGGAAATCATGTCCAGGCTAATGGCGGAAAAGTCATACATTTTTCAGAGTTTCTGATCTGAAAATCAAAAATTGTTTTGGGCTGGATTCATAAGCAAAGTGAGACTGGCGGCAACTGATTTGCCGTCAGCCTCACACCTAAATCAGATACGCTGGAACAGAAAGACGATAATCCTGCATAGCAATCAATTTCATTGGCGTCACCAATCCTTGGCGTCGCAGAACTACACAATCACATGGCGTTCCACTAGCCAACCGATGGCTCACACAATACTTATAACGTATAAATTGTTAATGTACAGCGAAATATTAACTCTGCGTGCATTTTAGTTTCAACCTACATAATTCGCTTTTTTTACTTTCTCCAATCTTTCGTCCTACTCAGCCCCCAAGGTCCTGGAATTGGAGGCATTACCGCGTTCCGCTTTCTAGTTCAGATTGGCTCGAAATGAGGACATAGGATATCCAGTTACATGGCCTGCGAGTATACACAATCTGCCTCAAACCCACTCGTTTGGGAGGGTTAATTTTTTCGATGGGCGAAATAAATCAACAGCGGGAAGCCGGTGCACAAGCATTTAATTGTGTTGTCGCCAGCTCCTTTTAGGAAAGTGCCAATGAATGTTCGTGGGTTTTTTGGAAAATTTACTCTGAAATTTGATGCTCTTACAGGAGCCAGGTTAAATATGTCAGCCTTGTTTACTTAATTACCGAGAGTTTAAATTGATAGGTTAATTATGCGGTTATATGTGTTTGAAAAGTTTGGATGAATCATTAAAGCAGCTCATAAAATATTGGAGAACATGAAAATTTCTGTTTATTATTTGTTTATAGATAACAGGTCAAGAGCTTTGATTGGAAGTATTGCTGGAACTCAGGGTTAAATAATTTTTAATTTCTGTCTCAAAATTATATTTCGCTAATAATAATATCGTCAAGGGATGCTGCACTGAGTCCTAAAAGAACTATTACAATATTTCTACTTCTACATCTGGTATTGAATATTCTTCCAGTTGCCTGAATCTACTTTACCCAAGTGCCGGACACTGCCCCAGAACATGTGAGGAGATTTCATCATTTTCCTCACACAATCTATAGTCAGTGTCAGTATATATCCCTAGCTTCCTCATGTGATAGTTTAGCCTGCAGTAACCAGTGAACATTTTCACTATGATTCGGAGGTTCTTTTTGGTGATCTTTTTTACGCTTAGGTTCGTGTCCCCCCATGAGCACCCTGGACTGTTCCATTCGCAGAGTAAAGTTCCTTCAGTCGGTCCTCTTGATTTTTCAATGCCGCAGGTATGAATAATTTTCGACTCCACTGAATAGCTCTGATGCGTATAGCGGTTTCGCTGCTACTTTTCTGTCCAGCTCGTCCGCTACTTCATTGTCTTCTTGTCCAATGTGATTTAGAACCCAGAGTATGCAGACCTTATTACCTATTAAGACATTCCTAAACCAGTTTGGAATTTACTGGTAGGACCTAAGTGCCACAACAGCCGCTTGGCTGTTGGTTAGGATAGCCATGTTCTGCCCACTACAGTTCCTTTCGAGGTTTTTTTTTTAAAGTAAAGTAGGTAAATACATGTTGGACTCCCGCAACAGTACGCTGTCGAACGACCAACTAAACCCCTCCGTGTCATCAGAGAATTAGCCTGGAACCGTTTGATACATTACTTCGGGCTTGCCCTCCGGCTCTCCGGGCTTCCTTTCACCAACGTGAGGGGAGGAGAGGAAGGGAGTTGTTAGTTCAGGGAAGCCCTTGCCATCTGGTTCCTCTGCCGGTCGAGTTCAATGTTCTTCGCAATAAGAAGAGCCCGAACATAATGCGCAATACGATTCCAGCTGCAGCGCTCTTCAGCATCTCTCTGACAATGTTACCTGGTGAGAGCGCTCCTGTGTCTGCATAAAGCTGCTGACGAAAGCCGTCCCACCTCTCGCACGAGAAAAAGGTGTGCTCAGCATAGTCCGCCACTCCATTGCAGAACGCGCAATCAGGAGATCGCGTTTATCCAATCCTGTGCAGGTAAGACTGAAAACCACCATGCCAGCTTAGAAAATGAGCAAAGAAGTCTCATTGGCTACATTATCGATGAGCCGCGCAATCCATCTGCTCATTTTACCAAGAGAGTTGTCACTCGGTAAGGGTGCGTTGACGTTCTTCACGGGCAACAACTTCTCTTAAGTTCTCGCCCTTACGGCGGTAGATAGCTTTGAACTCCTTGGCAAAGAGGGCAACGGACATCACTCCCGCGATCATCATCACGCCTGGTTCGGACACAATGCGATAAGCAGACGCCACTCGCAAAACTCCCCGTCTCTGCACTTGAGCAAGGCGCAGAACCGACTGCGTTGCCTCCATAAGGAGATGTCTCCTAGTAGATATAGGGCACTCAACAATCGCCATTAGCCGATACAAGGCCGCGACTCCAGCTGCAGCCCTGCAGCTCATATTCGAGTCGAGCATTAAACCAAGGTATTTAATCGCTGGTTTTGTCAATTCGCCGATCGATATGGGACGCAAGGTCGGGATTCCCCTTCTGGTCAAGGTGACTACTTCGGTCTTTTTCCAGCGCAAGGCTGAAACCGTGAGCAGTCATCCGTCCGCTTACCCGTCGCATATGCTAAGTCTACTTTGCGTCTGTTCAGCAGTGCGTCCGGCAACAAGTGCCGCAGTCGTCTGGATGACCGAGCAGGCGCGACTCTTTGGGCATATCGAGTCCCAGCAGACTATCGTAGGAAGCGCTCAAGAGGTCCGGCCCTAGGATGGATCCCTATGCTCCTCTGGCCCTCCAGCGTCTCATAGAGTAGGGAGCAGTCTTTCAAGAGATAGCTTGCCATGTGGAGTTTTCTAATGTGCCTAGCATATCTGTCCACTTTATGGAATTGAAGACATTTATGACATCAAACGTTATGAGGAGCACTACCTGCCGCGATATTCGATTCTGTGCCTCGGCTGGATTCTGGTCGTTGGCGGAACCTGGTGTTCACTTCAGCCGGAATGCTATCAGGACCTGGCGCCTTCTTGTTTTTCATAGTGAGAACCGCTTCTTCGAGCTCTCTCATTGTGAAAAGCGGGCAATCCTCGAGGTTTATGGAGATACCCAGATTACCGCCTCATAGATAATGATTAGCCTTAATATTGCAGTGTATATCTAGTGCACTTTTTATTTCGCTAATACATTGTACACATAGTATAGCCAAGTTCTGGCAGTCGATTCGTATATCGAGAAATGTTAGGCCGCAAAAACTGGTAACACTGCACCCGGAGAGTACCTAATCATACCCCACTTCCGTCAGACTTTCAGGTTCCGAAGGTCAGTAGCGCGTGAACGACAACACGATGAAGTTTGCCAACTACGAAAAAATAGCGTTTATTGCGTTGCACCAATGTAGGAATACGCCGAAAAAGATTCATACTTTGTTAAAAAAGCTGGCGGTAAACGGACGATTCGTTTTTAGGACATTAGCTCCAAACGCGAAACAGCTGATGTGGTTGGCAGGCCGAGGGAGGGGCGCCCTCGCTCCGTACGTCCCTCGAATGTCGTGCATGCTGTGCGTGAGCGTGTTCGTCGCAATCCTCCCCGGAAGCAAAAACGAATGTCAGCAGTGATGGGCGCTTCTACTCGACGAATGAGTCGTATTTTATGAGAAGATCTCTGTCTCGGCGCGTTCCGGTGGTGCGTTAGCCATATGTTAACGCCAAAACTGAAGGAAATACGGGAAACTCGGTATGCTGCTCTTCTGCTTCCCGGTGAAAAATATCGCAAAATTCTATTTGCTGATGAAAAAATGTTTACCACCGAGGAAAAACTTAACCGGCAATATGATCGAGTATATACCCACAATTGTTATGAAACCAAAGAAAATGCTCCGCGAGTCCAACTTCGTCACCATTCGACATCTTTCATGGTATGGTGGGGCGTCTCATATCACGGAGTAACTTTCTTCGAGGCCGGCGTCAAAACCAATGCGAGCGTGTACGAAAAGATGTTAGAGAATGTAGTCGAGCCATTAAGTGAATCTCCATTCGCTGGAAAGCTATGGTGCTTCCAGGAGGACTCGGTCCCCGCTCGCAAAGCCAAGATAATTCAGGAGTGGTTAGCGGCGCATGTTCCTGACTTCAAAACTGCAGATGAATGGGCCTCAGGCAGCCCAGATTTGAATTTCCTGGACTACAGCCTTTGGGCTAAGTTAGAGGAGACTGCCTGCGATCGAACTTACACCAATTTGGATAGTTTGAAGGCCAACATCGTCTGCACAGCTCTAGAAATGCCGCTTCATACCGTGCGTGAAGCGATCGATGCATGGCCTCACAGACATCGAGCCTGTATAGCGGCGGCCATTTTGAATAATTTTTTTTCGTTAGAAAGCTCTATGTTTCCTTTTTTTATTGGTGTACTTTTCAATATTTTTTTTACTGACAGAAGTTATGGCTATACTATGTATATTGTACGCATATATTTCATTAACAAATTGTTCCCTCGAAGGAAGGATCGTTGGCGAGATTATATTAGTGGCAGAAATAGAATTTCTTATGCGACAATTATGTTAATGGTAAACGTTCGAAATTTTCGACCTAAAAATGGACTGGAAAATTAATATGCATCAATAACACTGACTGGAGATAAATAGAATAGGATGAATCTCTCCATTCCTTAGTAGATTAGAGTGGCTTTATTTGCGTCATGCTGGATTCATGTCTCAGGAACTCCTTATCGACGATGACGAGTAGCTGAACAGGTGCAAGGAACACTTCACCACGGTTCCCACCCGTATCACTTCCGTGAAGTTTCGCCTCTTGTGAATGAAGTGACTAGTTACCGTAACGTTCAGATATGGGCTACTTCCCCAAACAGAAGAAAAATCATTTTGACCACCAACGTACTCAAACGAAGCAAAGCTGCTGGGTTTGACGGTCTCCTCGCAAAGTGATTTATCGTTGCATCTACAGTTTCTGCAGGTCTGTTACTTCTACTCGTACGGAAATCCTGACAATCCTCCACCTTTCCCGAAGAGACGAAGAAGGGATGATCGTTAAGATTCCACAGAAGAGTATTCGTTTTGAGTGCGACAATTAAAGGGGTATCTGCGTCCTCCCTATCGTTAGGAAAATGATACCTAAATTATTCCTGGAACGCATCAAGGAGCACTTCGCAAGTTTAATCTACAAAGAGCAGTCTGGTTTCTGCGCCGGATCCGTCTGACCTGACCACACCAACACCCTACTGATCAATTTAGAATAGTTTAGGTCTTCGCGTCACCTGCTCTCCATTGATTTCGAGAAGGTTTTCGACAGCGTAACAAGGAAATGTATCTAGCCTGTTCTACGCAGGAGGAACATTCCGGAGGAACTAGCAAAAACCGTATTTCGGGAAGTACCTTTCCCTTGTCCGAATGGCTCAAATGGTTATAGCGCTCGGCTGTCGTAACAGTTCAAATCTCACTGGGATCAGGGGGATTTGTTATCATGACTGGATGTCGGATATCAGTCGACTCAGCTGTGAATGAGTTAAATCTGGGTAATAATCACGGGTAAGCGCAATGCCGATCACATTGTTTCCCATTGCGTACTGTAGTGTACCGTTTAGGGTCTTGAATGAAGTGCTCTAACACACTTAAAGGGGCTGATCTGATTGTATTGTTGCGCCAACGATTATTATTATTATAACTGTTCCCTTCGTCAGAGAAAGCACTGTATTTGGAACTGGCTGCTATTTGGTAATACCAAACTTCTTGTATACAAGGAGGAGGCCTGGTCATTTGCATTCTAGGTTGAAGAATATTGGAGTGAGCCCATTTGCTTATTTTAGCTCAGTGCTTCCAACCTAACGCGGAAGCGATTTAGGATGCCATCTTGGCAGCTTCCACTATTATATTCATAACTTTAATAATATTTAATATAATTAGAAACGGTTTTCAAAAGTCACCTTATTACGCTCTTTGCAAGTCTTATGCCTTGAGCCGTTTTTCAATAACTTTTAGAATGCTTTCAGCCTGCGGCAACGTCGGGTTTACTCCAGCTCGCTTCATGACTTCCCAGGGAACTTACACTCCCCTTTCCTATACTTGTAGCTCAACTCAGTTGTTGGCTGTCCTGAAGTAAGAGTTTCTATTACATGGCATAGCCAGCAACAGAACCCCCGTGTATAATCTACCCATTATCGTTTCCGTTTTCTCATCATCACCTCCACGGGTATCCGACCGTACCTTAACGAAGATCTTGGTTCAAATTTAAGACAAACCAGAATACCCCTATGGCATGACACATATAAATGTTGACGAAGGCTGGAAATATATAAGAAAAAGTGGTGATCAGCTACATTTCCATATTCTGGCCAAAACAGGAAGTGCGGATTTAACTCTTTCGATAATTAGCTCAATAATACAAATGAGAAGAGGACAGCCCGACCGTGCCTGTACCCTTCTCCAAATCTAGAACCGTTTGGTCCTGGGCGACAACACGGTAGGACAGCAAGCAGATGAGGAGGAAATATATCATGGTCTCCTCCTGGGCAAGGAAACATGGAAAACAGCATCTACAACCAGAAGAAATAATATCGGTGACAGGACGCAACCGTGGTGGACTCTACCTTGGACTTGAAATTAAATCGAAATTTAACCTCAATACAGCATGTGACATTTTGCGCCATCATATGTCTGCCCCTGATAATAGCTATTAGTTGCTGCGAAGTGAGCCTCCTGTGCAATTGTCCTTGCGACAGAAGAAAGCACGCAAATATCTTTTCAATTGTCGCACTTAAGATGGTGGAAATCTCGAATTTCCAGGATTTGAGTACACGTTGAAGTTGCGGTCCTGCACGTGCAGGAGCAGCGGTGAGCAACTCCGCGAGGAAATTAGCACACCGGGGGGCTTTATTCATCCGATAGCTCCTGCTTACCTGCCCGGTGCAATAATAAATTCCCTTTTGTCTTCGTTGAGCGTCCCGGGATTTAGCGCAGTATTGGACTTCCAGCCCGTTACGCCAACACTCTCAACAATCAGTGGAATCTTCAGTCCCTTACGTGCATCTATCCACCACCGCGATCCCACACTCAACCAACTCTGGTGATGCCCCTTCAGGACGTAGCCGGCGACCTGAGTAGAATCCGATAAAGAGATGCAAGAGTATTTTCAAGAGGCAAAGAAGCTGTCTGAACGGAATCACTATCAAACCACATGAATATTCAACTTATGGTGCGGGACCGCTCCCACTAGTTGGAAGGCGAATATTCTGGGGACCGTTGATATCGTTGCGAAATTATTATTATACAAATTATATACGCATATACCAAAAACGTTATATATAAACAAGTCGGGAAAACGAAAACTGGACGCTTCAGGTATGAAAGGTTTTGTGTATTTCTTTTATAAAACCATTTGAGTGTGCATTTGCACCATTAGTACCTAGTACGTAAAATATACATATAATATGTGAGTATATTCATTTTCGCGTGATATGATCTGGATAGAAGCGATAATTTTGACTTACTATAACTGTGTTAGTAATAGTGCGATTTTCACCAAATTTGGTGGGATCGTGTTTTATGCGGCAACCCACATTGCTGCGAATTCCGTGATTCTAGAATGAACTTGAGGGGGGGTTGTGCAGCCAATTACTAAAAATTATAGTAATATACTATTATTAACTTAATTTGAATAGATATCGGCATGGAAGATATTTCGGAGCCTAGGCATCATATAGTGCCTTTTGATTTTAACTCTGATTTCTCGATTGAGTAGCTTCTGAGAATGATCAATTTCGCCCCCGCACTCCCAACCTTTCCAATAAATGTCGAAGCTAAGAGGGAGGGTGGGGTTCGGAAAGTACTAACCGAGACCATTCATTTGATACCCCACTCCCCCCACCGCTAACTCACTGTATGCATGAGCGTTCACAGATCCCACCTTACCACCAAATTTGGTGTCAATCGCTTAAACCGTTTCCGAGAAAAATGCGAGTAACAAACAGACAGACCGTCTGTCAGACAGACAGATAGACAGTAAATCGATTTTCATATGGCTTCGCTTTACTCAAAATCTTAAAAATATGTATTAAATACAAATGCGCAGTAAATATTGTGTAGAAAACTTTTGTGAGATTTTTATAGTAAAAAGTATGGTTCTTATAGTAATAGTTGGAATGAAATTGTGAAACTCCTTGCGATCGAAAGATGTTCATGAATCGCCTTTTAGGCAGCGGCGATCTGCCTCCTATCACGAACGCCAACCTAATGGACGGAACTCCTGGAGTTACTCGATGCACTAAGGTTTGATTGGCACAAGGATGACGGTGACGGTTGATTGTTGGTTGGTTATGGAACAATTGATGGTATTTGCGCGACACCAATAAAATAACTTTCTGGAGCAAAATATTGAACTTTACTTATTTGCTTTGAATGCGCTAGATCCATAAGTTGTATGCCTTAATAAGAAACTCCAAACACCCTGGTTTTAGGTACCCTGGTCATCAGTGCAATATCCCTACAAGCTGTCTAGCGTCTAGGCCTACACCATCGCTCCATCTGAAGCAGGGTCTGCCTCGTCTTCTTTCTCTACCATAGATATTGCCCTTATAGATTTTCTGGGCTGGATTATCCTTACCCCTACAGATTAGGTGACTCGACCACCGCAACCTGTCGAGCCGGATTTTATCCACATCCAGACGGTCGTGGTATCACTCATAAATTTTGCCGGTATGTAGGCTGCGGAATCGTCTATCCTCATGTAGGGAGCCAAACTTTCTTCGGAAGATTCTTATCTCGAACGCGGCCGAGAGTTCACATTTTTTTGCTAAGAACCCAAGTCTCCGAGTAATACATAAGGATTGGCAAGATAGTGAGACGTGTAGTAGTGTAGTTCTGCACTTGCAAGTTCACCGTATCTCAAATTCAGATTGCAGCAATACTAGATGTATCGGCATATCACGATGGCGAACTTCTATGTTCATACTGCTCGCTGGGGAGCAACAAGTCAGCGCTTTTTCCTGCACTACCTGCCCCATCAGATTGTAAGCAGTTGCATTCCTATGCACGTCCGCTTGCAGGGTGTGATTATTGCAGTTCACTTTTCACTTCTTGTAATCCTTCTTGGCTTGGAACGGGAACCATGTCACAAACCGCGGTCCTTGCAAAGGACACAACACTTCCCCGACACGCAGCTCTTCGAATTGTGCACGGGTTCGTCGCACTTATAACACAAAGTGCTGCCTGTAGGCCCAGCACTTAAAGTATTATAATTACCCCTCGCCGTATACTGTAGCTGATCCACCTGATCTTTATTTTTCCGCACTGGGCTTTAAATGATACAGAATATAACACATTCAATTGGGGCGATATATTTCAAGAATTAGAGTTGAGAAATGAAACCAAAAGATAGAGTATCTTGTCATCTTTTTTTTGAAGTTTGTCACTAAGTCACATTTCGACGTTTAGTGTAAATAAAACATTTTCCCTGCGGATTCATGATGGCTAGCATATCAGCTACTGCTCAGTATCATGCATGCCTATGTTATATTGTGGATGGTTTCCTCTTTACCTACAACTGGAGTTTTAACTGAGAAGTCATCAGGAAAGTCGGAAGGCTTCTGAACGGAATCTTCTAGCGAAACCTTGGAGCTGCTGGTTTAAACGCACTTTCCCGCCAGCGAGGAGGACTGTGAGTCAGAACCTTGCTTGGAGGGTTTGTCGCCACCCCAGCTCTGCGAGACTATCAAATCGGTAATTACCGAGGATAAGATCGCCTGGGCTATAAACAGCTTCTGCGCATACAAATCTCCAGACCCAGATGGCATAATGCCGGTCTTGACTTGCTGAGATTTACCGCAGCTGCATCTCTTTAGGATACGTACCACCGTGCTGGTGGCGCGCACGAGTGGCTTTCATACCGAAAGCGGGCAGGCGCGGTCATGAGTCTGCGAAGGACTTTCGACCAATCAGCTTGACCTCTTTCATGCTGAAGAACTTAGAGCACGTTCTGGACATTCACTTAAGGACGATTATGGAGAGAAGTCCCAGCATGCCTAACTCAAAGGAAAATCTACTGAAACCGCCCTCCACGAGGTAATTGGCATGGTTGAGCGGTCGCTGCAGTACAAGCAGTATACCCTAGCTGCTTTCTTGGATATAGAGGGAGCTTTCAACAACGTTAGTACTAACACCATCAATGAAGCCTTGATCGGTATTGGATTGGAGGGGTATCTCATGCATTGGATTAGAGCCATGTTAAGTACTAGGATAATCCAGTCGGATCTGGGAGGCAACCACTTGACCAGAGCTGTGAACAGAGGCACGCCCCAGGGTGACGCCATCTCACCGGTGCTCTGGTTAATAGTAATGGACAAAATTTTACGTACATTGGACAGCAGGGGGGCGTAGGTATGCCGACGACTTGGTGATATTAGTATCAGGGATGTTTCTGTCCATTATGAGTGACATCATGGAAGGAGCATTGCGAAAGGTATGCCTGTGGGCCACAAGATGCGGACTCAACATAAACCCGACAAAACGCAACTGATGCTATTCACTACCAAGGCAAGGATACCTGAAATTCATCTACCACGGCTGAATGAACAAAGATTGGTTCTTTTCTCTAAGAGAGAGAGAGACTGAATATAGAACTGAGCGTTAAGAAGGCCTGTATAGCTTTCTATGCCTGCTAGAGAACCTTTGCAAAGAAATGGGATCTCCGGCCGAGGATGTTTCTCTGGATGTACACCGCTATAGTTCGTCCGATCCTAACGTACGACTCTATTGTATGGTGCCAGGTTTTGAAGAAAAAATACAATAAGGTGAAGCTTAATAGGATTCAAAGAACTGCGTGTGCAGGTGTTACTGGGTTTTCTGCCCGGCAGATGAGCGGGCTGACGGATTGCCAGTCTTGGCAGTCTTTCGGCGAATACAGTCGGTGTTCCGCTGGCGGCTGTCATGTCGGTCGCCACTACTGACGAGTCCACTCGCACTACTTAGCAGCCGCGGGCCTAAAATGGCGAAGGCTTCCGAGCTGTGCCAAGTCAAGAAGAATTTGGCCCGCTTATAACATAGCCCGATCACAAGACCTCCTGTGCCAGACGCATGCAAATGCATTCAAGATTACGGCGGTCTGCACGGGGCACCGGCCCAAAGGGGACCATGCCACTAGGCTCAGCATACCCTAGAATTCGCATTGCCGAAGCTGCGGAGAAGGAAGAGAAACTTTCAAGCACTTTGTCTGCACTTACTCAGCTCTGGCTAGAGTCAGGCTGCGAACACTGGGTAAACCATTCTTTGGGGATCTCAGAGAGATTTCTAGCTGAAGGGTGGGAGAGCTGCTTTCTTTCGTGAATGCGAGGGGCAGGCTTTGAAGATCCTAGCCGGCTGGACTCTGCCTTCCTGCTCCCACAACAACAGCCACGGTCTAGGAGTTTGTGGCATCAAAACGACGCACCGAAGCGCTAATTGGGCTCCTCGGAGCAGCCACGGATACCTACCTACCCTCCATCAGGAATGTACCGTTTATAGTTTCTTTTGGAACCGAAGCATTTTGAATAGAAACAGTCAGTCGGTCAAAACCTCGTTTACCTATCTACTCGCGTCGTTGATTTTAGTCGGTTAACACTTAATTTGTAAGAAAAGGAAGAATCAGACTGAATTGCTATAAACCTCAATATGTCTAGCCATAAAATGCCTTCTGTCTGAATAAAGAAAACGGTTAAAGGCGTCGATATAATCGACAATCTTTTTGGGGTTATTTTTGATAAGCTTCATTTCTTTAATGAAAACATTACTAGACCCAGTCTTCTGTTAAAAAGTGGGAAACGCAGTTACGCCGAGTATTATATATATTCTATTCACCAGTGGCGTTCTCTCTGCATTATGTTCCGGTAGAATATGACAAATGGTCTGCATAGACACTCGCAAGTACTAGCTATAACAATTTGAAGTGAAAAACTATCTCGCTGTAAAGGTCATAACAAGAGTGAATTGATAGTTGAAATTAAAAGGGATCATAATTACAACCGAATTGGTTAAATATGGAGGCGATCAATTACACCATGATCTGTCTCATACATAAAAAGGCAGATATCACGTAGTGCACCAATTATAGAGGTATCACGTTGTTGATTACCATCTATAAGATATTCTCCTCTATCTTGCTAGGCCAGATAGCGCCATACGCTCAGAACATCATCGGCCCCTACCAAAGAGGCTTCACTCCAGGCAAATCAGCAACAGATCAGATTTTCTCTCTGTGGCAAGCGATGAAAAAACTGTTGAAATATGGACACCAATTTCATCATCTATTCATCGACTTTAAAAGCACCTATGATAGCATAGCTAGGGTAAAACTGTACACGGGCATGAGAGAATTCGGTATCCCCACGAAATTAATAAGACTGACTAGGCTGACCCTGTCCAATGTGCGAAGCCAGATAAAAGCAGCAGGATCACTTTCAAGACCATTGAACATCAACAACGGTCTACGACAAGGGGATGCCCTATCATGCGTCCTCTTTAACCTGGTCGTCCAGCAAGTGATCCGTGATGCAGAGGTAAATTCGAGGGGTACGATCCTCTTTACGACCACCCAACTGCTGGCCTATTCTGACGATATCGACACTATGACTAGAACGACCCGAGACGTGCAAACTGCCTTCATCCAGATCGAGCAGGCGGCAATTGGGGCGAGATCTTGGGCTGCACATCAATGAAGGCGAAACAAAATATATGGTGGCAACGTCAGCACCGAAAACCAACCAACCAGCAGCATCAAGCTACACTGGCCAAACGGGAAGAATAAAGATAGGAGAATACAACTTTGAGACCGTTTCCACTCCTATCTAGGGTCGAAAATCACATCCGATAATAGCTCCGATGATGAAATCCGCGCACGGTTGTTGTCAGCCAACAGAGCCTATTTCAGCTTACTAAAACCATTCCGCTCGAAACGTCTCACCATAGGGTCAAAGCTCTTACTGTACAAGACAATGATCTTGCCAGTCCTCATTTATTCCTCGGAGGCTTGGGTTTTTAGCAAGAAAAATTGCGAACTCTTCGGCGCGTTCGAGACAAGAATCCTCCGAAGAACTTTTGGCCCCCTACATGAGGATGGACGATTCTATAGCCTACATAACGACAAAATCTATGAGCGATACCGTGACCGTCAGGTTGTGGATAAAATCCCGCTCAATAGGTAACTGGGGCCGAGTCACTTAATCCGTATGGATGAAGATGATCCAGCCCGGAATGTCTATAAGAGCAATATCGATGGTAGAAAAAGAAGACGCATAGGACAGGACGCCAGACAGCGTTTAGGGATATCGATTCGGTGGACCTCGGCGCAAAACCGAGATGTTCCTTTTTAAGGCAGGCCTAGACGGGATACCGGTTATTGCGCTGTTGATGATAGTGAGAAGACTATACCATTGAATATACGTTATGACTGAATTCGCGAAATACAGTAACGTTTACCAGATATTCGTATTTCCTTGAATAGAATGGCATAATCTTCCCAAAGAATTGTACCTTTCACTTTAACTGCAATGTTGTGAACCGGTCTCTGCTTTTTAAACCAAATAATGGTACAAAAAGTTGAGTCAAAGATGATTAGAGCTGCTTTCCTTTCCCAAATTTGAATCCCCTTCACAAATCTCACCAACCAGATTAAACTATCACCTCTTTAAATCGAAAGCATTCTTAAATTCCTCAAGATTTTTATCTTCCAAAATAAACAAAACAAACCATCCCCCAAGCTCGCAAATTGTTATTACCTATCTACATTCTTATTGAATACTTTCCCTTTCAATGAATAAAGTATCCTGACAAAGTCAGGACACTAATAAACATTCATTCTGCAGTCAAAGGTTCAATCCTATTTTACGGTCAATTGAGCAAATTGACCTTCTTAATCGTGTTGTCGAGTCACGAGTACACGTACAACTCCAGCCACTTTCTGTCCCGGTCACGCGAATTTTATCGCGCCCCAATAATTTTACTTTACTCCTGACATAGCGAACCGTATCGAGTTTCTCTATTCTTTGTTAAAGAAAAAGGAGGAGTTGTTTGCTGTGAATAGCAACAAAAACGGGTGTTTTATTATTTTTAGAATGAGATTGTAATACCACTTTTGATGGGACGCGAGGCTGGAGTGTATCTTTTTGGGAAGCCTTATAGCAAAGGCCTTACCACCCGTTGTTAGGTAGCTCATTTGTCTTTAGGTATTCAACACTTGAGAGTCCTAATTGATGCCATGAAAAGTGGATTCTAACGAGCTATTATAGCGTAAAATACAACCCTGAAAAAGTTCTCAGAATGCCGTCTTTCTTGATTGGCAACTGCAACTATTATGGTTCTTCGTTCTGGAAAATGTTGTATTTTTTCGCGCTAACCATGAATGAGAATGTACGTATGGATATAGATAAAATTCTGTTGAAAGATGGTAATGCTCCGCTGCGAAATCTTTTTAGCTTAGTTCACTTTTCAAAATCCAAGAGGCAACAGTATGCATGCAAATTCCCTGCAATTTTCCCTTTAAATCATATCCTTGGAAAGCTGCATCGTTCTAAAGGGTAAACGAAGCATACAAAACAGTTTGGCTTCGTGCCATCTCATATTTTGCATGAGAAATTGTATATTTTCTTCAGAGAAAGTTTATCTCCGCTTCAGTTCTGGTGTACGTACCTACTCCTACCAAGCATACAGTATTATCAGAAAGTGTTTTCCTGCATTATTGTTATTCAGAAATCTACTTTGAATGGTGAATGGTAAGCGAACGAAGCGTTTTCAGAAATTTGCTTGACATGACTGTGATAAAAATTCAGGAAACGGCTATAAACCAATGCCAACCAAACTATCAGTTCGGATCTGTCATTTAATGAGTAAAATTTGATATACCAAGACTGACAAAATATAGGAATCTTCTTCTTTTTTTCAGCCTTTCTCTCGTTCATAAGCGGGGTTGGCTCGTCGTGATCGATTTCGCCATTTGTTTCTATCAAATGTCTGATCTGGATGCAATTGCGAGGCTTTTTAATCCCCATCCAGTGTGTCAAGCCACTGTTGTTTCGGCCGGTCTTTTGGTCACTTACCAGCGACCTCGTGAATTCTCGTTGGCGTAAATTACATGACCATACCATCCAAAACGCCTCTCATGCAGTTTTTCCACGATCGGTGCAACCCCATATCGATCGTGGATATCCTCACTTCGGATGTGATCAAAACGTCTCACGCCACTAGTCCAACGCAACATCTTCGTCTCTAATACCGCAAGATGCCATTCATTATCTTTTATAGTCGGCCAACATTCAGTATCATAGAGAGCGACAGGACGGACGACATTGCGGTAAATTTTAGATTTGAGATGTTCGTTGATACGTCGATCACAAAGAACATCAGTTGTACAACGCCTCTTCGTCCAGGTTGATTGATCCGGGATATAAAAAATCGCTCAGTTCTGAGCAGGTCACTAACACTGACCGTGGATCTGAGGTCGTGTTGCATGAGGCGGTCATTCAATTTTCGTACAAGTTGCTCGAGATCGTCTTAGCTATTAGACAAAACGAAAACATCATCTGCATAACACACTGTTTAGGGCGCTGGATGTTGAGTGTTCGTATAACAGTGTCCATAACAAGAACTAAGAGGAGTGATGAGAGGGCGCTTCCTTGATGAACACCAACAGAGACACGAAGCGGTTTTGATACACCCGCCACACTTAAAACTTTACTTTTCGGATTGTGGTAGAGCAGTTGAACCTATCGCACGAGTTCTTCTGGCACTAAATGTTGTCATTGAGCATACCAGATAAGTTCGTGTGGCACACAGTCAAGCGCTCAAATTCAATGAGGCATTTCCGCAGCGACGTCGCCAGGTCCTGTTGCTTTTCCCGATTTCATTCGTTTTATTGCTTCCTCGACTTCAGTTACGCTGACAGGTGGAACTGCTCCAAATGTCGGCAATGCTTGTGGATATCAGCAATGGTGCAGGATGAACAAATTCTTCAGTTGAAATCTGCTCGAAGTATTCTCGCTATCTATTCGTCGCGGCTTGACGGTCGGTAAGCAAAGTACTGTTCTTGTCATTAACGCAACAGAAGTGTTCAATATCCTGTGTGCGTTTATGCCGGCTTTTGACAAGTCGATACAGATCTCTCTCACCATCCCTAGTGTCCAACTTATCGTAAAGATTTTGGTAGTTAACCGCTTGGGTAACAGCGATCACTTTCTTTTCTTCCCACCTTTCCAATTGGCAAGCGTATTATTGTCGAGAAATTTGTGGTAGAGGCGTTTCTTTTCATCATCATCATCATTTTTTCGTCATTCCAAAAACTAGTATCTCGGTTGATGTATATGATGTACAAGAACAACGATGAATTACTCCGTAAGCCGACTGTCTTATTTAGCGACTTTGCTCCATTTGAGTGCATTAATGGGCGAGATGATTTCACTTTTATTTGGAGAAGCAGTCCGCATGTAACGATGACTGGTCATGGAGGTGAAATTTACTAGTTGCGAAACAGTTGAGAATCATGGAGAAATGCCAACTTCTTGTCATCGTAAATTAGGGGCCGATCGTTAATGTCCCTCACAGGACCATCGAAACATTTACGTCCTAGTTAGACACATGATGCAGTGTACGCTTCTGAAATCATTTCGATCTGTGGTGGCTTTTGCTTCTCTGATCAGGGCAACAACAAATTCCCTTTCCGCATACCGCGCTGAACTACCCATCAATTGGTCTCGATCAATCTCTGAATGCCCAATTTGTAACCTTGGAAATCTCGCTGAAACTGACAAAATCGAACTTTCGGGGGCTGTCGATACCATTGCCGCGGACTATACGCACATTCCTAAAATCAACTCTTGTCTTGTTAATCAGAGGTCATTGCCGGTTAGTGCGTTCTTATCCGAGGCACAAAATTACATAACACTAAAAATTGTGTTAAACATCGCAGAAAATACGTTTTAACTCAAAGCGTGTTCCGCAATATTTTGAACGTTATAAGTGGAAGTGACAGAAGTTTCCTAAGTGGAAGTTCTCATACCTGTTCTGCTTCCATAGCAAAGTGTAACTTCTCAGATCTCTATGTGTAACCTCGACCCTTGCCCAATTGGTGCAATGGCTGGGAGCACCGTTGTGTTGAAAATCGCCAAATGTTGGAAGTGCAAACTACAACAAAATATAGAAAGGAATGATTTCTAACGGAAGAAATGGAAATGTTGGGACAGTGTTTAGGATTCACAGCCTTTAAAACCATCCCTACTTCCCGCTTAGCCTCTATTTCTGTACCACTAACATGAAATATTATGTGTGCGTGTATATTTTTGTGGTGGGGGAGAAGCTATAGCCTCTGAGTACTCAGACCGTAGTGGCCCATTGTTCTCGACTTCTCCGTCTAACGGAATATCCCGGATTCATTTATGTACTCCAGGATTTCCGTTACTGGATATGATGTTACACGTTACAACCGGATTATATCAGTACCAAAGATCTGATATCTGATTGGTTCATAAGTGGGGCATTCACAAAGAAAATGTTCCGTGGATTCCGCTTTCGAATAACAGGAGGATCGCGTACCAACTTGAACAATTCCTGGGAAAGGCAAAGTTCAGTGCTTCTAGTAGCATTAAGGCTCTCGTACCTCTCATTATGGTAAGATTATTCCCAGTTTATGAAGATAGCCTTAGTCGATGTTACTGATATTCCAATTGCTGGTTGCAGATCCGGCATGAGGGAGATTGAACCCTCTTTTGCTAAAGCGCCTAAGATTTCATTTCCCTCTACACCACAGTGGCCAGGTACCCAGAGTAGATCCACCCTATTGAATCTAGAGATACAGTTCAAACGGTTTTTGCGTTCCAGAACCATTTTCGAGGCAATCAAAGGACTACTCAACGCTCATAGTGCAACCTGGCTATCGCTGCAGATTGCGATGCGCCTACCCTTCAATCGCTCATCAATCACCCAGCTTGCCGCCCCTAGAATCGCTTATAATTCAGCTTGGAAACCCCTTGCATACTGTCCCAAAGGAAAAGTCCACTTCTCGTTTTTGAGGGCTTGGAAGACCTGTATAGATGGGGATCCGAGAATCAGAAAGCATTTTAAGAACTGGATTCAGTTCTGCCAGTAACTCTTCCAATGCTGTGTGTCCCCACCTCCATTGTTTCCTCGTAGATCTAAGCGAATTCATCTATGAGCTGCTCTTACTGCAGTGCTTTTAATAAATATATATAAATATATATATATATAAATATAAATATACCGAGGGGCCGCAAATTGTGTAATGCATTTACTCCTACGCCGGATGTCGTACGCATGGCACCACTAACACTCAAACACACAGTTCTTTGCAGTGCGGTTAGTTTACGGTGAAAACTTTTTTGTCTCAATCTACCACACTACGAACTCTTAACCCAGGATAGAACGGACGCATAAGCGGATATCGCTCTAATGACAGCAACGTATATAAATATTACTACATGAGGTCTGAGTCCCCATGTCGAAGCAAAGGTCCGTCTGCACAGCCCGTAGGCTATGTGAGCTCGCTTCAACTTTACCTCTACATGTTTGTTCCATAGAAACTTTTTGTCTAGACTACTCCAATATTTCACTTCTTCGGAGGCTTATTATTCTGGTTTTATTTGGACTTACTCAACAGCACGTTCTGTATTTCTCCACATTGTGCCGGAATCCCGATCAACAGTAAGCACAGCTATGTGTATTGGCAAATTTTGCAGTCTGCCTAATAGCGAAAAGTCCTGCTGCTTTGCCAGCCTCGCTTCTAATAGATAGGAGGAGGCTTTTGAGATGCTGCAGGTTAATTTGATCAATCTTTATGTTTCCGAAATAAACTTAGTCTAATGTGTAATGTAAAACAGTAAGAAGCGTATGCGACTGCCGCCGTGTAACTGGGTTTCGCAAATACTGTACCACCAGAGACTCGATCCACTCGTGTTTGATTTCTCTAAGACTAGCCGCAATTGGCGGTACAACAGTTCCCATGCCCTCTTTCATGAAAGATCTCATCTCATCACACAGAGCATTCGTCTCTTTTCCACTTAGCACATTCACTGGTGTGTCCGGATAGCTGAGTGGTTAGAGTGCAAGGCTGTCGTACGGAAGGTCGCGGTTCAAATCTCACTGGTGGCAGTGGAATTTGTATCGTGATTTGACGTCGGATACCAGTCGACTCAGCTGTGAATGAGTACCTAAGTCAAATCAGGGTAATAATCTCGGGCGAGCGAAATGCTGACCACATTGCCTCCTAGTGTACCGTTACGGTCTTGAATGAAGTGCTCTAACACACTTCAAGGCCCTGATCCAACATGGATTGTTGCGCCAACGATTATTATTATTTCATTTCACTGGTTTGCGGTCTCGGGTTTCAATAGATCAGATCATACAAACTGGCATCAAGTCAGTTCCGTTCAGCCCTCTGCCTTCCCTTTCTTCTGCCTGTTCCGTAAATGATGTAGGAGAAATTACTAGCAGGTAGGATTTACTCTGTAGTTTTACGTCGCTGAGAAACCTCTGGATGAGGCTGGTAAAACCGTCTGGCACCCGCCTGGCCTTCCACACCTGAGTTATCTTTTCCAGATTAGTTTGTAGTCTGCCTTAATTTCAACATCTTATTAATCAGATCCCAGATAGTAGGTCCGCACCGTTCTTCGGTGTTGGACGTGTTACACGTAAGTTGACTTCTGCTCTCTTCTCTTGGGAATAATCTGAGTGCTCTTTGGCACTCAATATGACATCGATAATCACCTCTAGGGATTTAATTTAACCATCAATTTTTAAACGATTCGTACGATATGTACTTCCTATGTCTCTTCGCACACCAGATTCACTTTGATGACTTGAAACAAGTTTTTCATGATGTGCTTAGCTCTTACTACTTCCCGAGCCCTCCATTATATACTATTTTCCACATGTTAATACATACATAAAACCATTGGCAACCTCTACGGTCCTTGGTTTTTTTTGTACCACAGGAATTCCATCTAGAGGTAATTCTTTAGCTCCAAGTGACGTAATGTTCAGCGTGAATACAGTGTCTAGTTGTCACTCTGATGAACCACCGGCTTCTTCGATGGAAGAGAGCCGTCAATGGCATACATTCGAACCCATTCCAGACATAACATAAAAGAGAATACGCGCAAGGGCTTTTGGGTTTCGATTAGCGGTAATAGAGTTTCCTAAAAAGATTGTAAATACACTCAAAACTTATTTATTGAGAAAAAAAGACATATATTTGAAATTTTGTCATAATGTTAAGGTTTAAAAAAAAAGGACTTTGGAAATTGTTTAAGCTGGCTTTTGTTTGCTACAATTTTTTAATAAAAAGTCGAAAATTGACGACGTGGGTGATTTCGGGTCACCGAGACGTCCAAAAAACAAAAAATGGGGTTTTAATCAGTATGTAATTCTCCTTGTTATCCTAGACTGCATAAGGACGCCATCTGATGCACTTCCGATTTTCAAATGCCGCTTAGATGAGAATAGCTTACAAATTAATCAGGAACATTATTTCCATTAATTGCCAAACATTTGAGGCTGACTCGATTGAGGAAAATTTAAGCTATTCTGGTCACATGACCGCGGCTCTTGAAATGTGTAAATTTCAACTAAGATATTATACAAAAAAGGTGACTCTATTCTGGCCAGAAAGTACCACCTACTATCACTCCCTTGTTCCACCTCCAAAATCCTTGAGTAATATCTAGAAGACTGCCTTTCCTTTTGTTTCGATCGCCTCATTGTGAAAAATACTCAAACTTCATCAGGAAATCCCTGAATGTAAAAGAAGATACCAAAACAATCTATATCGACTTCTCTTCGATTCTTCTTTATATTCTTTATTCAAAAGATACACTGATTGTGGTTATTTTCAATGGTTGCGTCTCGTCTTCGAATTTTACTTCGTGGAGAATTCTTACTGCTCCAACCTTGAACAGTCTCTATTATTATTCTTCAAACGAACTTTCTTCTTTATTTAATTGTTCTTACTTTTTTATGCAAATGGAAGTCGTCTAGCGCCTAACCTATTGAGTTTTCAATCAAACCTTAATCAAATATCTGTTTCGTGGCGTAGACTAAACTTTTAAGGGAAGGTCTTGGGACAGCCCACCCGTCGTCGATTTTAGGAGAGTGGACTCCACTGCCACCTCGCGTAGGCAACAATGCCATTGCCGCCCCTCCAGTGCGCGAGCTATCCAAGGGCTGTTCGCTGACTCAGTTCTTTTGTTTGAAATAATATGAGACAATGATAGGTCGCGGCCAGGTGTTGACGATGACTTTGAGTGACAGTGGGGGTAATTTTCTATATGCTACTCCCATATAGCAACACAGAAAGAACACTAGCACAGAATAGTCTCAACTTGTTTTTGGTGTTGAGACACCTACGCTTCCAGATTTTAGATGAGCACCGATAGAAGATCAGCACCGTTGATACGTCAGGAAACATCCGATTTGGTGCAGAAACCACGCCTCATAGATATATAAATCGATCAACGATTTCGATGCTGTGTTAATGAATGCAGATAGGGAGAATGCGATGACTCATCGGACTGAAAACCTTCGTTCTGTTGGTACTTACTTTCAGTGTAACCATACCTACCACTCTTCCCAAGTCCAGAATCATTTGACCAAGGTCCAAGACTCGGTGAGGGGGCTAAAAAATGTCATCTGTCGTGATTTAGAATCGATGTAATCATCCATTGAATTTATCTACGACTGGCGGACAAGGCAATATTAGCAATGTCTCCGATACTAAAAATATGTATCGGTAACAAGATGCAACACTGGCAAAATCCCCCTTTTACTTCAAAATCCTAATATCCCCCTGCATAAAGCACTTCCCCATAGGGGGGGGGGATACCTTGCATAAAGCACTCCAGGTATACTGTCTGTTCACGCCATCGAAAGCTTTCTCGAAATCAATGAAGGGCAAGTGAAGCGAAGGTAAAACTATGCGCACTGTTCCAAAATGATCCGTCAACCCTGCAGAAATGGCGAATACAACACGCTTGCGAACGTAAGCGACCATCAGAATTTGACCCCCCGGACTGATGTCAGCGCCTCTCTTGTCACGAACATGCAGAAGATAACTACTAAATCTACTACTAATTGCAAAGTGGTCAGTCTGATTGTACGTACAGTGTCGATCAGTTGAAAGGCAACTGACCTTATGGCACGCTCTGTGCTCGAACAATGTACCATCAATGGCAAGACAGCGGAAGCTGCAAAATCCACAAACATTATAGATTACCCGCTCTAACATTTTCCCCACCGTGTCCAAAAGACATATGAGTAGGAATGAGGACGGGTCACCTAGAGGTTTACCGGGCTTAGGCAGAAGTACCAACTTCGCTTCCATGCCGTTGGAAATATCCACTCGGACTTGCACGCTTCGATCAACTCAGTGAAAATATCCGGTCTAGATTTCACTACAAGCTTAAGGGCCTTATTCGGTACTCCGTCCAGTCCCGGCGCTTTGTCTCCTTTATTGTCTGCTATACTACCGCAGATATCCAACAGCTCGTCTCTGGTGACTGGCGGAATTGCCGTCACTTTCAGAGGTGGTTGGAATGTGTCGGTGCTCTCCTCTTGCTGGGGGAACAACCCCTGGATGATATTCAACAAGAGGGTGGGACACGTGATCTGCTGCGATGAACGGCCTCTGAATCGTCCCATCACGATTCTGTAGGCAACCCAACACCCCCCTCTTTTAGGCATGGACGCGTCACATGCTTTGGCGATGCATTGCCCCACATGCGCCACGTGTAGTGTTCGCTGCGCACCAAGACATACCACGCGCCAGCACACAAAGTTGACAAAGGTCAGGTCTACAACTGAACCCCCCTTTCTGAAAGGTGTTCACAGCACCTTCGTTAGCCAAAACTATGTCCATCTGCGCAAAAGCTTCTAATAAACTGCACCCCCTAGCATTTGATTCTCTACTACCCCACTCAAGGGCCCAAACGTTGAATTCACCAGCAATCACTTTTGGACTTCGTCCCCTCCCCCATATACACTACTTATTTTTGCCCACACACAGCCACTGGCTGCCTGACTTGCAATACATTGTATGGCCTATCGATCGCAAGCCCATATCGCCGCTCCGCCAGTCGAATCTGAGAGCCATATTCCGCCGTGACGGTTTCTGTACGGCTCACTTATTATGGCGATTTCCATCTCAGATTCGAACGTGGTCTGCTCAAGTAAATCCTGAGCGACCCTGCAATGATTCAGGTTTATTTGAATAAACCTCATTTTCTTATTGCAGGGAGCGCCTTCCTAAATTCCGGACATTTACTACTTCCGGCAATATGCCGGGTATCCTGTCCCTCCTTCACCTCGCAGAATAGGCATTTGGGGTCCCTATTGCACTCCCTGGCAATATGGCCCTTCTCCCCACACCTTCTGCATCGATCAGATCGATCAATGCTGCTGGTGCATGCCTTCGAAAAGCGCCCAAACATGAGGCATTTAAAGCACCTCTTTAGTGAAGTCTGTTCTCTTAAACGGCAGGCAACCCATCCAATTCGAACCTTTCTGGCTGCCAACAAATTCTGCGCTGCCTCCGCTGGTATTCATGTTGTGGCCGCTTGAGTACCGCCATAGGCTTTTCGTAAACTCACAACAGACTCCTCGGCAAGTTCTTCCAACTTGAATTGCTCCTTCAGAGCAGTAAAAATTTCTCCTTTCGATGTCATCGAGATCCTTACATTGTATGTAGATCTCATGTTTTTGGGCACGCACTGCGGCATTCTCTCCAAGTGCGTTTTTCACCTGAGTGCGAAAGTCATCAGTTTTGCCCACGCTGGATCTTTTCAGCTCGAACAAGAGATCACCTTTTTGGGTTCTTCAGATTCGGTTCACATTTCCGCTCATATCTTCAAGGTCGGGATCCGCTTTGACCTTTCTGAGTATCTCCGCGTAGGATGGATTGCCCTTACTGAAGATAACAATCGCATCTGTCTGTCAGTCTGTCTGTCTGTCTGTCACACGCACTTTTCTCAGAAACGCCTATATCGATTGACACGAAATTTGGTGAGAAAGTGAGAACTGTGAACGCCCAGGTATGCAGTCAGTGATATCCTTCTACGTTGAGATTTGGGGGGGGGGGCCTAAACATTTAAAAGGAGGGCGCAAAAATGAAAGGTCTCGGTTAGTACTTTTTGAAGCCGGTCTTAGTTTTGAGATTTGTTAGAAAAGCGAGACTACCCAACCGAGAAATCTGAAAAAATTCATGAAGCTGCTTCTATATAGTGCCTAGGCCTCAAAATACTCTCCATATCGATATCCGTTCAAATTAAGTTAGTAATAGTATATTAGCATATTTTTGGGGAAATTGAGTAAAACCCCCTTTAAGTTTATCCCAAAGTTATATGGTAGTAGTATAAAGGGTAATATGGAGCATATTATCCCTAACTTTGATCAAAATCGTATTATTACTAACAAAGTTACAGTATGTAGCTCAAAGTTGACTTCACTGTGTAAATTCACTCCAACTAAATATCAATATCACACTAAAGTGGGTAGTCAGACATGCTAAATGCATAAACATAACGGGCTACGTACAAAAGGGATAGTTCTACAGTCAAATAGACTCACAGAGGAAGCAAACAAAACCTTTCATACCTGAAGCGCCCAGCTTCCACTTTCCCGACTTGTTATAAAATGGAAAAAAAATGATATTACAAGGACATGCAATCACAGTTAGGCATTTAATCAACAATCGCCACTGGACACATTGCACAACTTTCTGCACTTTCACCAAACTAAATAGACTGATAACAAAAAAATTTACTTACATGGTGGAAAAATAGAAAATTGGCGGCGTTACTTCTTGGTAACTTCAATCAGGCTGAGGCAGTAGTGGATACTGTAACACAATGGGTTACTCAACACGAAAAAACGACAACATTGTGGCGTCTCGTGGCAAAATTGAGAAGCTGATTGCTAACTTACCCCTTATGCTAACTAGCCTGGGCCCCCCTAACTAATCGAGACCTTTCGTTTCATTTCATCCCACATGAGTATCATCATCATCATCAACGGCGCAACAACCGGTATCCGGTCTAGGCCTGCCTTAATAAGGAACTCCAGACATCCCGGTTTTGCGCCGAGGTTCACCAATTCGATATCCCTAAAAGCTGTCTGGCGTCCTGACCCACGCCATCGCTCCATCTTAGGCAGGGTCTGTCTCGTCTTCTTTTTCTACCATAGATATTGCCCTTATAGACTTTCCGGGTGGGATCATCCTCATCCATACGGATTAAGTGACCCGCCCACCGTAACCTATTGAGCCGGATTTTATCCACAACCGGACGGTCATGGAATCGCTCATAGATTTCGTCATTGTGTAGGCTACGGAAACGTCCATCCTCATGTAGGGGGCCAAAAATTCTTCGGTGGATTCTTCTCTCGAACGCGGCCAAGAGTTCGCAAATTTTCTTGCTAAGAACCCAAGTTTCCGAGGAATACATGAGGACTGGCCAGATCATAGTCTTGTACAGTAAGAGTTTTGACCCTATGGTGAGACGTTTCGAGCGGAACAGTCTTTGTAAGCTGAAATAGTCTCTGTTGGCTGACAACAACCGTGCGCGGGTTTCATCATCGTAGTTGTTATCGGTTGTGATTTTCGACCCTAGACAGGAGAAATTGTCAACGGTCTCAAAGTTATATTCTCCTATCCTTATTCTTCTTCGTGTTTGTGTTTGACCAGTGCGCTTGCCACCATATATTTTGTCTTGCCTTCATTGATGTGCAGCCCAAGATCTCGCGCCGCCTGTCGATCTGGATGAAGGCAGTTTGTACATCTCGGGTGGTTCCTCCCATGATGTCGATATCGTCAGCATAGGCCAGTAGTTGGGTGGACTAGAGGAGGATCGTACCCTTGCATTTACCTCAGCATCACGGATCACTTTCTCGAGGACCAGGTTAAAGAGGACGCATGATAGGGCATCCCCTTGTCGTAGACCGTTGTTGATGTCGAATGGTCTTGAGAGTGATCCTGCTGCTTTTATTTGGCCTCGCACATTGGTCAGGGTCAGCCTAGTCGGTCTTATTAATTTCGTCGGGATACCGAATTCTCTCTGGCCGTGTACAGTTTTACCCTGGCTATGCTATCATAGGCGGCTTTAAAGTCGATGAACAGATGGTGCAACTGTTGTCCATATTCCAACAGTTTTTCCATCGCTTGCCGCAGAGAGAAAATCTGATCTGTCGCTGATTTACCTGGAGTGAAGCCTCTTTGGTATGGGCCAATGATGTTCTGGGCGTATGGGGCTATCCGACCTAGCAAGATAGTGGAGAATATCTTATAGATGGTACTCAGCAACGTGATACCTCTATAATTGCTGCACTGTGTGATATCTCCCTTTTTATGTATGAGACAGATAATGCCTCGTTGATAATCGGCAGGCATTGATTCGCTGTCCCATACCTTGAGCACAAGTTGATGAACCACTTGGTGTAACTGGTCGCCTCCATATTTAACCAATTCGGCTGTAATTCCATCGGCTCCTGGCGACTTATGATTTTTTAGCCGATGAATTGCACGGACTGTTTCTCCTAAACTTGGCGGTGGCAGTATTTGTCCGTCGTCTTCAGTTGGCGGGACCTCCAACTCGCCGATATTCTGGTTGTTCAGTAGCTCATCAAAGTACTCAACCCATCGCTCTAATATGCCCATTCTGTCGCAAATCAGATTTCCCTCTTTGTCTCGGCAGGATGAGCATCGAGGTATATAAGGCTTCATCCTGCTGACTTGTTGGTAAAACTTGCGCCCCTGGTGCGGTTGCTCTCTGTACTTTTCGAGTTCACAGACCGGTTTGTTCTCCCAAGCTTCCTTTTTCCGTCTGTGAAGTCGCTTCTCCACTCGACGGAGTTCGTGATAAGTCTCTGCGCGTGCCCGCGTTCTTTGAGAATCCAACATTACTCGGTATGCGGCATTCTTCCGTTCTGTTGCTAGCTTACATTCATCGTCAAACCAGCCGTTCCGACTCCTTTTGCAGCTGGGGCCAAGTATGTTTGTGGCCGTATCCATGATAACGTTCTTCAGGTGATTGTGTGGCATTCCATTTATACGAAATATTGTATAGTTTCCGAAAATGGTGTCAAATCTTGGATTAAATGACTGACGGAGTGGGAACCTGCGATTCTTTTGGGAAGGTCAAGCTTTTTGATACTATTTACGAAAAACACTATAACTCTGTAACGGTAAAAGGTAAACTATCCATTTCATGGGCGTGCGGCGGGTGACCTCAGCCATATAGGTGGAGATGATCCATGGAAGATATTCATTTTAGGACCTTGGCGCAAAGGCGAGATGCTTGCAGTTCCGGATACCGATTCGGGTGTCGTTGATGATGATGATTCTTCTAGAGAACTTCATCACGTTATCAATGGCCCTTTGCTTCGAAGCACAAAAATCGAACTGCCCGTTTGAATGCTGCAAAGCTATCTTTCCTCGAGGTGACTTCATATGAGGTTCGGCATTCTACGGGTATTTTCCATCGCTTACGTTACCTCTCTTATCTAGCTTCTCTTACACCTACGCTATCCTCCGGCTTACCTTACTTAATTTCAGCGTCAATTTTTCTTTCTGCATTTATAGACAAAAATTTCTAGGCGGATTTTCTTTTTAGTCTTTTTTATGTTCTTGTTGCCCCTGGTACAGTCTTTTGATCTTCGATTGCTGTATTCGTCTGTTTTGACCAATATTACCGCTGTCGGTATGATGAACGACTCTCACATATATTTTCGCCTATTTAGTTTCCTTCGGTGCAGGATCTTTCCTTCTTGCCGGTTTGTGCACATCTCAAAGGTTAATTTGTCCCAGTTTCTTTACCAGGTTTGCCTCCTATCCTATTTCAAGGGGTGGGGCGGTGGTATCGCTCGCATTTTTTTCCTGGCTTTCCCACTTTTCGATCAATGCTTCTAAATGTTGGCGGGGCGCAATACTGCCTCAGAATACTTCAAGCTAGAGTGATTCTATCTATTGTGGCGGAAGATGAAGAAGAGCACGTGATGCTTTACTGCCCAAGATTCGCAGTGGACAGAAAGAATCTCAAAGAAGCGGTGAGTAGCTGCATGAGCAGGGAGAACATAGTTGCGCAGTTGCTGAGGCCGAAGGCGAACTGGCTTACACTCTCGTTCGCAATTTTAAGAGTACAGAAAGAACTACTGAAGGTAAGAAAAGGAGGAAAGCAAAAAGGAGCAGAAACACGTGTGCTTAAAGGCAAATCAACTCGTCAAAGTAATACTTAAATGGTGGTCCCAGGATTCTAGGCCTGGAGAGACCGGGGGTAGTTTTTAGTGGGTACAAATCTCGCACGCGCCCTCTTTACCTCAGACGCTCGGGCAGTTCCTCAAACTCAATGCAAATCCACAGCATTGACTTTATGCGAGAATATAGTTTCCATATTTCAACCAAATTTTATGCTTTTCCGTCCGGATAGTGGTTGGAGCACAAAGCAATCGTACGGAAAGTCATGGTTCAAATCTCACTGGTGGCAGTGGGATTTGTATCATGATTTGACGTCGGATACCAGTCGACTGTGCTGTGAATGAGTACCTGAGTCAAATCAGGGTAAAAATCTCGGGCGAGCGCAATCCTGACCACATTGCCTCCTAGTGTACGGTTACGGTCTTGAATAAAGTGCTCTAACACACTTCAAGACCCTGATCCAATATGGATTGTTGCGCCAATGATTATTATTATTAATACCGGCTTATCCAAATAAAATGCATTTGACAAACAGATTGCAAAATCGGCTTCTAGGAGCATTTATTCATAAAACTAAAAGAAATATCCAAGTTGAAAAAAGAGAACTAGGTGTTTTTTTTTCCTTATCCTGTAAATATTTTTATTTTTTCCCCACATACGGTCGTTTTGGAGACCACGTGCCTCCTTCCTCAGTGCTAGTACCTAATTCTAGGTACTTAGTTCTCTTTTTTCAACTTAGAAATATCAAATTTCCTCCAGCACATGTAGGTTGTCAGTTAGCGGTTAAGTACTCTGAGCAGGCACCTTTCAAGGGAACATCATAACATACACGTCAAAGACCAAACAACTCAAAGGAATACGTCCTTGGCTAGAGAATAAAAAGCGCTGCTTCGCACTGGATCTTGGTTAGGATACAAAGGCAAAGTTTTCCAAGGAATTCTTCATTGACAAATGTTGCACTATATTGAGTATACATATATATGAGGAATATGGCATTAAGGGCTTGTCTTCTCCCCCAAAATGATAAGTATATACGGCAGTGTGTGGCCGTCTTCAGGCTTCATCTAATTGTCGGATTTTTTCGTTTATTTTCCAATCTCTCAATATACAATTTACCCGGAAACGGGCATTTTATTCTATTTTCGTAATGAAATGATATCTAAAAAGAAGAGATGGCCACTATACAGAAAAACAACGTAGAGTATTAACCTGCCAGTCGCGTCAGTTTAGTCTGGTAAATTAACTGTTGTGTACAGCACAAATGCTCTGCGGGATCTACTTCTGTCTCTTGTAAATTCTACCCAACACGGAGAAGATAACACCAAGGCTATTGGGGGAACCGTAGAGCTCTCTTTATTAATATACATATTTTTTCGCATTTGGTCCATTAATCTAGGATTATTTTTCATAAAGGAGCAGGAGGTCTACTGTGAGGAGGGCTTTGCTCATGATTTTTAAAAATGGTCATCTTTTAAAATATTCCTAAATGAATATTTTGGCAAGGTAATATCATTTAAAATTTGGTAAAATCCATCTCATTTCCATTCGTTTTGCATAGCACTCTGGCCCCAACGTTACCTTCGCTCCCCGGTATCACGAGTACTATTAAAATAAATGAGGCGTTGTGAGCCTTACGACCAGGCTCCGTGTAGCAGGACGTACATTCATTCATTCATTCCTTCATCTTGGGGGAAAAACCTTTAACGCGAAATACGACAGAATGTCACGAAATGTTACGGGACATCAAAATATAAAAACGGAACGTTTGTTCTAATCCCGTGCGAGGAAGGAAACTCCTCTGCATTAATAGTGTAGTATTATTGTTTAATGAACAACTCGTTTTCCCCGGCAGGTATGATTATCGTAGAAATGGGTGGTTCGTTCACTGTCGAGTGGGGGTTAGCGGCTCGATGGCGTAGTAGAAGTTTCGTGGAATGTGGTCGAATGCAGCTCCCGATTGTGTCATGCATGAGCAACGAATTAAGTTATTCACTTTTCGACATGACATAAATTCGGTTAGAAAGTAGTGGTTTTCATGCTAACCAAATGCGCAGCTCGCTATCTCGAGTGTACTATAACCAGGACTTGACGGCATCTCATTTGAATATTAGTGACATTTCATGGCATTGCATTCATTGCATCATTTCAACCGCTTCACATTGCTAAGCCTTTGAGAATTTATTTGCACGAAATTTAAACACGTAGTTCCTCTCGACATTCAAAGTGCATTTTAGTCATGTTGCGAGTCACTTTAATTCGTTTGCTGATGTCATGACATCAAGTCCTAATCGTCACTCCATTCAAGTCAATCCTACAAGAATTTTTCTGCGGTGAAACACTAAACTGTTATTTAGGAATGTAGTACGATGTTTGCGATTTTTGAAAAATCATTTTTCCATAATAGGGCTAACGTTGGGTTAGAACAAAGGAAAAGGTTCCTTTATGAAGATCTTCTATTGTCATTATCTGTTCAAAATTGCCTATTACTATACTTCCTTCTTAATAATAATGAACATGCTTTTAACGGGAAGTTGCACTGTGAACTAAAAGTGCGCCGATCAAGCCTTAACCGATCGAATTTTCACAATGTTTCCTACTTTCAGGTAGTTCAGCCTGATACCTGGTGTTCCTGCCTGGGTTCTCTGCCCGCAGAATCTACAGACAGTGCTTGCATATATCTCTAGCTTCCCTAGTTGATAATTTAATTGATAGTGATCTGTGCGTATTCCCACTATGACCCTGAGGTTTTCTTGGGGAGGTTTAATTAATCCTGCGAGCGCTTGTATTCCTATCCCCCATTAGCACCTTGTACTCTTCTATTCCTGATAGGTTTTGCGCAGAAGGTATAATTTCCCAATCATTCCTCTTCATTCTTTATTCTCCTTGCCAATGCCACAAATGATTCCTGGTCAATACAGCGATACTTTTGCTCCTCCTCTGGCCAACTCATCCATACCTCGTTACGTTCAAACCCAATTATTATCCATTTACTAAAGCAGTTCCATCATCATCATCATCATCAACTGCACAGCAACCGGTATCCGGTCTAGGCCTGCATTAACAAGGAATTCCAGACATCTCGGTTTTGCGCCGAGGTCCACCATCTTAGGCAGGGTCTGTCTCGTCTTCTTTTTCTACCATAGATATTGTCCTTATAGACTTTCCGGCCTGGATCTTCCTCATCCATACGGTTTAAGTGACCCGCCCACCGTAACTTATTGAGCCGGATTTTATCCACAACCGGACGGTCATGGTATCACTCATAGATTTCGTCGTTATGTAGGCTACGGAATCGTCCATCCTCATGTAGTGGTCCAAAAATTCCTCGGAGGGTTCTTCTCTCGAACGCGGCCAAGAGTTCGCAATTCTTCTTGCTAAGAACCCAAGTCTCCGAGGAATACATGAGGACTCGCAAGTCTTGTACAGTAAGAGAGCTTTGACCCTGTGGTGAGACGTATGGAGCGAAACAATTTTTGTAAGCTGAAAGAGGATCTGTTGGCGGCCAACAACTGTGCGCGGATTTCATCGTCGTAGCTGTTATCGATTGTGATTTTCGACCCTAGATAGGAGAAATTATCAACGGTCTCAAAGTTGTAGTCTCCTATCTTTATTCCTCCCGTTTGAGTAGAGCGGTTTGATGTTGTTGCTTAGTTGGTTTTTTTTCCTGACGTTGCCACCATATACTTTTTCTTGCCTTCATTGATGTGCAGCCCAAGATCTCGCGCCGATTGCCGCCTGCTGGATGAAGGCAGTTTGTCCGTCTCGAGTCGTTCTTCCCATGATGTCGATATCGTCAGCATAGGCCAGTAGTTGGGTGGACTTAAAGAGAATCGTATCCCTTGCAGCATCACGGATCACTTTCTCCAGGGCCAGGTTAAAGAGGACGCATGATAGAGTAATGCCTCTTTGCCGGTCGTTAAGCATTGATTCGCTGTCCCATACTTTGAGCAAAAGTTGATGAACCACTTGGTGTGATTGGTCGCTTCCATATTTAACTAATTCAGCTGTAATTCTAACTATGATTTTTAAGCCGATGAATTGCACGGACTGTTTCTCCTATATTTGGTGATGGCAGTATTTGTCCGTCGTCTTCAGTTGGCGGGACCTCCAACTCGCCGATGTTCTTGTTGTTCAATAGCTCATCAAAGTACTCAACCCATCGCCCTAATATGCCCATTCTGTCGGAAATCAGATTTCCCTTTTTGTCCTGGCAGGATGAGCATTGGCAAAACTTCCGCGCTTTTTGCACGCAAGCATTTCCATACCAATTTAAAATGCAGATCGAAGTGCATTGATAGCCTGGCTGTCGGTTACAATCGTAATATTCCTCTCCCTGCAGTTTCTTTCAAGGTTAAAGTAGGCACATCTATTTATGGCGTATATTTCCGTCTGAAATATGCTGGTGTGTTTACCCATTGGTTCAAAGCACGTTTTAATTGGACCAATGACCTTCTTCTGTGAGGAACTTACCAATGTAACAAGTGATGACCAGGTAATGGTCTCTACTAGCCATGGCATGGTTTTCCCAGTTTGCTCTGGTGATCTATCCTATTTCAAATTTCTAATTAAAATGGAACTTCATTGTGATAACATTATTTGATGCGAGTGAAATAGTGTCAATTTTCTTTTGATTTAAGCTTTGATTCTCCCTGTCCAGATTACCACCACATTTGTTATCATTGGCCATACTGTTGATGTATGTATTTATCTAGCGTGGTATTTTCGGAATTCATCCCCATTTCTTCCCTGCTATGGACTGCAATCCATCATATCTCGTCCATGCCATGCAGCCTATTCGCTCGTTTGTTTTTTAGTGGACAGTACTATGTGGCAGCACATCGGAGGCGTGAAGCTAAACGCCATTATGAATTCACCTCTACCACTGTATTCAACGGTCATTGAAACAGCTGACGGCTGTTTGAACTGGGGTGGCAAATGTCAACAATGGTTTTTCAATATTCGTTGAGTCTCCTGTATCAAGCATTAGAACGTTATCAGGTCTGGAAGTTTTATGGTGAAAAGGAGTTGCTTACCTGATTTCGGAATGAAGACTACTTTTCCCCGCATTCATGCCCTTGGTATGTTTCCTAAGTCTATGCCAAACCCTCCCTCCCCTCTAGGTAGGATCCTAAAACGGTCTCTAGGACCCCCTGAACCTGTGTTGGGTAGATACCATACAGATACTACTTAAGCTTCCGAGTACACCTCTTTCGTTATTCCCAACATTTTCCCCCTTTTATCTGTAATTGAGATGTCAAGTATAATATTTTTCCCTTCCGTCGTGGAATTGGACCCCGGGATATGAGTTTTTAGGAGTAGATGCCCACGATCACACTAAGTAAATGCCCCATCTTCCTTTTTCAAACAGACAGAGGATACTACTGTATTATTGGATGTAGCCTGGCTGCTTCTGTGGTATTTTCAATCCCTTCATAGAAGTTTACATTTCTTTCGCCGATCATCTCTAAAAAGCCGTCAGTGCACTTTTGTATCTCGGCCCAACCTCTGTTTGTTTCGCAAAGCTCAGCAGCTTTCAGAACTCTATTTTAATTATGACTAAGTTCCTGTTCAATTAGTTAGTTTCCTTAATCAAATGATTGTCTTAGCCAGACAGCTGACCATGCGTCAATAACTAATCTGTTGAGATCTTCCACCACTTTCTCCAGTTCCAGCCCACTTGCAGATGAGCCATGTTATTGTTCAGGTACTATATGTAGGGATCCCAGTCTGTCCTCCTGAAATTTCTTTCTATTCTCTCTACTACCGAATTAATGTAGAGTCTTATTATTCTGTGATCCATCATAGAAGAAGCTTACGACACTTTCCAATTCCCAACTAGTCCATTCCTTAGGGTTATGTATAGTACCTCTTGTATTGTATCGGTCACAGTTGCCATATTTCCTGTATCATACCCTATAGTTAATAATAAACAGAAGAATGTATCTACCTTTTTGATTAGAGTCCTCAGATCTCGTTATCCTCGTTATGCCTCCTCAGATCTAGTTATGTGCTTTGGCATCGCAGGTCTAGAATTCTGGAAAACACATGTATTTTATTTTGGATTTCAGAATGATATAAACTCTTGGTTTTTCACAAGTAAAGTACGTAACGAAAATTGCCGCCCCTTGTCTTCTAGTAACTGTCCTCAATTGTTTGTGAAGATCTTCATTCTGGGCGATTACAAGGTTCACAGGCAGCACCGTCTCTGTCACCACGGCTTTGGAAAATGAGACTTCCACCACGTGTCAGCAGCTCTGTTTCTTGCGAGCCTGACAATGGTGATCTACCCTCCTAAGCCGTCCGTTATGCAGTTTAACAGCCGAAAGCGTATACAGGAACACATGCTGGGCACCCCATTCCTCATACATCTACACATCTGCGTGGTGATAAGGTCTTCAATGATTTCCTGTTCCTTACGAGTGAAAATAATCTCCGGAAATAATTTAGGTAATATGGTCAATCGGATGACTTTCACCACACTAGCATAGCTAACGTCAGGTCGAGTGAATTCTACTTTCGCTCCTGACCTATGCGAGATTTCGTCCTTCTGGGGTTTATATTTAGGTTTCTTGGGAGCGCTTCCCTTTTGTGGGCTGATCGCTACTGTTTTCGCTACTCTTCGATTTCCCTGTCAAAGGCTTAAGTCTGTCCTGAGCCTTCTTAAAGACTTCTGCCGGTTATGGCCTTTCCCCCAGATACCGTACATTTAGCATCTGCATTACTAAGGCCAGTTGTCTTTCTGACGTGAGATATGCTAACCTCACACGTATTATACTTTGTTATATTCACTATCAGTCTCTCCTGCAATTCGCCTCTTTTATATTTTTCCTTAAGGGAGGACGTATCTGCAACCGGTTCAGGATTTTTTTTCCATCTGAATAGTATGGTAATCTTCAGTATAATTAATCTTAAAAATTTCACATCGAAATTGGAAATAATTTTGAAGTTATAGCCTTCGAAGTGATCGTGCCTCTACCAGAGAGAGAATGCGGAACTTTTAATAATCTCTGACATTCTGATTCGTTTTTGGACGAATATCTGTTATATACACTGATCTGTACATGCATTAGTGTACAGATATATACCTAATTTTACAAAGAAGCTGAAGGATTACAGTACAGACGGAATAGCTGAATGGTTGTAAGCCTTTACAAATATCGCTTTTTCATTTAAGGGTGAATTCAGATGCAGGGGAAAAGGAAGCTTAAATTTAAGAGTCGTATTTTGAATGTGTGAAACGAGCGACGTCGATTTCGAGCCACATCGTCACTTGATTTCTGCTTGCCTTTACTTTCGTATTATGTACCTACCTTTCCACAGGGGTGGCAAGTCCTGATGATGGAGATTACAGCTAAGTATTGGGCTGCCATTAAAAAAGTTCTTTCTGTGGCACAACTCCACTTATTAACCACATCCTGAAGAGGTGCCATAAGATCTGGCTGGCTGACAAGGCTTCGAAGCCGATCGATGAATGTAAGAAATCAATAATAGTATGATTCTCTTATAATATGGAGCATCTCGTCCCAGAAAGGACGTTAAAGGTCGAATCCACATCCAGTAAGACGAGCAGCATATAAGACGGAGGGAATATTCCAATGCGATTCTCAAGCGTGTAATATTAAGTGAACTTCCACTACTTGCTGTTTAAATGGCTGGTCACCGTAATATACGAATGTGGGCTGTTCTTTCAAACAGTGGAGAAATCATCGCGGGGATCAATGCACTCAAGAGGGATAAAGCCCCTGAGCTTGTAGACCTTCCCACCGAACTGTTCGTTACAGCTCCGGCAATCTGTCATCATCATCATCAACGGCGTAACAACCGGTATCCGGTCTAGGCCTGCCTTAATTAGGAATTCCAGATATCCCGGTTTTGCGCCGAGGGCCACCAATTGGATATCCCTAAAAACTGTCTGGCGTCCTGACCTACGCCATCGCTCCATCTTAGGCAGGGTCTGCCTCGTCTTCTTTTTCTACCATAGATACTGCCCTTATAGACTTTCCGGGTAGGATCATTCTCATCCATACGGATTAAGTGACCCGCCCACCGTAACCTATTGAGCCGGATTTTATCCACAACCGGACGGTCATGGTATCGCTTATAGATTTCGTCATTGTGTAGGCTACGGAATCGTCCATCCTCATATAGGGGGCCAAAAATTCTTCGGAGGATTCTTCTCACGAACGCGGTCAAGAGTTCGCAATTCTTCTTGCTAAGAACCCAAGTTTTCGAGGAATACATGAGGACTGACAAGAAGAGTAAGAGCTTTGAACCTATGGTGAGACGTTTCGAGCGGAACAGTTTTTCTAAGCTGAAATAGTCTCTGTTGGCTGACAACAACCGTGCGCGGATTTCATCATCGTAACTGTTATCGGTTGTGATTTTCAACCCTAGATAGGACAAATGATCAACGGTCTCAAAGTTGTATTCTCCTATCCTTATTCTTCCTGTTTAACCAGTGTTGTTTGATGTTGTTGGTTGGTTCGTCTTCGATGCTGACGTTGCCGCCATATATTTTGTCTTGCCTTCATTGATGTGCAGCCCAAAATCTCGCGCCGCCTGCTCGATCTGGATGAAGTCAGTTCGTACGTTTGTACGTTTGTACGTTCAATCTGTTCAGAGCTTTAATAAAAGCTCCGAAAATTTTTTCGGGTGGAAAAAGGGAATGATCTCCATAGACACGTTGTATCGAGAATGTCAGATATTATTCTCTTTTGCTCACGCGAAGGGCGCGGAAATCTTCAAGAGAGGGGAGGGGGAGGTAAGTGGAGTAGGGCTGTAAATAAACACAAACAAAGTCAAGGTTCCCACGCCAACGAATCATCACAATCTTCCAATCTGCAGTATAGGCCACAAAGACGAGAGTGCTGAACAATTTGCCTGTCGTTGTAGCGCTGTTTTTACTGACAACGACACCGGACTGGATGTCACCCGACAAATTTACAGCGTTAAATCCGTCTTCGCTCAACCGGAAATGCAGATGCCTGAACACTAATATTAAGTGAAGGGTTTTCACAACAATGTTCTCTCTGTACTGTCATATGAACGGAGCACATCGATAGTGACCTTCTCCGTTGTTAGAATGCGCTAAACCGTCGTTAACACCTGACTCCGTCACGTCACCGGTGTAATCTGTTCCGACACAGTCCCGAACTCGGCGTATGGAAAAGGTAGCGCGGTCCATGTCTTGATGAGAAGGCGGGAGTTGCAGTGGATAAGACACACTTTTAAAAAAGGCGACAATTCCATTCCATCTACGGTAGTCTCTATGTCTGCTTCAGATCGTCCGCCAAAGGATCGTTGTCCCGAATTTTTAATTGCTCCTTTTAGCAGCACTTCGTCCAATTATGAAGCACGCTTCTTCCTTATGTGCTAGATGTCTCCTCTTCACAGTTGCAAAACCTACAACTGGATTCTACAATTGAGGAGTTACCGTTTATAATTTGTTGTCGAAAGTGAAGTATCCTGAATTGAAGTGAGAAATACGTCAGTCTCTTTTTCAGTAGCGGGTGTTCCGTAACAGATTATAGCTGACAGGCGGGGTCGGCTCGTATGGTCGGTTGTACCATTTTATTCTATCAATATAAATGTAAAATGTAAATCTTAACTTGCCTTAATCACAACCCATCAGGAGGAACTACTGGACTGCATCTCCTTCTACAGGCGAGCGTGAACAGCAGTGAAAGACGCGCGGAAAGCAGAAACAGCCGCACTTTCTGCTGAGAACACTGCAAACAGCGGACGGATCGCAGATAGCCCACTGCAAAGTGGACTGGCGAAAAAGCAGAAAGTGGAAAACGCGCCTGAAGTCGACTTTATCCTGCTCCACGTCAGTTCAATAAAAAGGAGACTTGAAAACAAGAGCCAGTAAGAGAAAAGTCGAAAAGGGACTAGACCGTCAGCTCTGCTTATTAAGCTGACGGAAGGAAAAACATTTGCGGAAGATAGTGGAACATAAGTGTCTTCCATACGGAAATCGAAGGGTGGCGAAGTTCTCGTCGAACCCGAAGATGAAACAGTACGTTCTGTGAAGCGGTCAAGGCACTACTAGAGGAGAAGATTCTCGTTTGTAGTCTAGAGCCTATGTACTCTCTAGAAATCCGAAGTCTAGATTACCTTACAGAAAAGGTCGAACTGGAGGAGGCCATAAAGCGTAAATGTTCAAAGGTAACCAATAGGATAGGTATAACTTCTGTGAATGCTCGAAGCCAAAAACTCACTGTGGTGGAATTCCCCTAGTAATATGCAAGGAAGCTCCTTAGCAGCGGGAAAATCAAAATTCGATGGGTAGTATAAACGATACGAATCCGCATAAAACCCCACCAAGTACTACAGGTGTCTGGAATGTGGACACACGTCAGCCGCTTCCAAGAGACAGGAGGGCAGCTTGTCATAGTTGCGGTCAGGCAGGTCACCAAGCGAAGACCTGCAATGAAAGCGGGTAAGCGTTCATAGTCTCAGTCTTCCGCTGGAAAAATTGGACTCTGAGCAGAAAGAGAATCGCTGCTCTGCGTCCAATATCGTCCCGTCTCACGAGTTGCTAATTCACTTCGCTGCGAAGGTAAAAGTTCCAGTGCTAATCAGCGAGCAATGCCGGAACAGGGACCTGGCTTCATATCATTTCGACTTATCGGTTACCGCTGCCATCTGGGTTCGAAACGGCGTCGGTTCGTGTTATTGCGCAAAGCCAAAGGAAGGGGAAGGGCGAATGCTGGTAGGTGGTGACTTTAATGCTAGCGCCCTTGAATGGGGCATGTCTCAGCCAGACTTCAATGGGAAACGGATCCTGGAAATTACTCTGAGAACCGGGCTAGTAGTTTCCAACACCAGATCCACGCCAACGTTGCGGCACCCAGGCTGCGAAGGAGGATCCCTAATATAACTTTTGGGTCGGAATCTCTGCCGCCGTCGTTGGACGGGTGGCGAGTCCTAGAAGATTTCTTGAGAAGTGATCACCAGTACATCGCTCTCGAAGTAGTTGTTGTCACCAACTCAGCGCTCCTCCTGCGTGTAGAACTGTTGGAACAGGCGGAGTCGCCCTGGAGTGCGCTTCGGGGGCGGTAACGTGGCAGCTGAGACTGTCGTATACTCGGTGATGAATCTGATAACGACAGCGTGTGAGGCTTTCATACCCCAGAGGGCCCCAGCAGTGACAAGCCTTCTATGTACTGTTGGATAAGGGAAATTCCTGATTTACGTCATAAGCTCCGTTGTTTGGCACAACTTTTACACGCCCGCGAAGAGACACGCGCCGTAGAAGAAGAGTATAGATCAGGAAAAAGCAGACTCCGCAAGACGATAAATAAAAGCAAAACTCGCAGCTGGCAGAACCTTATCAACAAGGTGAAGAAGACCTTTTGGACTTGGCTATAAGCTTGTCACCCGGAAAATCGAGGCTTTGCGGAAACCCTGCATACTAAGTACCCTTCAGATGGACCGAATTGTACTGGCGTCAATCCGCAGACATTCGGTACTGGCTGATATCGATACCGCGGGAAGTTTCAAGGATTGCCCCCTTTTCTCAATAAGAGAGCTCGAAGAGGCATTTCTCACCATGAAAAACAAGAAGACGCTAGGTCCGGATAGTATCCTGACGGAAGTTTACAAACTGGTGCTCCGCCAATGGCCAAACTTTCTGCTTAGAGCGTTCAACGCTTACCTAAAAAGGGCATTTTTCCTTGTCGCTGGAAGGAACTCACGCTGATCAGTAAAGGAAAGGAACACCCTGAAGCTGCCGCCTGCATACCGCTTGGTATGCTTGACACGGCCGGGAAAGTGCTCGAAAAGCTCATCAGGAGTAGACTCGCTGAAGCCATCCACGCTGCTTGCGAAATTATTCCCACGACAGTTCAGTTCAGAGCAGGAAAATCCACGGTGAATACTGTTGTGGAAGTCGTAGATGCGGTTCATAGTAGTCATCATAGCGCTTGTGTCAGAAACGCCTTCAATTCTTATCTCAACTTACCGAGTGCTAACTATCTTGGCAAAATGAGCCGACGACAATTTGGACCCATGGCTCAACCGATCGCATGGTGATTATTTCCTTACACAACTTCTGAGTGGGCAGGTTTTTTTCTTACCTGCACAAGATTAGAAAGGCGAGATGTATGTTCTACAACCGAGCGGCGAATGACGCCGAATACCTTTTTCTTTTGTGAAAGATGGGATGGTTTTCGCCAACAGCTCTATGCAGACACAAAGGAGCTCTCTCCATACAACATTGTCATTCAAATTAAATTCGAAACTAAAAATATACCTGCGGATTAGGGGAAGGGAAAGGAAGAGAAAAGCAGTACCTTTAGTGACATTTATCTATTCGGATTAGTTTGCTTTCTTACGTGCTGATCTACTTCCTTTTCCGCTCAAGTCAATTTAGACGCCTTTACTAACTGCTTGCTCTGATACGGTACTGAAAATCACACTCTCTTTCGTCAGCAAGTTCTTTTTGTTGATGTACAAATGGAAATTTTTGGTAGAATTTTATTTTCAGATTTTTACATAAGCCATTGGTTAATGTCAGCAATGATCAAAATAAACATTTTGTAAATCCTCGGACGCGACGAAGCCCGTTTAACACACAGATCCCATTGCTGCCGGTACTTTACGTCTCCCCGGTATATTTCGAGAAGCTGGCTGCATCCCTTAACTATCCCATGAGAATGGAACCTCAGAGGATAGTATGTACTCGTATACCTCCAGAAATAAAGAGTTCTCCAAAATAAACAAATGTGTTTTGTCCTCCAATAAAGTCTAGTAGCACATGTATGTCTCATATACTGGTTGGTACATTCATAAATATTTTCTCCCGACAAATGGTACACAAATTCCATGAACCTCCCTAGAGAAGGATCCTGAAATGCTGCTCATTCTTGTTTAAATGCTACAAAGTTAGGCCTCGAGATGAAAGTTGCATGCAGAGCTAACCATTCAATTTTCTTGTTATTGCAGAGGCCGCAATCAACGAGAGCTGCTTCTTCAACGAACAATGCGAGGCGTTTCACTTCCAAACAGAATGCCGGGATAACCGTTGCGTTTGCCGTTTCGAAATGTCGCCTGTCGTCAACAAGGATGGGAATGTCGAATGTAAAGGTCAGTCCAGCTATATCCTCGTTGAATCCCCTTTAAATATTTACGAACTGAAAGTGAGAACTACAATACCTTTCTGACAGTTTACTTAAAAAAGGGAATAAGGAGAAAAAACTAAAAAGTCAACGTCGTTCTAATTAGGCACGTTTGTTTGTTTTTTTCGTCTTTGGCACAGGTAAACAGATGAAGCACGACGAGGTGGAACGATATGTCGACCCGGCCATGATTGGTGTCCTCGTAGGAATGGCTCTCATGTTCATAATCATTTGTGTTGTCCTTCGTCTATTCAGTCGGTAAGTAAACATTCTATCATTTTAACACCGTTGAATAAGATTCTAGGGACACTCATGTGTGCTTGGAATCGCCGATTCGTTTGACACTCATTTCAACATCAAAATAGTGATATGATGGAGGACTTAGCAACCTTGCCAAGCTAATTGGACAGTAAATGGTTGCGATATGTACTGTGCACCCAAAGCAAAGCATTTAAGTATGCCCAGTACGATTTTATCGTTGATTTAGTTAAAAAGCACAAGGGGTTGAACATTGATATTGGAGGCTCACGTGCCAAATAATTTAACCAAGGAATATTGATTGAAACCGACGTATAGATATCCTGCATACGCGTGTATGTATGCTGAAAACTTGGGCAATTATGCCCCAGTGAAAATTTGTCTAATCATTGGGTATCTTTCCTTAAATAGTTGAAACAATTATGTATGTAACTAGTTCTGTCTAGAAATTATAATGAATGGAACAAAATAAACGAACTCAGAGTTTGTTTTGATTAGAAATGTCCCTAGGATGCAACATCGATGTTTCTCTTTGTGTGTACGCACATGCATCAGAGCAGCTTAAATATTTAGCAAATACCCTCCCTGTACAATGAAGCGATTCATGCCTCGACTCGTCAGTGTTAAAGAAAGGATTCTCGTAGGTGTTCACTGACCGTGTACTTCCTAATGAGCTTTCTCGGGATCAGATTTATGGCAGAAATGCTGTGTTTTAAAGGATGTACACAAGGTGCCCTCACATAAGGGATGAATAAACAATATCTTCCTAGAGCCTTCGTTGATGTTTATGTTAAACATTTTCCTTAAACTGCCTTTACCTTCTTCCTTTTTATCTTATGTGTGAGTGCCAATTTACAGTCCTTGAATTTTGGATAAGTAAAGATGGCAGAAGAAACAACCCATTTTTAATATTCATTACTTCAGTGTAAACTTGTTCAGCACAAGCTTGTTTAGCGGACTTGGAAATGAAGTTTACAGTATGCTTTCCAGAAGAGATTATGGAAATATAGGACGGATGTAATGGCGCAAATGTGTCAAGAATATTAACGAGTTCATCTCATATGAAACATTGTTCTGTTTTTATTAAAAATGATACATAAAATCATACAAATTTCTTAACAGATATGTATAAAAAATCATCCTCAATTTTGTAAACAGTACAAAATGGCAACTTTTTGTAAGAAATACAATATCAATAATAATAGTTTTAAATTAATAAATGCCTTATCTAATTAAGTAAACAAGAACTACGTGAATGCACACTTCCTACTCCTCAGAGCGCTAGCCTACTGCTTCTCTCTGTGCCGCTTGTGACTACTTTTGGCGTGATCTGCCAAAAGGGCAGCTGTTGCAGGTCCTGTTTGATCCACTAATTTTCTCAAAAAGCCTCCTGGTCTTTGCAGAAGCTCATAGGCATGTGCATATTCTACAATTCGACCAGCATCCATGACGAGGACACGATCACTATCCATAACCGTATGAAGACGATGTGCTATTGTAAGTACTGTGCAGTCTGCAAATTGGGTACGAATTGTGGTTTGGATGAGTTTGTCGGTTCTGTAATAAAAAAAAAGTCATATTATTGTCAAAATTTTAATTATCATTTGAATACTCAAAAATATGTAACAAGTTCTATTAACGACAATGCTAGTTTAATCAGGAATTAGGTGCGGTTTTTCATTTATTTTTAAACAAGTTGGAAACCGGAAGCACGATGTTTCAGGTACGAAAGGTTTTGTTTATTTTTTTTAAGAGAATATTTGACCACACGATAGTTCGGTTTAAATATACTTCGAGCTATATTTAAGATATCTTAACGGAGAGTATTTTGAGGCCTAGATCCCATGCACATGGACCACCGGAATTTTGTTCAGATTTTTTGGTTGAGCAGTTTCTGAGAACGGGTCCTTAAGGTAATTGATCTCCACTCAGACCCCTGCACTCCTCTCCATGGTAACCAATGGCAAAATTTTTCTTTGGGACGTACTAATTGGAACCTTTCTTTCGATACCCCACATGGCTATATTCGGTGAAAAAAAAATTTGCACCTCTCTTTTATCTAGATGAGGACCGCCTTGAATTTCAATGTAAAACAATGCAATTTGCCGTATGTATGGATGCTTATAGTTCCCATCTTTGCAGCAAATTTCATGTCAATCGGTATAGCCGTATATTAGAAAAGCGCCAGACAGACAGATAGTGAATCGATTGTAATAAGGTTTTGTTGAAAATGATTGTGAATAAACTGCTCAAGGAATTGTCCAAAGCTAGCTGTTACTTTTTCCAATTTTCCAGGTAGCATGCAGATGTCACATTCGAAAAAATGTTGGTCTTTTTGACATTTTTCGTTTATTCATATGGATAGATACGGTTGAAGCAGGTGGAAGTTCAGAGCAGGGATGTCTGGTAAATACAGCGAATGGGGTAGGACTTCCCATTTCAGTGTTTCCAAGTATATTTTAACTAGTCTCGCAACGTAACGGGCGTTTTCATATCTAATGATAACTTTATTGCGTTCGTAGCGACCAGACTACATCGCTTTTCAATGAAGACTTGTTTCAGTCTTATCAATTGCAGTCGATCTTCGCTTTTCGTTTCAGTAACTATTAGTAGACCACACCCAGCTGGCCCTACCAAATGCAGAGCATGAGCTTGGAACAGTAGATATCTGGCTTATCCAAATTTTTATTTCGGATTATTATAATGTTTCCAATTTTTCCCACCAGTAATAACACAATGTAAATTCCCATATCACTTAGCTTCAATTCATAGGCTACCTAATTTCCATGTTTCCGGATAATACCTAATGAATGCTGGCGCTTAGAAATGGACAGATGAGTAACAAGAGTTTGGCTCGAGTCCCGCAAGTGACGCCTCTAAATCTTCATCTTCAAACTTTTCGGCGGTTTCTTTCACGTCAAAATCATCACTACTGACAGTAGGAACTATACTTGATACGTACTACCCAATGCAAAGTACTCCGTCCACCATAAGCTTATGGAAGAAATCTACAAGCGCTTCTGACAAGTAAAGTTTGGTGTGTCTAGCAGCACTTAGATTTTGTCACCTGCCATTATGAGAAGTTTGTTCCCAGGTTTTGATAGCAGCATTAGCTAATGCTACAGACACTCGAATTGCTAGCTCCGGACCGGGCAAAATGAAGGGGGAAATGGGGGAAAATGAAGCCTCTTTTGCTAAGGCATCCGAAATTTCACTTGCCCCTACATCGCAATGACCAGGTACCGAGAAGCGATCGACCGTATTGAATGTAGAAATAGAATTGAATCGGTTTCTTCATTCCTGAACGATTTTTGAAGTGAACAAAGGACTCTTCAATGGTTTAAATGCAGCTTGACTATCGGTGTAGATTGCGATGCGCCTGCCCTTTAACAGCTCGTCAATCGTCCAGGTTACTACCTTTGGGATCGCATACACTTCAGCCTGAAAGACCGTTTTATCTTCTGCTCGAGAACTCTGCTTCCCGATTTTATTTCAGAACAACTTCATATTTTGTACGAAACAGATGCATGGTGATGCGAGAATCACGAGGCGTTATAAGAACCGGATTCTGCCAATAATTCTCTGCCTCTCCTCTCCGTTGCTTCCTCATAGATATAACCGAATTAGCCTATGAGTTGCTCTCCTTGCAATGCTTTGCATACATATATCCAAGGGCTGTAAATTGAATAATGTATTTGGAGCTGCGCCGGATGTTGTGCTCATGGCACCGGTCATACCCGGACACACAGAAGGCCTAGTTTAGTTTAGTTTAGCGAAAACCTTTTTGTCTCAGAGTAATCAACCTACGGATTCATATGCGAACATCGGCTTAATAATTGCAACGTATCTCCAGATTACTATCTACGTCCATGTCGAGGTAAAGGTCCGCCTGTACAGCCCATAAACTATGAAAGCTCGTCTCATCGGGCAGAGGTGAAACGGGATGTGGACCTCCCCATTATACCTGTTGCTCCAAGTATTTCGCTATGCATTCTTTTTCCGGGCTTAAGGAGGACCCATCCTCTTAGTTGGCCAAATTTTAGATATTTCTCATATCTATACATTTTAAGACAAGCCAATTACCTATTTTATGGTTTTCATTGTGAAACCACTTCCCAGAAATCTAAAGAGCTTGCAAACCATCTATGCCAAACCCAATGGATCTTGTGCCGATTATCCTCATTAATCTGCTAAGATATGCCCCTGCGAAGTGCTAATAAAAGTTATTCACACAACATTACAATGTACTGAGCTTGCCTGAATTCTCATCCATCTCATCAAGAGTCACGGGCATAGAAGAATCTAGGGGTATCTATGCCGTATGATGGAAAAATTCCTCATTTATTATTGTTTAAGGCCAAATACCCTGATGGCATGACGAAAAGACGAATCAATGAAAGTTTGGAAAATCAATTGTGGTCGGTTGTGAGTTTGATGGTTTTTTTCCATGCACTTCTTCTATATAAGAGCGTAAAAAGGGCATTGCCGTAGAACAACCTCAACTTGAAGTTGGTGTTGAGATAACTGCGTTAAGATGTCTTCACAAAACCTTCAAAATGAATTTAGCGTTCTTAATACGTCGAGCGACATAAAGCTCAGTGACATTGTCGACAGAAACATCGCTACCAAGATATGCAAATTGTTTCCAGAACTCGATGTCGAACAAGTGCTCAAAATGATCTGAAGGATATTAACGTGGTTGGTACAGGAGGATCCTGACCGGACGCCACCCCACTCTCTATGACTTTAGCTAATATCTTCGTGACGGCATGAAGCACACAAATTCCTTTCTGATTATCGTATTCGAGACGGGTACTGTCCAATGAAGCAGCCCATATCCGTGTGCTATGATGAAAACCCATATCATTTGCAAAATCGTGGTGAAGCGCTCCTTCACTTTTTCTACTGTTCACCATTGTGATTGAGAAGCCGTGACGGTATGCTTCTGATCATTGAAAGGTTTACGATCACCTACAAAGTGTTTCGTGATGTGGAAACCAGTGAAGCGTTGGGATTCGCGGGTTGGGATTTGCGACAGCTCGGCTCCCTTCACCAACGCAATGGTGGGATTTCTTTTGCCACAGCGTATGGAAGGTTGCACTTCTCGAACTATTTGATGCCAATACAGCTCCAGAGTATCACGCTCAGCCTCGCCAGCAGCTATCAATAGAGCCCTAAGTTCCCTATATTAATGGACTCGCTTCCATGTTTTCGCAGTCAGTCAGATGTTGTAACTTCGTTTTGAGATGTAGCCGACGGCTTCCTCCATGTCGGAAATAAAGGCAGTTTTCAAGGTGGCTTACTGCAGGTGGATTGTTTACAGTTTGTTTGCGCAAAAAAGTTTTCTTGCTGATAGAAGACAAGTCAAGTCGTGGCAGCAGCCCATATTGAATTTTGGGCCGGATGCTCTGTCCCTCTATGAGCGGACAAAATAGAGGCATTCAAGAGAACATTTTTATTACGATTACCAAGAACATCCCCGAGCAAGATATTGTTATACAAATCATCCATCACCGTCATAATGTCATCATTAGGAAGCCTCCCTTTGACTTCATGTAGTTGGTTATAGAAACCATCCCTTCTAATGCTCGTTATCCTAGACTGGAATCTATTGGTATTCTATCAGAAACCGATAGCTACAGCTGAAGTAGAAATTCACTGAAAGCGCCCTCGTCCTCTCACTTTTCTAGATAGAACTAACAGGAAAAAGCAATAGTATTTGTACTCAATTTTAGTCACCTTGGGGAGCAAGAGTCGAATCGACTGATTCGATTTTGTCGCTCATCAACAGCGAGCTGAGCATCTTGTTCAGTGAATTTTACGGAAGAATTCTTTTCTCTCAAAGTTATCTTGGCTTGATCTCTCAAGTGGTATGCGATTTGCCAAATATTAGGGTAATTTCAGAGTCTTTTCGTGGCAGTTTACTTTAGGATATTCAGGCAACTTAAGCTTGTGGCTTGCCCTTCCAAATTGGTTATTAAATTAATAAAAGCGTGATGGCTGCGGACATCCGGACAGCTCAGTGTTTAGAGCGCTTAGCTGTCGTAGTGGAATGTCGCGGTTCAAATTCCGCTGGTAGCAGAGGAGATATCGGGATGTCCGATACCAGACGACTCAGCCGTGTCTGAATATCTGAGCCAAGTCAGGGTAATAATCACGAGCCATTGCAATGCCTTTTACAATGTACTGTAGTCCTGTAGCGTACGATTACGGTCTTGAATGAAGTGCCTTAACAAGCTTCAAGGCTCTGATCCAAATGGATTGATTTCGCCCTATATTCCTGATGGATAACTCACACCTCTTTCTATATAAAAATGACTTGGTAATCCGCGATTTTCAATACTTACTCTGGGTCAACATTAGCTGTAGCTTCGTCCAAAACTAAAATTTTGTTATTTCTCAGAATGGCACGTGCGAGACATACCAATTGTCTCTGACCCATGCTGAAATTCGAACCACTGTCAGACATTTTGAATTCCAAAGCGCCTGGTAAAGCACGGCAAACAGATTTCAGTTCAACCTGTGAATGAAGGGAATGAAAAGGTTTAGTTATGCTTCTACTCACATGTGAATCTTACTAGAAGTAACTTACTTGCTCCAATGCTTTCCAAATCTCTTCATCTGATTTTTGTCCGAATGGATCTAAATTATACCGCAAAGTTCCCGAAAATATAATCGGATCCTGAGGAATTATAGAAATTCTGCTACGAAGGTCATGCAATCCCAACGTTCCGATATCAATTCCATCAATCTCGATTGTCCCATCATTCAGTGCCAATCGGAATAACGCTTGAATGATGGATGATTTACCTGCACCAGTTCTTCCAACGATACCAATTTTCTCTTTGGGCTTCACAATGAAGCTCAAATCCTTGAGTATTGGATCCTTTGAATTTGCTGAATATCTCAGTGAGAGATTATTGAACCTGATTCCACCATGCTGTGGCCAGTCTTTAGGTGGTCTGTATTTGTTTTCTGATTCCATTGGAGGTTCGGACTTCAAGCTTGAATATTCAACTACGCGCTCTACTGAGGTCATCTGGTTTACCAATTCAGCCGTTTGCCGCATTCCCCACTGGCAAATGAAGATCAAGTTGAAACATTGAGTGATGGCCAGACCGACGTTTCCCCCACGGCTTTCAGTGGCAAATAGGAGGAAGCTGAATATTACACTTGCCGAATAGATGACGCATGTGACTTCTAGCCATAAGGCGAACGCTCGTGCTGTTGCCAAGAAAAGATACCACGCTGAAGTGTTTAGGTCTTGATGGGCGTCGAACTCATTTACGAGAATCTCTTCAGCACGAAAAGCACGAATTGTTGAGAGTCCTTGCAGAGTAGCGTTTGAATGTGAGTACACTGGACTGCGGGCTGTGAAGAGAACACACCATACATAAAGCATTATCAAAAACATTGTTTGAAAAAAATAGACATAATTTAGGCGACTTATAGTTACTGGTTAAAATCACTCAAGAATGTTTCTAGAAGAGAGGTCTTGCTGTTAACATAATGGTTTTTAGCATAACTGGGCCTAAACCAATGTTCATTTCCCATTCTGATGTCAATAGAATTCACTTCTGAATGTTATCGAGATTACCTCTAAGACAACTATCTTAAAATGTTTCCTCCAAAACCCAAAACTAATTAATACGTTTGATTGGAATTGACAAACTGTTAAAGTCTCTGTATATCTACTTACTCAAAGCTTCTAATCTCTTGACACTCCTCGCCGTGTTCACATAGACATATCGTAATCCGTAGAATATCAAGGACATAACGAACGTTGGTATCAGGAGCCAATAATTTACAATAGTCACAAGCGTCACGATGGCGGTTAATTCGACAGTAAACTGCAAATACACAAAAACGGATTCAATTCAACAAACCAACTGCAGTCTATCGATTTGTATAAATTTTCGCTCTGACGGGTCTCCAAATGAACCACGCAAATGTAACGAGTGTATCCTGGCAATGAAAGGAAACATGTGCTATTATTCTCACTTACCACTATGCAATCCATGAGAGCTGTAGGCAGAGCTGTGTCTACGGCGCCGATATCCTTTGAGAATCGATTAAGAATCCTTCCAGAAGGATTTGTACTGAAGAAATGCATGGTGGCACGTGTAATACCACGGAATAGTTTGTCATGCAAATTTATCGAGGCACGAAGACACATTTGGAAGAAACAAAAGGTTCTCTGCAGCACCAAAAATAGCACAAGGAGTATTGCAATGCTGTACGTTTGAATGTAGAAATTCCGCTTTTCGGTGACTTCTTGTGCTTCGAATGGCGCCGTCGACATGTTGGCAAAACGTGCAATCATAGCGTCTTCGGGCTGCTCGAAGGACGTGTTTAATGGGAGCGCAAATTTCGTATTATTCGAAGCTTCTAACGTTTTATTTACTGATGCCAGCGAAACCGTCTCCTCCCAATTGACCCATTTTGCAACAAAGTAATCAACGCTACTGATTGCAGTTTGTGCTCCAATGAACAAGAACGCCACGAAAAATATGAAGAGCCAACTTCGCACTGCCTTGAAGTATTGTTTGTAGGTGTCGAACCCGACATTTCCCGTGATTTGAGTTTCTTTCTCATCAGCTTGTCTACCTTTCCGCAGTTGCATTGGTTCTTTGTTCTCCTCCGGTTCGACTTTTTGTTCCTCTTCCAGAGCTGATTCCAAAGCACTGAATGTGTCTGATTTCTTAATCTCTTTGTAAGATCCTTGGGCGGCTATTTCACCAGCTTCGAAGACGACAACTTGCTTGCACTTTTTGAGATATTGTAGCTGGTGAGTAGCAAGAACAACAACTTTATCACAAAGGAATTGCTGGATACATTTTTCGAAAATGTGCTTGCCAACGTGTGCATCGACGGCAGATAGAGGGTCATCTAGTAGATAGATATCAGCTTCTTTATATATTGCTCTCGCTAGATTTATTCTAGCGCGCTGGCCACCACTCAAACTAACTCCACGCTCGCCTACAATTGTTGCATCGCCATATGGGAACAAGTCGAAGTCTCGCTCCAAAGCACAAACTTTTACAACTTCACGATAGCGTTTTTCGTCGAACTTCTCAATGAATGTTATATTTTTTCGAACGCTTCCTTCGAAGAGCCATGGCTCTTGTGATGCATAGCTTATTCGTCCGTTAACAATCAAACTGCCTGAATCGACTTCTAGTTCACCAAGAATAACTTGGAACAAGGTAGACTTTCCGGAACCCACTTGTCCTGTGATGGCACATAGTTGGGCTGGTTGGATGTCTAGGTCTATGTTTCGAATACCTGAAATAAATAAATAGTTTTTAGGAAATGATAGATCTTGAATTTTCTCAAAGCTTAACTAATGCGGAGTGAAATTATGCGGTGTTTCCAACGATTAATTAACAACTTGTTTGCACTGATGAAGGGAACAAGTGGTTCCCAAAATATCGGTGTTTGCAAGAATAAATACCCACACCAACGAAAAAGAAACAACAAGTTTTTATTACTTCAATTAACTAATGCAACTATTTTTTTGAAAGCTATAAATGGAATGCTTCGGAAATTGGGAGTATAGCGGTTGCAGCCCATCTCAATTAAAATTCAGTCTAGGCCACTCTCGAATTAAACAAAAGAGTAAGTGTCATTTTTCTCTGAATGTGCGACAGATATTTAGGTGTCTTAGAGAAAAAAAGCAAACCGTTGAGCATATTAAAGGGCCAACTTTATTTTGTATCAAAAATATGTAGAGTCCTTGACCCTCAGTAGGCAAAAAGTATACTGCATATAAACTTGTGATACTCAGGGACTAATTCATTCATATAGTTTCTCCTTGTCGAATTTTGGCATACTGTACGTTCATTTTTCTGTAGTGAAAAAACTGTTGTTTGTTTAAGATTGAGGGATTCACAAGTCTAAACCCAATTGATGACGAAGCAAGTACCTCCCAATGTTTTTGACCGCGGACCCCTTGTTTTGACAAAAACGCCCAATTTCTCAAAAATGAGTGTAGACGATGTTGCCTAAGGCAGAGGCAGGAGCAAGGTAACCGAAAATTGTTGTCAGGGGTTGTTTGCTCGCTTATACCATTTGATCAAATTTGGCCAGGAATGAACATTTTTTTATGCTTTGATAAAAATCTTTATTATAGCCTCCAGAATACCATGCCTTTTCCATTGGTGGAAATTGGTTTACCCAATTTTCTATACACTTCTCATATATAGGCTTTCAGTTCCTTTCGACATGTTGGACACTTTCAACGTTATAATCATAAACCTACGACTCGCCACCAGTAGTAATGCGTTTAATGAATGTAGGGTCATTAGCTGCGTTGCCAACCATCTCTCTTGCGACGTCTTCTTCAGTTTTGCTTTGCGAAAAATTCAGGACTTTTGGTACGAGCCTGGCGGCGATGCGCTTCATAACCGCAACATCAACCGGAATGTGTCGAGTTGATCCAAAGGGATTTGAGGGTCCTTGCTATCTCTTTAATGGCAATACGACAATTTTCAAGCACAATTTTTTCTCACTTTTCACACATAATTTCTAGGTAAACAGATTTTTCTCTTGCATAGTAAAAATCGCCGGGTCAGTTTCTCGGGCCATAGACAAATGGCTGCAAAACTCACACCATTCGATTTATACCGCTCAAACTTCACACGATAGTGTCCGGATAGCTGAGTGGTTAGAGCGCAAGGCTGTCGTACGGAAGGTCGCGGTTCAAATCTCACTGGTGGCAGTGGAATTTGTATCATGATTTGACGTCGGATACCAGTCGACTCAGCTGTGAATGAGTACCTGAGTTAAATCAGGATAATAATCTCGGGCGAGCGCAATGCTGCCTCCTATAGTGTACTGTAGTGTACCGTTACGGTCTTGAATAAAGTGCTCTAACACACTTCAAGACCCTGATCCAACATGGATTGTTGCGCCAACGATTATTATTTCCGAGTTATCACAATCTCGGCAGATGCCGGATTTTACCTAATACTAGCACTAAGTGCCAAAAAAACTAAAGGGGCACTGGTGGTGGTGGCCGGTGGTAGGTCAGTGGGAGAATCCGTCGAGTACCCCCCGCAACATCGAGCACGTATGCAGAATAGTGTACTTCTGCATGGTTTGAACCAGACTGTGCGAAAGTCCCAGGACATCAAGGGAAGCCGTCAGGGATTTAGGTACAGTACCTGTAGCTGACAATATTATGGGAACTACAACCACCCGGTCGAGACGCCAAATTTCTTTGATTTCCCGAGCCAATGGCTCATAGTTCACCTTCTTCTCCACGTATTTCCGTTCAATGTTGCTATTATGGGGGATAGCAACATCAATAATATACGCGGAGCGACCCGTCTTGTCAACTAGCAGTACGTCCGGCTTGTTGTGTGCGGTATGGCGATCAGTCAGAACTTGCCGGTCCCAATACATGCTGTAAGCAGAACTATCAAGTACTGCTTGCGGCTCATATCGGTAAACCGGACATGTTCCCGTGATCAGCCCATGCTTATATGCAAGGTTTTGATGGATAACCTTACATACAGCATTATGCCTGGTGATGTATTGCACCGGTGCCATAACAGTACAGCCAGAAATGAGATGGTCCAACGTCTCTAACGCCGAACCACACATTCTGCACTGGTCGTTCTCCACCCGTTCTTTCATGATGAGCTTTTTATAAGCTCGGGTGGCGACCACGCCATCCTGAATGGCACACATGAACCCCTCCGTCTCAGCAAAGAGCTCCCCAGCACACAGCCACCTGTTCGACAGATGCAAATCGACAAATGGCTGCCAAAGACAATTCACGTGTTTACCGTGCATTGCCTTCGACTTCCATTCCTCGATCCGCTCCTGGTCCGACTTCACCCCACTCAGAGGATTGAAAGATCGATCCTTCAAGTTAAGTGGAGTCAGTCCACAGTCTGCCTTACAGACAGCCGCATGCAAGGGGCTCGCCTGCTCTTTACTGTAAAAATAAGCGCGCAGCGAGTCGACTTGGCGATGATGTTGTGCCGCCACGTCAACCACGCCCCTACCTCCGATGTCACGAGGCAGGTTCATCCGCTCCACGGCAGACTTTGGGTGATGCATTCGGAATTTGGACATAGTTGTCCGTATCCGCCGCTGGACGTTTTCCAGGTCAGTCTTCGTCCACGGCAATATTCCGAATGCATAAGCCAGTGAAGGGATAGCGAATACATTCAACGCGCTTATTTTATTCTTCCCCGAGAGATGCGATTTCAGCACCAGCTTTACACGTCGCAGGAATTCGGACAGCAGAGCTTCCTTCAGATCACCAACTCGAGCATGGGTTCCTTGCAGAATTCCTAGGTACTTGTAGAAGTCTGTCTCGGTCATAGCTTCGATGACCTTTGCGAATGGCTTGGATTCGACATTTGTCTAATCCAAACTCCATCCGAATATCACGGCTGAACATGTCTATTATTCGCAACAGACTTCTAAGATGGTTGTCAGTACCAGCATACAGCTTGATGTCATCTAGGTACATCAAGTGTGTCAGTTCGCACTTAGCACGTAGGCCATACTTTATTGCAAAACCATGCCCTCTAGCATCATTCAGTAGGCATGAAAGGGGGTTCAGTGCCATACAAAACCAAAGAGGACTCAATGAATCCCCCTGGAAGATGCCCCTCCGAATACGGATGGGCTCTGAGGTATTAGCACCCTCAGATGTACGGACTGACAAGGTGGTATGCCACCCTTCCATGACTGTCGCCAAAAACTTTATTAGTTTCGGATCAATGCGATACAGATGTAGGATGTCGATTAGCCAGGTATGCGGAACGCTATCAAAAGCCTTGGCATAATCGATATAGCAACTGAAGAGGTTTCTTTGGCCTCTAGTTGCTTGTCCTACAACTACCGAGTCGATAATGAGTTGCTCTTTGCAACCCCTTGACCCAACTCGGCAGCCCTTCTGCTCCTCGGACAGAATGTTGTTGGTCTCGAGGTGCGCATTGATCCTTCCACTAATAATGGACGTGATGAATTTGTAGAGGGTTGGTAAGGGTGTGTCTGCGGGGTCCTGCACCGTGTCCTTCTTAGGGATAAGGTAGGTAATTCCCGCAGTGAGGAAAGGTGGAAATTCCTCCGGCCGACTCATGACCTCATTTATACTGCGTGCCAACCGACTGTGTACGCTCTTAAATTTCTTATACCAGAAATTCTGCACCCGATCCAGACCTGGGCCCCTCCAGTTCTTCGAGATGTTTATGGCTCGTCGAACTTCCTCTTCGGTAACATCCGCGAAATTCATGCCAGGTGTATTGGCATGGCGGGTGCCTTCGGCGGTGATCCACTCAGCATGCTCAGCATGCTGGGCAGGTAACCCCCAAATCCCACCCCAATACTCTTTCGCTTCCGTCACCGAGAACTGTATTGTCTGGGCGCTCTGTTGGGATTCGTTGAGAGATCTGAAAAAGCTCCGCTGGTTCCTCGCGTATGTTGCATTCTGGACACGTCTGGAATAACTTTCGCCATACCGTCGTAACCGACTGCATATGACAGAAAGTTTCTGTTTTAGTGTGTCCAGAATTTCAACTACGGGTGTCTCACAGGGGATGGCATAGTTCCGGTAAACCCTCTGCACTTTATTTCTCACCCGTCGGCTGGCATTGCCAGTGCTGATCTGAATCAGTCTAGCAATGTCCTGCCTTAGTGAGTCCCGCCGACGTTCCAGACGAATTTTCCATGGTGGATCTCTTTTGTCACTCAAACCAATAACGCGAAAGCGAATCCTCTGACCGTGCAATCTGATAGCCGCAACTGCACCACAATACACAAGTGATTGTAGTTGCAGCAGCGACATATCAGCACACAGTCGAGATGCAATCTCATCATTGATTTGAGATAGAATTCCCGGAGTTGCTGGAGATGCATAGAGCCTGGGAATACCTGGTCTATGCAAAGGGTCCATATCCGAGAATTCTATACACGCTCTTTGGAATTCGTCCCGAACTCCAGCGGAAACCTCAGCTGGACGGTGGAGAAGAGTGCTTCGGCGAGTACTGAACCTGTTGCCTGCAGTGCGGCGTGGTGTTGTTGATGCCGCCGCCTCTGCCCCCATCGACTCTCGGTCACCAGTTTCCCCGATGACTTCAAGTCGAACACGTTCCCTGATGGTGGCCGGGATTGTGTCACTGCGAGTGATGAAGCGGTACTGGTCTGCGACTCGCTGCACAGTCACGTGCGCGAATTGCAGGAAACGCTCGACGAATCTCTGGTGCAACAAGGGGCGGTAAGATGTTATACCCGCCCCCGCCGTTATTTCGTAGTAGGAGCGGATGATGAAGAGGTTCATTTCTTCAGTCCATTTCATCCGCTTCCTACGCGAACCTGCTGAAGTGGTCGCCACAGATTGTGGCGAAACAGCTGCAGCAGGCGGAGCTGCGCTCCTGGTCGTCGTGGCGCCTAGACGTCGAACCGCCCCACGACTAGCGGTTTCGACGCCGTGCTGTCCATTACGAGAGCCCGACCCAGTCACCAAGTCAGACGACTCCCGCCGGTTATCCGTACCGGACCTTAAATTTCTCCTTCTTCTCATTTTTTGGTGGTGCATTTTATCCCTAGCTGCCAGGTGTGTAGATAGCTTCCTTAGTGAGTAATCTGCAAGACTGCAAAGTTCCTGCACTTTCCTCACCTACCCCCTGAGACGCTGCGGTGGCGTACAGCCATTCAGACTGAAGCTATCCATCCCTCCTCCTTTCACAACCGGGCTTGGGACCGGCTTCGGCGGAGTTATTATTATTATTATTATTAAACTTCACACGAACTTCGACAACCATAGAGCTCCGGTTTACGAGCGTGGTTTAAATTACCCAGGCGTGATCAAATTTGATTATGTGGTAAATATTCACAAAGACAACACAGGTGTGAATTATACTTAGAATGCAAATCGCCTGGTTCCGCCTTAAGCAGGATTGACAAAGTCTAGAGTCTGCATCCACTTATTCAGGGACCGGACCAATTTGAAAGAAACTGTCTCCACTTTTGTGGCCTAAGAAATTAGTTAGTAGAAGTTTAGCTTCAACCGAATTGAGCCAAGCGGCTTTCGCCCTGAATATAAATCACACTCATGCCGTGTTTCTAAATAAGAGAGGGAACGACACTTGGCAATCACTCGCACTCACGTTACTACAAGGGCAGAAGTGAGGCAATGTGTGATGGGTTCCCCTCCTTGGATAAAACCCTCAGCCTTCATTTTTAAAAAGCTTTCTTATGTGGATATCGGCTCAAATTCGCATTTTCTTATAAAGTCGAATTTTGTCTCATATTGGTTGCTGATCGTACGATTTCAACGGACAGCGAGTCTATATCAATCAGATATACAGTACTTCACCAGTGCATAGAAACCGACGAGTGCAGCCGATAAAATGCCGACAGGATGTTATGCCTTGCAATCAGGGAAGTTCGCGTCAACTCTACCGAGCGCATGGAAATAAGAGCATAATAGTTAAGCGAAATAGGTACCTGCGTCTTCAATTGCTGCAATCAATATGGATACTCTATCCGTGATAGAAGAGAATAGCTTCAATCAAGAGGCATCGGAGGAGCGATTCAAACCTCTTGTCAAAGAATATTATTCAATGGCTCAGACTGGCGAATAGGTCACCGAACACTTTATTAATCAATCAAACTCATCTACTCCACCAAGATAAGATACATATACCCACATACAACAGGAACAGGTGAATCAGGAGATTTCTGGGAAGCATTGGGCACTGCTCCTAACTATGGGATTAGGAAGCTAGTATATCCATGAGAAAGCGTGCAAGTACTTCGACAAAGCCGTGAAAATACTGCGATGCGGCAACAGCCTCGAATTTAGTTCCTCGGTAAGTTTTTCAAACACAACAACGGGGCAAGCTCTACTAGATTCGTCCCACATCGAAGGAGTTGATACGAGGACTGAACAGAGGCCATTCATACTCTTAAACGACGGAACAGAAACGTTTTGTTCACAAAAAGAATAGTACGGGCTTCACCTTCACCAACGACACGCAAGACGATATAGCCATAATTCGCTTTCGGTTTCCATCCATTGAAGTAAAGCTAACCTTCCAAACGGACTGCTTATTCCAGAAGGTAAATTTGTTAAGTTGGAAAATCATGAGGAATCAGACTAAGGTATATCTGCGTCTTAGCAAAATTTGGGGCGTATTGTATTTTTTTGATTTGGAAAGCTTCCCGATCGGTTTTCAATTAGCCCCCACATTATAGTGGGGTAGTATTCAATCGACACCTTAGATTTTATTTTTACCTTGGCAATTAACGAGAGTGCCACCTTATTTAAATTATATTTTGGGTGCACTGCGCCCATACTTGCTATTGAACACCAGTTTGACCCCTTACTGAAATGAGGCGTTCTTTCTCTAAAGCTATGAGCCAAGAAAGAAGGGGATATTTCGAGGAGATTCCTCTTTCAAGGCTGGAAAATATTCAATCAGTTTGTGCCCTTCACTGGAGTAAAATGCTTGCAAACTTTGAAGTTTTTTCTGTTATTTGTGATAAAAGTGGTAGTTACTGTAATTTCCTTCTTAGGTCAAAAACGTCTACTTGCCATTTTATGGCTTTAGTGCGGGTGTGGAGTCCTTAAGTAGAACTTCATTGAAAACCCTTTCCATGCCCAGCATAAAATTAACAAGGAAAAATCACAATACTTTGCTATCTATTTTAGGAATTTCAGGAAGTAGAGGCAATTGTCTACGCGATTGTGCCGTCTGTCGGTTTTTTTTTTATTTCATTCTGGAGTATTTTTTATCCAAAGTTATCTTGTCGTAAGCTAGGTAATTCCCGAAATACCCGATAACGAAAGCTAGGACTTAGATAAAGTAGTTCTATCCTACTCGTAGACAACGCAACTTAACAGGTTCAGAGAGAGATTGTAGGCCTTTCCTCGAATCGGAAAACAATCGGCGCAAATTAAAGAGAAAACTACACCGGGAACATCCACCAGGAAGTCAACACACGACTAATACTGAGTTCATTTTAAAATGGAATATGGAATTGGATTCGGCAGTATAATGTACCTGCCAGTCAAAACTAACTGAATATCAACCGTGCTAAAAATACTCTTACCATCCATTGGAGTGCTAGAAAAAGGCTTCCCAGATGGGAGGTGAGAAAGCCTGCCCTTCTAAAGCAATGCTTGCTTCGCCGAAGATACCAATCTTACGGGAATCGTTATTAGCTTCAGTAACTCTGACAACTTATAGACATTGGTCAAGTAGAAAATATTTTCAACGGAGGTGAAAGCTACAAAAGTTTCGACCTGAATGAAATGGTTCCTCGAGGACCAACCAGAAAATTGACAAGTGAAGAAAAGCAAAGCTGATTGGGAGCCCCTATTCTCATAAGCAAAGCAATATAATTTTGTCAGAGAAATTAGGTTTGGTCCATTTATTATATATATATATCATATTATAGAATTAAGACCGTTTATCACAATCTACAATACAGAATTGCGTCAATGGCACCTAGAGGAAAGGAAAGCCCAAAAGTGCCAAAAGTAGGAAAGAAAATGCTCCCATTAACGCTTTTCAATGGTGGATTGGAAGCATCAGGGCAAACGTATACATTTGAGATATCAACCACTCAAAAAAGGAGCCACGACAAATAACGTGAAGCCGAAACAGGAGCCACGCTCAATAGTAACATGAAAAGTGGAACGAAAGTGATGTTCTGACATATCCAAATCATGGATATTCATTCATTCATTCATTCATTCGATTCTGTGTGGGAGTGGTATGTGAACTACCAAAATTCCCTTGGATAGTCAGGAATCCTAAAGCATCATACTTATTAGTTTTTCCGGAATGTAAAGATTTCAGATTTCGAAGATTTACGAAGGAACGGAGCTAGTGTTAATGGCAACGATAATTATGCTTCCGTTTAAAGGGACAGTTCGTATCTGCTGGTCCACAAGAGGTGAAACTTCACTGGATGTTATAAGATTCAGAATCATGATGCTGTACTTCTCGTACTTGATAGAGTAATAGAGCAAGTCGGCAAACCGGGAGTTAAGTGCTTCAGGGTATGAAAACTTGCACCTAGTTCGTAATGTTTGTGTATTTAGTTTGTCAAACCATTCACTTTAGTATGACGCTGACACTCAAAATCTGAGAATGCAAGAAATTTGGACCAAAGTGACAAATTTGACCTATTATAACTGTTAATAATAGAACGATTTCCGCCGGCATGGTAGTATCATGCTCTATGGTACAGTCTATATTACTGCAAACGTTTATGATTCTAAGATAAAGTTAAAGGGGGTTCCCAGTCACTTTCGGATTCACAACTCCCACCTTTTCACCAAATTCCGTATCAATAGGAATAACCACTTATGAGATAAATGGTGTGACAAACAGACAGACCAACGGACAGACAGACGAAACCTTAAAAAGGTCTTAGTCTCTTGAGTTCATCGATCCCTCTTCATGTATGCAAAGCCAGTCAAGTGTTGTTACATCCTTTTTTGACAAAGACTAAAACTCAATATTCGCCTCTTCTTTCGAGGCCGATGTCAGTCTCCTTTTATTATGCACATTCGGGAGACTATTTCTAAATCTGCTACTGATCGCTGCTTTGGCCGAAGCAGTGAAAATTGTAGAAAATTACAGACATTTCGTCGTTATTGTTAGGTCACCGGGCATGTAAGAAAAAAAGTGGGCTTAATCCCCCCGCCCCTCTACCAAGCGATTCCACACCATACACCTCGACATCGTAGGCCGTTTGCGAGACTAGCACGGTTTGAGGCAATATCTCTGAAGGATATTACGGCGCAATCTTAAGCCGAAGCCCTCTGTCGAGAGTAGATCCCCCGCTTTGGTGTCCCTGCAGTGATCACCACTGACCAGGGAATGCAATTTGTGTCCACCCTTTTCTCGGAGTTAGGCAAAATTCTGGGATTCAAAAGTCAGCGGACTACTGCATACCACCCGCAATCCAATGGAATTGGATGGGAGCGCTGGCACCGGACGCTGAAATCCACCATTATGGCCCACGACGATCCGTCCTGGAGTTAGGTCTTGCCTCTCGTCCTACTTGGCCTCCGAACAACCCGCCGAGAGGAATTTGCTGCCAACCCCGCGGAGCTGGTATACGGGGAGAACCCAAGACTCCCAAGTGATCCGGTCTTTGACAAGAGATCGGGTCTCACAGATTGCTGCGCCTGCTGAGAGACAATCTCCACCGCCTTAAAACTACACCTCCCACCCGACACACATCCGTACCTGGCTGCGCTCCCAAGGAGCTGGACACGTGCACGCACGTCTTGGTCAGGACGGATGCTATCCGGAAGCCGCTGCTCCATACGAAGGCCCGTACAGTGTTCTCGAGGGGGGAGAGCATTTCTACCAGCTTGAGATCGGGGGACAGAAATAGGCTGTCTCCTTATCCAGGCTGAAGCCCGTTTGCGCCAAAAAGCAATGTCGTAACTTAGTGACCTATCATTTTTGAAAGTGCGTGTCGACACATTTGTGAAACACTTGGAAAATATGTATTTCATTTTTATTGGAGAAATTGAGTTTCGTATTTTCACATACCTTTCACTGCACGAGGAAACAAACTTCGTTTGAGAAAATGGTTTGGAGTTGCGATTGTGGCGCGGCAGGATTCGCGGCATTCGAAATTTATTTCGAATGTTGCGAATGCGAACGAATAGATGGCGCGGATCTGTCCACTTTGCGGAACACGCCACGGGAGTGGGGGACCGGCGAGAAAAGTGTGCCATGAGTTGGGGGCAGAAAAGAAACAGATGAAGCGAGACTTCTTTTCTGCCTCTAACGTTTTGAGGATTAAGTTGCCAACCGCTGACTAAGTCGGTCACATTCATTTTACGTTTCATTTTCATTTGTACAGTTGACTTGTAACCAAACATATCATCTTAAAGTAAAATTTGTATTTCAAATATATATTATAAAGAGTAAGCTCGAAGGTAAATTTAATTACAATCGCCCGAAATACAGAGAAACCTTTGCCTTGTTTGAGTGTGTTTTGATTTCAACGCGCGTATCTGCATTGCACAATTACTGGCACCAAGAGTCAGCTAAACGATCACGTTCACTAATCCGCGCCCGCGTTTTCTTCTCAGTTCTTGCTCTCAAAGTATTCCGCCGTATTTTCAGCGCAACGCAACACGGAAGAAGAAATAGTCTCGAATCAGAATTGGATACAGGAGTTAGCGGCACGCGCAATGGAGGAGCTGGCCCATAATAGATGCAGAAATTGCAAACGACCACCAAGACCATGCTTTCCCATTACGTGCACCAGCATTGCGTGTAGTTCCTTTTCGAAAACATTTAACTTCTCTAATCGCAAATCTCCATTGATGCATAACGCTACACAATAGTGATGCTTCCTGACCTGGGCCAGAAACTGGCAACAAAAATTCTACCAGAAACTGACTTCGAGGTTATGAGAATAGTGTTTATGACTTGTGTCGACTTCTCACGGTCAGACCTTTTTGGAGCAACCTGGCAATCGTTATTTTTAAGTTATGATAGAAAGCATTTTTTTATGATCTCTGAAAATTAATAAAACAGTTTCACGTGGTCTAAAACCAAAAAAATTTTACCCAGTGAGGGAGGGGTGTGGTAACTACGTCGGAATTTTAAATGACCAGAAAAGGAAGCTAGTTTCATGAAGACTATTCACAGGATATATGCTATAATAATAGTTGCTCTTGCCGTTTTTAGTGGCCTTATTCCATCTCTCGCGTTTGAATCTTGTTGGCAATATCAGTAGATCAAGCCAACAGTGTGCCTACGTGCGGATGTAGAAGCAAAAAGTACATATAGTCGTAACAACCAGATGTTCGGACACATACGGGAAGGATTAAAATTACTGTATTTGCGCACTTACCAGCTTGCCTTGATTTGCCATCAATTATCCAATCAGCTGTTGTATTCTTGAAAAGAATCGAAGCGTGTGTTACATGTCTGTTAGCGATTCTCCTTGACAGCGCTTTGTCTTCCTTATTATTTACACCATTTGTTTGCAAACCATTTGCCGGCTTATGTGCTTCGCCATTTTTAAGTAGTTTCTCAGTCTCATGTCCAACATCTCCATCCTCTGGCAACATTGGTTTATGTTCAGGAAGCAATAGGAATTCCTGTATCCTCTGCATAGACACGTACAATTCAGCCAAATACGTTATAGCCAGTGGCCAGAAATGGAACAGGGACGTGTAAAGAGACGTGAAATAGGAAGTCACTATGAACACTTTTCTGGCCGTGAAAATGTTTCCGAAGTAGACATATGAAACTAAACTGAGGAAAATGGCCAACCGTGATACCATGTTGAAGGATATCAGCGTACCGCGTATGAACAAGCTGCCACGAATGGCTCGGATCTCCTTCCTGTAAAGATAAAAGACAAAAAAGTTTGATTATTCGTTGTGCGGCTGTTCGGACTAGCGGGGCGGAATTGCAACGGCCGATCTGGGTATACATTACCTGCGAACTTTATCAATTACACTAGCAAATGATTTCTCCCACGCGTACATTTTTATCACTTGAATGCCCTGAATGATTTCGTTCATGAAACGTACACGAATGTCGGTACGTTTTGCAGTGCTCAGGCGGAAGTTGGCAGCCTTTTTGCCCATATAAGCTAGAAGAGATATAATTGGAAAGGATAGAGTTTGCATGCTGCGTCGGATGCTGGGAACGGTTAGTTTAATTGGAAAGCTATGGGATGGTGTCATTGATCGTTTTCGACCAATTGTGCATTTGAATACTGTAGCAGTGTTAATGCAAAAAGTCCTACACAATCTCTAATTTGACAGTAGATCCGTTGATAATATTATGCATTCCGGCACACTTACTTTGTAGCGGCATGAAGGATATCAAACAGCCAATTCCAATCAAACCATACGCCCCAATCTCGCGGTAGATGAAATATCCGAAAATGAACATTTCTAATGGTCCTTTGAACAAATCATTCACATAACCCGTGGAGAAATCGAATCTTGACACATCATTCGACATTAAATTGATGACTTGTCCTGCAATTCCATCCACCGAAACTGATTTTGTTAATTTTAATGCCTGCAAAATGGAAACGAATCTAGGTCAATACATTATAAATAGATTTATGTGTACGGGTATGTAGATATACAAGGATAATATATGCACGCATATATTTTCACTGGTAGAAACATTGACAACGAAGGGCAACTCCTAATTCTATAGGAAATTCGAACTTGGCTGGGTATTTTCGTAATTTTCCAGATGACTTGAAAGGTGAAATAAGGGATTTTAAGAAAACAAAACGAGATTTTCCTTACGCTTATTGTCTGCAAGTACAATAGTAAATATATAATATTTGTGTTTCACGGGCTCATACTGAGATATCGATAATTGATAAGGTGGCACTACTTCGCACTATTCTGGAACCAGAATATCTTCCAGAAGATCAGAACATATCATCGGCACGGTCGAGCCAATCAGCAAGAGTTAAAATGGAATCCAACGACCGAATGGATTTCCTGTTACACATGTCTAACTTCTGCCGGAATCAAATTACATTCTTCGTAAAATCCTGTCTCAGTTTTCAACTTCAAAGGAGAGAATTCATTATTTTCCGTGAATCTGTGTAATCTGTTGTAATCGACTAGAGAAACCCTTTAGAAAAGAGCAATGTCTTCACATAGAATACATCCATTCCTGTCTCGTGGGATGCGGTAGTTTTTCTCATCGTTCCACAGCTAAAATGGCTTTTTTGTCGTTAACAAATTCCTGCTTCAAATTCTGTTGATGTTTGCTGTTGTAGTTTGTTTTGCTTGCAGGGATTTATATATGTCGTCTAAATCCAGAATCTGATGGAAAATATAATAAACCTAGTTTGATTGAACTTTCACCAAAAGTGAAAAGTCGGAAGCGAATGTAAAGAGATGATAAAAGAGGCGCAAGATATTTCGAGTTGAACAGTTTTTTTAGCGCCACCAGTAAATCGTCGATTAGAAAGGGGCCCTGTAACACGTAATATTTACCGTTTTGCACCATTATATGTCGTTTTGATAACAGCTATCACTTCATCCAGAATGTACCTCCTATGCAGACCACTCCAAATATACTCTCTTGTTGGTACGGTTGAAATCGACGAGTGAAGTCACGCAGGACAATTGAGGAATAGTGTAAGCTTATCGAAGAACCGTAAGGGGCGCTGAGGCGCATTGCCTGGCGCGGACAGCGATGGCTCGTAGGTTTTGTTGGCCCACTATGCTCACAAAGATTGATAGCAACAATATACCCTATAGCTGGAGACCTTCGCGAGAGCGACATGTTTGCCGTTTCTTGCTATGAAAGACCTAGATCGGACACTGATGATACCTGATGTATTGCAGTAATACAACTTCATTAAAAGAGAACGTGAAGGTCCTGGGGGTTTAACGTGAGTACCTGCTGTGTAGGCATAATCCCACGTTCCTCTTCGGAGACGGGTTGATTTGACAACAAATGTAACCCCGCCACGACTGGCACAGCAGTACCAGCGGTGCCAGTGCTAATACCTCTGTCGGAACTAAGGGGTACGGCGACCAAATCGTGCAACGTATGGGCACATCCACAGTGGAACTCCCATACGGGGGATAACTGTAAAAAACTGCGCCGAGAACATATACTCTCAGAGGGTCATCCCGGTAACCATGAACCAGATAATCTTCATTGAAGCTTTGTGGGCAGTGGAACCAGTTCAAATGAGTACTTTGCAGACTCTGGTCTGGTCCCCTCTTCAAGTATATAAGGGCGTACTCCCCAACGGGTTGACTAAAATTAGAATGAAAGAACATACTGGCAAAATACCCCACAAGAATTTTACTGCGAATGATGATGATGATAAGTGCAATTAAAAGCTGTGTCAACTGATCGAGATGCCTCAATAGTTGAATATGCTCAGAGGCGAACGGATGGCTTTTCGTTGTGGCCTAGATGTGCTTTAACTCTTTCAGTCCTTTGAGTTGGTGATAAGGCGATGACCGAACTGATTGAGCGTTACTCTTGATATCGTTGCTTCCGTCGCATCCCACTTGGTCATGGGTAGCGGTAAACAATGAAACTGAAGCGAAGTTTCATTAAAATTTCCATTGTGGAAAGAATTGATACCAAAGAAAGACTGTGCCAATGTGCTGTACTCCATGAAGGAATGAGCAAGAGATTTACAATTTTTTTTGGGTCAGAGCGTTTTCCATTTCGAAAGTTTGTTGGCGCACCAAATCCACAGGAGAAGATTCTCTATTTTCCCAGTTTTTTCTGGTGCCTAAGTCTTCGTTAATGACAATTTCAAGATTTTATACAGGCGATGATTTCCTATAAGTTGCTTTAGAATCAAATTTAAAACAAGTCGGGAAACCGGAAGCTGGACGCTTCAGGTACGAAAGGTTTTGTGTATTTCTTAATACGTAGCACGTAATATATGCATATATTATGTGAGAATATCCACTTTCGGATGATATTGACATTCATAGTCTTGAATTTGCAAAGAAGCGACAACTTTGACGAATTATAACTTTGTTAGTAATAGTGCGATTTCCACCAAACTTGGTAAGATTATGCTCTATGTTATATCCTATATTCTTGCGAAATTTCGTAGTCCTAGCATGAACTTAAGTGGGGTCTTGCAGCGAATTACTAAAAATTACAGTAATATACTATTATTAACTTTATTTGTGCAGATATCAGTGTGGAAGGTATTTCGGAGCCCAGGCACCATATAGTGGCAGCCTCCTGATTTTTTTCAGATTTTTCGGTTGGGTAGTTTCTGAGAATGGCCCCCGTAAATGAATGGTCACTTTCAACCCTCCGCCCTCCCTACCTTTTCAACAAATGTCAAAACTAAGACCATCTTCGAAAAGTACTAACCGAGACCTTTAATTTGATACCCCACATGGCTATATTTGATGAAAAAAAAATTTACACCCCCCTTTTGCATGTATGGGGACCCCCCCTTAAATTCATCATTAAAGGATGTAACTCACTGTATGCGTGAGCGTTCACAGTTCCCAGCTTTCCACCAAATTTGGTGTCAATCATTGCGACCGTCTCCGAGAAAAATGCGTGTGACGGACAGACAGACAGACAGACAGACAGACGGACAGACAGACAGACAGACAGACAGACAGTAAACCGATTTTAATAAGGTTTTGTGTTTACACAAAACCTTAAAAATAGCTCCATGAGGAGATATTGTGAGTAGGTTGTACGCCATGAATCTCACTAACTTAGAAAGCAGTTTCTGAACTGTGAGAATGCGAGCCATGTGTTCATTAGCAGGTATTGTTGCCCTAACACCTCTTTTCTGAACTTTAGTTTGATTTTTTTTGGGTCCGGTTTGAAATCGATTCACGAAGGAGAGATAACAGCCTATCTTGGAATCAAGTTCCGAGAACCTCTTTAAACTTCTCCTAGTTTTCTGCACTTGTGTTGTCAATGTCAGTCGATTGCAAAGTTACTGGTACAATTCCTCATAGACCACTAAGGCTGCATGATACAGTTTTCATTTTTATCCTGCAAATGTGTTTGTGGAATGACCAGAAGGAAATGCCTTTTCAATTGATTGTAGATTCAATCTGCACGGTCCTTTTTCTTATAGCTCATAACCACTTCGCGACATTCGTGCCGACTGAAAGTCATAGTCTGCTCGAAGTAGTAACCATGCACTTTTTCCGAGGCGACGTTCAAGTCAAAAAGCAATTTCTTTATAAACACTATGATTATATGAAGGCGGAAAAGAGTCAAGCATTTTATTCATCTTCTTCTAATTAACACTTCAGCCCGCTTTCAGCAATGGTTCCTGGGTTATTTCGCTCGAACCCCGAATAAGAAGCTCTGCAAATGGCAGGGGAATATGGGATCAATAAATCCATTTAGGATAGGTGACCATGGCTGATTCGATTTATTCAAAACAGCGTGAGTATTTTCTTATTTCCTATTATGAAAGGTTTGGGCCACGTGTTCAACTATAAGTAGAATAGTGAGAAACTTCGAGCTGGTTGCAACTGAAAGGCAAAATAAGTATTTAAGATGCGCATGCACCAATTCCATAACGCTCAAAACACAAAGCCAATCTTAAATAACCGACTCTTAAGGCCGCCCTCTACAATCAGTTCGGCCTGTCAGTTACGCCGGAAGAGCCCGCAATGCAACTGGCCGTCAGTTGAACTGAAAGCACCATCCACATACCGGCAAGTCACGTCACATCATTAGTTCAACTCTCAAATTTAAGTTATTTCTGTGTGTGAGAATTTATAAAAAATGTTTACCAGCGATAAAGATGCCCATAAAATGTTCGCTAACAGCCTAAATCAACATGAAACTCTCGCTCACTGCCGCAACTGCCGCTGACAGGGCGCATCAAAGTTCACACGTACCGGTTTTCCTTATATCCTTTTCTCCTACCACCCCCGTTCTGCCCGCCGGTCACCTGCGGACTATTCAGGGGTAACTGACAGGCCGAACTAATCGTGGGTGGTGATCTTTAGCAGGTAAAAGTTCATTAACTATAGTTAGCGATCTCCTAAATATGAGGTCCCTAAGCCAATAAGTAGGACAGTTTCAATGCCTGCAGAAAGGTGAAACTACCAATGCAAATAATCTCATGCTACATTGATTTGCATGTGACATAAAAAGAAGGGAAAATAAAACCCTCTGGTATTAATGGTGGGGTAGTCCAGCAGAATTGTGCCCCCAGAATACATACGGCACATTTTAAACTAAGTGTTCCGAATACTAGAGCTGTACAAAATCCACGCACGGTTGTTGCCACCCAACAGGTTTTCCTCAAAGCGTTTCACCCTGATATATTTCTCCTCTTGATTTTTATCAAGCAAAATTGCGAACTCGCAGCATGGGAAAACTTTAGAAAAATGTTTAAAGAAGACGTGTCTCAGATGGAGCGATGGCGGGGGCATGACAGGTGCCTGCTAAGGGAACTAAACTACACAACCTGTGTGTTGAGTTCCTTATAAGATCTTATAAGTATAAGATCGAATGGAGCTTTACCCATCCAAATTGGGTGGCGAGAATGATGGCTTTGTGACGTCTGAAGACAGAAATACGATGGATGAAGAAATGGTTTCAGGTTGAAAAATTTGACCGCGTTCAAAATTTAGTAAAAAATCCCTGAGACCAGAACCAGAAATTGGAAAACCTTCTACTGACAATCTTCCGAAGGATTAAGAACTACCATCATCCAACATTGGTATCATCCCATTCGTAGCTTAAGAATGAGTGGAAATTCAATCGCCAGCAATATGACAAAAGGCTGATCGCCAATGGAGAGAGACAAGCTCGAGGTGATTCAGTGATTGTTATGTACTGTATCGATTTTGAAATAAAGTCTTTCTGATGCAGATTGGACAATCATCTTTCTGTTTGAATTTTTGTCGAGTGGAGACATGTGGAACAGTGAAGTCTTTCCTGCACGTACTCCAGAGACGAACGGCTTTGGCGACCTAAACGTAAATCAGGCTAAATCTTACTAAGCAAAATTCCACCAATTATAGTTGAAAATAGGGTCAGCGTCCTCAACTACTAGGCTGTTCCTGACGGTAAAATATTTAAATTGCGCCTCTGATGTCTTCTCTCCAGCTCAAGTGATATTCTTTCAATAATTTTTTGTGTAATTAGCGTACCAGTTTGGTTATTTTCCACGATTGTTAGGTATTAAATGACAGGTTTTACCTTTGACCATAATTCTGGTCCGAGAAATAGCTAGTTAAAAGTGATTCCTATAATTTTAATTTAATAAAGTTGAAACTAGGTGCTGATTACGTCAGTCGAGTAGTTAGAAAGTACAGGGTACCACCAGAAGCATCACAAACGTAATACTAGCAGTCCGAAGAAGAAATGCCAAGACAGATTAGGAAAACTGAACTGATACTATAAGACGTCTAAAAGGGAAACGTACTGGCCTATAGGGAGTGCCGTGAAACTTCTCCCGCTCAAAATGAGACTAATTCGAAATCAGGATGTTTGAAACTCTTCAGTCGTGATCATCTTTTGTGAAAGATTCGATCTGGTTCCGCCATATTGTTGTGAACAGAAAAAGTGCAGTTGAGATTTTTGATAAGGTTAGGCACTGAATACCAAAAGTGAGTCCTAAAAACTGGCATTACACCTTTTCATCCTCACCCGAAAAATTCCGAACCACCATTTCAGCCAAAGAAAATTTTGCATCCGTGTTGGCATAATTTTGATTGAATTGATTGAATTTATTATTTATTTATTTATTAGGTTGCCTTGGGTAATGCCAAAAAGCCATTTCGCATTTAACTTTTGGGGCGAAACCTTGTGGAATAGGTTGCTGCAAAGATTCATGTAACTTCATAATTGAAACAGTTTTTCATTTGAGTAATACAGCATTGGTAAAAGGGAATTAATTGCTCTATAAAAGTATGTCTTAAAATGGAATTGACAATATTGCTGTCAGTATCCTAATCTATTCAATGGGTACTTACCTTATTGTAAATTAATGAGCATGAAACCAGACGTAATTTCATTCCAACCTGGAATCCGAAGAATATGAACGGATGGAATGCAAGAATTGGAATTAATGAACACATAATAATTCCAAGGCCGTACAGGTATGCTTCAGTCTTTGTGATTTCAGTTTGTCCCTCAGAGAAGAAGGATAATAGGCCGCCAAGAAATTGCGGTTGAAATATCCTAAAATTAAATAGAAAATAATCATTAGATATGTTAGCAATATAAATAAAACAATTATCTGCGAGTTAGATAACACCAATTAATGACATCTATAATTGGATCATACATAGAGAAAACTGTAGGAAGCTTGGAAAACCTTATCATTTTGTTAGTGTTCTCTGACTATGGTAATTGGTCCAAACAAAGGACCTACGGCTACTAATATAAATATATTGAATGGGATTCTGTAATATTTTCGAAAAAACTCGAATGGGGTGATTTTTATAATAATCATTGTTCTAATTTACCTCATTAAACTCCTCACATTGCCATGATTGATAACAATAAAATGGAAAATAGCTACTGTTCAGGGAACAGGAAGTTAATAATAATAATCGTTGGCGCAACAATCCATATTGGATCAGGGCCCTGAAGTGTGTTAGAGCACTTCATTCAAGACCGTATCGGTACACCACTGTAGACTGTAGGAGGCAATGTGGTCAGCATTACGCTCGCCCGAGATTAATACCCTGATCTGACTCGGGTACTCATTCACAGCTGAGTCGACTGGTATGCGACGTCAAATCACGATACAAATCCCACTGCCACCAGTGAGATTTGAACCCCGACCTTTCGTATGGAAGCCTTGTGCTCTAACCACTCAGCTATCCGGACACTGTTTTGAACAAAACCTGATTAAAATCGATTTACTGTTTGTTTTTTTTTTTGAGGAGGTGGAAATTTTCAAAAAGCACTGGCACTGACACGTCAGCATGTGGGATTTTTACCCACTAAAACCATCCCCGTCTCCCCGCCTGTCCAATGGAATCATCACAAGGTATTACATAACTGGGTAACTCCACCCAGCTCGCTCTAGCTTCGTCACCTCTCTTTTCCACGTAGCGTATGTAGCCGCGCTTTTCTCCTCTCCTCTGCCTTTCTCAGTTTATTCTGGATAGATGTGATCATGGAGTTGATCGCATCCTAATCCTCGTGACATACTACCATTTTCGGCACCAGATTTCCTGGTTCCGGCATCTCTCCTAGAGTCTCCTCTAGGTTCGTCCTTTCTTCCACAAATCTTGGCCAGTGAAAAAATACATGCTCTTGGCCCTCTGGCATTCCATCGCAGCTTGGAAAATCGAGTGAGGTATCCTGTTGAAACCTGTATAGATACTGGCGATTCCTCCATGCCCCGTTAGAAACTGGATAAGATTATACTTAATGTCACCGTGCCGTCTTTCCAATTTCTCCTTGATGACAGAGATGAATCTTTGTGGCCTTGCTAACTATTTAGAGAACTCTTCCTTTCAATGGGCATCATCTGAGATGACGAACACTGCATCTTGCGAGACAGTCCTGAAGGCACAGTAGCCTTTAGGGCTGTTCTTCTGTAGACTGCAATCAGTTTGTTAACGTTAAATGTGACCTGCAATGCCTTTTCCCAAGCTGGAGCTGCATAGAGCAGGACCGATCCCACTACACTAGCTATACGCAAATTGGAAACATACCGTGGTCCTCCCACCTTCGGCATCATTCTTTCGAAGGCCATACTTGCGATGGATGCTTTGTCATAAATATACTGCACGTGTTGCTTATAACTAAGTTTCGCGTCTATCATGATTCCCAAGTATTTGATAGCAGCCTCAGAAGTAATGATAAGATTCCCAATTGGAATACGCGCATCATTTATTTTATGGCGCTTGATTATGGGAACGAGCTGGATCATTGTCACCCATATAGATTAAGTGACCTGCCCACCACAACCTATTGAATCGGATTACACAACCAAACGGTCATGTATCGCTCCCAGATTTCATCGTCCATCCTTTTGTAGGGACTTTTCGTTTTTCGAAGGATTCTTCTCCCGAACGGGGCTAATAGTTCACAGTTTTTCTTGCAAAGAACCGAAGTCTCCGAGGAATACATGAGGACTGCCTGCATCATTGTCTTGCACGGTGGGAGCTTTGACCCTATGGTGAGACATTTCGAGCGGAATAGTTTTTGTAAATTGAAATAAGCTCTGTTGGCTACTAGTAATCGTGCCCGGATTTCATCGCCGTAACTGTTATCGGTTGTGATTTTCGAGCCTTGATAGGAGAAAATATCAGTTGTAGTCTCCTATCTAATTTCTTGTTATCATTTGACCAGCGCGATTTGAGGCTGTTGGTTCTTTGGGTTTTGATGCTGACGTTGTCACTATGTACTTCATTGTATAACACAAGACCTCACCTAGATTCCCACCTGCTCGATCTGGCTGAAGTCAGTTTTTACATCTCGGGTTGTTGCTCCCATGATCGATACCATCAGCACAGCAGGCCTTCAAGATGATAGTGCCTCCCGGATTTATCTTAGCATCACGGAGAGCCAGCTTAAAATCATGCACAATCGTGAACGGTCTCGAGATTAATACTCCTACTTTTATCTGGCCTCGACGTGGTGAGGGTCAGCCTAGTCAGTCCTATTAATTTCATCAGGATACCGAATTCTTTCATGGTCATTTACAGTTTTACCCTGGCTATGCTATCATAGCAGCTTTGAAATCTATGAAAAATTGGGCGGCTCATCGCTTGCCACATAGGGAAAGTCTGATTTGTTGCTGATTTGCATGAATAGAAGCCTCTTTGGTAAGGCCGATGATGTGTTATGCATGTGGGGCTATCCGGGTTAACAATATAGCGGAGAATATCTTATAGGTGTTACTGAGCAATATGATATCTCTTCACATATAATTGCTGGACTGCGTGGATGTCCGTTTTTATGTACGGGAGAAATAATGCTTCTTTGAAAGTCGTCAGGCATTGATTTGCCCCACACCTTGTGCATAAGTTGATGCGCCACTTGGCGTAGTCGGTTGCATCTATATTTAATCATTTCGGCTGTAATTCCATCGGCTCCTGCGAGTTATCATGTTTAAGACCGCATGGATTCTTCTTTTCTTTGGTGGTGCCAGCAATTGCCCGTTGCTTTCAGTTGGCGGGACCCCTATTTCTAGAATATGAGCTGGCTTATTTTCCAGCTTTTGATTGTCTAACTTGTGTAGAGAACTGGTAATCTCCGCATATCCCTTTGGCGTGCGTCACAATTTACTTTTCAAAATGCGCGGATATCAAACATAATCCGCCTCTTTTGATTGAGAACTAAAAGGTACTGCCATATGGTGATACCTAAGCTCTTTTAAGGATACTTCCATGCTGCGATCAAGTCTTCGTACTTCTGACTATGTTTCTATCACTTGCAGAGTTGGGCGCTATCACTGCTTTTGTCGAGACGTATATTGTAGAAAATTTCGCTTTCATGCAGATTGCACACATTTGTTTGCTTATCGGCTTCAAGTCGAAATCCTGCCTTTTGGTTTCATGGACTACTGGCACGTTTAATTTATATACATATACTGACCTCTATTATACTAGTTCTGTAACAGAGCCAGGTTTCTTGAGCGACTTAACATTCCAGATTTCGAATGCATAGCTCTTAACCTGATTGCAGGATAATTTCTGTTGTTCCATTTTAATCAAAGTCTCTCTAGTAAGTTTTGTTTTGATCTCAATTCTTCAATAACAAACTCTTACCAAATTTACTTGAGATGAAGTGCGGAAAATGAATTAGCGGTAGTCTGTATTCTGGCAACAGAAAACTCCGCAATATAGATAAGATAAAATATGGGACCAAGAGCACTCTCCTGAAGAATTCCTGCTCTGATTTTAATTGATCACCGAAAATATCCTCATGTTTCACTTCCATCTGTACTTCATTAAGTACGATGTTAATAATTGACTAAAGAAATCAGGGAGCGATTCTTTCTTGTTGGCCTGCTGGTCTTCTTAGCTGCTCTCCACAACAAATAGTCAATAGATTCTGAAGTAGGCGACCGACTTGCGGGATAATAGAAAACATAGGAAAAAGAGGAACTTGAGAAGAGTTGACCATTAGAACAAGGTGTCAGCAGGATTCGGTAATAGAGCTGCTGAAAGGGCATTTCTTGGTTTTAAGTGCTTTACTGGGAAACTAGTAAAGCCAATTTAGCGCCATTTGTTTCTTGAAATTCGCCAAATATCCATTTCAATTTCTTGGAAAGATGCGAAATGCGGAGCGTCAAAAGTAATCATTTTTTCACCGATCCATTCTCAAAAGCTACTCAATCGCAAAATCCGGAAAAAAACAACAGGCTGCCTATATATGGTGTCTAGGCTTCGAAATACCTTCCATACCGATATTTGTTCAAATTAAGTTAATAATAGTATATTACTATAGTATATAGTAATTGACTGCAAAACCCACCTTACGTTCATCCTAGAATCATGAAATTTTAAAGAGCTGATTCCACTAAGTTTGGTGGAACTCGCACTATTACTAACAAAGTTATAATAGGTCAAAGATGTCTCTCTGTGCAAATTTAACGGTTTGAATGTCAATATCATTATATTATATTGAATGCCATGCAAGCGATCCTACCTGCCTACAAAAATCCAACCCGCTAACCGCACCGTCAGCGAGGTATGGAATAAAATATCTCAATTATTACTTTTCAATCTACTTTCGATTGAGTGAATCATGGGAGTGTGAGCCGTAGAATTTCATAGAACGTGAAAAGTAACACGTATCGTTCTCAGACTCTATCCAGTCAAAAAATGTGTCTAGACTTTAAAATAGAATCTATTCCTTAGTAAAAAAATACACAAAATCAGGTCTGGTAACATACATATTTACCTTATCACCCGCATCTTAACCAATATCAAAAGTAAAATTAATTTCAAAAAGTGCTAATTGAAGTCGATTATTTGATACCCACATCTCAAATATCCACTTCAGGAAAGGCACATTTTGCTTGCTCGATTTGCATGTGTATCGGATTTCTAACTTTTTATCTAAATTTTTGGCACGTATTCAGCGTGAAAATAATTATATCATGGAAAACGGAAAGAAAATTCTGTGGTGACAGCCTGACTTCCTCGAAAATGTTAGATGACAAGTTACGATTTTTGTGATATTTTGCGTATTAAGAAAACAGTTTTTAATTGACTTACGAAAACTTTTTCGATTTTAACTTCTTTACAGATTACACATTGAAATATGTTTGCTGCCTAAATCCTAAACGGATGATGCTCTAATAACCATAACTTAATACTCCACATGAAAATATTACCCAAGCAAGTTATTTCTACGAAGCCTTGTTCGTACACATGATTAAGTCCTAAACTTATTAAAACTTTCTGAAACTTAAGTTTAATACCAAAATACATATTTATATTTAAGTTTGTTTCGAACTTACTTTGCGCACGTATCAGTGACGTTGTAGAGAATACCGTACACGACGAGCTTCACCCCAAAGGCTTTTATAAAACACTTGAGCAGGCTCGGGCTCGGTTTTTTCAGTTCATCCTTCCAATAACGGTTGAACATTTTTCGCAATGGCTTACTTCTGTGGTCCACAGCTGTTTCGTAGAGATCCTCCTGTTCGATTGGCTTCTTAAGACCAAGTTTGAAAAGATCTTTCAACCACCTGAAAGTAGATAACAATGCAAAAACGAAGATGTTAGTGGAGTTTTGGGCGGAAAGGGTAGTTTAAAATATGTGACTGGAAAAAACTTTAGAGGGATTTCCATGAACTTGACTCCAACTATTCAGAAGTTATGTATGTCCTGCAAAGAGAAATTTCATTTTGGAAGGAAAGTTAAACCGCAATTGGAAAGGGGAAAATAGTTTATAATCTCTGCTGACCAGCAACACGACATATGCATATGCAATACCATATGCATAGCCGTATATAGAAAAAGATGCTCCGCATGCAAACATCTAGAGTTAGACATGAAGGCGCATCAATCCAATGTATATATATATACATACAGTATGCAAAATTCGTATTCGTACACCAATACATTTTACCTATTTTTTGTTATTTTTAAGTCAAATATAACATTAAGAGATAAATAAATTGTATATTATTATAGCAAATGAAGAGGTTAATTCATGTATATAATAACAAGTATAAAATATATTTTAAACTTAATAATAAAAACAGTAATTCATATAAAACTCAAAACAAAATTCGTATTCGTACACCTACAGACTTAAAAAAATGTGCTAGAAATATAGTTTTAGTACTTCGTGGGAAATCCTTTTTGTTTTATTATTGCTCTAAGCCTATTTGGCATTGATTGAACTAATTTTTGGGTTAAGTTCGGTGAAATATTTTGCCATTCGGTCTGCAAGGCAGTTTTCAGGTCTTCTTTATTCCTAATACTGTAATTTTTTAGATTCTTCTTGAAAATAGACCATAAATTTTCTATTGGGTTAACGTCAGGACTCTGTGGAGGCGTGTTTAAACACTTTCGACAATTGTAGAGTAGCCAAAGCCGCGTGTGAAGTGCCGTATGCTTCGGATCATTGTCCTGTTGAAATATATACTTCCTACGAATTCCTAAATTTTGTGCACTCTGATGTAAATTAGTTTTAAGAATTTGCACATATTGCTTCGCGTTCATTATTCCATCAATAAAATGCAAGTTTCCAACACCAGAAGCTGCAAAACATCCCCAAATCATCAACGAACCACCTCCATGCTTAAATGTAGGAAGCATGTTTTTTGGATATAGCCTCGTATTTTTTTCTCGCCATATACGAACCCGTCCGTCCGACAACTTTAGATTAATTTTGCACTCGTCTGAAAAAATTACTCGTTTCCAATAACGAAAATCCTTGTTTAGATATCTTTTTGCAAAGTTTAACCGTTTTCTTCTATTGACATTATTGATAAATGGCTTAGAAGCGGGAGTCTGGCTCTGTATACCGAATCTACGCAAATAATTCCGAACACTTTGGGGTGTAATTTTAATTTGGAACTGGTTTTTCAAAAGTCCCGCTAATTTCACTGCACTTATCGTGTTATCCTGTCGAACAACACGCCGAACAAAGTATTGGTGTCTCCTTGACAAAATTAATCTGTTTCCATTTCTTTTTTTCTTCTCGATTCTACCAGACGAATTGTAAATCTTTACTACAGATTGAATTGTCGAGTGACTCCTATGCATAATTTTTGCAATTTATCTCAAGGATTTACCATCCTTGTATAGTTGTATCACTATCTTACGATCACTGTTCGAAAATTCACTACCTTTTCGACTCATTTGGAAAATTTGTTAAAGAATTAACTCTTTATTTGTAATTCCCAAAACACTTTAGCTCGAACTGTCAACCACACTTTTTCAAGAATTTACCGTTAGAATTTTACAGTGCAAAATGATTAATATCGTACAGGGATTGAGTTCAAGCCGCTAGTCGGGGTGTACGAATACGAATTTTGCTTCGATTGAATTTGGAAATTGTTCTCTTGAACAAACGGATGTAAATAAAATTTAAGATTAATGTTCTATAACAACTACATACATATTTATGTAAAAAATTGTTATATAAGATTGAACGAATTTTCTATCATTTCTCAGAAATAACCCAAAAACCCGCAAAATATGTACGAATACGAATTTTGCATACTGTATGTATGTTCAACCTCAGGAGCAAGAAAGAGCGTAGAGTGAATAATAGACATTCCATATTCTCCTTCTTTCACTGCAGTTTTCCAAAGAAGCTTAAAATACTTCCATCTGCAGGGGAATGGGATGAAAATGTTTTCGACCTTGCACCAAAAAGTTAAGAAACTGGCTTGCCATATCAATTTTTAAGATGACAATCAGAAGGAAAAATACACAAAAAAATACGCAGTAATGAAGCACTTTCGTGAAAGCTTTCCTGGCGAAATTTGCGTTGAAAATAGGAAGAATAAGCAGCGAAACCAGCAAAAGAGGGATAGCGAGATTTGCTTACTGTTTCGACGGAATAAACTCTAAACTGATTACGAGTTATATCAGGAAAAACATGAAACGTGGAGGTTCATGCATGGATGGAGCCTTTCAATTACTTGCTTTTCTAGGCTAGACAATTATGGTAGACAGCGAGGATGATATCGACCACCGCCTAAAAATTTCCATAGAGCTTCTCGTTGGCTCTCAGTTTATTTACTTTCCTTTTTAAGGTTTTGTGTAAACACAAAACCTTATTAAAATCGGTTTACTGTCTGTCTGTCTGTCTCACTCTAGCTTAATCCCATTTCTTCTATACGCGGCGCACGTGACCGCGTTTTTCTTCTTTCCTCTGCCTTTCGCAATTTATCTTGAATTGATGCGATCATGGAGTTGACCGCATCCCAATTCTCTTGATGTGCTAGCATTTTCGGCACCAGATTTTCTGGTACCAGCACCTCTCCTAGAGTCTCCTCTAGGTTCCTCCTTTCTTCCACAAATCTCGGACAGTGGAAGAATACATGCTCTGGGTCCTCTGGGACTCCATCGCAATTTGGACAGTCGGGTGAGGTCTCCAATTTAAACCTGTGAAGGTATTGGAGATATCCTCCATGTCCCGTGAGAAACTGGGTGAGATTATAATTAACCTCACCGTGTCGTCTCTCCAACCACTCCTTGATGGCAGGAATGAGCCTGTGAGTCCACCGACCCTTTCCCGAGCGTTCCCACCGCTCTTGCCATCTATTTATGGATCTCTCCCTCTCAGCCTTCTTCGTCTGCAATAAGGGAGAGGTTGGTTTCGCATGGTATATATTCGCCATCTCATCTGCCAAGATGTCAATGGGCATCATTCCAGAGATGACGAATGCTGCATCATCTGAGACAGTCCTGAAGGCAGAGCATACCCTCAGAGCTGTCCTCCTGTAGACTGCATTCAGTTTGCTAGTGTTAACTGACATCCGCAATGCCTCGCTCCAAACTGGGGTCGCATAGAGCATGATTGAGGTCACGACCCTGGCTATAAGCAACCTAGAGGTATGCCGTGGCCCTCCCACGTTCGGCATCATCCTGGCCAGGGCCATACTGGCAGTGGATGATTTATCACAAACATACTGTACGTGTTGCTTATAGCTGAGCTTCCTGTCTATCACCACCCCCAAGTATTTGATGGCCGGCTTGGAAGTGATGATATGATTCCCGACTCTAACACAGGCGTAATTTCTCTTCCGGCGCTTCGTGATGAGGACCGCTTCCGTTTTTTCCTCCGCAAGCGTCAGACCAGAGCTCTCCAACCAGCATTTGACAGCACTGATTGCCTCGCTTGAGTATAACTCAGCATCTTCGAGATGCTTTGCGACAACAACCAGTGCAATGTCGTCAGCGTAACCCACCACTGTGGCTTCCTCCGGAAGGGGAAGATTAAGTACATCGTTGTACATGATGTTCCACAGTAGTGGGCCCAATACGGAGCCCTGCGGGACACCCGCGGAAACGACGTACTCCTGCGGTCCGTCATCAGTGTCGTACCAGAGCCTCCTTTCAGTTAAATAACTATCGACAATTGCAGCGAGGTAGGCGGGAATACCAACCTTCGCTAGGGATTTCCGGATTAGATTCCAATTGGCCGAATTGAATGCATTTTTCACGTCCAGGGTTACTACCACGCAATATTTGCTGGTACTACCCTTTCCGTGGATTGCATCTTCGGCCAAGCCAGTAACCAATTTGATGGCATCAATGGTTGATCTGGCTTTACGGAATCCATACTGCCGATCTGAAAGGCCGCCTTGGCTCTCAACTACTGGGAGTAATCTATTATAGATTACCCGCTCTAGCATTTTCCCCACCGTGTCCAAAAGACATATGGGTCGGTATGAGGATGGTTCACCTGGTGGTTTACCAGGCTTAGGCAGAAGCACCAACTTCTGCCGCTTCCATACCGCTGGAAATATTCCCTCGGACATGCACGCTTCGAACAACTCAGCAAACATGTCCGGCCTGGATTTCACGGCAAGCTTAAGGGCCTTATTCGGTACTCCGTCCAGACCTGGTGCTTTATTGTCTCCTATTCTTCCGCAGATCTCCAGGAGCTCGTCTCTGGTGACTGGCGGGATTGCCGTCACATTCAGAGGTGGTTGGAATGTGTCGGTGTTCTCCTCTTGCTGGGGGAATAACCCCCGGATGATTTTCAACAAGAGGGCGGGGCACGTGATCTGCGGAGACGAACGGCCTCTAAATCGTCCCATCACGATTCCATAAGCTCTCCCCCACGGATTTACGTCCGCTTCTGAGCAGAGCTCCCTAAAGCATTTCCTCTTGCTTCGCTGGATGGCGAGCTTGAGGGTTTTGCGGGCTACCTTGTAGGCGCACTCTTTCTGCCCTTGATCGACTCTACCTACCGCCCTCTGAGCCGCTCTTCTCGCTCGGTGGCAGGCTGATCGAAGGCCGGTCAGTTCATCACTCCACCAGTAGTTTGGTCTTCTACGGGGGAATGCGCACCTCCTAGGCATGGACGCGTCACATGCTTTGGCGATGCATTGAGCCAGATGGACAGCTCTTTCCGTAGAGGCGCCTGCTATATCAGGTTGATCCAACCACACCTCTAAGAAGCTCTGCTCATCCAAAGATTTTGCAGACCAGCCTGAAATCTTTTTCGGTTTCGGGCATGATAGCTCATTGCCCTCAGGTTCGACACATGTCTCAAAGAAAATTGCCTGGTGATCGCTGTGGGTGTAGCGTTGGCTGACGCACCAGGACATACCACGCGCCAGCGAATCTGTCTGTCTGTCTGTCCGTCTGTCTGTCTGTCTGTCCGTCACACGCATTTTTCTCGGAGACGGTTATAGTGATTGACACCAAATTTGGTAGAAAGTTGGGAACTGTGAACGCTCACGCATACAGTAAATTACATCCTTTTACGTCGAATTTAAGGGGGGGTCCCCATACATGCAAAAGGGAGGTGTAAAATTTTTTTTCATCAAATATAGTCATGTGGGGTATCAAATTAAAGTCTCGAATAGTACTTTTCAAAGCCGATCTTAGTTTTGACATTCGTTGGAAGGGTAGGGAGCGCGGGGGGTTGAAAGTGATCACTTCTTTAAGGGGGCCATTCTCAGAAACTACCAAACCGAAAAATCTGAAAAAAATCAGGAGGCTGCCACTATATAGTGCCTGGGCTTCGAAATACCTTCCATGCCGATATCTGTTTAAATAAAGTTAATAATAGTATATTACTACAATTTTTTGTAATTGGTTAGAAACCCCCCTTAAGTTCATCCTAGTACCGTGAAATTTTGCAGTGATATAGGCTATAATATAGAGCATGATCTTACCAAGTTTGGTGGAAATAGGACTATTACTAACAAAATTATAATACCTCAAATTTGTTGCTTCTTTGAGAATTGAAGACTATGAATGTCAATATTACCCAAAAGTGGATACTCTCACATAATATATGGATATATTACGTGCTACGTACTAAGAAATACACAAAACCTTTCGTACCTGAAGCGTCCAGCTTCTGGTTTCCCGACTTTTTTTAATTTTTACCCCTTTGTTTTGAACAAATAATAATAATCGTTGGCACAACAATCCATATTGGATCAGGGCCTTGAAGTGTGTTAGAGCACTTTATTCAAGACCGTAACGGTACACTACAGTACACTATAGGAGGCAATGTGGTCAGCATTACGCTCGCCCGAGATTATTACTCCGAATTTACTCAGGTACTCATTCACAGCTGAGTCGACTGGTATCCGACGTCAAATCACGATGCAAATTCCACTGCCATCAGTGAGATTTGAACCCCGACCTTCCGTACGACAGCCTTGTGTTCTAACCACTCAGCTATTCGGACACTGTTTTGAACAAAACCTGATTAAAATCGATTTACTGTTTGTTTTTTTTTTTTTGAGGAGGTGGAAATTTTCAAAAAGCACTGGCACTGACACGCCAGCATGTGGGATTTTTACCCACTAAAACCATCCCCGTCTCCCCGCCTGTCCAATGGAATCATCACAAGGTATTACATAACTGGGTGGAGTTAGCTCACTCTAGCTTCGTCACCTTTCTTCTCCACGCAGCGTGTGTAGCCGCGCTTTTCTCCTCTCCTCTGCCTTTCTCAGTTTGTTCTGGATAGATGTGATCATGGAGTTGATCGCATCCTAATCCTCTTGACATACTACCATTCTCGTCACCAGATTTCCTAGTACCAGCTCCTCTCCTAGAGTCTCCTCTAGGTTCCTCATTTCTTCCACAAATCTTGGCCAGTGAAAAAAAGCATGCTCTTGGCCCTCTGGCATTCCATCGCAGCTTGGAAAATCGAGTGAGGTATCCTGTACAGATACTTGCGATTCCTCCATGTCCCGTGCGAAACTGAGTAAGATTATACTTAATGGCACCGTGCCGTCTCTCCAATTTCTCGTTGATGACAGGGATGGGCCTTTGTGGCCATGCCAACTATTTAGAGAACTCTTCCTTTCAACGGGCATCATTCCTGAAATGACGCATCTTGCGAGACAGTCCTGAAGGCAGAGTAGCTCTTAGGGCTGTTCTTCTGTAGACTGCAATCAGTTTGTTAACGTTAAATGTGCCCTGGAATGCCTTTTCCCAAGCTGGAGCTGCATAGAGCAGGACCGATCCCACTACACTAGCTATACGCAAATTGGAAACATACCGTGGTCCTCCCACCTTCGGCATCATTCTTTCGAAGGCCATACTTGCGATGGATGCTTTGTCACAAGCATACTGCACGTGTTGCTTCTAACTAAGTTTCGCGTCTATCATGATTCCCAAGTATTTGATGGCATCCTTAGAAGTGATGATAAAATTCCCAATTGGAATACGGGCTTGATAATGGGAACCACTTGCGTTTTTTCCTCTGTAAGCGTCAAACCAGAACTCTCTAGTCAACCCTTAAGAACACTGATCGCTTCGCTTGATTATAACTCAGCATCTTACAGATGCTTTGCGACCGCAACCACGGTCAAATCGCTGGCGTAACCCACTACTATGACTTCCTCTGGAACCGAAAAATTAAGAATATCGCAATATTTGTGCCCTCTCCGTGAATTAGATCTTCGGTCAAGCTAGTAACCATTTTGACGGCGTCAATGGTTAATCTGGCTTTACGGAACCCATATTGACTGTCTGTCCGTCTGACGGTTTGCAACACTCATTTGCTCATAAATGGTAGGAAGGTGGCGACTGTGGTGGGAATCCCTTTGCAAATAGTGAATAACATCGTTCTACGTTGAGTTTAAAGGGAGTCACTATACATGCAAAAGGGAGACGTAATATTTCTTTCCACCGAATATTGCTATGTGGGATTTCAAATGAAACTTGTCGATTAGTAATTATCAAAGCAGATATGAGGGGTCCAAAAGGGGTCAATTATTTCAAGGATCCGTTCTCAGAAACCTAAAAATCTAAAAAAATTGTGGTCCATGCACATGGCATATATGCGTCTGTTGCAATATCTGCTCAAATAAAGTTAATAATAATATATTCTTATATTTCGAAAATCTACTGAGAGCCCCCTTTCAATTCATCCTAGGTCCACACAATTTTGCAGTAAGAAAAATTTTAATAGAAACCGTCACACTGGAAAGTATGGCGGAAACCCTACAATTATTAAGGAGGTTGTATCAGGCAGTTTCCCCTTTCGCGTCAAATTACTACTCCTCACGAGATTAAATGTCAGTGCCACATCGAAGTGAATATTGGATATATTCAACGTGTATTCTCTACGGACTACATAAGTGGAACCATCGCGTAGCCAAATATTCTTACATAAAAACTCAATAAAACCGTTTATACCGGGAGCGCCCAGCTTCCGATATTCTGACTTGTTTTATATTATTGGGCTAACTCTTTTTTCAAACACTCTTTTTCTGTTCTACACAATGTTTTCTAAGGCCAATCTGCTCCTCAGGTACTTTCCAGTGCTGGAATTCACTTACGCCTGAGAAAAGAACATTTCTGATGGTAATGCAATGGTCATTGATATTTTCCGACCAGCTCTAAGCGCCCCGTAGACCAAGGGAAGAAGGAGAAATTCTTAGCTGAAAGCTGGACCATACAGGGGTGAAGGCTGGCTCCACGAATTATCAAAAAAAAATTAACTTTATTGAATTTCCCATTCTAAGCAGACGAGAAAATTACATCTCCCATCTTGGCCTCCTTCTCAATCAAAATTAAATGCGGCGGCAAATAATGAAAGTTAGCTCAGATATAAGGATGTGTTCCTTACAAAAAGCGTACCATTCACTCGCCACCATTTCACCATTCTCACTTCGAATAGAAATCAACTAATCATATCTGTCATATATTAAAACATCTTTGTATGCGTAATATTTAGCAACTGTACTTCCCAAAAGAAACGAGACGAGAAAAATGAGAGGCGATGTGTACAATGACCGATAAGAAATTAGCAAGGTAAACTAAGAAGTCAGATCTTATCGCAACCTTATGATTACGGAGGTAGGTTAGGTTAGATGGAGGTAGATACAACAATGAGAGGAGGCGATTCCAAGTAGAGTAGTAAGCTCATGTTAGACCTATAGTATTCTCTGGTTTTTCAAGCAGTTTCCTGCCTATATAGCAAATAATCTTGCTAATCTGTGGATTTTTCCGAGTAACCCACGTGTTAAATTCTTGAAATCCAGCCAGCTCCAGGGTAGTTACTATTCTTCCTCATATCGGAATACTACGTCGTACAACAAATTCATTTCACAATGGTAACTTTGATTTGCTATGTTACTAATAGCACGAATTCAATCAAACTTTCTGCATTACATATATATATATATAGTTGCCACTCACCCCTTGATAGGGTATTGCACATGAACCATACCTACGTGCCATCGTTCGTGGTTACCTGAAATGGGCTTTAGTTCCTCGACTCCTTCTCCACTATTTTGTGCCAAGTCCTCAGGCCCAGTCGCTTCAGCAATACAATTGTCATTTTCGTCACTTCAGCTTTCCAATCACAACGCTTACGAGTAGCAGGCCTGTGCACCGACCGAGTTGTTCGTTTGTAATAGGATCGAGCAAATGTGATCCGATGATACGATGCAGGCAGGAGTTGACGAAGGCTTATAGCCTTCGAGTGACAGTAGTGGTTTGCCATGTGCTGTTCTAATATAGAAACAGAAAGAACACTGGCGGATCGAGCGCTGTCGGGCAACATTCAGTTCGGTGCTATCATCGACAGGAACCAAATATTGATCGATATCTTCGATTATCTGCTCATTAATGCAGATATGGAAAGTGTGATGACCCGGTGTTTATTTTCAGTCCAACTCTACTTGTCTTTTTTCCAAATCCTCGGCCTCAAATTCTTTTAAGAGTTTAGTTCAATGCAGCATATGACATTTAGCGTCTTCAATGTCCATTTGATAATAGCTACTTGTTTCTTGGGAATGTTCCTAGTGCGTGGAGCATGCCTGGTACACTGGCGCTCTCTAAAGTTTTCTCGAAATCGATGAAGAGCAGGTGCTGCGAAATTCAAAACTCCGCGTACTGTTTCAAAACGATACGTACACTGTTGATGTGATGAATGCAGGAGGATCCAGAGGGGAAATCAAACTGCTCTCTGTCGACTAACATTTCGAAATGTTCTTTGGTGCGTTATAGGATTATTTTAGCTATTATTTTTCGCCGGCAGGGAGCACGTAAATACCTCTTCAATTGACATTCTCAAAATGGGTACCTTGTTTTGAAATCTTCAGTGTAGCGATAAATAAATCTGAGCGGGGACCGTTAAGCCTAGCGACTTTAGTCCGTTTGATGATGTCTCTTCTGACTGGATCTGAACGTTACGGTGACTAACCATTTCACCTTCAAGAGGAGGAGAATCACCGGATGTAATAAGGTTAAGAACCGTGGTGAACTGTTCCTTCTAAATTTTAGATGCTCGTCATCGTGGATGAAAATTCGACCGTTAACATCCTTCAAAAGACCATCGAAATATTTCCGACCACAAGAATATTCTTTCGTGATACGGTATACACTTCTGAAATGTGTCCTGCAGCATTTTCCGCTTCCCTGCCCAATGCTATGGCGAATTCTCTTCTGTCACGGTACACCCTACGCTAAAAACTTCCCGCACGATATCACAGTTTACGCGTCACGCACGCCTTCACTCGTAGCAGTCAAAAGAGTCCCCGATACTTTCGGTTCATCGATCTGCTTCCATGATTCCGCAGTCTCTGACTGATTTTATAACGCCTCTACGGGACGTGGCTGCGTAACACTCGAGAAAAAAGCATTTTCTATGACAGCCCAATGCTCATCGATATTCTGAGGCAGGTTACTCAATATATCCGAGCAGGAAGATAGTTGTTCTCCCAATGTCAGGCGGCAGCTGGTTCATGCAAGCGGTCGATATTAAACTTGGAAGGTCGCAACCCTGCAAAAAGTGGCGGATATCAGCGAAAGTAAGCGATCATCCGATGGTGATGCCTTTCAAGTCCGATGTCAGTGCCTCTTTGGTTACGCACATTCAGGAGGCCACTCTTAAATCTACTGCAGTGTCGATCAACTGAAATCTAGCTGTCGATCAACTGAAATCCAACTGACCTTATCGCAGGCTCTGTGCTCAAAGAATGTGCCGTCAGTGATGATGTCTTGGCTTTCATGTCACCCACCAAGATCACACAGACACCTTTAAGGAGCCTTTCCTGAACTGTATGTAATTGCTCGCAGGAAGCGTCTTTCTCCACTTTGCCGGAAGTCCCCAATGGTATAGTGGCACTTCACAATTTGTGATACTCCTTAATCTGGACCGGAATCTTTCAGTCACTTGGCTTTCCAGAGTAGAAAAGCACATTGTCGTTAATCTGTCAACAAGAAGAAAAGTATTCTCTAGAATGAAACCATCTTAATTCATTTAGACTTAGAATGCGGGCTTATATCGTTGAAATTTTCACTCGAGTTCGAAATAGCAGCATTCTGGGGACCTTCACCGAAGGCAGTTTATAGTTGCTCCCATGTGTTTTCATGCACGGTAACTTAATTATCGCAGGTCGCTGTAGAAGAATTCTAGAAAACATTTTTCAAATTTTCTTTTTTGACACTGAGGCGTACTTCATTGGTCTGGCCCGAATTCCTCATTGCGAGTTAAATAATTTTATAGCTGCAAGCGCGAAATTATACGTAAAGCTAAGCTGCAATCCCAATGCATCTGTTCAAACATATGTCACAAGTCCAAATTACTAAACGAACGAAATTCATTCTTTCCATGATAAGTAATCATCCGGCGTGCGGAGTAGATACAAAGAAAATAAGAAAAACTTAAGCGTTAATGTTAATCATGATTTTATTGCAACCTATGGTTTTTAGGATGAAGTCTCTTATTCACAGCGCAGAAAAAAACTATTTTGAAGTTATTGTATCGTTTGTAATTTATTTCGGAACTCAACGAATAGTGTCAGTGGCGCTGTCCATCATCAAAATCTTATTGGGCTGATACGACCAACTGAAACCCTTGCATTGCGGGCTCGAACATAGGTTAGAAATAAGAAGTCATTAGACACGGGCAAAATATTCACGAGTACTTTGACTATTGTCAACCACAAGGAGAGAAACCACCTTCTTTGTTTAACAAACCGAAAAAGTAACCATTAAGGTCCACCAGCACTTAAGTGCATTGCCAACGAACGGCTCGTCAATATAGACTTATTTTCTATTTATAAGGCAGATCTTTTCTCGGCTAGAATCTCGGGGATTAACTGAAGTTTATTCTAAATTAAATAAAATATAAAAAATACGCTTTTCCTTTATTTGAGCTCCAGAAAAAACTACTCTGTCATTTGATTTTTGTAGTCTAAACTTTTAAGTGATTGAGAAGGATTTACGTCTCCTATTACCTTCGTTGCATCTGCTTCTCTTCAGCTTCGCATTGAACATAAGCAACAACGAAACTAATTTAAGCTGACTGGTTGTATTAGACCACTTTCTATAATTTGATTAAACTTATTTTCAAGAATGCTCATAATTCAACGTGTCTATCTAAGAACATTTTGCTCTCAGATATCCAGACGAAGAAAGACGAACCGACCTCAACACATGACTGTATCCTGCACGAGAAGGAAACGGTGCTCACAGGAGACGGCATAACTTCAACTTGTGCTTGTCTCATGAAACATGCATTATCGCACATATGTATAGCATGGATTATACTCCTGCAAACCAGCAGCAAGCAGTCATTCCTGCATGAGAAACTTCATTATAAATTACGTTTGGGGGTTGTGTGAAATAATTTTCAAATCTTCAATTCTGCCAGAAAATCTCATTATGTATGTCAAAATTAAATTGTCCAGACAGACGTTGATGCGATTTCTTAACATAGCAATGAACTCAGCTTTCAGTATAGCTGTCAGGAGGGAGTTCTTTCTCAAAGGTTATGATCTGAGGATGAATTTTTCCCAGCGGAAATCCTTTGCTCTGTGGGGTTTACTATCGACACTTCACCCAAATCAAAATTTTAAGATTATTCACTTATTTTGACTCAGCTAAGGTAAACGTGACGAAAGTTTTTAAAAATCCGTTGAACCATGCAAAATGCAACCTCTTTCCCTAAACTGCAAGTCATTCTGTACCGAAACTACGTAATCTTTTTCTAATTGTTTTCCCTTAGGAAACAGAATTGTCTGCGAAGCAACTCGTTTCCATAAATTCATATTAAACAAATTTTCCACGTAACTTTCACTACATATTTGCTGCAAATAAAGATTCTTGAGCTACACGTGTAAACCCTGCTCAGATAAGGCATAAAACTATGCACTCCATATGCTCTTCAAACGCAATATGTAACGTGTGTATTATCTCATATGTGTCCATTCGCTGAAAGCGTGCCTATAAATGCGTAAATATTAAGAATATGAATCAAAACGCAGATTGTTGTTTAGTTGATATCAAAATGCAATAGACAACTTGGCGTCTGGGAGGAAAACATATGTATGTATGTGAAAATAGATTACGAAGTCGAAATTTTCTAGAAAGATTTTGAATTCATTGATAATAAGCTTGTTGTTGCCACCCGAGAAGTGGGTGTGATTCATTCAGCTGAGTCTGGGATAAACGCCAATATAGAATGGCCTGATTTCGGATTACGTTGGATGCTGGAAATCTTAGAAATGCTGTAGTGCTTTTTTTTTACTCCCCGAAGAAAGAAATGATCTATATTTCGCTTTCTTTCCTACGAAAATCTATTTTCTTTTCTCATCAAGTTCTATGCTTTCAAGGTTGTGGGTAAAGCAACTACGTTGAGTTTAAGGAACGCGGGTTTCTATACATACAAAAGAGCGAAAGATATGGATTATTGCTTCCCGAGGTTAGCCTGAATGCTGAAATTTCTTTTGAAAGGCGAGAGTGCAGGAGCTAAAAAGTGATCATTAGTCTCCGGACCCATTCTCAGGAGCTATCCAAACCAAAAATCTTTAAAAAAATCATTAAGCTGCAGTATACAGTGTCTAGGCCTCAAAATACCTTCCATACCGGCATCCTCTCATATAAGGTTAATAATAGCATATTCCTAAACTATTTTTGCAATTTTGGAAACTCCCTTAAGTTGACCCGCCAATCATCAAATACGTAGTATCGTGGTAGATACTACCACGTTTGCTGGAAATCCTACAATTAGTATTTATGTGCATCATTTATTATTATTATTATTCTGTTAAGGGAAAGTCGCACACTGTCCCAGGACGTGCATAGAGGTTTCGTCCTCCTCCTCACAGAACCTGCAGGCAGTGTATGTGTATCATTTACGATTCGCTGAAATGTGCTTCAGCTCCCCCAGGGCTTCCCGAGACGCCTGCACACCTCCTCTACTGTTCTGCGCCAAACGCTCTTGCGACAACCCACTCTTCGGCCATCATGGGTGAGTGGGTTCCACAACATGACGTAACCTGCAATGGAATTGTCGCCCCTCCTTGATGTGTGACCATTTTCACCTTACGATCACATCGCCCACGAGTGACAAGCCTGTGCATCAATCAATTTTTTCATTTGAAATAATGTGATGGTAGCAAACTCCGATGGCATGTGGCAGACAGGTGTTCATGAAGGTTTGGAGCTTTAACTGAGAGGGATCAATTTCCATGTGTTTTTCCCATATATTATAGTAACACAGAAAGACTACCAGCACAGCACACCCCGAACTTGATCTTGGTGTTGGGATACCTGCATTTCCAGATTTTAGACAAGACAGTGAAAGAGGATCGAGGATTGTTAATGCGTCGGGCAACATCCACTCCGTTGCCAGTGTTGATAGTAATCATGCTTTCTAACGAATATCCAAATTGATCAACGCCATCGATACTCTGCACATTACTGCAGATAGCAAGAGTGCGATGACACATCAGAGTGAGAATCTTGGTTTCGTTACTTTTTATCTTCAGTCCAACTCTCTTTGCCTCTCTTTTCAAATACAGGGTCGTTTGGCCAAAGTCCATGATCAGCGTTTACTTTTACCAAAAGTACTAAATTTACTACCTGCTAAAGCTCATCAGAAACTCAGTACTTTTTGTCATTTTTCAGTACTTTTCAATTAAATAGTACTTTTAACAGAAATCCAAACGAGGTCAAAATTTGGCAATATCATATTACACTCAATGACAAGATGACCTAAATTTTGAACTGGTTACGCTACATTGCTTGTCGTTACTTCGTAAAATAGCTCTAAATTTTCGTAAAATCGTGAAAAAAATGTAACGTTTCGGTAAATGCAAAGTAGAAGGACCCACTGAAGCAATGAAAACAATGCGATGTAATTCATATAAAACCTCGTTAAAAAGTGCTACGCTATTGCGATGTAGCGAGGAGCTCCGCGGAGAGTTCCAAAATGAATCGTAGGGTGCTGGTGGTCGTCAACACTGGAGGATCTAGAGCGGAATATTTCGAGATGTTCGTTGATGCGTTCCAGAATTATTTTAGCTATTTTATAACAATTTTTTTAATTATTTTATAACAGTCAAAACGGGTGCCCTGGTTTGGAATCTTAACGATCATCTCCCAACGCCCCAGCTGCCAACTCCGTTTGACCTTCAGGCAAGCTCCATGCTCGAACAATGTGTCATCAATTATTAGGCAGCGGAAGCTGCAGAAATCTACAAATCTCCCACCATTATCGTTGCAGCGGCCATGTTTGCCAATCATATGTACACCAGAACTTACGATAGCATTCAAATCACCCATCACAATGCCACCTTTAGGAAGCTTCCCCTGAACTACATCCAGTTCTTCATGGAAAGTATCCTTCTCCACTATTTCGGAAGCCTCCGTTGGTTCATAGCACTGTACAATTGTGATGCTCATTAACTTGGGCTGAAATCTTGCATTTGGAATCCAGTCTGAAAACGACTCCCAGTTCATAAGAGCGCACGTCATGGTAGCCGTCAGAAATAATCCGACACCAGATTCTGCTATCATTTGGATTTCCAGAGTACTAAAGCGCACTGCTGCATGAGGGAGGGGTGTACTCTCCGAAGTTCCGCCGTATTATTTCACCTAGGCTCAGGGTGGCCAGTTTATATCTTTGGAATTCTCGCTCGAGTTGGACAAAGCGAGTATTCTGGGCACCCTCGATAGCGTTTTCAAGGAGCGTGCGCACATTCTGGAAACCGATCATAGCCCGCTTTCGATAGCCAAAAAGACTTCAGCGTGAGGTCAGGCCGTATTGAATTTCGGGAACAATAATGTAGCATTTCAGGTTGCTAATCTACAAATTGCTAAGCTTATGCCGAGATATCACAGCTTACAGACATTACCTTTACCGAACGAACTATTCTATACTGGAGCGGTGAAAGCAATCTCTACAGGGCTGTGAGGGTTTTCACACTATTGAAGTTAGCCGGTATGCGGGGGCATATCTTTGTTCATGGATGAAAATATGTTATTTGATGTTGGACAAAAGGTGTGGTTTTCAAACAGGTTACTTCTGCTTGTTAACAACTTTTTTATCCATTACTCCTGGAAATACATATGTTCATCATTCCAAGATCTAAACTAAACTTTTGTGTCGTTGAAGCTATATTAACTACCTACCTATGAGGAAGCTATCATCATCAACAGGACAACAACCAGTATCCGGTCTAGGCCTGCCCCCATAAAGGAACTCCAGACATCCCAGTCCACTAATTGGATATCCCTACAAGCTCTCTGGCGTCCTGACCTATGCCATCGCTTCATCTCAGGCAAGGTCTGTCTCGTCTTCTCTTTCTACCATAGATATTGCCCTTATAGAAAAAAGAGATGACTCATTTACAGTGAAGAAAAAATTCCATTTCGTCTTTACACTTTTGAGCATGTGGCCCATTAATTCCGTCATGGCAAGAATTAGGGGTGCAAATTGCTTTGGAAGAATTGCCAAACAGGTGTATCTATTACGGCGAAAATAATGCAGCTCCACTTCACAGAAGGACGTTGAATATGTTTGTACTTCTCATTTTAGGAAAAATTGTTATGTGCTAAAAAGCAAGTGATACATTATTCATCGGACTCTGCTTGCTTCATGAATTTTATGAATGTATAAACACGCACAATTTAACGATTACAAGGTCTAACCATGACTGAAAGATCATTGAAAACGTTTTTCCTATGAAGTGAGTTTGGTGTGTGTGTGCGTTGTGTGATGTCATGTAAATCATCGTATCCTAGTCCTCTCAGTGTGCCAGCAATTGCCTGTTTCATTTGATTGCGGGGTCGGCTCGTCTCCTCTGCCATAAACTTAGCCCAAAGAAGGCTTAAATCACAAATGGTGTTCTATTTTCCTTAATAACTTAATTCAAGAATTTACTGATACGAAGTGTATCAAGAGGACTGCAAACTTTCTTTTCGAATCGTCTGCTACAGATGACATCGGTTTCTTCACTCCGTCCTCTCTTGAGTAATATTATTGATTTCGTGCCTTCATAACTCAATTATTTCTTTCCCTCATTTTCCAACTACTGTTAAGATCGACTTTCCTACGCTAGTTTATCCTTAAAATTCATTCTGGGACTTGGTATCGCCGTTTCTAAAGCGGGATTTTTCCCGTCCCAGTCGATGTAAACATCTTTCATTTCCATTCATATATCAAATTTCAAATCAAATTTTCATCAAACCAACGATACCTTTCTTGTGATTACTCAGTGTCCTTCCGGATCCACAGGAAGCATTGACCATTTTAACCCTACAGTTTTGGCATTGAAACCCAAAATTATTGGAGACTGCCTCAATGACCCAATTCAGGTCGCGAAAAGAAGAGTGGAAAATAATAAACTGGTTTGATATTGCACTTCGGACGGAATTTTTTAAGTGTCTGCATAACGTGATCGAGAAAAATAGGTTAACCTCATATGACCTAGAAATGTCGGGAAAGGAGTACATCCCAAATCCGAGCCTCATGAAATCTGACGCTGAGGATATATTAAGTTAAAAATATTAAGCAGAATTTTTTTCTCTATATAGTCGTGCTGGTACGAATTAAATAAATTCTTCCGGCATTGAATTGACTCCTACACGAGGCTACATGTGTAACCGTAGTGCTAAGGAAATGTACATTCCTCTGAACTAACTAGCTACGGCAGACCTATATGATCTCTAATAATCGTTTCTTTTAGGTAACTCGGGTTTCTCGATTTTCTGGCTGACGATTTCCTAGGATGCATTGCCTCCTCTACAGGTCAATATAGGAGGCATTCCTATGCTTCCATCAATGCCGCCAGTCGGAAAATTGACAAATAGAGGCAGGAATTCCACTATCATTCTTTTCACTAACGAATGCACTAAGTAGATAGACCTCACTTTCCAGCTCTACGATTTACCAGCCGTCTATAGTATGAAGAGTCCCACGAAAGGAAGATCGTTCCATTAGTCCGACAGACTAGTGGCTTTCGTTCTCTTGATATCTGAAAGGATTGTAAATACTTTGATTTTTGTTAAAATGATGCTGCAGAGCAGAAAAGTCAAGCACCCTTGTTACCCTTCTGAATTACCTAACATAATCGCATGTAAACACTTGTCGGAGGATAATTTGGAGGAACTTATTTTACTAGATTCGCCCTAAAGTCGATTATTACTTGCCCGTTTAACAAATGTTAAATTGCCTTTTTTCGAATACCGCTTCCGCTGATCGAATTGAATTTACAGCTTTGCCAGCAACCAACGTATAATAAACTATTGTCATATTAACCATCCTACAGAAAACTTGTTGCTGATCTGAAAGCATTTTAATATCCTCAACATGTAGCCGAACAATAAAGGAGGAGTGTAGATTTCTACTCAACTCCTAAAAGGAGTTAACACAGGTTGCTACAAATTGACAACGATACCGGTGGTTGTGGATGACGCGCTACGCCCACGTAAAGGTCAAGAGCAATCATATATTATAGAACTAACTTTTATACGAACAATGGTTCATTCGTTCCCTTTTTCTGGTAACTATGGACAATTTTTTTAAGAGCGAAAAGCAATTGCAGCACATTATACTACCCTGGGCGTTACCCTGGGTTTTCTCACTATTTCTGCCAGCACCATCGGTACGACTAAGAATCTCTGAATTTAACCAAGGATCGTTGAACACATTTCAAGAGAAAAATTTACTATTCTACCATTTCTAAAAACAATGTTGGCACGCGTCAGCGCTGCAGAAGTTGAAGAAGAATCAAATGAATGGAATTGAGAAAAGTATAAGATTTCACGACAAGTCAGTTGAAATTTGAAAAGCGAAAACCTGGGACTCAACATTATGGCTCATTGAGTTCTTCAATTGCTCTAAAGAGGAGGGTGGAACACCATCTGATTGGCAAGAAAGCACTGCAGTTCGAATATAGAACAAGTCGGGATACCGGAAGCTGGACGCTTCAGGTACGAAAGGTTTTGTGTATTTCTTAGTACGTAGCACGTAATATATGCATATGTCCACTTTCGGGTGATATTGACATTGATAGTCTTCAATTTTCAAAGAAGCAACAACTTCGACGTATTATAAATTTGTTAGTAATAGTGCGATTTCCATGAAACTTGGTACGATCATGCTCTACATTATAGCCTACATCACTGCAGAATTTCGTGCCGCTAGGATGAATTTAAGGGGGTTTCCAGCCAACTACAAAAAATTATAGTAATATACTATTATTAACTTTCTTTGAACAGATATCGGTATGAAAGGTATTTCGGAGCCAAGGCACCATATAGTGGCAGCCTCCTGATTTTTTTCAGATTTTTCGGTTTGGTAGTTTCTGAGAATGGCCCCCTTAAAGAAATGATCACTTTCAACCCCCCGCACTCCCCACGTTTCCAAGAAATGTCAAAACTAAGACCGGGTTCGAAAAGTACTAATCGAGACCTTTAATTTGATACCCCACATGACTATATTTGATGAAAAAAAATTTTACACCCCCCTTTTGCATGTATGGGGACCCCCCCCTTAAATTCAACGTAAAAGGATGTAACTCATTGTATGTGTGAGCGTTCACAGTTCCCATCTTTCTACCAAATTTGGTGTCAATCGCTATAACCGTCTCCGAGAAAAATGCGTGTGACGGACAGACAGACAGACAGACAGACAGACGGGCAGACAGACAGACAGACGGTAAACCGGTTTTAATAAGGTTTTGTGTTTACACAAAACCTTAAAAAGGAAGGCAGTCCAGAGCAGGATTGTTGATGAAGGTTTTTAACTGCTTTCTTGACCACCCTATTCTTGGCATTTTTCAATTTACCATGAATTAATTGTCAGAAACTCTTGACGCATTACATGCTACGCGGTTACCCATGGAGAAACACCGTGAAAAGCATCAACTGTTTACATTGTATTCGTGGATCTGGAGAAAACCTTTAAGCTGGTGGGACATAAATTCAGTTGTTTTGTATTGCCAAGTGCCAGAGGGGCTCGTACGCCTGCGGTAGAGCATTCTAATTACTCTACCGCGATCCGAAGAATAAAGTTTTAAGTATGAGAATTCTATCAAAACCTCTTCCTGCCCCTGTCGATGTTCATCAAGGAGGTGCGCTATCGGACACTTACACCTAGCGTCTCACAACAAAGGTGGTCTCGAGCACCTTGCCAAAGAGTAGAGTGATCACCTCCTGAATCTGAATAAAGCAGAGCATTTCACGATCGACCCTAATGAAACCGACAATACCAATGGTTAATGGCTGCCCACAACTGTTCCATTTAAATATCTTGGAAAAATGTGTGAATGAAATTGTTTCACGTAACAGCGAAACTTGGAAGAGGCGACATTCGACAACTTTCTTGTTGTGTTTCTTTGTGATCAACCCACCCAATCCGAACAGTACAGTGTCGTCCAGCCTCTTGCCGTCTACGGTCTTGGGTTCTGACCGATTACTAAGGACAATGAATGGCACCTCGTGATAATGGGGGCAAACACCTATCGTTAAAACAGTGGCTTAACGTCTAAAATGACTATATCCGCGATCAATATAAAGTTGCACCCGAGGTGAGGAAATTATAAGGGACATCTTTGATGCTCTCAACATCTGATCCGCGCTAATGACAATTCGCTAGCTGAGATGAGCCTTTATATCGAAGTCTGTACGAAATGATTCAAGGGCCGATCAAAACAGGGATGATTTGATGTGATAGATGGAAATTTGAGAACCTTTTGACCTCACTCGAACCAATCTTATAACCAGGAAAATTTGCGAATCTAGTTTATGCGAAGGAAAAGAAGAAAATTTCCATGAAAATATGTAGCATACTCACAACAGAAAACCAGACCTTTGAAGAAATATGCAGTAGTGAAACTTTCACCTGATGTATGACCGTTAGGTTAGTGAAAGTAGATAATGAATGTACCTACATTCATGAAAATTTATTGAAATTTTTCTCATTTACTGTTTTAACGTGCGAAGCAAGTTTTGAACCCGGCATTGACTCTCCTTTCCTTTCCAAAGCATGCAGTTGGGATCCCTATGTTCTATGGCAGCATATGTTTTACATTAAAATGGAAAGCCACTTAAACGAAATCATTTTTTTCAATACAAATGGCTTTGCTTGCGACTTCTTGCGACAAATAAAACCCTATTAAAATCGGTTTACTGTCTGTCCGTCCGGGGCCATTCTTAGAAACTGCCTAATCGAAAAATCTGAAAAAAATCGAGAGGCTGCCACCATATAGTGCCTGGGCTCCGAAATACCTCCCATGTCGATATCTGTTCCAATAAAGTTAATAACAGTATATTACTATAATTTTTAGTAATTGGCTGCAGAACCCCTCTTAAGCGCTACGAAACTTTGCACTAATGTAGGCTATAACATAGAGCTTGATTCTATTATACTTAGCTTGGTGGACCAATACTGACAAAGTTATAATAGATCAAGGTTTCACTTCTTTAGAAATTCAAGACTTTAAATGTCATTATTACCCGATATTCTCGCATAATATATGCGTATATTATGTGTTACGTACTAATGGGGATTTACACTCAAATGTCTTTATAAAAGAAATACACAAAACCTGCCATGCCTGAAGCGTCCAGCTTCCGGTTTCCCGGCTTGTTTGTAAACAATTTTTGGACGATTTTGTGAAACTTTCGAAATTCAGCTCAGCTCAGCATTTCAGGTATCAAGGTTTTGCGTTGATATTTGTGAGTAACACTATATGCATGTTTTTCCATTCGTACATACCTAAAAATGCAAAATATTCCGTCATATATTGCTAAACAAAATATAGGTAAGTACATACAAATTAGAGACATATATATTGTGCACAAAATTGACCTAACGTATATTCACCCATTCCCACTTTACTCTGTGCTCAAAGGCATACAACATACACGTACATCTTATTGAACACTGTCCGCAAATTTCATAAGCATATACGTACACACACACATGCCAAACTCCAGTAATTGATACTGATATGCAAATAAATAAAAAAGCCTAAAAAAGAAAAGCCAAGCGTCTCCATGGACCCCGGCTTTCATATAAGTTGACTTTATCATATGATGATGATATCATACACGTGGATTGCGTTCAAACTTTCCAGATTTATGTCTTATATTGTCGCCTAAACGTAAGGAGGAGTGTTTCGGGTAAATTTCCAAAATATGGTAATATATTATTATTTACTTTATTTGTGGAGATATTGAAACGGGAGGTGCGATTTTTTTAGATTTTTCGGTTGGGTAGATTCTGAGAACGACACCTGTTTTACCTTTTTGGACACCCATTTTGATTCCTCATTCCCCAAAGTTTTACCTAATGTCAGAAATAAGATCAGTTTCGAAAAGTACTAATCGAGCTCTTTTATTTGATACCACATGACCATATTCTGTAAAAAAAAAATGTACACTCCCTTTTCACATGTAAGGAGTCCCCCTTGAAACTCAACGAAAAATGGCGCCACTCGCTGCAGGTAAAAGGACACACAGACCATATGTTTCGGAGTAAATCGGGTGTGGGAGACAGACAGACAAACATTGAATAGATTTTAATAAGGCTTTGTTTCACACAAAACTTTAAAAACAGCTTTTTGTGAAACCGTTTTGCGTATTTGAACAGTTATACATATTGTATAATCGAAGAAAAGATAATTTGTCCACCGCTGCAAATGCAGTTGGTCCGGCTTCATAAGAAAAGTTTCGAAGAAAAAAACTACGAAGTCGTCATTTTCTTTTATATTATAATATTTTTTGATTTATTTAATTGTACCGCTGGAAAAAAAATAGCAAAATATTCTTATTTGTTTCCCAGGGAACAGTAGTCTCACACCTTCAGATACATTCTGGCGGAACTAGGCACTCTAGTTTAACAAGTGAACTCAATTCTGATTTGAGTAGTCTGGAGCCAATTTATCTGCATTATTTAGAAAGAGTGATTAAATTGCGACTAGAGTGATTCATTATGTGAATGAAAGGATAGCAGGCATATTGCTTTTTTTTCGCTCAAGATTTCCCTCAACATATTTAATAATTTTTCTGCAATGGATGTTTACATATTTGTCATAATTTATCTTGTTGTATCTAATTTGCATAATGTTTGCTTATCAAATATTTTATGCAGAACTGAAAAGGGGATCTGCATTATGATTCTCTATTGCTGATAAAAATAATTGCAATAAACCCAGGGCCATATTATTTTCTATTCATAGTAAGTGAGGAAAGGCATAAGGGTATGTTGGTGTTGATTTCACCATAAAATAATTTGCTTCTGCTAAGGTTAGTAATTAAATTATAAGCATATATTACAGAACCTTTTTGGGCCCTTTGGAACCAGAACCGGTAGATTTCACACCCTCAACTTTATAACATATGCGTGTGTATGTTGAGCTCCAACAGTTTGGGAGGGCAACGATTTGCTCCCATTTCAAGAAACAATCGCCTGTCCAGGAGTTTTGACATTTTTAAAATTACTTCATCATTCTTTGAAGTGTAAATATTGAGAAGTGGTGGAAAACTCCCATTCCCCCCTATCCCATTCTAATTTACAATTTAAACTATCAGGAAATCGAATTACTTCCATTGCATGTATCCAAGCTGTAATTATACGAGGCCGATAGAAAAGCGTAGGCAATGAAAATTCAAAGTTAAAAGCAATTTCCAATCGTAATTGCTTGTGACTTTTATGATATTAGTTGGTACCAGCTGAGTTTTCATAGTGCTTGGTAAAATGCATGCTGTGAGCACAATTAGTTTAAAATTACATGTAATCGCATGTTTCACTAATCAACTAGCCAAGGGTTACACTAGACAATGTCCATGACATTTGTTGAGTTGATTTAAGTTATTAGGGACACTTTTTAGGGAGGCATTACTGTTTATAAATATACAAATAAAAATTGAACTCAATTCAGTCCAAATTCGTTTATTCAAAAAATATTCATTCATTTATGAAACTGGTTCTGTTGAATTAATTGAGGAAAATTCCGTTTTTAGCTGAAGTCGCAATTACTGCATTCTGGCTTAGAATGTATTTCGGGAACCAGTTGTACGAGACAACAATTAAATTTCCAAATGCAAAAACATTATATGCAGAAAAAAATCGATTTAAGAGTTTGCATTTGATCAAAGGGAATAGAATTATGTGCCGTCACACTTGGCACAGCGGTTGTCAATAAAAGGTAGCCTATTTCGTTCTTTCATTCTTAAAGCATCTTGGGTTGACAAACTTTCTGATCATGACCCACGCAATTTTTAAGAGCCGTCCTTGTTGAACGCAACCAAAAGGGTTAGGCGTTCCTTACTGCGCCCCACCACCATGACGCCGTTCTCCTATAAATCCCAAAGTTGGATGTCGGGTTTACATTTCTAGAATCACCCAGTTTCTTCCACATTAAAAATGTCTTTGGGATCCATGCCCCCCTTTAAATCCGACAATATCATTTTCCTGGCGAGCATTTCTTGTTGGTCAACCTCGAAATCACTAACCCGTAAAACCTTCAAACTAACCCGTATTAGTTTTGGAATCACTTTTACCCAATTTCGAAGCAAGAGTCCACTAAGCCGACTGTTGAAACCATTTTAGCATACATTCATGAACGTCAGGATTTGTGGGATCTCTAACTTTTTAAGGTTTTGTGTAAACACAAAACCTAATTAAAATCGGTTTACTGTGTGTCTGTCTGTCCCTTACACGCACTTTTCTCGGAGACGGTTCTAGCGATTGACACCAAAGTTGGTAGAAAGGTGGCTCACGCATATAGTGAGTTACATTCTTTTACGTCGAATTTCAAGGAGGGGTGGGGTCTGTCTCCGTACATGCAAAAGGGGGGTGTACATTTTTTTCTCATCAAATATAGCCATGTCGAGTATCAAATTAAAGGTCTCGGTTAGTACGAAGCCGGTCTTAGTTTTGACATTTGTTGGAAAGGTGGGGAGTGCGGGGGGTTGAAAGTGATCATTTCTTTAACGAACCCATTCTCAGAAACTACCCAATCGAAAAATCTGAAATCTGAATCAAGAGGCTGTCACTACATGGTGTCCATGCTCCGAAATACCCTCCATACCGATACCTGTTCAAATAAAGTTAATAATAGTACATTACTATAATTTTTAGTAATTGACAGGAAAACCTCCTTAAGTTCACCCTAGAATCACGAAATTTTGCAACAATGTACAGCATAGAGCATGCTTCTGCAAAATTTGGTGAAAACCGCACTATAGTGCATAACTAACAAAGTTATACTAGGTCAAAACTGTCGCTTTTGTGCAAACTTTAAATGTCAATATCACTTGAGAGTGGATGTTTTCACATAATATATTCATATATTACGTACTACCTACGAATGGGGCAAATGCACACTCAAATCTCTTTATAAAATAAATATTATACACAAAACCTTTCATACCTGGAGTGTCTAGGTTCCAGTTTCCCGACTTGTTTGGCCTTTGTCTCCAGATTCTTTCCATATTAAATTTGAACTAATTAATCAAGTTCTAAGTTGAAATATTTTTTCAAATACTTCGAATTACAAATAGACAAAGGAGTACTTTATCCCAAAAACAATTTTTTTGTTTCGACGTATATATATATATATATGTATATATATATATTTCAGGAGCAACCTACCCCCCTCTTCAGTACGAAAGCTACTAAAAATAAAAAGGATGACAAGATTCCTATATAATATATACTTGTACACTATTTATCCTATCACTTTTAAACTAATTTCCTGCTAATTACAACGGCGAGTTCTAATAGTGTCAAGGGGCAGCTACCTGAATCCGTGTTTAATAATACCACCACGTCTTCTCCCAAAATTTCTGAACTTTCCCAAGCGTACAAAGTTGTCATTCGCTTTGTATGACGTAAGAGCTCTAGATTTGACCTTGAACCTTTGAATATGTGGGCTGCAACCGATGATCTTATGCGTCACATTTGTTTCTGGACACTACTTAACGCTTCCTTGATGTCTTCATTAAATCTAGTCGTTATCAGCCGTTTCGTATGTCCTATATATATCTCATTACAATCACTGCACGTTATTCGGTAGATACCGCTTTTTCCTCTGCTGCTAACGGCCGCTCCCGATATATATATATACGTCGAAATATAATAGTTTGGGTAAAGTTACTTCTTTGTATATTCATTATAGACTGGACTACAAGCATCAAACAAAAATCTAATATCTTCGAATTATCCAAAAAAGTTATCCCCGATTTTGTAACATCATTAATATAAGAAATTCAGGAGACCAGAAAAAAAGTTCGAATTAGCCAAGGTGGAATTATCAAGACTAGACTGTATAATAATATACTATTGCTAACTTTATGTGAGCAGATATACGTATGAACGCTCAGATACTAAAAGCATGGTTATTTCTGAAAAGGGATCCTTGAAATAATTGACACTTTTGGACCCTTGCACTCCTCCCCTTTGAAACCAATGTCAAAACTAATACCACTACGAAAGAACTCATCGTGGCCTTTCATTTGACAGCCTACATGGCCATATTTGGTAAGAAGAAGAAACCCCCTTCTGGTTCCGGTTCTGAGGAAAGTATGAATGACAGAGAGACATACAGTGTACCGATATTAATAAGGTTTCGCTTTCAATAAAACTTTAAAAAGAAAACAAAGTTCCGTCTATTTCCTAACTGGTCAACAGGAAATTTCTACAAGATAGACAGCCCAGAATAACGGAATCATTATATAATTTCCACAAAGGTCAATTTCAAGAAGACTACCCCGATTCCAACGCTACTATGTTAAATGTTCTCTTAGATGCCTATTGAATCCTGTGTGGTTTGTTACCTGAATCAGGTCAAAACTGTAAAGCCAGAATTCCAAATAGCTGCGTGAAAACGGGAACATATTAGACTAATGAAGCTGCATAACCGTCAACTGACCCCTGGACGAGGACAAGGATGTAATGTAATTGATAAGGCACCAAAATCGATTTAGTCTAAACCCGATTTATCCTCGGGTGATTACCAAATAGGAAAAGGTTTTGGATTGTTCATGAAAAACGTCCTAAAACATATTCCATTATTTTTTGAGAAATCTTTTCGCCTTCTACCGACCTATCTATGGGGAGGTGCACAGAATTGCATAAAAGTAGCAATCAATGAAAAATTGAGGACAAATTTACATTATCTAAGTTTAGGCTCTCAATGTGAAGTATGTAAAGTAATAGAAAAATAGCCAATGAAATGAAAAATCGATTAAAAGGTTAAATTGGGACTAATGGTTTCGTCGAGGACAGAGACAACTCATCAGACGCTGCCTCACCTCTGCCCCGGGAGCAGCGCGAACGTGACCCTCACCATCCTATACAATAATGTTAAATTGTATTGCCATCTTGAAGGAGCAGTCAATTCAAAATATTGATTCAACAGTCCTTGAGGCAATTAATGGCTTTCATTCAAGCAAATACCGGCTCAAAGACCTCTACCATACTTTAGTCAAAGTAAAATGAGACGAGATAGATTAGTTTTTGGACCAAGAGAGGCTCATCCCTTTCGATTTCATTGTACAAGAGAATGCAGCAAACTGTCTTTTGCAAGCTGCTGAAACTTCATTCCATAACGTCGATGGTTATCACATCATACAACACACCAAACCAATTACCAACTTGGAGTTAGGTTGCATGAGATGAGTTAGGTGTGTGTATAGGGTAAGGGACGTTTGAGCACTGAGCGACATTAAATATCAGCCACACCTGTCAAGCAGCTCCTTCTCTCTAGGAATTCCTTTCCTACATAGTAACCCATTAAGAGTTCAAAAGCATTTCTGCATACAGTACCATATCCGCTGGTTTTTACATGGGCAGAGGATACGAATAATCATGGGTTCGGTAGATCAGTTCTAACATTTGAACCTAGTATTATACAATGACCGTAGTTAAGTCCTGTACACAGATTATAGTATAGTCGCTGCTAACAAGTTTGATATCAGGAGACAAGCTCTCGGTCTTTTATGGTAGAAATCCTAGCCCACTTTACTTATTCAAAACCTCAAATATACCAGACACATATAAATATATAGTTGCCGTTGTCCCCTAAGGCGATCCTGCAACTTAACTCAACCTTGCTGCCAGGTTATTTACCTAACCTTTGTGTTTTTTACATAAATATATTCTTATATGTATAAAATGACGCGGTTGTGTTAAGTATGGTTCTCATCAAGATTATCCGCATGCTTTCATTTTTCACCGAAGATTGTTCTTCTTTGCGCTCGATTTCTCTGGATATTTCCACACCTAGTGGTGCAATAGCGCCCATGCTCCCTTCCCAAAAAGCTTCATCATCTTTTACAGTGTCTTCTCCACGATCGGCTGGGAGCCTTCCCAAGTTCGCGGTGTTTCATCTGTTTTTAGGTATTAATGTCAGACCACTTGCGTTCACATCCCTACTTACAGTCCTCTCGTTTTCACGAAGATTTATGTAATAAAACCGCGAACGAGCCGGTTTTCATTATGGGGATAGATGCACTCTCTTTTCCCACTGACGGCGCCGTGATCATTAATTACAATATTTTTGTTAAAGTGGAGAGCATACATTCGACAAGTTTCTCTGTGAGAAAACATCAATTTGGTGAGGCTTCCAAAATTCGTGTCTCAGCCGCGAATTGGTTTTCAAGTGTATGACTTTTCGACCCTCAGAGAGCCCTCAGCTTTGATGTCTAAGTATTAGACACTCTTAGTGCAGTAACGAACTACTTTAAGCTCCCCACTATGTTATGTGTCCGAGGGGTAGAAATGAAGCATCTGCGTTATTCTGAAGACTTAACAGTAACCAATTTACAGCAGAGATCACTGCAGCATCATTTAAAAAAAAAACTTTGATTGAACTCTTTGAATTGAAGAAAGACGCTTTTTGGAGCAAACTTTGATTCATATTTTTAAATACTTTTTGATAATAATAGTTTGTATTTAAGATGATTTTTGTTTTACTGGCAAAATTATTACTAAAGTACTATAAAAATCTCTGCATGTGATTGGAAATTGAAGAGAAAGGGAACGATTGCCATTGTTTTGCTCAAAGAGGGTATGTAACGGAAAAGACCTCCCAAATGGCAGTGAATGCAACATGAAATCTCCGTCGCTTCCAGCGAGGAAAATGGTTGTGTCTGTCTGAACAGAGAGAGAGGAGAGATCTTTTCTTCGAGGTAAACCTCCTCTGCTAGTATTTCACTACCAGAGTCCTCCCTAAAATATTTTTCTATGGATTATGTAAGGAATAAAAATGCGCTATTTTCCAAAGATGTCAGTATAATTGACAAAAACTTATCTTATCTTAACTTTTGATAGACATCGTTCGGTAACTTCCTTTCCAGTGTCCCACCTAACGTTACATCTGTATACCAAATAGTGCTCCCTTTTTGCTTTGAAAACTGAAGAAAATATAGATTTCAGCAGCGAATTCATCACCACAGCCAGTAGAGAACCGAAAGCTTATTTTCGGGGTACAGAGGAATACAAATATTTCAATCATAATGAAAAGTATCGAGTATCGTAATTATTCATTCGGAATGTCTAGAACGGGTAATTTCGGCAATTGGTCTTCGTCAAAAAACATTTAAAATCGTTTCATCCATGAATAGTAAAAAAGTGGATATAGAAATAAAAAACTGAATAGAATAAGTCCTTTTTGTAATAATATGGGCCGACAAAAATCAATCAATAAATTTAAACTTACCAAAATGACGCCTTTGAAACAAGCGAAGCATTATCGTAAGGATTCGCCTTATTCGAACAATCCTCTATACTTTTATTCATTTTGTTATATTTTCACAATATCCTACACTATCACTGAGAAAATTTAAAAATATATCACAAGAAAAAAATCGATTAATAGGTTCACTGAACACTAGATTTTATGACACGGTTCACTAGCTTTTGAAAGTATCTACAAATTTATTTGAAATTTCACTGAAATCTTTATGAAGAAACATTTGTCCCTGCAACTTATATCGCCCGGCTGTTGTCCTTGGTTGAGAGAATTGGTCCGCTCTGAAAAGAAAGAAAAGAAATTAGCATTATTTAGGTGATGAGGAAGATAAATCATATAAGTGAAGAATGCTTGTCTTATCTCTCTTTTTCTGTACAGATGATTTGTCTTTACAATTTGGTAAAGAGTATATTAAACTGACTAGTTCTGACTCCTCACAGGACATCGAGGTTGTTATAAAGAGTTCCTGTATGAATTACATAAGGCCAAAAGTTTCGTCCAGGACAGAAGTAACTCATCAGATACTACCTTACCTCGTAAAGCGAAAATTGTTTGGTCTTCGCTGATCGAAGCAGAGGTAATTCTATTTTTGGGATTTGAGGGAGTCGGTCCGTCATCTAGTTGAAGCCGACACAGGAGTTTATCAATTCTCAAGAATAAAATCAGAATCCGTATTGGTTGAATCGTATGATTCTTTGTCTTTTTAAGTTTTTTTATACTTATGTACTACAAACAAAAAAAGGAAATACTAGGTGTTAATTGCATCCGACTGATGACTCGCACTGGAGTTATAAAATTTACAGAATAGGATATGAGTGTGAGAGGAGTTACAGACGAAACCGGCAGCCTTTAATGTCTTTTTCGCCATTTTTTTCATTTATAAAGTATTACTTTTTACTAGTGTCTATCAGTTCTGGAGTATGGTAGAAGTTTTGTTTAATCAAAATGGCCCATTCGGGAGTTGACTACTTATGTTTCCCAATCGATTTCTGATAATTTCAAATTTATAACGTAACCAGGTGGATCATATCGTACCACTTATATCACAATCCTTTATGGTAAGATATTAGTGTGTTCAAAGGTTAAGATGAACACAACAGATCCTTATTTCGTTTTCAAAATAGATTTTATAATTCCCTTCAAAATGATCTTCTTCCGTTCAATGCTAAAAAAATACTTGGTTTAATACACCGTTCGAAGCGCATAACTATACACATTATACCTCTTCCAGTGCTCTAAAAAGTAACGGCCGTTTGAATTTTCACAGCCTGAAAAAACATGCCAAATCTAATAAATATGGTTCCAAATAACAGCCGAAGCTGTTACAAAGGGGGTCGCGTAACTATTGATGTGTAGACTTTTCACTGTCATGATGCAAAAGTCAAAAATTGTTTGTAAATAATTCTGGCCTCTTGGAACTTACTTCGCGACAGTGGGTTGTTAGTGAACAGGTCGCGAAACTCGAAGATGGACGCTTCCCCCCCCCCCCCCCCCGCATACGGTAATACGTATATACAGGGTGCGGCAGCATAACTTCCTTTTTTAAAATGCGCGCCACTCAGTTAGTTGATGTCATAGCGGAGCGCTAGTGGTCTCGTTCAAGAGGGGATACTGTAAAGTTTTGTCCCGACACGGTTCAGTCGCCATCACGCGTTGGAATAGTGAGGAGCGTGCCTGTGCCGTTGAGGTTTACTTTTCAAGCGGATGTTCGGTTATTGCAACACAGCGTGCATTTCGGAATCGCTTTAATTTAGCCCCGTTGGCTCCCCTCCCAGACCGCAAATCAATTCTTACATGGGTCACTACATTCAAACAAACTGCAAGTGCGACAAAAGGAAGAACTGGAGTCCCTCAGCCCGTTAGATCACCTGAGAACATTGAAGCAGTGAGAGCGTCAATGTTGCGATCGCCACGGCGTTCTGCGCGCAAACACGCATCTGCCCTTGGACTATCCGATCGTTCTGTGAGAAGAATTCTTCGTGATGATCTTCATTTTCATCCCTATAAGATGGCGATAGTGCAGGAACTTTCAGAACGTGACTTCAATTCTCGGATGAACGCGTGTGAGCTTCTTCTTGATGTCGTTCCCGAGGGTGCTATTGTTTTTTTTAGCGATGAAGCCCATTTTCATTTGTGTGGGTCGGTTAACAAACAAAACATGCGTTACTGGGCTGACACCAACCCTCGAGAATTGCATCAAAAGCCTTTGCATTCACCCAAAGTCACAGTGTGGTGTGCAATTTCCTCAGCTGGAATTATTGGTTCCTGGTTTTTTGAGGAAAATGAGGTTACAGTGACAGTGAATTCGGACCGGTATGTAAACATGCTTCAGAATTTTTTTGCCACGGCTAGAAAATTTGGATTTGGGGGACACTTGGTTCTAACAAGATGGTGCAACAGCACACGCTTCAAGAGCATCGATGGCTGTTTTGAGGGAACACTTTCCAGAGCGCCTTATCTCAATTAGAGGCGATTCGGAATGGCCGGCACGCTCTCCCGATCTGTCCCCTTGTGATTTTTTTCTATGGGGTTTTTTGAAATTCCGTGTTTATGTGAACCATCCAAGAAGCCTACAAGATTTGAAGACCAACATCCAAGAAGAAATTGCCAACATAACACCTGCTATGCTAACAAGAGTCATGACAAACGCCAGAAATCGGTTTACGCAATGTATGGAGAATGGGGGACGTCACCTAACAGATTTGATCTTCAAAACAATGGAAATAAAAACTTTAGACATGTACCTACATTATAAAAAATAAATAAATATTCTCCGATGCATACAATAATTTTTATTGAGTTTTGAAAAAGGAAGTTATGCTGCCGCACCCTGTATATTCTGTGAGAAGTCTTGAATTTGCCAAGAATCAACAACTTTGACTTTATAACTTTGTTAGTAATGGTGCGATTTCTACCTACATGATGCTAGGATGCACTTAAGGGGGGTTTTGCAGCCAATTACTAAAAATTATAGTAATACTGTATTATTTATTTGAAAGGATCTCGGTATGGAAGGTATTTGGAAGCCTAGGCGCCATTTGGTGACAGCCTCTTGATTTTTTTCAGACTTTTAGGTTCGGTAGTTTCTGAGAATGGATCCGTCAGTGAGGTGATCAATTTCGACCCTTCGCACTCTCCACCTTTCCAACAAATGTCAAAGCTGAAACGGGCTTCGGAAAGTACTAATCGAGGCCTTTCGTTTGATACCAAACATGACTACATTCGTTGAAGAAAAATTACATCCCATTCTTCACGTGTTGGGACCCCCCCTTAAATTCGACGTAAAAGAATGTAACTCACTGTATGCGTGAGCGTTCACAGTTTCCAGTTTTCGAACAAATTTAATGTCATTCTCTATAACCGTCTCCGAGAAAAATACATCTGACAGACAGACAATAAACCGATTTTAAAAAGGTCTTGTTTTAGACAAAACCTTAAAAATTGTACCATAATCGCAGCTTGATTAAGTGGTTTTTAAGGGTTTGTGTGTGTTTGCTGATTATATACCATACCAATATATATTCAAGTACGTTGAAATCCGCGCACGGCTGTTGTCTACCAAAAGAGCCTATATATAGGGTCAAACTCTACAAGACTATGATCTTGCCAGTCCTTACGTATTCCTCGGAGACTTTGGTTCTTAACAAAAAAAAAGGCGAACTCTTGGCCGCGAGCGAGAGAAGAATTCTCCGAAGAATTTTTCGCCCCCTACATAAGGATGGACGATTCCGTAGCCTACATAGCGATGAAACCTATGGGCGATACCACGACTCTCCGGTTGTGGATAAAAGTCGGATCAACTGTCTATAAGAGCAATATCTATGGTAGAAAAAAAGACAAGGCAGACCCTGACTGAGGTGGAGCGATGGCGACGCTTTTAGGGATATCGGGTTTGAAATTACAAGTACCATGTTGTTTTAGAAAAATAATGTTCCGTGTAAACTTTTTCTGCAAGACGAAGCAATATACTTTGCTAATCTCTAATCATCCAACCATCATCCACCCTAGTGTGTTATCATTTACAACACCTAGATAGACACAAGCCTTTGGCTCTTTTACACCTTTATAACAATGCTTTCTTTAAGGCAACATCGGGCAGAATTTTAGGAGTACTTGTTATCATCAAATTAGCTTGTGAGTTAGGAGTAGGGGTAAATTCTTGACAGGTTTAAAAGCTAAAAACCAATTGGAATGCTAAACTTAGCTATATTGCTGGAGGTCTTTACATCACAATGCAGTCATGTAGAACAGAGCATTAATACACAAAATTTCGCCCAGAATAAATATTAGCCAACCTGACTTTATCTCTGGTTAAAATCTAATCGCCAAGAGTTGCTAGAAACTATGTACATAATCGGACAAATTATCCTCACGCTCAGATTTACCTGTCTTAGCCAGTCCCCCCACACATTAAATACCCCATCCTGCAGTGGATCTCTAAATCTCACGACAGAGACTCTGGCCATAAGAATCGTGGTGGTCATTAACATAAAGCGTCCCTTCAAGGCCAAAAAGCTTGACTACAGGAAGTTCAAGACGTGTGTAAACTCCGACAATTATCTGGCGGTCGTCAAAAGAAGGAACGGCTGATTACAAGCCATAAGAAGTCAGAAGAGCGTCCTGGAATACAATGTGTGACATATGTGACACTCGCTCAGACACTCAGTAGGCACCCCAAGAGATTTATTCGTGGATCCGAAGGCATCTTGATACCTATGTTCAGAGCCTTACTGTCTCCCCGAGCCAGAAATTTGATTTACGAAATACATGTTTACACCAATGAGCCAGGAAAATTGACCATCAATGAACCAAACCAATAAACTCTTCATTTTAGATGGACTTAATTTATCTGCCTAGTAAATTAAATCCTCAAATCATGCCACAGATCTGATTAATCACGTTGTGTCTCGATGCGTACATTCCACAAAAATACCCTAATTAATCCTTTTCGATAAACTGCACGTCTCATCCATAAATCTTTCAAATATTGAAATATTATATAATCCACTTCCATCTTCCAAAGAAAATTTAAACCAGCTTGTTTACAAACGAATTAATTAAGCAATTTTCGTCACAATCATCATTTCAACGCATATTCGTTGGCATCAACTACAATTCAATTGTATTTTGAATATATCTCAGCAAACCTATCAGATACAACTCTTCCACGAATTTAATGAAATCCAATTGTCGCTCAATTGCTGGAACGGTATGAATAACATTTGTGTATGATGTCATGACTAACAAATATCTGATGTATCTATGTGTATCTGAACTAGATAGTCACATCTTCATGAACCAAAAGATAGCAAGCGGGTTGGCGTCATCTTGGAAATTTAGATACTTTCAAAATAGTCAAGTTAATTTAATTTATGGCAAAGTGCATTTCGCTATATTCTTTTTATAGTTATATCTTTTTGTATCTGTCAGATAGGATATTCAAAATAATGGGGGATACACCCATGAAAAATGTAAAGCAAATGAGAAGAGTAGTGAAAGAGCAGACATCCTTGATTGATTTAAATTTGAAAGAGCAGCAGGTTTAAATTTGATAGTGAAAGCTCGATTAGTGAAGGGAAATTACTACAAGCGTAATACAACCAATCCCATTTCGCTTCCAGTAATTTGAATTCTAGGATTATAACATACTCCCAAAATATCCACCCTATACTTCTGTTACGTTCCTTGTTAAAGTTTTTGTGAGAAGTTTCTTCTTTATTCTTCCGAACAATAACCCCTAAAGCATACAGGAAAATAACAGGAGTAAAAGATCTTAGTTTTTCACACCCATAATCTTCTGCCGAGACATAACTTCATACTGAATCATCGAAGTGTGTCAAATTTAATATTCTGTCGGTGTTGGGAAATTTTCTCATGGCTGACTGCAAATTGTACTCGTAAATAATAGTTCGATCGAATCACTATAAAATACTGAAAATTAATAGTGCAGATACATGCATTATTGCAGGATAATAATAGCGTAGATGGCGTTTCAGTCTTCTACAGCGGTTTTTATTTATCCTTACAGTAGTCAGTACATTAAATATTTTATGACGAAATTATAAGTGCTAATGTATATAGGTAGCATACTAATAGTAACATTTGTAGCCCATTACAGCACAATTTAATTTTCACCCGGAGTAAAGTTCGGGCGTAACTTTTCAGAAAAAGTAAACCAAATTTGATTACACCAAAAAAATTTTATTGAAGGAAATGCGTTGTACGGATGAATAAAACAAATTGTATAAAAGCAACATGCAACACTTGTTCAATTGGTATAAACTTATAATAGAACAAAAATTTCTGCTTCAACAACGTGAAGCGATGAAACCGCTTTTCGCATTCTTAATTCCAAATAAGTCGAAACGCGCAGCTTCGGTTATGTAAGAATATTTGTGTGCAGAACTGTTCCACTTGCCCATAGTAGTGTATATGCGTTTAGCATGTCAGAATATTCACTTTAGTCTAATATTGATAATTAAAATTTTGGGTTGCAGTAAGTTTATACCAAAGAGGCAATTATACCATAACTTTGTTAGTAATAGTGGGATTTTCACCAAATTTGGTCGTGTCATGCTTTATATCACAGCAATGCATTGTAATGTGGTACGAGTTTAGCACAATTATAAGAGGGGTTTCCACTCAATTTCCAAACAATATAGTAATCTACTGTTATTATGTAGCATAGAAGCCATACAAATGCTTATTTTCAGGTTTCGGGTTGGGATATCTGATCATTTTCCAGCCCCGTACTCTTTTTTTTAAGGCCTCTTTTTTAAGGTTTTAAGTCCAGAAGAAATCACGCGCTGGGTTAAATTGCTCCACCACGGGTATATCAAAACCAGTTCGTGTCTTCGTCGGTGCTCATCAAAGAAACTCCTCTCACCACTCCTCTTGGTTCTTGTTATGGACACCGTTACACGGGACATCCAAAGTCCAGCGCCCTATACTCTGCATTATGCAGATGTTGTTTTCTTAGCGTCTCATAGCGAAGATAATCTCGAACAACTTGTCCACAAATGGAATAATCGCCTCATGCAACACGTTCTCAAATTTAATCTGAATAGAACAGGACAGTGGCAGTGACCTGCTTAGAACTGGGCAATCTAAATATTTCGGGTCAATGCTATCAGCCAATGGAGAACTGCGTTATGAAATTGCATCACGCACTAGGACACCCTGGCTGAAGTGGCGTTAAACAACTAACGTTCTTTGTGATCGACGTATCAACGAACGTCTCAAATCTAAAACTTACCACAGTGTCGTCCGCTCTGTCACCGTCTATGGTTCTGAGTATTGAATGAACGGCGCGGCGTCCCAACGTGAATGGAGATGAGGATGTTGCGTTAGACCAGTGGCATAACACATAGGATTGCACCTAGACTTTGAGGGCAGTTTTTGCTTCATTTAATTAGCTTTGTTGGTTTTTAGGGGTTTGTCACAGTCTGCAGTCGTCTTCAATTTACTTTCTACTTTCTTTGGTCCTCTTTTCACACTGAAAAGTGTTTTTTATAATGCGGAATAAAAATGTAGGTCACTTAATTGTGGACAAATAGGAAAACTAACAGGTGAATCTTTTGATACATAACAACCAGATGCAAATAAAATCAGGCCAATAGATTTTGTAAGATCAATATTGATGAAGTACCTCCTTAGATATTAAATAAATTGCCGAAAACCAAAGATGAAAGTATCTTACCTTCAATTAGTATTGGTGTGGTTTTCCTAATTGTCAAACAGAAAGCAACCCTGAAGTTTAACTTTGCAAATCTTTCAGAATATTTTGTAATTCATAGCTTCCTACATTATTTACGTAGGGCTTACACAAGGGTGTACCCTTCTACCTTCGATTAGAAGGTTAAGCTCTAGAGTTTATTACGTATTCGCTTAAGCAGCGTTTATTCAAATTCCATACAAACTTTAATTTGTGTAAATATTTCACTTTAACATGAAAATTCTAACCAAATTGTACTCCAATTTCAAAGAAAGTTCATGGTAGTAACTGGTACAGCCCGCACAACGCATTTTTGTATTTCAAGCAGAAGCAGTCATTGCAATTGCAGTTTTACATATATCTTCGAAATGTATGACATGGAACTAATCGTCAGGATAACTCAACAAAAAAACACCGCAATTCGCCTAGAACTTTCTCACTGCATTATATTCATTTGAACTTGGTATGAACTTTACAGATGATAACAATTATACATTATTACCCGATGCAAGCGAGTTGCTGGGTGCACTACTGAAAAACCAATAAAAAGGGGAGATCAAGCAATTCTGAAAGGTTTTCGTTATTACTAACGTGACATGCAGCATGTGACTATTTTCCTCCACAATTTACTTAATTCTTATCAAACTAAATTTAAATCGTTGTATATTTTTATAAAGAAAATAGACATGGTATGCTAACAAGTGTTTATGTTTGTCACTAAGTAAATACTGTGTACTTTGTTTAGAAACGTTGCGGTGTTGAGAAGTCGTGGCAATATTTTTAATGAAATCAGGGGACATTTTCTTTTTTACGATGAAATAGGACTATATGATAGATATAGGAATATATCTTAAACATTTTCCAATATCCAAGGGGCTACAGACGTTTTTTAAAATTCCGTACGCTGATAGCAGAACTTTCTTTCTTAATCATCCGCGTTAGATATTGATTGCGTTAAGTGATTCTATTTGCTCCAAGAGCTTTTTCGAATCCATATTTTTATTAGAGCTCAGAATAATACGTTCGTCGAACGACAAAACAACCGAGAGCTAAGTAACTACAAATACATTTATCAAAGAACAAAATGGTTTAGATGTTTTGAAATTTTCCGCATAGTAACAAATGCAATCAGATACACTTATTGGGAAAATCCGCATTACTGCCACCCAATGCAACAATAACCGATAGTAGAATTTCAAACTTGAGGTTGAGCAGACATTGTTTAGGAATTCCCAGGCTACTCATGGTACTGAAACAGATCAATTATTTGCTCGGCTTCCATAGTAAGAGTAACCATTTTACAACAAACAACGATAGAAAGTAAGAAGTTGTTGCATCAGCACTAACCCGGCTTGATGTGGATCACGTGACGACACAAATATTGACTTTGCACAGCATTGCAGTCGCTACCAGCATCTAAAATCAGCGACGGTAATTCATACTACGGAACGGGGTTACAAATCATATGCGAATATATGAAAATAGGTAAAAAAAATATATAGGAATTATATGTAGTTACTCAGGGATAATATTTATCCTACTATTGTAAAATGAAGAATTTCGAAAGGAATTTCGCTGATCGAGGAAAGGGACCTTAATCCAAATACGGTTTTTTTCAAGGTAATAAGAAATTTTAGGCTAAATGACAACTTCTTTCATTTCAGTTCAGTTCTGTGTGGACAAATGTATCTATAGACATGGACCTTAATGAGCATATTGCACCAATAAACGCATCAATGCAGAAAATATCATCACTATGTGTAATTTAAAAAGTGGGCATTCATAAATAAATGGAGGGAGTGACAATAGAGTTTGAAAGGTACCTACCCATAAAGAGAGAAAAACGCCATGTGGTGGCGAGCTTCGGCAACATATATAGAAGCAAGATATTTTCCTTTGGAAAATACAAATATAAACCAATTTTCATGGCGATCGGTTGAACGGGCCATCGTCCATCCATTTTTAAGGTTTTGTGTAAAGCCTTATTAAAATCGGTTTACTGTCTGTCTGTCCGCCGATCTGTTCGTCTGTCTGTCACACGCTTTTTTCTCGAAAACGATTATAGCGATTAACATCAAATTTGGTGGAAAGGTGGGAACGCATACAGTGAGTTAGTCTTTTGCGCCGAGTTTAAGGAGGGGGGTGTAAATTTTAGGGTATTAAATGAAAGGTCCCGATTAGTGCTTTTATAGCTCTCTCTTTTAACATTTGTTGAAAAGGTGAGGACCCATTCTCAGAAACTACCAAACCGAAAATCTGAAAATAATTAGGAGACTGCCACCATATGGTGCCTCGGCTCCGAAATACCCTTCATACTAATACCTGTTTAAATAAAGTTAATAATAGTATTTTACTATAATTTTTAGTAATTGGATACAGAACCCCCTTACGTTCATCCTAGAACCAGGAAACAATGTAGGCTGTAACAAAGAGCATGACCAGACCAAGTTCGGTGGAAATCATACTACTCCTAACAAAGTTATAATAGGTCAAAGTTTGCAAATTCATGACTTTGCATGTCAATATCACCCTAAAAGTGGATATGCTCACATAATATATGCATATATTACGTGCTACGCCCTAATAGGACAAATGCATACTCAAATGTCTTTATAAAAGAAATATACAAAACCTTTCATACCTAAAGCGTCCAGCTTCCGGTTCCCCGATGTATTAAGGTTTTGTTGAAAAGCCATTTTAGGAAAAAACTTGAGCGATCGCAGGATCGGCTAAAATCAGTCTTCCAGCCACACCGTATTTGGTTTCGAGTGTTGTCCAATGTCGACTTGATAATCGTTATGAAACAGCAAAAGACGCCGATCACCATTTGACCTGGTCATTATGCTGGCCTAAAGTCAACATTTGTCATAAGCTTTATCTCTCTTTCAAGCCTACCTTACATTCAAGTTTTATTGAAAACAAAAACAATCGGCTTACTGTCTCGCTCTTCTCAGAAACGATTACCTGTAAATTTGGTTGAAAGGTTGGAACTGTGAACATTGCTGCATGTTGAACTTAATGCATATAAATTTACGGCGCCGATTGGTACTTTTCGAAACAGATTTTAGTTTCGACATTGGTTGCAACAAGGAGGAGTTCACAGGCCCGACAAGGAGCAATTTCTCCAGTCTCAGAAACTACCCTATCGAAAAAATCGAAAAAAATTATAATATTAATTATAACATGGTCTAAATATCCTTCGTTACAATCTCTACTCAAATAAAGTCAATAATAGTATATTATTATTTTTCGAAAATTTTGTGCAAACGCCCCTTAAGTTTATCTTAGATTTGTAAAATGTAAGTGCGGTAGTATAATATATGTTCTAACAGCATCATACTGGGAAGCTTGGTGGAAATCCTACTATTATTGACAAGGTTATGGTAGGTCAAAGTAGTCCCTTTCGCGTATAATTACATCATATCGAATTCGTATTCAACGTATATATACTATGCTCAATGTACAAATGAAACAATTTTGTACCCAAATATTCTTACTTAAAAATCAAAATCAATCATACCTGAAACGCTGAGTCTCCAGTTTCCGAGTTCTTTCTGTGTAAATTGTCTAGCCTGTTGACAAAGCCTCAGTTGACGCAACGCAGAAGGTTTTCACTGTTGGCAGCCGAACTTTTGCCGTGGGACACGAATGTTTTAAACAAAAGGCTTTAGCAAAGTTTCTGTCGTGGTTTAACCAGCTTTGAGCAATTGGCTCCTTATTTCGGTGCCCACCGAAAGAATGAAACACGTCGATTATTGGGTAACGCTTCAATAACCTTTGAGTCATATATTTGACGTTTTATAACTTCTGAGTTGACGATTATGCAGAATAAAGATAAATTCAGTTTTGCTGAGAAACATGATGAAATCATGGCGGTATCAAATTGAACTTCAATAAAACAGAATTTTTATCGACCGATCCCGATCACTGTCAGTGGCAGTCATCTGCCAAGAACTGAGCGATTTAAATATTTGGGGTCAATGCTATCATTCAATGGAGAAATGCGATATGAAATTGGTTCAGCCATTAGCGCAACCTGGGTAAAGTGGTGTTCCACAACTGGTGTACTTTGTGATCGATGTATGAGCGAACCCCTCAAATCTAAAATTTACCGCAGTATCGTCCACCGTGTAACCTTCTATGGTTCTGAGTGTTGGCCGATTATAAAAGACAATGAATGGTGTCTCGCAGTAATGGAAACAAAGATGCTAGACTAGCGGCGTAACACACCTTGACCACATCGGATATGAATATATTCGTGATCGATATGGGGTTGCACCTATCGCGAAAAAATTGCCTTCAATGGTGTCGTCATGTAATTAGCGCGAACGAGAATTCACTTGCCAAGATTGGTCAGCCAAAAGAACTATGGCCTGATACGCTGGATGGTGACTTGAAAGCCTCGCGACTGCATTCAGATCAGGCAACTGACAGAGCGAAAAGGCGCAGCCGACCCTGCCCGGGATGGTCAGGTGGGATTCATCCGCTAGACACAAGAAAATCCTTCAGATTTCAAACCGGAGCATAAGCTCCTTACTGAATTGCTAGATATTTATAGAAGTCTTCCTCGAGCACAGCTTGTATATGGAGGTAAGAATCAGGTATAAGAGACCCTGACGGGCTTGACGTAATCGAGGTAGCAACTAGAGAATTTTGTTGGCCTCTAGTGAGCTCTCCTACAACTACCGAGTCGGCAATAAATAGTTCTTCGCAGCTCCTTGCTCCAAATTTTCAGCATTTCTGCTCCTTGGACGGAGAGTTATTCGTCTCATGGTTCGCGTGATCTTTCCGCTAATAAGTTCTTATGAATTTGTAGAGGATTAATAACCAAGTAATTTGTCTTTCGTCCAGTAAGTCCTCTACCTTGCCCTTTTTAGAGACAAGGTAGGTAATCCTTCAGTGAAGAAGGGTTGAAATTTTTCCGGCCGATTAATAACGCCGTTTATGCTATTTAATGTATTCTATGTACTCCACAAAAGGACTGAGCAGGGGAAATACACGCTCTGTAACCCCTGTAACCCCTAAAGTACATCCCAATAGTGCTTAGCGTGCATTGCCGAGAACTGCGCTGTTTCCTCGGTTGAGATTTGTTGAATGATCTGAAGTATCTCCATTGATCCCTTACGTACGTTGCATTCTGAACATGTCTTGAGTAACTTTTTCCATACTGTCGCAAACGACCGCATACGACGGGAAGTTTCCGTTTGAATGTGTCCAGAAGACCAACTACTAGTGTTCTGGCAAATTGAAATTTATTGCCAGTACTGATTTGAGTCAGCCTAGCATGGTCCAGCCTGAATCAATCGGGCCTATACTCCACATTAATTTTCCAAACTGAAAAAATTACTTAAATGAATAACACCAAGACAAATCTTTAGGTCAACGGATAGGTAGCGACTTACCACCACACAACCGATACGCAATCTCATAATTCGTTTGAGATAGAATGGACAAGCTTAGAGCCTGGGAATACCTGGTTTATGCAAAAGATTCACTTCCAAGAATTCTATACACGCTTTTTGGAATTCATCCCAAACATCAGCGGAGATTGCTTTCGGACGGTGAAGAAAAGCACTTCGGCGAGTAGTGAAAATGTTGCCAGCAGTTCAGCGTGATGCTGTTAATACCACTCCCTCTGCCGACTGTTGGTTATTAGCTTCCACGCTGAACTGAGGCCAGGATTCCCTACATAGCCACGTACGCATATTGCGGTCTGATGATTCTCCATAGAATACCAAATTAGATAATCTCAAATTAGTTTCTACCCTTTGGATGTAAATAAGCGGGCTCACGAGTCACCTGATATTAACCAATTGTGTTTTTTTCAAACCTTCACCTTGAAAATTTAAGAGATTCGAAATCGAAATTGATTGCCTATTTCATTATAACGTATTTATATTGCCAGGATTATCAATCAGGATGAGATACACTGAGTTCATTTCGCAGCAAATGCAATTATTCGATTTGTACACGGGCATAAAATTACGCTCGTTCAGATTAAGTACTAATTAAACCACATCAATCAAAAACCAGCAAACGTGTTCGTCTGGATATTATTGTTTATCAGGTGATTTAATTGCTATTATCCAAATAAGTAAATACCGGCGTGATGTGCACACAATAGCAATTTATGACCGATGGGCAATAAAGTTGTTTAATATCTGATAAAAAATTGGAAAAGATATCTACGTCTCTTTGTTGAAATTTCGATTATTGAATAATGTTTACGTATTTTTTGTTGGTTTTTAATATTTTGTTTATTTGTCTTTATAATCATGCGTCGTTGACCATGATGAATTAAAAGAAGAATTAAATTTGAGGAACATTCCTCAAAATTATTATCTGAAAATTATACACAGTGCAATAAATATAAAGTCCATATACAAGAATAGGATATAAAATCACAAATAATATTTTATACCTTTTGAGATGACTGGGAAAAAGGGGCTAAAAATTTGTAGGCCATACGTTTCTTAATTTCGAAATAATGTACTGGATTTGATACATTAATTCAGTTATTATTATATTTGTAATTGTTGTTATGAAAATATCAAGGATCTCCCGAACGTTTTTTTCTCTGGAATGTAAATTTCCATGCGGGAAAGATATATGTATAGGATAGAATAGGATTTCGAAAAATAACTAATTTTAGTAAATCAACCGAAAGAGTAACGACCCAACGAGAAGCCTCAGTCTGTATAGCCCTTAATAGTTACCTGGCGTCCTGGCGTACGCCACTGCTCCATCTAAGGTAGGGTCTCCCCACTTTTCGTACCATAGATAGAGACTTTTCGACATCCTCCTGGTTATTGATGTTGCTCATTCTAGCGGATTTAACAACTGAATTATATCAAGAGAAATAGTATCATTTCGGACTTTAACTCGTCTAAGCCCCTGAGGGTCAGGGAGATAGTCCTGTCCTGGTATCACCGATATTTGATACAGTTTGAAGTGGAATCCACTCTCCCAAGGTGCCCGACGAGTGGGTGGTCCCAAGGACATTTGACAGACAATGGTAGAGGAGGAGTGCGAGTACCTTTGAAAGTCGTGGAGGGCATTTCAGGTAACCACGAGTGATAGTGCGTAGGTGTGATTGACGCGCTATACCCCACCAAGGGGTGAATGACCACCATATATATATATAAAAGGTTATGGGAATTAAGAGAAGCAGATACTAAGTCATTCACAATATTCATCAGACTTTGAATTTTTTGCAAAAAACAATTTAATTCAACGGAGTCTTTGAAAACAGCCTTTCATCAGTTTATTGGCTCTAGGCTACCAGTAAGAGTACAGAAGTATATCGCTAGTATGAACGATTATTTAAAGAAGTTTAAATTGTTTAATGTTTAAATTTGTAGTGCTTATTTATAATTTCGTGGGTAACGACCTTAGAGTACACTACTCACTACGAAAACAACAAATTTTGATAAGCATTTTATTACCTATAAAGCGGCGTGTCTCACTCATCTGAATATCATGAAACTTGAAAGACGAGGAACGTATGATGATTTACAAGCAACTAAGAGCCATATAAGGTGTACTTGAAACTCCGATAGAAACAAAGGCCTGAAAGTGAATTAAGCAAGGACACGATTGCTGCTAATTTTTGCTCGATTGCTTACGGCGTGCGCGTTTGTGTTTATTTTTGTGTAGTTGTTTTTTGAGGTTTTAATTCGGCATCAGCTGCAGAATAGAGAGTGGGAGTTCGAAAGTGGTCACTTATTTCAAAGAGCCGTTCTCAGAAGTTACCGAACCGAAACATGTAAAAAAATCATAATGGTTCCTACATATGGCATCTAGGCCTCAAAATACCCTCCACATCGATAACAGATCAAACAAATTTAAATATAGGGATCGAATGAAAACATCCCTTAAGTTCATCCTGCAACCATGAAATTTTGAAATACCATCGGTAATGAAAACGATCTTGGAAATTTTGGTAGAAAACTATTATTAATAACAAACTTATATAATAATAAATCAAAGTTGCCTGCTTGTTTCTTTGATAGTACTACCATAAGCGATTTTCATCTATTGCCACTTTCGGTCACGCTGCCCCCAGGGCAGAGGTGAGGCAGCGTCTGATGAGTTGCCTCTGTCCTGAACGAAACCATTAGTCGTCTCTCTTTATTTTTTCTGTCAATTATACAGGGCATCCCGTTCACGATGGTAGAAGTTTTAATGGTGGATAGCACCACTCGTTTAAAGAAAAATGTACCATGGAGTGGCCACTCTATCTTTTTACGTTAGAGAGCTATAACATTTTTCCTAAATTGTATCAAAAACTCTGCCCAATAATATCAACATTTCGACCACCTCAATTATTTAATTTTAGATTTGATACCATTTTTGGAAACCACATAAAGTTTCATTTCATTAAATTCACAAGCCTGCAACAAAAGTTTGCCCATTATGTTAGCTTTCGAAAGACATGTAAAAATGATTGACTTAATTATGGAAACTTTACGAATCCTGCGCATTAAATATAAGAAAACGTGGTCTTGATGAGAAGTAAATTGACTTAGGCATGGTAGTTCTAATTATTATGGTAGTTGTAATCAATAAAGACGTTCGATTTGTTCCACTTCAAGACCATTTCTCCCATTTAATGCGAATTATTCCTAACTTGTTTAAAGTTTGAACATCAATATCGAGCTTCACGTTCAGTTCGCCTGTCGGTTACGCCGGAAAAGCCTGCAATGTACCCGCCCACCGGTTGAACTGAATGCACGATCCACGTACCGGCAAGCCGTAACGTGATTAACTCAACTTTAGAAACGGAAAGCGTTGAGACAAGAATTTGAGATATTTTTATTTGTGAGCATTTGTTTACAAGTCGGAAAACCAGAAGCTGGACGCTTCGGGTATAAACGGTTTTGTGTATTTCTTTTATAAAAACATTTGAGTGGACATTTGTCCCATCAGAACCTAGCACGTAATATATGCATATATGCGTGAGAATATCCACCTTCGCGTGATACTGGGATTCGAGGTCATGAGTTTGCATAGAAACGACAACTTTGACCTGTTATAACTTTGTTAGTAATAATGCGATTTGCACCAAAATTGGTAGAATCATGCTCTATGTTATACCATAATTTGCTGCCGTTTCATTATTCTAGGGCATACCTAAGGGGGGTTTTGCAGCCAATTACTAAAAATTGTAGTAAAATACTATTACTAACTTTATTTTAACAGATATCGGTATGGATGGTATTTCGAAGCCTAGACACCATATAGTATAAGTTTTCTGATTTTCAGATTTTTCGGTTGGGTAGTTTCTGTGAATTGGTCCGCGAAAGAACTCTCTATCTTTCCATCAAATCTCAGAACTTCGCAAAGTACTTATCGAAATCTTTCATTTGATAACCTACACGACTATATTTGGTAGGAAAAAATTTACACTCCCTTTCTGCATGTATAGGAACCACCCTCAAATCCGACGTAGAATTATGTGACTCACTGAATGCGTGGGCGTTCATAGTTCCCACCTTTCCACCAAATTTGGTGTCAATCGCTATAACCGTTTCCGATAAAAATTCGTGTGACAGACAGACAGTAAACCGATTTTAATAAGGTTTTGTTTTATATAAAAACTTAAAAATGTTCACTAACGATAAAGATGCCCATAAAACTCCCGCTGACTTGCCTAAAAAATGAAATCTTGACACACAGTTAAAAAAAAAACATATCTGGCCACTTAGCCGAATCATTTTTCATTCGATCACCGGCCGCCAGAACAGTCAAAAATGACAGACAATTGCATCCCATCCACGTTACGGCCGCGGGCAAACGCGGATTCTTCAGATAAAAACTGTACGTGGATGCCTGGCTTAAGAACAATAAATTCGTCGAAAATGGTACTAAGGCTTGTGGTCTAGGAGCTGCGAAAACAATTGAAGACTGTGAAAGAAAACGAATGGACGTTGTGCAAATAGCTGGAAAAAGAATTTATTGCAAAATGTTTATCGCTAGCATTAAAAATGTCAGATTAGTTAAAGGAGAAGCTTTAGACAAAACCTTAAAACGGGCTGGGAAGAAGAAGATAGATGTAATTTTAAGATTTCACTCAAATGTCAACTATCCTCTTTAATTATGACGTGAGCATCTTATTTGGCTTTAGATGCAGCAAATTCACGCGAAATTGATACGTTTAAACTGCTCTTACTTTGATACCGGCTTTCTATGAAACTTCTTCTTCTTCTTCTTCTCGCTTCTGCATTTAGTATTCCTGAAGTAAACTCAAGGAGGTTTTCAGTTAATTTCTAAAAGCTGGTAAAAAACTATTAGTAAATTTATTTGGGCAGGTATCACTATGGGACATATTTCAAGTCCTAGATTTCATATAAACGAATCACCCTGATTTTTATCATATTATTGGCTTGGATAGTTACCTAAAATGAGCCCTGTCTCACTTTAAGACGGCACATTTTGACTCGGTACTCACGCATTTTGCAATCTGCAAACCTCAAAACACATTTCTTTTAATCCAAAATCAAAAAAAACAAAGAAAGCCATGAGTGGTAAAATAGCAAAAGTAGAAAAAGAAAACTCTACTGTTTGGCGTGCAATCATTGAATTTATGAAAACAAATCAAATGTACATAAACCTTAACTGAACAAGAAATTGAGAGATTGACCCTATCCATCGATTACCAAAACGAAGTTTTGAGCTGGAATACACATGTTCCACTTCTGCGAAACTTACTCTTTTGGAGCCCCACGTTGGGCGCTATATGTAAAATCTCCATTTTTAGAGCTTTATTCTGTCTGTCTATCTGTTTATCTGCCTGTCTATCACACGCACTTTTCTCAGAAATGGTTATACCTATTGATACGAAATTCGGCAGAAAAATTGGAACTGTGAACCCCAACGCATGCGATGAATTACATTGTTCTAGATTGAATCCAAACCCACAGTAGGGGGGGAATATTTTTTCCCATCGAATATATCCATGTGGGGAATCAAAGGAAAAGACTCTATTAGTACTTTCAGAAGCATGGTATTATCATAGTTTTGACATTAGTTGCGAATGGGATTAGTGCAAAGAAGTCAATTACTTCAAGGACTCATTCTCAGAAACTACCTAACCGAAAAATCTGAAAAAAAAAGAATGTGGTGGTCCGTGTACATGGCATCCAGCCCCCAAAATACTCCCCGTTCCGATATTTGCTTACAAAGTCAATAATAGTATATTAGTATATTTTGAGAATTTTCCCTTAAGTTCATCCTTGCAGTAGTACAGGCTTTGACATGAAGCAACACACTGTTAAGTTTGGTGGGAATATTAATATTAGTAACAAAATTAGTCAAAGTTGTCTCTATTACGTTAAAATCCCACTGCCCAGCCGATAACATGTTAGTACCACGTCGAATTCAATATCGGGTATATGCAACGAATATACGCTACGAGACATTGTGTTCCCAAATATTCTTACATGAAAAATAAACGAAACCTTTCATGCCTGAAGCGCCGAGCTTCTGAGTTCCGATTTGTTCTAAAATGAAATGTATTCAAACTGCTAGAATAATAGTTTTACGCAAACTGAAAGGGTATAGGTGTAGAAGAAGATTAGATACATCGAAATATTCTGTCGATCGCTCTTGATAGACGCAAAATGAATCCTTCCTGCTTTCTGCGATATTGTTGCCAAATTTTACTTTCTCCAGAGTGGAGAAGATATTATGTTTCTAACCGTCTGGCTAGCAAATGGTCATATTAATTATCGCTTCAGGGTTCCCACTTATAATTTCTATTCGCTACCTATCTATATATATTTATAAACATAGTTCAATTTTAGAATATTAAGTAAACTGTAGAAGAGAAGAGCATAAACTTCTTGGGAGACACCAAAAGCTACAATTCGGGAAAATATAACATCCGCTGCTGTCACTGAACGTGTATGGCGCCAGTTTCGCGTAACAATAGAGGCGTTATTGAACGACGTGTGGATTTGCATATAAATTGACTCTATGCGGATGGACATGTACCTAGCTTGGCTATATGCAAGCATACGTGTAGATCAGCTGTATGGAGATCTACATTCATAGCGGCTATGTGCACCCGTTTTGTGGGTGGCCGACAGTATTTTACCTGTGGAACGTGAAGAAGCTGGAGCGTGAAATAAGCTGGAAACGGGAAGCTCGAAGCTATAGAATATTTGTTTTCTGGATGGTTCCATTTTTACAAAGCTCTTAATGTAATATGTATTACGCAAGACAGGCACGTCATTATAAAATGGTACCAATATTCTACGTTCATATGATATCTTAGCGTACAATAAATTTGCGAGAAACACAATTTTTTGCTCACTACAACTTTCTTAACAGCAGCAGGATTTCCACCGAACTTTCTAATATGAGGTTCTATTTTATAACATATATGATTGCGGTTGCAATTCCATTTTGCGTATGCCTGTTACTCTAGGTCGACTTTAAGAGGGGGGTCTTCAATAAATTAGTTTAATATAATAATAATGTGCTGTTATAATTTCTATTTGAGTAAATGCCGGCATGACAGGTCGATTCAATTTCGATGTTTTTGTCAGCACGATATAACCCTATATTGATGGCGAGCTTCTCCTTTACGTATTTCTCGACTGATGCAAGACAAAACCTTTGTTATACTTTGTTATGAGATGCCAAGAAAACATCTGCATAGACCAGTGTGTAGTGTGCTGGATACTAGATGCCCTCGATGACAGTTTCCATGATAAAAACAAGAAAAAATAACGAGAACGTGTTTGACGGTGAACACCGGCAGAGACATGAGACAACTTTAATATAACTATCACATTCAGCGCGTTGCTTTTCGGATCTCGGTAGCTACTACTAACACTAACTTGGTTTGGAAAAGGGCATATGAGGGATCGAAGTGCAGAGGGCCCTACCCACTTGTTTTAACTGGTTAGTGAAGTAACAAACAAAGACATCCCGGCAGATAATATAGCTTCTTCTGCAAAAGAATGGTGCTCTGTGGGCCAGGTTGGCAATAACTGACTCGAGTTGATCGTTTATTCATCACTCGCTTGGGGCACATATGAAGTACACATACTTTAATCTGCACCATTTGAAAGACAAGGAAAAGTTCAGAGGGCGACAAGAATCCTTTTCAAATGTCAGACACTAGCTACTTACTTTAGCGCTGAATCATCTGGATTTATGTATGGTATGGTAGGTGTGACACGATTTCCTGGTGCCTCTTTCACTATTCAATGGAAAATACCAGACACTTTAGGTATGCTACAGCATCTGCTTACTGTCTCACGAAGTCAAAAGTAAGTAATGCTATTTATTTAGTGAGTGGCCTAAAGCTGAACGCCACTCGTGAATACTGAATATAAAGCTGACGCTGTTCCATTCTAGTATTACATATAAGTTGGTATACAGAACTAGCACTGTGAATTCGTTGTTTATCTAAAGCCTTAAATCTGAGTAATTTGCTCCGATGCATTTTAATATATTGAAAATTAATTGGACTGAATCATTCAAGGCAAATCCGCAGGTTCTCTTAATGGTAGTACTAGGAAGTGCGTTATCAATGGGGTGGCAAAACAAACTCTTCAGGATGGTAAAAGCAGACCGAAAATTCAATTTGCGCCACGGAGGGATAGTTAAGTCTATAGACCAGAACAACGGTAATTATATTGTTCAGCTAGAAGTACATTTCCTATATTAAGTAATAATTACTACGTCGAAAAGGGCGGGAGCCGATGCGCGGACCATGTTATTTTCCTTGAAAAATGATGTCAACAAATATCACTGATAGTTTGTATACATACTCATAGGAAAGATTCTCTAGGCGCCGTACTTTGTGAACTTTGATTTCATCGCATCATGCAAAGCCAGCAACTGTCTATTTTAAACATAATGCAATTGTTCGAAATCAACGTCACTTTTCGGGCTATAAAATTCCAATTTCGTAATCCAGATATGCCGCACCACGTTAATTCACTTATCTGTAGCGATAATTCTCAAACGTTTGTCGGTGCTATATTCCCCCAGCATCGGACCTATTTTTGAATTAAACAAAAGTTTATATGTTATCAAAAATATATAGTGTATGGTGACAAGTCCTCGTTTGTATCAAATGAGCAAGAATTCCATCTGGTTGCGTCATTTAGCTATGCTAATCTGTTATTTTCATTGCTTTATTGCATAGTTTTCGGTAATAGACAGTTTTGTGTGCCAATCCCACCGTGTGGTTTATCTCCAGTAGTTGTTTTTTGTAACAATCTTTTGAATCCATATTCTAAAATAAAAGTAAAATATTGGATTCAAAGTCTTTCCTAGAATTAGAATTAATTTCAAGATGTATTCAAAAATATTCTCTTGACATCTGAAAATAACGTTGAAAAATCCGGACAAATGTTAGCACCCTGTCATGTCCTTGTAAGAAGATATGTTTTGGAAGTCAAATTCAGAATTTTTCGAACTATTTTCAGAAACTCGCAAACTAATTTTAGACTTTTTCAAGTGGATTTCAAAATTTTCCATTTCAAATTTAGACTTTTCCATTTCCAGTTCAGCATTTTTTCAATATTCTATTATAAAGCTTTATACCATATTTTTACCTCTGGATAAGGATAGAGCTGGGATTCTTTCTTTCTTCTTTGTTTGCTTTAATGAACCGGTTTGCGAATATAATGGACCAATGGCGCCCTCTAGAATGGAAAAGTGTCTGAAAGTAATAGCAACACCACAATTTAAAGTTCTTAATACTTGAGAAGTCGGTTATCAGTGGAAATTAATGAGGTTCTACATGAAACCGTTGAATTAATTGCAGTCACAAGTAGACGATTTTATATCTAGAAGTGATGAACACAATAGCAGCTTAAGGAGGATTATATTTTTTCCCAGACCGAATACCATGGTCCTTTAAAGGGGTGTTCACATGTGACACCTGAAGAGCCATCAGTTGGCCGACAGCTGTAAATTAGATGGGTTAGCCTGTTAGTTTTGTTTGTTGTTTTTTGTTCAGGCGGCCGGTGATCGAAAGAAAAGTTATTCGGCCAAGCGGCCGGAAATTTAGACTATGAGCGAGAATTTCATGTTTGTTTAGGTTGTGAGTGAGAATCTTATGAGCATCTTCATCGCTGGTAAACATTTTTTATAAATGCTCCCGCACAAAAATATCTGAAATTTGCATCGCGATGCCTCCCACGTCCAGAATTAAACTAATAATGTCGCTTAGCTTGCGGAACTGAATATCGCTGGCGGGCTTGCTCTGAACCAGACTTGCAAAATTTATATATCGAGTTAAAAGGCTCAAGTGAGTACAGTACAAGACCTTACTTGAGGAGATATGTTCATAATTTCACCTTCGTCATTGAAATCATCCTTGTTGGACAGAGCCACCATAGGAGACGAGAAGTGGATCTTTTAATACATACATACAGTAGTGGCATGTAGAAAGAAATCTTAAGTGCGTGTAAAACACATGCATAGAAAGGGAGGGGGCTCTAAATTCCTGCCGAATGAATATGTATCTGAAATAATTAAGGCTTTATTATTATTTCAAATAATTTAATCACTAGAAATTCGGCTTAGATAAAAAAATATTCTGCAAAAAGTAAGCCTGAAGCAAAATGGTTGAAAAAAATGTAAATCTTTTTCACTTATTTATACATCCACTTTTAGGCGTGCGAAAGCGCATCAAGTTTTCGCGGTCTGTTTTTGTTTTTTAGCCATAACTAGCGTATTCTGAAACGTGAGAAAAACAACTCATTATTGAAAAACTTTAAGTAATCATTAACGCTACATAATTCGGCGCCAATTCCTAGCAATTGTTATTAATTCAGCGACTGTTGCTAAAGGTCACCAAGGAATGCAAGAGCCATAATCCCGTAAAAAGAACATCACAAAGTTGTTGTTCGCGACTTCTAGCTACGTTGCTGCTAAAAATCAAGGAATAGTTCGCGGGATCCGAAAAGATTTAGGGGAAATTGCAATGATGGTGTTGCCCCTTATTACCATCCAGGATGAAAAGCTTCAGATCGCAGAAGACTCTTGAAATACCTATCGATCTGGTTTCGGAAAATAGCACACATCAAGCTCCCATGACTACTTCTGGATCAAAAAATTTCCTCACTTTCAAAGGTATCCAATCAATTAATTTTTCATTCTTCTACTGATGACGATTTTGGACGGTTGGTGAAAGTGAACTCGCTATGGCTTAAACTGTTCACCGCAAATTCCTTACAAAAGTGAAACAGCGCCTCAGCTAGTCTCCGTCCTGACAACGAAACTAAAACTATCAACAATTTTTACATGATAGATTCCATAAGGCTTCTTTCCAACATGACAAAGGCTCTCAAATTTAAGATTTCAAAAATTTTAATTTATAGGTGGAATCAAGTCCAGGGGTGGCATGACTGTTTGATTTAAATCCAATTGAGTCTGCGAGAAGGGATGGAGATAAGGTTATAGGATAGGAATGAAAAAAATGACAACAGACGGATTGTCCACATCAGTGGTTTTAATGTCGTTACGATGCTTAATAGTGAAAGCATCGGAAGATTACCCGACTAAGAATTAGATTCATGTTTTAATTTATTACAAAACAGCAAATTCGAAACTGAAAAGTTAAGTGAAACTTTGTTTTTGTATGGTCAAAGTTGGGGATATTTTTTACAAATAAGTTAAAAATAATTGTAATTCATTTTTTAAACTTTCTGCTCAACATACACGTTCTTCACAGAACACATTTTCGTATTTGTCACAAATGTTGAGTCCTTAGACAGAATTTCCATCTTTAGCGGTGAAGTTGGTCCGCCGGTTGGAATAGCAAATTGATTATGAAGTAGGAATTGTTGATAGACCTGACTTTAGTGAGGTTAGGTGCGTGCATCTCACAAGATCGTTGGTGACTATGTAGCCGTAGAAAAGGCAAAAATTCACTACAAATTCCGCGTTCAAAGAAGGGCCCTTATCAAAACTCAGCGATGCAAATGAGAATTTTTTATTCCTAAATAACCTTGACCTCTTAAACATGCTACATATGCAGGCATATTCAAATGCGAAATTATTGACCTTTTTCGTAGAAGACCTTTCCCTTCCCCTTCTTTCCTTTTCCTTTCCCCTTCTTTATGGCTTTAAGGTAAAAAAAGCATTGTAAATTGTAATTTCGTGTTAAGTTTAAGGGGGCCTCCTCATACTTTGAAAAGGGCCGGGGGCAATTTTTTTTCACAGAATATGCCCATGTGGTATCAAATGAAAGGGGAGTGACTGGCTGCTCAAAATGCGTGCAATGCATCCAAATTGAAAAAAATCACAATGAATGAAATCTAGGGCTCAAAATGCATGCCATTTCAATATCTGCGCAAAAAAAGTTAACAATAGCATATTGCTCTATTTTTAAAATTTACCCCCTTGCAAGATTTAACATCGGTATAAGCGATAATAATATAAGGCATAACTGTGAATGAAATTGAACTATAATTAACAAAGTTATGGCAGGTGAAAGTTTATTGCACTTCACGTAAGTGTATGGCACTGCATCATATAAAGTGAACTTATATGAACGACGGGGTCCATGGGGAAATGGAGTTTTTTTTAGTTATTTGGTTATCAGTATGAATTATTCGAGGCAGACATGTGTAAATGTATCCGCTAATTAAGTTTTCAGATAGTGTCCAAGAGGCTAAACATCTGTAGTACTAACGTCACATATTGTATTTACTTTAAGTACATACATGTATGTTATATATGCTTTTGTGCACAGAGTGAAGCGGAAATGCGTGAAGATGTGTTACTTGTCACTTGTTGCGATACTCAGAAAAAAGAGCTTATATATATAAATATTTGCAAAATGTAATATAATTAACGTAGAAGTAAGAGATTGGATCAGGTCCTTGAAGTGTATTAGAACACTTCATTGAAGACTGTAACTGTACACTACATGACACTATAGAAGGCTATGTGGTCAGCGTTGCGCTTCCTCGAGATTATTACCATGATTTGACTCAGTTATCCATTCACGAAAACAAATTCCGCTGCCACCAATGAGATTTGACCCGCTATCTTCCGCTATCACAGTCCGGATACTGACAACTGTATATAAACATGTCGGGAAACCGGCAACTTGACGCTTCAGGTATAAAAGGTTTTGTGTTTCCCTATGTGAGGAGCATAACATAGTTCTCCATTGGCTTATAGCATCGACCCGAGATATTTAAATCGCTCCGGTTTGGGCAGTTCTGCCATTGCCAGAACTGAGCGATTTAAATATCTGGAGGGGCAGGTCACTGCCATTGCAAGAACTCAACGATTTAAATATCTCGAGTGGATGGAGAACTGCGTAATGGAATTGCTTCACGCATTAACGCAATCTGGATGAAGTGGCATTCCACAACTGGTGTTCTTTGTGATCGACGTATCAGTGCACGTCCCAAATCTAAAATTTGCTGCAATGTCGTCCGTCTGCCGCTCTATATAGTTCTGAGTGTTGCCGACTATAAAAGACAATGAACGGAGTCTTGCGGTAATGGGGACGAAGATGTTGCTTTGCACGGGGGGCGTAACATGTTGCGATTACATCTGAAATGAGAATATCCACGATCGATATGGGTTTGCACCGATTGTGGAAAAACTGCAAGAGAGGCGTTTTCGGTGGTGTGGTCACGTAATTCACGCTAACGAGAGTTCACTTACCAATATTGGCCTGAACATCGGAGTCAATGGTAAGCAACCAAAAAGCCGGCCGATACAACGGTGACTTGATACGCTGCATGGGGATTTAAAGGCCTCGCGAGCATTTAATAAAATAAAATTACGAAACTGATCACGGCAAGCCGACCCTGCTTGTGAACGGGACAAAGTCTGAAGAAAAAGAAGCGTGAGGAGCGACAAGTGTACGACAGCTTTGTGTCACATAGCTAAAAATTCCATTGCCCTATATTTTTAAAAAAGCGATTTAAATAAATCATTTGATGGAAAGCCCTGTATTGATAATAGTCAACCTCATACGCTTCACACACTCAGTTTAATATTATTAGCAAATGCCAAGAATGTAAACTACATCAAATATAAAAAAGGCTGGGGAGAATTAGATTCTTTTTGAATCGAATTTTCATGTCATTCGAATGTCAATTATTCTCGTTAATTATGACGTCAGCATCTTATTTGTATGGCTTAGGATGCTGTTAATTCGCACCAAATTGATAAGTTTGAACTGCTTCCCACTAATAATTGGATTTTCATGAAACTGCACATGTGTATGCACGAGGCCGTCCTCTATGTCGGTGCAAAATACACCATACACCTAGGATGAACTTAAGGAGTTTTTTTAGTCAATTTCTAATAGTTGACAATATACTATTAGTAAATTTATTTGAGCAGATACCGGAATGGGACATCTCTCGAAGATTAGATTTCACATAAGTGTTTTGCGCAAAACCTTAAAAAGGGCTGCAGGTAAGTAGGTGGTTCATAAATGTGACTAATATTTCACGTGAATTAATCAATTATTCCCGTTAATTATGACGTCAGCACTTTATTTGCATGGCTTTGGAAGCAGTTAATTCGCGCAATTGCTAAGTTTGAACTGCTATAACTTTGGCGTGAAAAGCCACATTTCCATGAAATTTAGCACGTATATACGAAATATTGTTCTCTATGCTGGTACGAAATTCGGAAGTCCTAGGATGAATTTTTTTTTCAGGAAATTTCTACAAGTTAGTAACATATTATTAGTAAGTTTATTTGAGCAGATATCGGAATGGGACGTATTTTGAGGCCTAGATTTCGTCTAAGCGCACCACCCTAATGGATTTTTCGGATTTTTAGGTTGGGTAGTTTCCGAGAATTAGTCGTGTCTCACTTTAAGTCCGTATATTTTGACTCGTTGCTCACGCATTTTGCAATTCACGCCAAAACTAATGTCAGTTTCGAAAACTACAAATCGATACCGAATGCAGCGTCTATCCGACAAATTCACTTTATTATAAACATAAATATTCACATACGCTTTTAGCTGCATTTCCTAGGAAAAGTGCTGTTAATGGTACATTCGCACAAAGATCTACACACTCATACTATAGTTTTGCAATGACAACTATGGAGGAAGAGGTTTAATAATCACTTTGTTTCCAACTACATACAATTATATAATTATTATAAAATAGGATTAGGGTTACGGGAGATTTCATGGTTGATGGGCTTTGGTGAAAATTTCAAAGAAAAATTTATTTGATCATTTGAAGGATGTTAGTCTTTTAGTATTATGAAGTGCAGAAAAATTGAAAAGAAACAACTACGATTCCCATTTCGGAAACTATCAGATTATACAGTTGTAAATAACTAATTCAATTAACTTTGTCATCTTTCTATTCGCGAGTACGTTAACTCTAACTTCTTGCAGAAGTTAAATTGGATAACCCATCTTTAAAGGAAGCAATTCCTACTTTAGTAAGGAGATTGTCCGTTTCCCGGCGTAAAACTGGGTCTCTAAAAGATACGTGGTCTCCCCATAATTAAATTGTATTGCTTTCAACATCTATGTTAAAGCATCAGCGTACTCTTCTCTACTTGGGCACAATAATAATCCTCACGAGCCAAGCATCTGGCGTCACTATACTATACAGGCATTTAAGAACTGTACGATAATTTATTCTACACTGTATTTTTCTCCTTATTGTAACGGCCATGGCATCATAGAAGGATGCAAAATTTTCTTTCTTATCCCATAACATACCGATCCATATAAAAGACAACAGGAACTTGTTTGTAATAAAGTTTGAATCAAAAACGTCTGAACCAATAAAATTCTTCCTGTATAGGATGCTGTTCCATGCTATGTATTGCCATGGTCGGAAGTACTAGCCTGATGACAGTTCCTTGTTTATAATCTTACGGATATCTAAGATCATATACATGATAGATCATACTGTAGTTTCCCATAATGGTTTTCTTATGTACATATATATTTCAGCCAATGTTGCACCGTGGACCCCTGGACCCTGTTTGGCTTGATTTCCTTTCGATAATCTGCCCCTTTGTCGTACATACACCATAATAAAATAATTTTTATTTTAACTCAAAAAAGTTTCCTCCGTCCTTCGTAGAGTATCCATTTTCCAAGTTCAAAATATTCCAAAATGACGAAGTTGGTCTTGCCTTAGCTATGTAGTAAGTTTCCAATTGTGTTCCCTTAAGTTGTTGCAAAACATTATAAGAGGGGATTATTCTAATATTCTTGAATCAAGCGCCTAAAGATACTATATTTCATTTTTTACAGTAAAAGCAATTATCAAGTCAGACAATTTTGGGGATCTTCTTTTCAAGGGCAGAACCACCATAGTAATTATACAAATTCCGAAATTTGATAATTATAATATCTAAATGGGTCTTTCTGCTAAAAGTGCCTGGTAAATACTAGATACCATGGAATTTGTAGTGGACATAAGTAGTTAGCACTACATTTTCGTCTTAATATTGAACGACTTCAATTTCTGACTGGAGTTTACGAGCTGACATTGGTGCACAATGGTTTACCATAGAATGTTAATGCAGTTGAATGAAATGAAAAATACATACTTTGTAGACTGGTTTTCCAGAAACACATCAAGCCAGTACACTCATGAACTTGGTGACGCAATTCTCCAAAAAACTTTCCACAATAAACTCAAAATCACAGATATTTATGCACAGAATATCAAATATAATTTGTAAGTACTACCGAACAATACACCATTCAATTGCTGCTTCAGGGCCCTCCCAATAGGTACCGCGATTTCCACTAAACTACTGACACTCCCGGTTCCGGCAGTAACGCTAAACACACTGAATCTGTATAAAAAGCTCGTCACTCTAAAAAAACAATAAAAAGCCACCCCATTAATATGTTGTTTACGAAAATGGATAAAGCTAGCGAATGAGTTCAAGATCAATTCTGCGAAACTTTTTCATTGTGTAATATGTTTTTAGTGGGCCACAACGAAATCGAGTTAGATACGTACGCTAAACGCCGTCGCGCCTGAAAAAAAATCGAAGACTAACCCAATCACTTAACTCAATAATGTGATGCGAGATGCGAGGTTTGAATTATAATTTAATTTGATGGAAATCTCTTCTCAAGCCGACTCAAACTAGCAGCCGTTGACGAATACCGGTTTCCCGAGTCGGTGTCGCGATCCGGAACGCCATCAGAAACAAACTAATCATATGTAAACTGGGAATGAAAAGCCGACATATATAGGTAGTATAGTAACAACAGCCAGAAGCCTTATCACGATAACAACCAGCTATCAAACATATAAACACCTACAGAGTCACTGGCGCGAGCGGTGACGTTCCATCTGGAAAAAGTTAGCGCATTGAGGCTCTCCGCCAGCAACTGCGGAAACTATCTGTATAACATAGATTTTTCCACCTACAACTGGGATATGATTACCTCTTCATCATCTGGGACTAACTGCCTCAAATTTTGTGAAGAAAATGGATTCGTTCTTGCAGCATTCCTTAAGAAAAGCGCAGATTCTATGGAAGAAGGCATAAGATACTTTCAGTTGAATATAGAAGTGCGATACCTACGGGTTACGAGGCTCTGTTCGCCACCTAGCTACCTTGTAAATCTACAATTGTGGTAGGTATTTCATAATCGACACTTATTCAGTGCCCCGCACCTGCAACACGTGTGAAACTGACCAAAATTTTTGAATTCCATTTGACGAGAGTGCTTAAGTACAATGGACACACTCATACGCGTATCTACCATACTGCAAAAGATTGCGTGAAGTATCTTATCTCACGCTTTGCACGTCACGCATGGGGGATGTAGACTTTGATCAGATGCTGATTGATATATGACACCAAGAAGATTCCGATATGAAAGTAGAGCATGAAACGAGTTGCTAAGAGAAAAGTCATCTAACTGTACAGGACGTAATCGACGAGTTACGTACTACAGTAGCTTCTCGAGCCGGCGCGACATTGCATTAAAGCAATAAATATCGTATCTAAATATGTCACGATTATAATAGTGGAGAGCGATCCGTACTGGTGGAGCAGTCGGGGTGTGCCTACTTTCAAGCTTTATCATGCATGAGTCGTGCTTGGGGAAAATAATTTCAAGTTCAATGAAATGTACAAGGTCAAATCTAATTTTCATCTATATTTTTATCTAGCTGCGAAAAGTACGCTTACCAACGAAACGATAACCTGTTTCAGTGAATATTAATTAGGTTTCACTTTCCAAGAAACATATAAAACTACAAAATTCGTTTTTTTTCCTAAGTTTGTCTATATTTAGTGATGCGGCAACGAAGTACTTGCAAGGAATTCGACGCAAAGGATGCCTATTTTCATGAGCTATTCTATAGAAGGTTTTTATCACCTAAAGTGGAAATGTTGAAAGAGGAAAAAGAATTCCCTAAAAGTAAACATAAAGCTGATGGCCAGGCAAAATGGTACTATGGACAGTACAACAATATCTCACCATCAAAATAGAGAGGTATTAAACGCATGAAAGTAATGGAGACAAATATAGCCTCGTGTTTAGGATTGAGAATACATACAATACAAGGTCATTAAAAGGTGTAGAAAGATGAAGGCTAGCGACTCACAAATTCCGAAATTTTCCTACTGTCGAAACGTCAACCACCCCTCGGATAGCAACTAACCCCACCGCAGCGACTTTTGGCTGTTGACAACGGATTATGGTTAGTTTCTGGACGTTCCTGGACAACGTTATCGAGGGTCTCCAGAATGCTCGCTTTCTGCAACTCGAACGAGAATTCCAACGATATAAGCTTGACTTTCTGGGCCTAAGTGAAGTAAGATGGTGGGGTATACTTCTCTTCTATTGTGATACTGCGCTTTTGAACTTTGGAAACCCCAATGGAAGTAACGTGAATCCAGAATCGGCAATCGGTGGGTGCGATCGTCGTGAGTGCGCGATCTCCTTACCTCGAGTTTGAATCTCGGCCGCTTTGGATGTTTGTGTTCGTATTTATCCTGCAGCTGTAGGCTTATCACCTGCACAGCATCAAGTGTGATGATAATAAAACTGAATCACAGTCTCATTGAACCTGTGTCTATGTGCCCTATACTCCTGACCAGAATGAAATGAGCTCTCTTGATTTGGGAGTGTGCTTCTGATAGGATTGGAATTGGGATAGGCAGAATTCTACAAGACCTTCAGACCTTTCCACAATGTGGGAATATACTTCTCAAAATTGAAAGACCAGAAGGCGATCCTTGACCAATTCAATGTGGGTTACAACACATCATGCAAATGAAAAACCAAAGAGGAATGTGAGGCTATTTGTATTCGTAGGAACAACAAAACGATTCCTGAAGAATAGGATCGCTGGCCACACAATTCCTTAATAAAAACTATATACCTCTTTTCCATGAGGTCAAGATACAAGCCAAGGAGCGCTACTCTAAAAAGGTATCAATAATGTAATGGTTCATTCTAGAGAAAATTACACGAAGGAGGGCACACTAAGATTCCATTACTGAATTACAAATTCGATATGTCATCTAGGTAGAGTCACTACCTGTAAATATCAAATAAATAAATAAACAAGTCGGAATACCGGAAGCTGGCGCTTCGGGTGTAAAGATTTTGCGTTCATCTTATGTCAGAAACTTTCTACACACAGTTTTCAATTTGTACATGACTAAAAACCCAAAAATTCCTTCATATTTTTTTAAACTACAAGAAATACGTACATATTACGGACGAAGATATTATGCTCACGCTAAACAAACAAACATTGCTTATTACCAAATACTGTATTCTATATGCATGTATCGTTGATTATTCACGACTTTTTGCTTTACTTCGTGCATAAAACATATAAAGAATGTATATTGAATAACGCTGGTTCAATGAAGAAATATATCTCTCTGAATTAGGCATCACCCCAAAGCTTCATTTACATATACATATAAATACATGCATATGGCTGGCTGGAGTATTTGATATCGATATATAAATCATTAAAAATTAAAACGTTCACGTGAGCTCAATTTGTTGTGACATTGACGAATGTTATGATGACGTCACACACGCTTTAGATTGCACGAAATTCACACAAAATGTAAAAATTTCACTCTCTATAACTTTGTTAATAATAGTTGGATTTCCTTCAAACTTGTTTTTTTTTAATCACTCAAATACTTTTTTTCGTGGACGACCTATCCACTTCGTCCCTTTAAATTTGTTTGGGTCAACCTCAAGAAGAAATAGTGGTCATGTTGTTTGAAATCGATCGACTACACAAAATCTTCCTGTCGTGGCTCGGCCAGTGTCCACCTCTACTATAGTGAAACCAGAATATGACTGTCAAGATAATTTAGAAGTTCGAAGGCGTAAACATCCACGCATTCAAATGGGACATTTTCAACTCCTGTCTGGGAGACGAAAATCTTTGTTTAAACTCTGAATTAATCTTTCTTTTTGCCCTTCAATTTAATCTGCTTATTATTGCCTCCGTCCAGTTTTAAGGTTTCGTGGAAAACGAGATCTTATTGAAATTGGTTTATTGTCTGTCTGTCCGCCCGTCTGCTGCACCGGTTTCTTCGGAAACTGCAAAGTGGTATTAGGGTCACTTTCCAGGGTTGATGAGGATCCCTGAATGAGATTATTTAAAAATTGCGTTGCACTTCCAGATACGAATGTATAGGCTCCGATCCGGAGGCAGACTCAACGTTCTTTCTACGGCCTTATACTAAGTTGCCCAAAGATGTGCAGAAAATGCTTAGGAAATTCTGGAAAAACGACGGTCCGCTCCAAAGTTTGTGCATGTTTATTCTGACCATCTTCATAGATAGAATGGTTTAATTAAGTGCACACAGTCCATCTTGACTGTGTCTCTCTTACAGTCTTATGGGTTTCTTAATCGCTCACCCAGTTAACTAGAGATTCTCTCTCTCAAGTAAAGTTGGGAACAATTTTTAATTGAAAATTTATGATTTAGAATAAAACCTAAACTACTATGTTACTATGATAAATTTCGTTCCCTATAAAGTTGTTTCACATTTGCCTTCGAAAGGAACCATATAATACCGCTGCTATAAATCCCAGGACAGAAAGTCACACAATGAAAAATATATCATGTCCTTTGTTAGAATAGGAATAGTAGAATAAATGTCTACGTTTCCAAACACTGAGCGACTGCATAAGGCAATAAAAGTTGCCTGGCGTTAATGGTGATGAGTAAGGTTTGTTGGATTTGAGGCATACCACGCTTTGATCATATCCAAAATTAGGACCTCCGCGATCAAGGGACGTCTTTAATGGTACGATCATGTAATTCGCATTGATGATAACTTGTTAGCTGAGGTTGTTTTGAATATCCATACCGACCAAAACATAGATGGCTTGAAACGTTAGATAATGATTTGAGAATTCTTGGAATATATCACTGCCAAGCTCCAGGCTGGGGCAAATGGAACTGAGACTGATAGTTTCTATGTCAATCGGAAAAGGATGTTTTCAGGTTATTATGGTTAATTCTTCTCAAAGTGGCGCCGCTAGCCAACAGCAATCACATCTGTAGGAACTCGCAACTCATCCACAAAAAAAATGCATGTTTGCTTGAGAGATGTGGATCATGGTGCTTGACTTTTCACTTTCTGCCTTCTTTGGAGACCTGACAACGCACCCGCGAGCATGACCCATATCTTCTTTCTGCAGACCACGGTCTTTGCAAAGGACAGAGCACTTTGGCGATTGATATAAGCTTGACATTTTGAGACTAAGCGAAGTAAGATGGTAGGACTCTAGGGAGTACTCCTCCCCCTCTTGCGGCCCCTTTATGATCTCCTCATTCCCCCCGTTTCGCAAACGGCTTCAAAGCTAGAACTCGTCTTATTAATCGAGACCCTTCATTCGATACAACAGATATCTATGTTTATTCGATGAAAAAAATGTGGTCAGTGCAATAGCCAAATCCGTAGAAAGTTTCAACAACGGATTTTTTTTTAAATTTAAAAAAGTCTTGAACTTAGTCTTAATCTGTAGTTATATCACATGTACTATTTTTTAATTTTCTAGCAAAGGAACTAAACACTATCTGAATCTTCAATGCGTTGGTTGCCTTTGAAACCGAAATCTGTTTTTGGATACGAAAACTTGTTACACCTACGAAATCTAAACATTTCGAACATATGTTGCGATGTTCATTCACCGAAATTTGGATGAATATCTACGGCGCATATGCACATCCTGTAGCATACATTATTCACATATATACTATGACAAGATGTTTATACAAAGTATATATTGCATAAAATAGATGTTCAAGTTCATCCTCCTAAAAGTATAATAGAGTTCAGAGGGACTTAAACGTTGTAGAATCAAAACGAATTTAGATGTCGATATGAAATTTTGAAAGGGCATTATTGAGCTGCTATTCCATTAAAATATTGAAGGGGATTTCAACCTTTTTAAAATTTGTTTTTGGCAGTAAAAATAAGTGTAATCTTTTCATATGTTATTATTGAGTTCTTGAATTATGATACAACATTTTTAGTTGACGAATTTGATGATCATTTGTATTTTTACGGTCAAAGTGGGTTCCTCTAAAAAAAATGGGTTCCTGCTGGGATCTCCTCCCACGTCTCCATTCTTTGAAAATTGAAACCAAAAATTCAAACGTTTTCTTATTGTGCGTAGTTGCGGAATTGCAAGGCAAAACCTCCAAAAATCACCACAAGTTCTCATACAAAATCCAGAATAAAATTAAAAATATATTAACCAAAATGACATAATCGTGGTTCGGACCAGAAATACTGATCTATAGAATAATGTGTGAAAATTTCGGCACGATCGGTTGAACAGAATTTTAGTTGTGCTTTCTACCAGTTAAAAAAATGTTCCTTTGTGAAAAATACGTTTAAGGTTTTCGTTTTATATACACGTCAACATGACTTGTGCTCTTTTATTTCTGTAATATGGACGGAAATCTCTGGAGTATATTCCCAATATATTTTGCTTTCAAAATATATAGAAAAGAAAAAATCAATTTCAGGAAACTGTCACATAGGAAATCCACTTAAGATATAAAATGGAAAAAATGTTCTCCAACGCTACTTCTACATTGAGCCTACACTAACCTTTTAAATTTCGTTATAGATGGGCTCAATTCTTAGCCTGATTTTTAAGGTTTTGTGTAAAACGCACTTTTCTCCAAACGGCTAAACCGATCCGAATGAAATTTGGTGGATAGCTGGGAGCTATGAAATCCCACGCATACAGTGAGTGACATAAATTAAGGTGGAGTTTAAAGGGGGGCTCCCCATACATGCAAAGGTATCAACTGAAAGGTCCCGATTTGTACTTCCTGAAACTGACATTAGTTTTGGCAAAGTGCGCGAGTAAGGAGTCAAAATGTACACACTTAAAGTGGGACAGGTTTCATTTTCGGAAACTAACCAACCCAACAATCTGAGAAAAATCAGGATGGTGCGCTTAGATGAAATATATGCCTCAAAACATGTCCCATACCGATATCTGTTCAAATAAACTTATTAATAGTATATTACCAACTTTTAGAAATTTACTGAAAAAACAACTTTTGGAAATCCGACTATTAGTGCCAACGTTATAGCAGTTCAAACTTATCAATTTCCTGCGAATTTACCGCATCCTAAGCCATACAAATAAGATGCTGACGTCATAATTAATGAGAATAATTGGCATTCCAATGAAATATTAAAATTCCATTCATGAACAATCTGCTTCTTCCTAGCCCTTTTTAAGGTGTTGTGTGAAACAAAACCTTATTAAAATCAAGTCGGTGTCTGTCTGTCCGTCTGTCCGTCTGTCTATCACACCCGATGTATTCGGAAACGGCTAGACCGATTGCCATGAAAATTGGTAAGAGTATGTAATCTGGTGTTCCCTTTACACGCAGTAAGTGGCTCCATTTTGTGTTAAGTTTAAGGGGGGCTCCCCATATATGTGAATGGAGGGTGCAGATCTTTTTTTCACACACAAATGAAAGGTCTCAATTAGTACATTTCGAAACTGGTTCAAGATTTGATATTGGGTGAAACGTAGGGGAGTGAGGGCTCAAAATTTGACCATTAAAAAGTGTAACAGGTCTCGTTCTCAGAACTTATCCAATCGAAAAATCTGAAAAAAATCACAATGATCTCTACGACATCTAGGCCTCAAAATATATCCGGTTGCGATATCTGCAAAACTAAAGTTAATAATAGTATATTTCCACATATTAGAAATTTACCAGGCACCCCCCTTATGTTCATCATAGAAGTGGGAAATTTGGCATGCGTATAATGAAGAACATTATGCACAATTTGGTCAAGTTTGAAGAAAATCCAATTATTATTAACAAAGTTATAGGGGGTAAAACTTTACAATTTTTTTGTAAATTTCTTGCACTTTACAACCTGCATCACGTCATCATCACGTATCAATTCGTCAATACCACAACAAAATGAGTTCTTATAGATAGGGTTGCGAAGAATTATTTTGTTTTAGTTTCTTAGTCATTTGTATATGAATATCAATTACTCCAACCAGACATGTGTGTATCGAGGTATATAGTATATGCGTGCTAATGAACTTTGCGGGTAGTGCCTAATTCAGATAGATATAAGAAGTAAATCGGAAATATGGGTAAGATCAGTTTATATATGTGCATATATGTGTACAGTATTCAGAAATAGGCAGTTTGTTTGTTTAGGGTGAGTGTAATATCTATCGGTGTAATATGTACGTATGTCTCGTAGTTTGGAAAAATATGAAGGAATATGTTGGATTTGTAGCTATATACAGATAGAAAAATGTGCGCTGAAATTTCTTACATAAGATGAACACAAAACCTTTATACTCAAAGCGCGAGTTTCCGGTATTCCGACTTGTTTGTATCTGTTGCAGGTTAAATTCTTCGCATTAGCTAATAATATTAAACTCAGAGTCTGAAGCGTATGAGGTTGACTAATTGCAATACTGGGCTTTCTATCAAACGATTTATTTTTAACTATGTGACACGGAGCTGTCATGCACTCGACGCTCCTCGCATCTTCTTCTTTTTCTTCAGCATTTGTCCCGTTCACAAGCGGGGTCCGTTCGTCGTGATCGGTTTCGCCATTTTATTTTATCAAACGCCTAATCTGGATGTAATCGCGAGGCGTAAATCCCCATCCAGCGTATCAAGCCACCGTTGTTTCGGCTAGCATTTTGGTCGTTTAACGTTGATTTCGATGTTCACATCAATATTGCCAAGTGAATTCTCGTTAACGCTAATTACTTGGCCATACCAGTGGAAACGCCTCACTCGCAGTTTTCCCATGATTGGTGCAACCCCATATCGATCGCAGATATCCTCATTTCTGATGTGATCCAAACGGGTCACGCCACCAGTTCAGTGCAACATTTTCGTCTCCATTACCGCAAAACGCCATTCAATGTCTTTTATACTCGGCCAACACTCGAAACTGTAGAGAGCGGCAGACGGACGACATTGCGGTAAAACTTTAAATTTGAGACGTTCGCTGGTACGTCGAACACAATGAACACCAGTTGTGGAATGCCGCTTCATTCAGGTTGCGTGAAGCCATTTCATATGCAATACTCCATTGGCTGATAGCATTGACGCGGGATATTTAATTCGCTCAGTGCTGGGCAGGTCACTGTAGCTGACAGCACTGAGCAATTTAAATATCTCCAGTTAATGCTATCAGCTAATGGAGAACTGCGGATTTGTTATTTATGATCTTAGTTAATATAACGAACAAAATCGAAGATCTCATATGTGGTATATGCTTATCTGATCTACTTCATTATTATTATTTTTTTTTTAGAAAAAGAGGCCTATGTCATTATGAAAGAAACTCTATTGCACAGCTCTCGACATTTTTCATATATTACTAAATAATATCGTTCACAGTATCCGAGATCGCAAAAATCTTCAAAGTTTTGGTGGATATCAGTTTCAACTAATGGCACCGGATTTCGTCTGTTTTCTTAATTTTAAGATGCACTTAGGATATATATTATAGATATACCGACGCACAGCAAAGATAAGAACCGCCAACGTACATACGTATATCGGTCATAAAATGTAGATTATGTCTGTATAAGAGTGTATTTCAAGATGACCAAAATCAAGGCACTATATTTATCGATTTAAGTCCAGGAGAATGCCAAGACCAACCGAAGTCAGTTTCTACCGGCTAAGTTTATTTATAAATTGGTAAAATTTATCCAATTTTTATTTTATCCAGTCAATCCCCTGTGAAACCGCGAACTTTGTCACTGCATTGCGAGTGGGTCAAAATTATTACAAAAGAGGCAACAGCGTTTATCAGGCAGCGCATATAGTTCTGTACTTACCAAAAATTGGAGAACCAAGAGACCAAAATGTTGTTTGTTCGCAGCATCTACACCAATCTATTCATTCGCTTGCTTTAATCCAGGACAAATAAATTACGGACGTATTTTTTTAGAGAAAACAAACCGATATTAAATAAAAGAAACTTGGCAGATAATTAAACTTTCTTCACGAAAACTTGAATTGCTGTATTTGCATCACACTTTGCAGTGGGAAACTGTTCTTAATTAAGATTCCCATATGATACTACACAACAGATATGTAAGTTTCTATCTTTTATCTTATCTTGAGAGTTCGTTCTTGAGCAAACAAAGCGTTAATTCTATTTCAGAGATGTTTTATATGCATTTTCATGAAAAAGTTTAAAACTTTTCTAGCTTAGTACTGAATGGAAACTCACATTTTCACCTACTCTTCTGGATAATCTTCCAGTTAAATATACTTTCTTATAGCAAATTGCATTTTCATCACATCGACATAAACATAAATCCGGAAACAGACAGTGAACACCACAGCATCACGTGTAACATTCAAATACGACCAAAACGTCGGATAAGTACGTATCTTTCTGTATGGAACACCGACGGACCGGCACGTATACAGTTCATGGGAGATAAATCGAATCCGATGATATCACAACGCGTTAATTCTAATTACTAAAATTGAATATGAATGCGATCTTGCTTTTCTATCTGAAGACGATCGCAGCAGAAGCTATTTTTACTATTTGTTAGGGTTGGTTGATGCTTGTGAGGTATCGATTGTTAGATTTCTGTGAGCGTAGTATTACTGCATGGGAAAATGCAAATTTCACATCCCTCATTTCTCCTCAAAATTGAAAGAAGAAACTAAAGAAAATAAAAGTATTATCGACTCGAAAGTAAAATTGCCTACGTACCATAGTGTAATCCAGCTAAATTGGTGCAAATTTCTTCATTTAAAACAATCTGTGAAATTTTCTAAACAATTTGGAGATCCGTTCCACCGGTGACTGAACATAATGAATAGTGGCTCCATATGTCATGACCATAGCAGATCTTTCGGGTACTGTAGGTTTGTTAAGCAAGTAAAAATATTGTTAAGAACTCGGGGGGTCGCAGTATCAACAAGTGGAGGTACCGAATTGGCTATAATTGACTTCGTTGGAGGGGTTACAATATAAGAATAATTCGAATTTTGGGAAATCAAGTCTTCCCTTATTGAGGAGGATAGAAGACCATCTAACTGGCAAGAAAGTACTACAGCTCCAATATGTAAAGAAAAAGGTAGTCCAAGAGAGAATTACCGGCCGATCCGGTTACTGCCCCATAACATCAAGATATTTGAAGACATTCTTGACAACCGTATTCGTTACTTCGTTCAAATAAATAAGCCAGGTTTGTCAGGAAATATCGAACTAATGACGCAATACACGCTGCGCGGTTACTCATGGAAAAACACCATGAGGAACACCGCCCTCTTTACATTGCATTGTGTCACGCGAACTCAGCTGGTATACTCTACGACAACACCTAGTACCAAAAGAACTTGTGCACTGGGTTAAATTTTTCCATTACGATCCGAAAAGTATAATTCGAAGTGTAGTGGATGTATCGAAACAGCTTTTTGTCTCCGTCAGTGTTCATCAAAGAAACAGCCTCTCACCACTTGTCTTTGTTCTTATTATGTTACGTTATATACGTTATACGTTACATTCAACGTCCAGCACCCTATACATTGCCATAAGCAAATGATGTTTTTCTAGCGTCTCAAAGGATCTCGAGCAACTCGTTCTTAATATACTTACGTACTGACGCCAATCCGGCAACCAGCTGTACCATTTCGTGTTGTGTCTATGGGGTGGTTCCCCATATTTGCGAGGGGGAAGGGGAGCTGATCAAATTTGTTTTCACAGTATAAGGTCAGGTGCGGTATTTAACTATTTAACCAATTTGCTTAAAATATGTTACAATAATTAGTTAAATTACAATTATATACATTAATACAAGTCAATTAATTTATGAGAATGCCAACCGAGAAGCAAAGAAAGCGATCGCTGTCACTCGGGCGGACCATTACAAAAATCTTTACGATATACTGGACAGTCGGGATGGCGAAAGAAATCTGTATCGACTTCCAAAAGCCGAAACGAACGCACAGAGGATATCGAACACTTCTGTTGCGTTAATCACAGGAACGGCATTTTGCTTACTAACCGTCGAGCCGCAACGGATAGATGGTGAAAATACTTCGAGCAGATTTAATCTGAAGAATTTGCTCATCCTCTACTTCCACAATCATTGCCGACATTTGGAGCAGTTCCACCTGTCAGCGAAGTTGAGGAAGCAATAAAACGAATGAAATCGGGGAAAGCCACAGGATCTCACGACACGCATCTGAGCTCTAGAAAGCAAAGAGCTGGGATCCAACACTGTGGCTCAGTGAATTCTTTAATCAGGTTATTCAGAAAGGTAGAACACCATCTGACTGATTTTGATAGAGCCAAATGCCGAAAGCGATCACGACCAACCGACCCCGATGGTGAACGGGACAAAAGCCGAAGAAAAAGAAGAAGAAGAATTAATTTTGTAAGTGAATTCAATTACCAATTGCTCTGTCTATCCAACAGCTGGCTGCAGACTGTCATCCAGATACCGACAAGTAGGCGAGCTGCTCAGGCTGATGTATTTTGAGTTACTCAGTGATGGTGAGTTGTGCTGCGCTTGCTTTTGTGTCGAGCTAGGGTGAATCTCCATTATATCACTCACACAGCACCTTCACAGTATTACATGAAAGGGCTCAATTAGTACTTTTGCAATTTGGAATTTTCGATATTGGGTGAAACAGCTGAAAGATGAAACAGGTCTCGTTTTCAGAATCAGTTCAACCGACACATCTGCAAAAAAAACTCAATAGTGCATCTATACAAAACATCATACATCCCATTACGATATTTGAATATTTTCAAAGCATTCCAACTATTATTAACAAAGTTAAATAAAGTCAAAGGTTTGTATCTTCCGAGAATTTATGGCACTCTAAGACGTGTAAGACATCATCATCGTATAAAGGGAGCTCATATGGACGGCGGAGCTGGAGTTTGGAGACAAATCAAGGAATTTAAAAAATGTTCTCACACAAGATGAACATAAATCCTTTAGGTTCCGGTAATCCGACTTGTTTGTATCTGTTTTAGATAAATTTCTTCGCAATTGGTAATATTTTTTTTTAAAGAGTTGGAAATCTTTAAAAGACCAACATTAGGGTTCATGGTTTCTGAGAATGTGGGATTTTTACCCAATAAAACCACCTCCCGCCTGTGGTCCACCCAAACACTTTGACTGGCTTCGGTTAGGAGCTGGCTGTTCCTCAGTGGGTTATATCTTTAGACATCTTTAAATTAGCAAAGCGCTTGGCTTTACTCTTTTCCGTCGTCTCAATATATTAGCAATATTAATCAAATTTCGGGCTTGGTTATTTTCATGTGCTCGCTGTCGGTGGCTGTACTTTTAGGCCCCTATGCGCATGCTCATAACGAATGAACCAGGAAACGTGTACTATGGTTCTAAGCACTTTAGTGTGGAACCTTTGAATGATTTTCCGGTGCAATTTTTATGGCACATCTCTAGAACTGGATGCCGCACGCTCACATGGGTCTTAGAATCTGCTTATTATTTGTCAGCTTGTTGTCCATGCTCAGCTGGGAATTCCTTCCCAATAGTCAGTACATCTGTCTGTATCTGGCATTTTGTTCATCCTTCTTTCTTAGAATGTGTGATTCCTGAGCTTAGCATAGATTGTAATACCGTTTATGATGACTTTATCCTGATTCTCTTTTTTATTTGAGCAGCTAATGTACATTGATTTGCTCTCGTCTAATTTTATTTTTCATTTCCGTGTCCGTGTCCGGATAGCTGAGTGGTTAGAGCACAAGGCTGTCGTACGGAAGGTCATGGTTCAAATCTCGCTGGCGGCAGTGGGATTTGTATCGTGATTTCACGTTGGATACCAGTCGACTCAGCTGTGAATGAGTACCTGAGTCAAATCAAGGTAATAATCTCGGGCGAGCGTAATCCTGACAACATTCCTCCTACAGTGTACTGTAGTGTACCGTTACGGTCTTGAATGAAGTGCTCTAACCATTGCCTCCTTATCTGGTTTGCGGACCATTATAACTTCGGCCGTTTTTCATTGGCACGAGACGTATTTTAATCTGAAAGCATTAATTATTTTTAGTAATTATTTTTAATAATTTTATTCTTAACAACCCGCGCACGGTACCAATAGAGCCTATTTCAGCTTACAAAAACTGTTTCACTCGAAACGCCCCTCCATAAATCTTACCAGTTCTGTATTCCTCGGAGACCTGCGTTCTTAGCGAAAAAAATTGCGATCTCTTTGCCGCGAAGAATATTTGTCCCCCTACATCAGGTTAGACAATTCCGTGGCACACATAACGACGAAATCTATGAGGGATACCATGATCGTAAGATTGTGGATAAAATCCGGCTCAATAGGTTACGGTGGCGTATGGATGAGGATAATCCAGCCCGAATAGTCTATAAGGGCAATATCTATGGTAGAAAAAGAAGACGAGGGAGACCATACCTGAGATGGAGCGCTGGTGTAGGTCAGAACGTCAGACAGCATTTAGGGGTATCGAATTGGTGGACCCCGCCTCAAAAGCGGGGTATCTGGAGTTCCTTATTAAGGCAGGCGTAGACTGGATACCGGTTGTTGCGCCGTTGATGATGAATAATTTGATTATACCCTTTTCCAGTAATTCTTTTAGTATTCTCCTTGTAATAAATTCATAGCCAGAAGCTTCATTAGGAGGTTCATTTGTTTTAATTTCTGTCTTCACCTAATTTAGTTTTACACGTTGTATTAGGTATCGGTTCACTTTTCTAGCTGGGGTTAAGCATGTAAACGCTTATGAATCTACAGGCTGGAAAGTATTTCGTAGATGCTTCGCGAAAAAATCTACCTTGTGCTGTGCAGAATGAACCCATTGCCCGTTTTCCTATTTAATACATGGGTGGAATTTGTTGTCTGAGTCTTCTTAGATCTTTCGCGACCTCCAACAAAGAGTAGCCTGCATCTTTTTGTGCTGTAAGATTTGAGATATATCTGTTGAATGACTCGTCTCTATATTTGTTACTTAAGGCCTATAGCTTATTTGCCAGAAAATTTAGGGTTTTTTCCCTTTCCATTGTGCAGTTTCTTTGCATAGTTTGCGAGCTCTACGTTTCTCTGCAGTTAGTTCCTTAACCTCTGCAGAACAGTCAGTAAATTTTTTAGGAGTATTTTTCCAGGTCGCCCCTTCATTGTTAGCAGTTGATAAGCAGTGTTGATTTGATCATTTAAGCAAACGTTCTCCTGGATGTGTTTTTTGAAAACTGGCCACTTTGTTCGTCTATTAATCCGTCTGGGATAGTCTTTTCTCCTCCCTTTCTCGCTGACCAGGCGAGTGATCAGACATTACGTTTTCATTATTCAAAACATAGGTGTATTCGTCTGAGATTCTCTTAGTTACGAAGAAATCAAAGACATCGGATGCTTTTGTTACGTCAGTCGCCCATGTAGGCTTGCCGCTGGAATGGAAATTGCACTTTTGTGCTCTTGCTGCTTCAAAATAATGTTCTGCCTATTGTTAACCTAGATCCCCAAAATCCATTTTTAAGGTTTTGTGTAAACACAAAACCTTATCAAAATCGGTTTACTGTCTGTCTGTCTGTCTGTCTGTCTGTCTGTCCGTCACACGCATTTTTCTCGGAGACGGTTATAGCGATTGAGACCAAATTTGGCAGAAAGGTGGGAACTGTGAACGCTCACGCATACAGTGAATTACATCCTCTTATGTCGAATTTAAGGGGAGGTGCTCATACATGCAAAAGGGGGGTGTAATATTTTTTTTCATATAGTCATGTGGGGTATCAAATTAAAGGTCTCGATTAGTACTTTTCAAAGCCGATCTTAGTTTTGACATTCGTTGGAAGGGTGTGGAGCGCGGGGTGTTGAAAGTGACTACTTCTTTAAGGGGGCCATTCTCAGAAACTACCAAACCAAAAAATCTGAAAAAAATCAGGAGGCTGCCACTATATAGTGCCTGGGCTCCGAAATACCCTTCAAACCGAGATCTGTTCAAATGAAGTTAATAATTGTATATTACTACCGTTTTTAGCAATTTGCTGATTCATCCTGGAATCATCCTAGAATCACCTAGAATCAAGTTAATAATAGTATATTACTATAATTTTCTGTAATTGGTTAGAAACCCCCCTTAAGTTCATCCTTGTACCATGAAATTTTGCAGTGATATAGGCTATAATATAGAGCATGATCTTACCAAGTTTGGTGGAAAATCGCGCTTATACTAACAAAGTTATAATACCTCAAATTTGTTGCTTCTTTGAAAATTGAAGACTATGAATGTCAATATCACCCGAAAGTGGATACTCTCACATAATATATGGATGCTAAGTGCTACGTACTAAGAAATACACAAAACCTTTCGTACCTGAAGCGTCCAGCTTCCGGTTTCCCGACTTGTTTACGTTAAAGTCCCCTCCTAAAATGAAGGAATTTCCGATTCTTTCTTAACACCGAAACAGGGCGGATAGTATATTGCCGAGATCTTTACAACTTTCTTAAATAATTGTACACCAACAGTCACAAGCTACATTTTTTCATATTCAATTTTCTGTTCTTGGTAGTGATTGATATCCTCTTTAACGAAGATTGTAGTTCGTTCTCTGGCTTGCGGACTGTGATGTGTTGCATGATACCAGCAAACGACGCGGATTTTAGCGCTTGTAGGTCGCGTGAGGTGGCTTTCTGAGATGAAGCATATGCCGATCTTCTCAGTATAAAGAAAGACTTTGAACTCTTGTAGGTGCTGGTGCAGTCCATTTGCATTCGATCTAATTATTTTCAGGACATTTGCCATTTGCTTTTCTTGTTATATTTTTATCTCCTTACGTTATACTGCTCAAGCTTCTCAAAAATTTGTTTGTTTACTAGTTATTGTTCGTCAAGTCTTCTATTTAAAATGCTAGGTCGAACTTAAGGAGGGTCTCCGTATATGTAAAAGGTGGTGCAATTTTGTTTTCACCAAATATAGTTATGCTGGGTATCAAATGAGGGGCGCGATTAGTACTTTTCGACGCCGATCTTAGCTTTGACATCTGTTGAAAAGATGGGGAGTGCGAGGGACCAAAAGTGATCATTTTTTCACGGACCCATTCTCAGAAACTACCCAACTGAAAAATCTGAAAAAATCAGGCTGCCACTATATGATGCCTAGGCTCCGAAATACCCTTCAACCCAGATCTGTTCAAATGAAGTTAATAATAGTATATTACTACCGTTTTTAGTAATTGGCTGAGTTCATCCTAGAATCACCATTGCAACAATGTACGTTATAAGATAGAACACAATCCTATTAAGTTTGGTGGAAATCCCACCACTACTAAAAAAAGTAATAATTGATCAAAGTTGTCGCTTATGTGCAAATTCAAGCTTTTGAATGTCAGCATGACGCGAAAGTGGGTAGCCTCACATAACATATGCATATATTACGTGCTAAGTTCCAACGGGACAAATGTCGACTAAAATTTTTTTATATAAGAAATAGACAAAACCTTCCATACCTGAAGCTTCCGGTTCCCCGGCTTGCTGTAATATATTCACAGCGTTTAGGATCTTTAAACCATTTTCCTTTTCGTCTTCTAAAATATCGTCGTTTTAGCACGTTGGGTGGAGTCCCCTAGCCATAGCCTTGAGAGACCTGTTGTTTTTGTTTTCATACGTGTACTATTGTATTTTTTCCATGTTATGCTTTTTCGAGAGGGCTCTGGAGCCATCTGGCATGGTTACAGCATATACTTTCCAAAGATTGTTGTTTATAGCAATTATTAAGTACTCCTTTATCATGGTTGCCGATAGTAGGCTTTTGACTTTCTGGTACTTATCGATTCCGCTAATATTAATCAGCGGAGGAAGTTTCACTTTCAATTTCATGATATTTTTTGCTTAATCGCTTTTCGCGAGACTTTGTCTAATGATTTCCGGTAACGAGTCTACCTTTCTTTTTTAAGACGCCCTGCTTGATTGCAAGATGCATTCAGTTTCTCGGACCAATTCATCTTCATCAGTGTGGTATCCTTTTGGTTAATTTACACTAAGGCTGCGGCACTTCGCTGGGAGTGAACTAGTCTGAGTTGTTTTCTTGACGATTTCTTCTTCCTGCCGTAGTTCTTTAATTTGCGAACTAAGCTGTTATTCAAATTTTCTAGCTGTTGAGCTTTTCGTGCAGTTCCTCAACTTTTATTTCCTGAGGTATTTGCGCTACATTACTAGTTGGATTTCTAGTTTTAGGTTTAGCTTCCTTTAGTGTTAGTGGTATCTTTTTATTATTTGAAAGAGTCGACCAAATGCAGATCCGCAAAACCTGAGAGGCTGGATTTTCCACTAAAACTATTCTGCCACCTGCCTTGAACTCCTACTCACGAACTTGGCTGTTATCAATACAATACTTTCCAGATTAAATTATTTGCGTAAATAGCCCTTGGAACAATAGTGTGCAATTAAATTTTCCCCTATGTACACCGGCCAAAAAATGACTTTCTTGTAATCGTTAGTTAGTTTCTTGATTTGTGTGGTATTCTAGGGTTGTTCGTTTGAAAAGATGAAAATGCAATGTAACGACATTACAGTATCAAAGGAGGAAATGTGCTTCGGAGAATTCTGGTTCCAGCAAGACTACGCTACAATTGACTGGGCCTGGGGCGTGCACTTGTGTTTGGGCTTTTTTTAAGGATGATGTCAATTCATGACTACTGCATATTGACGGCATGCAGTTGCCGTTTTCAACAGCTAGTGGTGGCACCCGCTATTGTTTATATACGGAAGTGAATTCATAACATTAACATGTTTCAGTTTGGATATAAACCGATCATTACAACGATACCAACACTTACTGACGTTATTTTCTTTATTTAAGCTGAATGTGTACTTGTTTTCTCCTTTTTCATAAATTACATTTTCAAACTTCTCAATTGAACGTTTGATGGGTGACTGAGATGAGGAGATTCTAGAAGCTGATTTGCATTAATGAGCGAGCCATATTTACTACTCCTGGGCTGGTTTCGTGCACGAACCGGTTGATGGGAAAGTACGCTTACTGCATAAAACATGGAACGCTACTGGCGCCTTTCTGACCTACTTCATATTTTACTTCCTCGTAGCAAGGTCAATGATATATCGACACTTGCCAGTGGGCCGTATGCACCCAATTCGTATGGCCCACGGTGCCTCCAAGTGTATTTAGAGGTTTCAATAAACAACTCAAGCAAATGGAAGCGACTCCTATTCCTGGAACGATGGTTTATCCAACAACGCAGTGTATGTATACATGGAGCACTCGAAAACGTGTAGTTGTATTAACAGAAGATAAGATGCATTTATCTAAAATGTGGCGATCACACCATATGTGTTAGGAGATGATTAGAACATGAGAGGCGATACTTTTGAAACCAATCGGACCAACATTGTTTATAAATCATTTTGTATACGGAATTGCGATTAGGTTCCGAGAAATCATATGCGACTTTCTGAAAAGCGGTTTTAAGCAGTTTTTGCTGGTCCTGGATATATATTGCCTGAGTGGAGGGGGGAGGGGGAACACCAAAGCACACGTTTAATTTAATTAATTGTACGGACTAATGATAAATTATTGGCCGCACTGATGCAAGTCCACAAAGAATGATTACTGTATGGCGTCAACGAAGCCAACTGGCATTCAAAGACGAGCTGATAAAAGTTCCATTCTTATCGCAAATTGGCGAATCTGTTGTTTCGAAAGAAGCGGGAATGTAAGATTCTATGATTGTTATGCAATCTATGAGGTGAATGAAATTATCTTAGAAAATAAAAATTCTAAATAAACGCTTGCACAACAAACAATCTTTGAAAGTTCGCAACAGAACATATGTTTACACATGAATCCGCAATTGGTTTTACCATAGTTTTTACATTTCTAAAGATGGTAAAAAGCTGTAGCAGGTGAGCCAGATAGACAACTCCATAATTTAGGAGTTCTCACTGAAATAAATGGCATTGATAAATAACCAAAAGTTCTTTCAAGTTCAGGGAATGTTAGAGAACAAAACACTAAAATCAGAAAACTTGTGGGGCCCGTATATATATAAGAAACTTTTATCTTACAGATGAAACAGATGTAGTTGTAGAAGAAAGCTACAAACGTACGGGTAGGATGTCGGGGCTTACGGGTACTTTTTCCAAAATTAAGTGCATTTATGTGAACATAAGGGAAATGGTTTCTTATGACCTTGGATTAATTTCGTACTTTAGTTCACCTATTTCGCTATTGTTCCATGCTGTATGCTTTTCACATATAGGCTTCATCCTTTTACAATCAGTCAGTCGAAGATATTACTTTCTATCAACTTCTTCCACACACGGAAAAAAATGTGATATAACCGCATTACTTCCGGAGTTTAAAGTGTTTTGCCTTTTTTGCAAAATTATCATTTTAAGATAGATTATGTCAAACGTGAACCGCATTCAAAGTGAATACAACAACAAAATTATATTCAAATCGACTGTAAGATAAAACTTTATTTAAAAAACATCAGGCATGGCAATGTATAGAATTTTTGGCCCGAAAAACACTCACGATCTTCCCTACTGCAAGGGATGAAGATATGTAGCTCATTCTAGCTGAGTTTCTTTTCTTCACTCGTCACGTAGCACTCGTAAGCGCGCTCCCCTATTCCCCTTAGCTTATCCAAATTTAAGTTCGTAGAATCCGATTATGGATGATGATCATATGCACCTGATTTTCCAGTACCAGCATTTAATTTGTAATTTTCGATAAGTTTTATCTCTCGCCCAAGAGTCTCTGAATGCGGGCGAATACGTGGACCTTGACACTGGCACTCCATCGCCTTTGGTGAAGATTCCAATTTAAAGTTGTAAAGATACCATGTCTACGATACGATGTCTTCCCATTGTTGTTGCCATCCTTGAATCAAACTCTCCCCTTCACCGTCCTTCGTTTGCGATAAAGAAGAGATAAACTTCAATTTAATATTTTTTTTTGAGAATGATGGGGTCCTAAGTCCGCATCAACTTAATGCTGGACGGGATCAAATGGGGAGCAACTTACTCCCTCTTTCCTGGCCCACGGACCCCTCGCTTGGGGCTTGCACCCAAACTTTACAAAAATGTCAAGCAATGACGGCTTTACGGTTTCTTACCAGGGCAGAGGCAAATCGTCACGCTGCTCCCAGGGCAGAGGTGAGGCAGCGTTTGACGATTTGCCTCTGCCCTGGTAAGAAACCGTAAAGCCGTCATCGCTTGATATTTTTGTTCAATTTAATGTTCGTCATCTCATCTGCCAAGATGTCACTTGGTATCATTCCCGAAATTATGATTACTCCCAGATGATCCTGAAGACAAAACATGCCTTTAGAGCTGTTCTAAAGACGGTACTTAGTTTATATTCATTATATTCGTACTGTTACGCGATTCCCTAAAGTAGCACTGCATACAGTAAAATTGAACTCACCATCTTCCCCGGAAGCAGTATACCGGGGCGCTTTTTCGTTTGGCATCATACTTGCCAAACCCATACCCGCTGTATCTACTTTAACGCAAGCATACGGCATGTTCTGTTCACAGCTAAGCTACGCCTATAACGTCACAACCAAGTATTTGATGGCCGGTCAAGAGGACCGCTTTCGTGGTTTAGACAAGTGTCATCCAGCACCCTCTAACTAAGCCTTAATAGCACTAATTGCTTCGCATAAGTATAACTCATGATTTTCTAGATGCCTTGAAATGATAACGAATGCTATGTTGACAACATAATTTACTATCATAGCTTTAGGACCAGAGGATTAAGTACACCATTGTGTATGATGCGCCACAGTGTTTTTTCTAATATGGAGCCTTGTGAAACTCCCATGGAGATACTCCACATGACCGACATTGGTATCATGTCAAAACCAGGATGCTTCTCGTAAGTCCACTGGCGGTGGAGTCCTAATTGCTATAAAAGATTCACTCCCCGCTGAACTCGTCTTCTCCTCCTCTGGCTTTCCTTTTGATTGTGTTGCTCTTCGTGTCTCCCCGCCCAATTTCCTCCCGTTCATTGTTTCTTGTGTTTATGTCCCCTGTGCTAGCCCTTCTCACCTGTATGAAGAATTGTTTGACAGTTTGTCTGAACTCCTTACCGTCAGATTCCCTTCCCTCCCTTTCTTCCTTTGTGGAGATTTCAACCTCCCCATGCTCAACTGGCCTAATCATCCTAGTCTTCCAATTCCTTCCAACAACCTCTCCCATTCTTCCCTCCCACTTTCTTCCTTTATGTATACTTGCTCTGCCCTGAATTTCAACACCACCAAAAACTCCTTGGGCCGCACTCTCGATCTCTTCCTTTCCAACCTCCCCGAGCGCCACCTCTCCTTATTTCCTGGCACATCCCCGTATGTAAAAACCGACGCTCACCATCCCGCGGTTGAATTTGAAGCGGAGCTCCCTCGTTCAAAACCCAAAACCAAGCGTAAACCCACTAAGTTCAACTTCCGCAAAGCCAATTTTGACGGTCTGAACTCAGCTTTAGCGTCTTTCAACTGGGTTCATTTATTAAGTAATTCGTCGTGTGATCAAGCTCTTAACACCTTCTACAATATCCTCTCTGATATCCTCTCCTGTTATGTCCCTTCTTCCCCTCCCTGCCTACGTTTTTTCCCCAACTTGGTTCACAACGGAACTTCATATTAATATGCGCTTGAAACATACACTGAGGAAGAAGTTTCGGGCTTCAAAAAATGACGCCGACCTTGCTCACTTTAAAGCGATACGATCCACTGTGAAATCAATGGTCAGAAAGGCGCGTAAAAGGTACCTATTCAGCGTCGAAGCCGCCCTTGCCCGCGGTAACTTAAAACTCTTTTGGTCTCACGCTCGCAACTCTCGTTATCCAACTCATTCTGTCCCTCCTTCTATCAGCTTCGCTGACTCCACTGCCAACTCCCCACAACAATCCTGCGACCTTCTCTGCACCTACTTTCTTCAGTGTTTTCTCCCTCGAGCCCTTCACCTTCTACACCTTTCATAACCACAGACTCCTCCGAATCACTAGCCATTCTTCTCCTTACGCCTTCCTTGGTTGAGTTCCTCATTGGTAACCTTGACCCCAATGTCGGACCTGGCCCCGATGGGCTTCCTAATCTCTTCCTCCTTAACTGTAGAAAACACATTTCCCTCCCCCTGTCTTTAATCTTCAACAAAAGTCTAGACGAATGCTACTTTCCCCGTCTCTGGAAAGAGGCCCTTATCATTCCTATCCTCAAGAGCGGAGACCCTTCCCTTGCTGTGAACTACCGCCCCATTTCCCTTCTCTTCTCCGCTCCAAAATCCTAGAAAGATACGTCAACGACTGGTTGACCGCGCACTTCGGTCACCTCATTGTCAAAGAGCAGCATGGTTTCGTGAAACATAGATCAACGGCTTCAAATCTTCTGGTCTTTACCAACTTTGTTGCTAAACGCTTGAATTCACGACAGGAGGTACATGCTGTTTATACTGATTTCTCCAAAGCCTTTGACACCGTTGACCATAACATTCTCCTCTCTAAACTTTCTTCGCTAGAGTTCCCTCCCTCAGTCATCTCCTGGCTTTCCTGCTATCTCTCATACCGTTCATGCAAAGTTTCTTTTCATGGTCACTCATCTCGTTCCTTCTCTCCTTCCTCTGGTGTTCCCCAAGGCTCTATACTTGGCCCGCTACTCTTCCTGTTTTTTATCAATGACCTCGCCTCCATCCTCACCTGTCCGTATTTGCTTTACGCAGACGACCTTAAATTGTTTGCCTCTGTTTCCTCTCCATTGGACTGTGCTCTCTTACAATCCAACCTTGATAATTTAGCCCGTTGGTGTTCGGTCAACAAGCTAACACTGAATGTCAACAAATGCCACTGGATGCGCTATTCCCTGAAACCCTCTCCATCATCCTTTTCCTATTCTCTCGGTGGTCAACCCCTTTCACTACTGACCTCCTTCAAAGACCTGGGTGTAATTTTCGACGATAAACTTCGTTTCAATTCCCACTTCGTTGACATCATCAATAGAGCTTCCAAAATGTCTGGTTTTATCCTACGTTCCTCGTCCGACTTTACCTCAATCCAGCCCTCCTTAACACTCTTCAATTCCCTTGTCAAAAACATCCTTGAATACTGCTCTGTAGTCTGGTCCCCCTACCGCATCCGTGACGGCCGCGCTCTTGAAGCTGTACAACGCAAATTCACCCGGACCCTCTTTTACAAAAAGAACCTTCCACGGGTTGATTATCCGTCACGACTCCGCACCTTCAATCTCCCCTCCCTACAGCAACGCCGTATTTTCCTTGATATGTGTACTCTTTTCAAACTCTGCAATGGTCTGATGGACTGCTCCGCCAACTCGGATATTACTCTCCGTATCGCCTCGTCTCATGACACACGTAATGCGGACATTTTTGATGTGCCCTTCGCCGAGCTCGAGATTTACTTTCACTCTCCGATCCCGAGGTTTTGCCGGTCGTACAATGCCCTACAGCTTGGTTCATTTGACTCTATGTCCCTCTCTAGCTTTAAGCGCAAAATATGTCATTTACTTGCTCCTCCCTCTGAGGACAATATGTAATAAGAAATTTGCTTTCTGTGTATTGTCCTCATTAAATAAATAAATAAATAAAAAACGAAAATAAGTTCCTATTGGCCCAATCAAACGCATTCATAGTCACCGCGCAAAGTACTTCTTTTCTAAATTGCATTCTCAGCAGGATTTTGATGATAATAACGGTTGATCTGGCTTTACGGAATCGATACAGCTGGTATAAAAGGCCTCCTTGGCTGCCCTTGTTTTGTTTTCGACGCTTTGCTCGTCGCTATCATCGCTGCTTAACTCGCCATTCCACTATGTTTTCAGCCTTCGGTTCTAACAACGAATTTTACCGAATTTTACGCGCTATGATACAGGAAACATGCACTCGAACATATATGCTTCGAACCATTCAGCGAGAAAGTTGGACCTAGTTTTTATTGCGACCTTATTTGGTATAGGGTCCAGGCTTGGTTTCCGGCAGCGCACCTCTGCTTATTGCAGTCATTTATGTCACATCCATAGATATCCGCACACCGTCTGTTCATAGATGTGCCCACCTTTGTAGATTGGCCTTGTCACATCTTTCCGAAGGTTCGCTCATCCAAGATTCTTATACACTAGCCTAGATTTCCTCTCAGCTTCGGGCATGATTGTTTCCTACCCGTTTCCCTCTGCCTGTCTGTGCACTTCAACCGAAAACATTGTAACGAAATTTGGAAGACATATGAAAACTATGAAATTCCACGCCTACATTGAATAGCGTGATTTTCTGTGGAATTTCTTCTTAGGAGGAGCCCACATACAGGCAAAGTTTTTTTTTCAAATTTATTCGTGAGCGCTACCGAATGATAGACCTTTATCAGTTTGAGAAAACTTAAGAAGTTAACCCCATTTGTTGTGCAAAAATTAGGTCGTTTTCACGAATTATTTTTATGAATATTTTTAATTTTTTTTTTGCGGTGACCAAAATTGTGTCGAATTAGATCATTTAGTCCAAAAACTGTCTATGGATTTATTTTAACGATGGTAAAAACTAATGTTTTATCGAAGGATTTTAAAAAAAATACGCATTTTTCATAGAATGGCGGATAAAATTAATGGTTCGAATTTTCACTAAAACAAGTTGAAATTCCACAAACTTGCGCTCTTATCTGCAACCCAAATTTCATTGTGTAGGTGTTTGTACTCTTCGTAGACAATAGCAACGTCAATTTTTTTTCGATTATCGCTTGGGAAAGCAGGTCCTGAACTGGTTGGCAATGGTTCAGATTTAGTTATAAAAATCTCATTTGCGCACAGTTTTTATCGTTTTTTTTAAACACCGGGTATGTGCTGCTGCCTGTAATGGGGGCGCTATTGATGACATTCATTTGGCTGCAGAACAGACAATTGGGCCTTTCATCACAATTCTTAGCAATGTGATTTTTTTTCTCACATTTACGGCACAATTCAGACCTGGCGTGTACACTTGTTCGCCCTTCTGTATTCGCCTTAACGGTTCACACTTTTACGTAAACCTGTCAACGAGGTGTCGGTCCTGACCTTGCGCACAATGTCGGTGTGTTAAGGTTTTGTGTAAAACAAAACCTTATTAAAATCGGTTTACTATCTGCCCGTCTGTCTGTCTGTCCGTCACGCGCATTTTTCTCGGAGACTGTAGCAGGGATTGACACCAAATTTAGTGGAAAGAAACTGTGAACGCTCACGCACAGCACAGCACACGACAGTGAGTTACATATTTTTACGTCGAATTTAAGGGGAGGTGCCCATATATGCAAAAGGGGGGTGTACATTTTTCTTTCACCAAATATAGTCATGTGGGGTATCAAATTAAAGGTCTCGGTCAGTACTTTCCGAAGCTGGTCTTAATTTTGACATACTGTAAAAATGGGCAGATATCAATCCTTAAATTGATATCTAGTCAACAATCCTTAAATTGTTGATGGCTGCCGGGGTAGGTGCAATAATCCTCAAATTATTGTACGCTGGAGGAAGCAAGAAGAAACTGCTGGTTTCACTTTTCCTTGGCTAGTCGCCTGGTTTATTACTATCATTTCGTTTTTATAAAAGAAATTTTATAACTAAGCAATTTACAATTTACCCATTTTTGTTTACATGACCATTTAGCAATTTACAATTTACACATTTTTGTTTACATGACCTATTGATTCGTTTCTGGCACAAGCGCATGTTCAGCATTTTTCTTTGAACTGCTATTATGTTGACGTTAATTACTAATGACTTGTGCGAAAGTAGACCAATGTGTCGATGCACTTATAAATTTTAGCTGAACTGCTATTATATTATTTTGTATGATTCGAACACATACGTTGGAAAGGCGGGGGGTGCGGAGGGTCGAAAGTGATCATTTATTTAAGAGGGCCATTCTCAGAAACTGCCGAACCGAAAAATCTGAAGAAAATCAAGAAGCTGACACTATATGGTGGCTAGGCTCCGAAATACCTTCCATACCGATATCGCTTCAAATAAAGTTAATAATACTATATTACTATAATTTTCAGTAATTGGCGGCGAAATAATATAGAGCTTAATCCTACCTAGTTTGGTGGAAATCACACTATTACTAATAAAGTTATAATAGGTCAAAGTTGTCAATACTTTGGAAATTCAAGATTTTGAATGTCAATATCACCTGAAAGTGAATATTCTGACATAATATATGCGTATATTATTCGTAACGTACAAATGGGATAAATTCATATTCAAATGTCATTATAAAATGCCTGAAGTGCCGAGCTTCCGGTTTCCCGACTTGTTTTCGTTATGAGAGGCGCATTGAGTCGGCTTCTGTTCTGCAGCTCCCTCCTGTGTTCGATTTTAGTCCAAATGGAACCTTCAATGCTCTTGCAATCTTTTGCTGTGGGAGTTAGTAGTCTTCCGTTGGACAATTTTCTTGCTTTACCTGGAGGAGTTTTTTCCATTTTTTGCTTTCGGCTTCGTGGAGGAGATTCTACTTCCCCATTTCTTTCTGCCTGATGTAATTTGCATTGCTGCATCTACAAGAGTGCCGGAGTTTCTCCTAGATAAGAGTGCTGTTGGCGTTAGTTGCACGACTGCAGTATCTGCTGGTTTTCGTCGTTCTTTACATATCTTCAGTCTATCCCGCACTTCTTGGAATGCAGACCTAAAGGCATCTTTAATCGCAGGGTGCACATTATGTCGGGCATTGACATAACCAAGCTATTGGAGATCGCGCACTTAGTGCTTTTTCTAAATGGGCTAATTGCAGGGTTTACCGCCAGCAACTTCTCACCAGCATCCTTATCAGAGGAAAGTTCGCCGGAGGTCACGGTACCTTCCGACGCTGGGACAAGTGTCACAACTCCAATGTTACCTTGCATGTGGTGTGGTCTGTGAATCCCTTTACATATAGTCAGTGGCGCCATTTTTTGTTAAGTTTGAGGGGGGCATACATGTGAAAGGGGAGTGTAAAGACGAATGAAAGGGCTCGATTAGTTCTTTTTAAAAATGTATGTTTCTGATATTGGATGAAACATATAGGAGTTGAGGGCTCAAAATGAAGCAGTTCTCATTCTCTCGAAAAATCTGAAAAAAAAAATCATCTGCATCTCTAGCAAATCTGGGCCTGAAAATAATAATGTATTTCCATATTTTGGGAATTTACCCGGCTTATGGCATGGGTGTATAACATATTGCGCAACTTGGTTAAGTGGAAGAAAATCCAACTATTATTTACAAAGTTATAGGGTATCAAACTCTGCCATTTTTGTGAATTTCGTGCATTCTGCAGCGTGTATGACGTCATCATCCTATACCAATTAGTCAATACCACAACGACATGAGTTCATAAGAATGAGGTGAGGGGTCGAAAAGAAATATTTTTAGTTTTTTAGTCATTTGTATATCAATATCAATTACTCCAGCCAGACATATGTATGTATGTATATAGGTATTTATACACGCTAGTGCCTAATTCAGATACATATATTTGTACATTTAACCATGGAAAACTTCCCCATGCGCGAACCGAGTTTTCCTTTTTAAAGTGTATCAAGCCGTTGTACCTAGATGATATGTTGGAAACAAGTGTTGATGAAGACTTGGACCTTTTGAGTAATATTTGTGTTGACTTCCCCCGTGTACTTTAGACAAGGCAGCGAAGGTGGCTTTAATGGCTGCATGGAGCGACATCACATTCGATTTCATCGTCTGGAAAAGCGACACTTCCTAGATATACAAATTGATCAGCGCCTTAGATGTTCTCCCCATTAATTCAAACAGGCAGAATAATATACAATTATTATCAATTGTTGCGACTAATATGGTAGATACTAATAGAAGTGAGCTATTATCCAGACCACAGTTTCTAGTATAAATTAGTTGTGTAAAAGAGTGCCTAAAAATAACGCGGAATTGGATTTTATCTAGTATGTCGTCCAGTCAATGTCCTTCACATAAAAAACCCTGTATCTCTCATCGTGGTATTCTTGCCTAAAGGACTGACTAAAGAAGAATTTGGTCGACCCACCGGTTAGACAAACCTGAGCATATGAATGAGAATGCGGTAGTGGCAATGGTAGGCCACACGTTAAGAAAGATCGAAAGCTTCATTATGAGTTATGGAATGCAATCGAAACCATTATCCAGATCATCCAATCTGTAACGAACAAATTTTAACTAAAGCCTTGAATTCCGTCCCCAGCCAAACTAAATTTCTGGCTATAATAAATTTCAGATGCAAATCGTAGATTCTGTATTATGTAATATACAGACTTGATGTATGCACATATGTATCTGGAGTCAACTAATATTTTATAATATATTGAAAGAAACAACCTGTGACAATCAGTTTCCTGAACTTTGGATCAAATAAAGAGTAAGAACTTTCACAGCCTTATACAGTGTTATCAGGAATAGAACTCAATCAATAATCGATAATCATTACGATAGTGACAATATTTTTTTTCTCTCACCTCACATGTCCACATGCATATATGGATGTGTACTCTTCACTCACGCATTCAGATACCTACATATTTGCATTTTTCAATTCAAGTGCATTACTTGCAGTAGTCGGATCTCGATTAACGTGCATCAATGCTCGCTCGCGAGGATATCAATACTGCATGTGTCAACAGGTTATTAATACTTCATGCCTTTTACGATACGCATCTGACCTATATAGACCAACCGGATAAAGTTTCGCATTGCGTTGGATATAAAGAATGCACTTTGTGCCTATTCCGAGAAACGGTATTTATGCTTTAACAGATGTGCACATGGTAACGACTTATGCAAACAAATGTACATACACATGCAGATAAATGGACATGTATAGAAACATGTTTATTAGGACGTGAATGCACTTTAATATGAGAGGTTCAGTAGGGTTAATTTTTGTTGATAAACGATGGTCATACAGGTAAATAATTGTTCCACATCAACTACCTTACTGAAACTAATCACGCAGTTCATTGTAAATAAGCAGCTTCTTATAACATGGTTGTGATGTGTAACATACTTCTAAATTACCTGGTGGGGTTATCGCATCATTGATTCGAATTTTCATTCTAGCTATCCGTTAATGTCCCAGAAATTACTCAATTCGCCTCCAAAAAAAAACACATTAACACTCTTCGGATTATTCAGTCAATCTGGAGTTTAGACCACCGTTCCACCTACGTTTCGTAGATTTCAAGAAGGCTTCCGACAGCTTAAACAAGTAGCGTATCTGGAATGAAACACTAATAACTATTATCAGCCTCATATGACGCAAAATGATACGTGCTGCATCGAGATAACATCTGAAAGTTTTGTTGGTCATATAACTCTTTTTATTTGCATTAATAGTCGGAATATGGAGGAACTGGAACAGTTTGTATATCTAAGAAATGTTGTTTTTGTCGACAGCGGCACCAAACTAGATGCTATTCAATGAACTAACAGTGTTAAATACTCCTTTCAAGTTTTATTCGAAAAAGGAAGTGTCAACAAATATTACTTGATAAGTTGGACATAATCTAAGGAATACTTTTATTCAGCGAATTAGAGTCTAATTTGAAGGTCCCTAGCAAGAATCGGAATTCCTGATTACCTTATTTCTATTGCCAACCGATGTCTAGCACAAAAAAGGGTAGCATGGCAGTACGCTGTCTCGGACAATGATCCACAAGGATCTGGACTCAGCCCACTTTTGGTCCCAAGGTAAACTAAAGTACTTGGTTGCGCTGACGGTATATAGTAGCGATAGTAACGTATCTAGAGATGGCACTCATGTGAAACAATCGACGCAATAAAAACATAGTACTGCGCTGAAACTTATGGAGTGCAAAATCCGAAAACTCCTGATTTTAAAGCACTCTAGGAAAAATTACGCTCATGTTAGAAAGGGAAATCATACCTTCAAACTGTCACCTGTAAACTTGTTATCGAATGCTGGGAAAGTAAGATAATTGTAGGTCACCTACTCCAACTGCGCATAAGCATTCCCATTGATGCACATCTTTGGATGCGTAAATGTAATACACGCTCATAGCATATTTAAGTGGTCCCTAATCTGAATTATTTTTATTTGAACATATGCATAAAGGCATTTAGTATAATATAAGTTAATAAATTTAAACACCGTTTGTGTTTTTAAAAAAAGAATAAATTCAGGGCTGAGCCTGATGTTTATTAAATTGAGTCTCTATAAGAACTGAACTTATTTCTATCATAATAACAATATTCCTTAACACCTATGTTGAAAGCTGATGCCGCAGCAATTTTCGTTGGAAATTGGCGCAGCCATGGCGTCAGCAAATATTGTGTGCGCGTGCAGGTATTGAATGCAGGTATTGAATGCGCGTGCAGGTGCTAACTCGCCCACCTTTAAATGCGGTAGTCCTCGATCGCTAAAAAAATTGGATGTCGTTGAACCTGACATTTTTTACTTCTGGTCGTCGATCTGGTATTGAGGACCTTTCCTTTGCTGCCGGAGGTGGTAGTGCTAATTCCGGTGCTTTTTTCCTTTCAGTTGTTGTAGGGATAGACGCCGGAGGTGGTGGTGAAGATTCCGATGTTTGCTTCATCTCAATTGTTGTAACGGTGGGCTTGGTCTTGAATTTGGGAAACACCCTGCAAATGATAGAGACTGTAAGGCAACATCCGATTATGGTGAGTATTCCGTAGGTCGCCATTTGATGCGTGGTTGTTTCGGTTCTCATCAACTGAATCTCGCTGGTATTATTTATATGGAGATCTTTCATCATCTCCAGCGAGAGTATTTCCTGATACGCCTTGACTTTCGGAGATGGTTGTAGTATGGCGGGTAGTACATTTATCATTGTAGATTCGCGGTTGATAAAGGTCCTCCCATTAACCGTCAGACTGGTATTATGAATCTTTATTAGGTAGGTACCGTTCAGTTTGTGGACTACTCCATCTGCTTCAATAGTTCCGGCGAATTGGTTCAATAGTATGGTACCGGGTGCGATTTCTTCAATGGTTGGTATGTGCGTGTTACTGGTTATATTGCATATGGCTGCGAAACTCCTCATCAAGTTCGGTATACAGGATGTACTTGAGATGTCCGTGATTTCGTCGGATTTACAAATGGTTAAATAATTTATGTTTTTACAATTACCAATTACGCCAAATATTTTTTCATTATTTTTCAAAATTCTACTAAATTTAATATCGTTGATTACATGGTTTTTCTTAACTGCTTTAATTAGCAAGGATTCATAAGTGAGGCTGGTAGTCAATGGAATATTAACAATGTACAGTATGGATGACATGTTTGTTATTATTTTTATTTCTGAAAAGTCTAAAGCCTCTTCAATTGTGGAATATGGGAGCAGATCTTTATCCATTATGTCGGTGGCCAATTTGATTTCTGTTTTTGACAAGATTATTGAATTTATGACACCTAATTTTGCCCAATGTATTGCGAGGTTGATATTTTTTAATTCTTCCTTTACCAGTGATAGTCTAAATTGTACATCTAATATCATATCGTAATTTATTTTATTGTTTTCTTTAATCATTTTTTGAATTTCGTTAGTGATTCTTGTGATATTATTAATTCTATCGTTGTATATTTGATTTATTATTACTTGTTTATTGCTATTTTCCAAAACATTGTTAATTTTAGCTTTAATAGTGAGGAAGTCTTCGTGATCTGGATTACCTGCAATCCATTTCCATGCAGAGCCAATAAAATCGAGTGGTCGCTTAATTTTCCGGGGTCTTAGATTTCGAATGAGATCGCGAGTTTGCTGGAGTTCATAAGACAGGTGGGATGAGAAGGAGAATTGCCTAACTTCCGAAAGATTGAGAATAGGTTCTATGTCCGTTAGGAAACGTTCGTATTGGTCGATGTCAATAGTGTGAATCAGCTTAAAGTTTCCATCTTGTATTTTCGCTCTCCCCGTATGGAAAGACACAATTTGGGAGCTCGTAAAGTCCAATATTTCAACGTTTGCGTTGATTACGTAGGGTAGAAGTCTGAAAACAAAAACTTTAGTTACGTATGTGGCTCTTGTGAATAACCTTTCCGGATTCGGTTAAAATTGTGGAATTATTATTTTCTTTAACAATTTCTTGCTTATATCCTGGTGTCAATTTTGATCCTACTCTTTTGTTTTGTCTTACGTAAACTGTTTCACCTATTTCGTATTGTTTAGTCGGTTGTCTCGTCTTATTGTGAGTTTTTATGTCCGTTTGTTGTTTCCGCTTTAGTCTTTCGATATTTGACGATCGAATTTTCTCTAATTCTTCCGGATCTATTCCTGGTGTACGGCCAAAATGTAACTCAACTGGTTTTTTTCCAGTTGTTGAGTGTATGGTGAAATTATATTCATTCACTGCACGTTGCAGAAGATTTTCAAAGGGTCTGGATGGTCCATCTTTTTTTAAGCACCTCATTATTTCGATGAGCGTACTATGCCAACGTTCGACCTGCCCATTAACTTCACTTTTGTATGGAGGTGTTTTATATACTTTAATTTTGAGTTCATCTTCCATCAATGAAGCTATGGAAACTGATCTGAGTGGACTTTCATTGTCAATGACGACAATTTCTGGGACACAGAAAAAGAAAAGTAAGTCAATAAGAGGCTGCTTGATGTCTGCGATAGATTTCGAAGCAATTATTTTGGCTTGTCCAAATTTTGAAAATTTGTCCACAGCAGTTAGGACTCGGTGTTTTTCTGTACTAAATAGGTCGATGTGAATGGTGTGGCCGGCGTAGGTGGGGATTGGTGTAGAATTCAAAAAGGGTTTGTTGGGGTGTCGATCATATTTGTTTTCTTTGCAAACTGAGCAGCGTTTTACTAAGTTCTTTATTTTTGCTGCCATTTTCGGAAAATAGAAGGTTTCAAGGAGTTGCAACCGATTTTCCTCGGCATTACGATGAGCCCTTCTGTGTGTTTGCAAAATTTTTTCTTCTTGTTCCACTTCACTGGGGATATCCTCTACGATTCTCCGTGTGAATCGTATCCGGTAACTGCTGAAATGATTGGGGTAAATTTCTTGAATTTTGCCCATGATCACTTCGCTAGTTATTATAGAAGGCCATTTATTGTGTTGGGATTAAGGTACCTTTTGAAAATGTTTATGATATCTTGCTCTGCATACTGCGGCTTGATAATGGTGTGCCTTGTATAATTTTGAAAAGGGTTTCCGAGTTGATAACTATCTTCCTCGCCGGTTTTCAAAAGGATTTGGTTTCTGAAAACGGTAATAGGCGATTTGACAGTGGGAATGAGGTTGTGTGATGAGCTTTCATCGCTATGCTCTGTAGGTGTTAGGGAGTTAATTAATGTTGGTTTTGGAGGTCGCGAAAGGGAATCAGCTACCACGTTAGCTTTACCTGGCTTGTATTCTAACTCATGGTTGTATTCCTCTAAGATGGACTTCCATCTCTTCATTTTGCTATTCGTATTTTTGTTACTGAGAGCATACGTAAGCGGTTTATGGTCAGTGTATATTTTGACCTTTCGGGAACCGTATAGGTAACTGCGTAAGGAATTGAGAGCCCAAATGATAGCGAGCATCTCCTTCTCGTTGGTGGCGTAATCTTCTTCGGTTTTCGTTAAGGTTCTGGAGAGGAAGACAATAGGTTTGTTTTCCTGAGAAAGAACTGCGCCAATGGCGTAGTCAGAGGCGTCAGTTGTTAGTTGGAATTCTTTTTCGAAATTAGGATGTTTTAGTACTACTTCCTCAGAAATGAGACAATTTTTTAAAGTATTAAAGGCATGTATGGCTTTTGGATCTAAGTGAATGATTTTATTTTTTGATAGATTTTTGGACACTCGTTCATCCTCCCCTCTTAAAAGAGAAGTCAAGGGTTTCGCAATTTTGGCGTAATCCTGAATGAAATGTCTATAATACCCTGACATTCCTAAAAATGACCGCAGGTCTCTGAGTGTTCTGGGCGTGGGCATGTTCGCGATTGCCTGCACTTTTTTTGGATTCGTTTTGATCCCGTCGCCACTAACTATGAAACCTAAAAATTCTACTTCGTTTTTAAGAAACTCACATTTGTCTAACTGGATTTTCATATTAGACGTTTCCAATGTTTTCAGCACCAACTCCAAGTTCTTGAAATGTTCTATTTCATCTTTCCCGAAGATGATAATATCGTCGATGTAGACATAACAGCGAACGCCTATGTGTTCACGAAGTATGTCGTCGAGAGTCCTCTGAAATATTGAAGGAGCATTTTTTAGGCCAAATGGAAGGCGGGTGAATTCAAATTTGCCATTATTAACGGAAAAACCAGTTTTGGGTATATCCCGTTCTCTAAGTGGAATTTGATGAAATCCGCTTTTGAGATCGACTAGTGAGAAAAAGTTATTTTTCCCCAAATTGGCCAATATTTTCCCTATTTCGGGTATTGGATATTTATCCGCAATAGTGATTGAATTCAGTTTGCGGTAGTCGATCACCATTCGATACTTTTTTTCGCCAGATGCGTCCAGTTTCTTGGGAACGATCCAAACTGGTGAATTATACGGGGATTTGGACGGTCTAATTATCCCGTCTTCTAGCAGTTTTTTTATTTCCTTTTCGACTTCCCCTTTCAAAGCCATAGGATAGGGGTACGACCTGGAGTATACGGGGTCGTCACTTCTAGTACGTATTTCTCCTTTGACTGTACTAGTGTAAGTTAACTTTGCGTCGGGGTCTGCGAGTAACTTGGAACGGCGTTTCAAAAGACTTTTCAATTTATTTGATTGTTCTTCATTCAAATGTGAGGCTCTAATATTGATGTTGTTGACCGTTTCTGAGATATGCTGTTTTAGGGGAATGTGTAAATTTGGGTGGATTTCCATATAGTTTTCGCTCGTATGGATGATGGCTTTGAGCTGTTTTAGGGTATCGTTTCCAATGATGCCATCAAATGAAATCAGGCTTGGGAGAATAAAAAATTGAATTTTGTTTGGGCCGAATAGATTTACATAGGTATAGTGGGTGATTTTGATACTGCCTGTTACGGAGTTAACAATAAAAACTTTATTATTTGGTAAAGGGTTTCTGATATGTCTGGGTTATATGTAATTTTTATTGGACCCAGTGTCCACTAAGAATTTCAGTAGCTCTCCACTTCTAGTGACATATTCAAAATATGAAGTGAAGAGCGCCTCAATCTAAAAAATAGATGTCATCAAGTTGCTCCGTCTGGTCGATATTGGGTTCCTCATTTGAGTCTATGTAGTCGGTTAGGGTTTGGTCATAATCTTCATCCCCTTCGTTCATGTCCTTTTCGTATTGTTCTTGTGTGACGTCTGTACTTTCGTCGGGTTCTGTATAGTAGACCCTTTGTACTTTAGATGGTTGGTGGTGTCGTTGAGAGGGTTGTTGAGGGCGTTTTTGAAGCCATCTTTGATTCTGTGGTCTATTGCTATAATTCACAGCGTGAGACCTTATAGACTGATCGACGTCCATGGCCACTGGGCCTCGTGGTGGACGAGGGGGTGGTCCACTGAAGTTGTTTTCACGCTGGGGTTGATGGTTAACTGGAAAGGAGGGACGTGGATATTGAGGAGCTTGAGTGTTGTGAAGGAGTTCGGGATGAAATTCGCGTCTAGGCGCCGGAATGGGGGCTGGTCTGGAAGGGTTTCCTATTAATTTTCGCGATGGAATCGGAGGTGGAGCGTTATGGTGTAATTTAAAGCACAAGTGTAGGGCCTGTGGTAGATCCACCGGTTCGCGAATACTTAATAGTCTTGGTAAGCCGCCTCTTAGTCCCCTAACAAAGGTATCTAGCGCTTTGTTGCGATAACACTGTGTCATAATGTTCATCGCATCCTGACTCATATCAATGGAACCCAATTTATTCAGGATGAGTGAGAGATGGTTGTAGACCTGCTGATAGAATTGGGAAATGGTGTTTCCACCTTGCATCAACGTGGTCATTTGGTACTCCAAAGTGCCGAGATCCCTCTTATCCGCGTAGTGGAGAGTTAGGCACTTGGAAATTTTAGTCCAATTTAGAGGAGTATTGTAGGACTCTAGTGCAATATCCGCGTGACCGATAATTTTATTTCGTATAACTGATAGGATCCCATAATATTTTGGCGTGCCCTTTAAATGATCGTAAATGTGGAGAATCCGATCAACACTTCGCCTGGTTCCCCAGAAAACGTTCTTAAACTCTTAACAACGTCGGGGATTTTGTCCATGGCTGATAAATTCCCGTTATCATCGACGTTAATCGGTACATCGACATCATTATTGATATCGGATGCTGGGTTCATGATAGAACCGAAGATTTGTCTCCCTTGAGTCTTAAGGGTCTCTGTGACTATTTGTGTAATGAGCCGCACAGTTTCATTATCGGGTGCGTTATCGGATACATTGCCACTTGTATCTGAAGTTTCTAAATTACATAGCGCCTCAGCTAAACTATCCATGTTTAATCGCGCTGGATGGATTAAATTGTGAGTCTTATGATCTCTGACAATGTACAGAAAACGAGTTTTCCCAGAGTCGGTAGACGGCTGGACTCATTCTCAACATTAGGGTATAACTTGAGCGAAAATGCGGAGAAACCAACTTCTACATAAATCATAGGACATGGTGGTATTGGACTAAATGATCCGCAGAATTGTCCTGTAGACAATTGCACCCGAGAATCCAGAGCATGTGATGTCTCACTGCGCGTGATTCGCGATGGGGAGGAGAAACCTGAATGAAGGGCTGAGATGGATCGTGAGCCCGGAGAGTATAGTGATGGAAGTGATCGAAAGAAAACTGGCTTCTCTGAGATTCCCCCATATACTTTAAGGACTAGGTCATCCTCTCCTCGGATTAGGTGACATTCTAACCGAAATCTTCTAAGCTGGATTTTATTCACAATCGTGATATGATGTATGAATTTCTTCATTATGCAGGCTTCGGAATCGTCTACTCTCCTGCTACGCGATTCAGAGATGGGTTATACAACCTGATAGCACTGATAGCAGAGGGATTTGTTATCGTGACTGCATTTCGGCTACCACTCGACTTAGCTGTGAATCAGTACCTGAGTCGAACCAGGGTAATGTTGGGTGAGCACAAGGCTGACCACATTGCTTCCAACAGTGTACTGTAGCGTACCGTTACGGCCTTGAGTCAAAGCCCTCCGGTCTTTTTAACTCTCTTTTCTACAGCGCGAGATTCATGGATATGGAGAGGAGCCCGAAGAATTCTCTACCTGGATTTGTATTACGTGCTAGGAAATAATACGAGGGTCTCGCGAATGGGAACGAGAATAACTGAAATAAGCTGGAATTACATTAATGATTTCGTGGTGATTGATACGAATCCTACAAATTGCCATTTGAACATCAGTGTTGTTTCAAATATTTCAACTCCTATTAAAAGAAACAAGTCGGAAACCGGAAGCTTGATGCTTCAGATATCAGGGTATAAAGATATAAAATTTGTGGTATATTTCATATTTTTCACCATCCGTTCTTTCATAATCCGAATTGTAGTGTATGTCAGTACCACATGAAAATACTCGTAAAATTGTAAGCGTTTGCTCACGTTTGGTCCAAAAACTATCGCAAACAGATTTTACTAAAGGTGGACCAGATCTTCTTTCACTTAAGCCATTGGAAGTCAGCTGTTATCAATTAGAGTAGATTATAAGCCACCTGGTCAGTCTATACTGCTATATCCAAGAACCCAAAGGGGGGGGCTCGAATTATGACTTAGCCATCGGCAGGTCTCCTGCATCGGCAGTACCTCCGCTGGAAATACACTAGCGTAACCTCCCGGTCCGACTTCGCAAATCATTATTTTTGATCTGTTGGAATAGATACAAGAATACTCTGGTTGAAAGTTTTCTTCAAACATGGCTTGCATCTAGCGTAATCTCAACGTTTCTAAGATATTACTGTGGCCGTAGGGCTCCGCAGTCCAATGTACAGACTTACCTAATAACACTGAACAATATTACGAATTTAATATAAAAGTTTAGGAGGACGACGTATTGGAGCACATACGGGTATGGACCAATACATATGGGTCTTTGAATTCGAAATTTAGGCTTATTTCCTCAGCACCGAATACCATCTTGCAAAGCAAGGCAAAGTTTCAAATGCGTAAAAATGACAAAGATCAGCTTCGGATCAAGTATATACTAACATAAAGAGAGAAGAGAAAAAAAAGGCAATGAAAAGGGATCGCAATCCCTCAACTCTTCCAGCAGGACTAAACTTGACTATTTTCCATGTATACATACAAGATATTCAAAGCAAAGTTGGTCACAGTTCCACCCAGCCTCAAAGGAATCTTCAGGTATGAAAGGTTTTATGTATTTTTATCTAAAAACATTTGAGTGGACATTTGTCAGAATATTCACTTTCGTGTGCTACTGACAGAATTTGCACTGAAGTGACAAGTTTGACCTACCATAACTTTGTTAATAATAGTGCGATTACAACGAAGGTTGATAGAATAGTACTTCTTATTACAACCTGTATTACTGCAAAAGTTCATTCTAGGGCGAACTTAAGGGGGGTTTTGCAGTCAATTACTACAAATTATATCAATATGTTATTATTAACTTTATTTGGATAGATATCGGTATGAAGGGTATTTCGGAGTCTAGGCTCCATACAGTGTCAGCTTCGTGATTTTTTTTAGATTTTTTAGTTAATTCGGCTCTGGGAACAAGTCCGTGAAAAAAAGACCACTTTTCAGGCCCCGCTCTCCCCCATTGTACATTAAATGTGTGAACTGAGAGCTTTGAAAAGTACTAATCGATATGCTTCATTTGATACTCCAAATGATTATGTTTAAAAATTTAAATTTTATACCCCCGTTTTGGATGTATCGAGACCCTCATTAATTGTATGCGTGGGCTGGGCTGGGCTGTAAGAAGTCATTTAATTTTAAAGTGAAAAGCCAATAGCAATAGTCAGACTAAGAAGAGTGCAATGCTTACAAAAAGCAAGACTAAAACGACAATTTCAGTAAACTTGCCACCCGGCATAAGGAAGATAAGCTAAATTAAGTGTTCCAGAAATCAAAGCATTTAGAAACGTTACCTGGCAAAAATCTACACCCCAATTGTAACCTGTGCGCTTTCATGTAAAAGTCCCATTAGTCATATGCAAAAGTACATAAAATAGTAAGCTCGTTTCGCATACTTGACGGTGACTCCGTGGAAATCGTGTTCAAGTTGAAATCCGAAATATTTCATGTCACAACATTCATCAGATTTTAATTGATATTTTACGTTGATTTTACATTTGCAGGGCCCGATGGCGTGAGAACCGAACCATTTTCAATACACCAAATCCACGTCTAATGAACGTTTCGTTGTTGCGTGACAATAAGTTGATGCATGGTCAGGAGCGACGCGGTTCCAGGATGTCGGTAAGAGCACCGTCACGTCAACCTAGCATGGCCTCATTGCGACCGCACTCCCCTAATCCGTCGTTAGGTAAGACAGGTTTGTATGCACAGCTTTTTCACCCTTTTTATGAAGCACAGAAAAAATGCACGTACCCTTAATGGCTACGTGGGTATAGGGTTTCATTTTCTCGGTGATTATTTTCCAGTGATTCAAATCCCCTGCACTTACACCAACCACACAATTTTCATTATGTTTTGTTTCAGTTTAGATTTTCAGAGTTATCTTGCGCCTAGTAGACTTTTCAACTGAAACTTTTCATTTGTTTTCGGTTTTTCATTTCACTGAATTTTCCCTCTTCCGACCATTTTCATTTATGCCTTTCTATGGATTTTTTTATCATCATGCAGCAGGAAAGTGCTTTTCAGCTGAATGCATTTCCAGAATGACGGCTTGATTTGGTTGAATTCAAAAGAAAATTTATATACGGACCTTATATGATAGACGGCCGCACACATACACCCAACGAACTCTATTAGAGCTCTCAACTGGAATTCGGTCAAATATGAGCTTTACCTTATCTATAGCTTTCTTCTGACTGGGGCAGTTTACATTAGTCCTAATTTTACTCGGAGTTAAATTATCGATAGACCATAATGACGTTGTTTGGAAATGATGATTTGATTAACATACATAAATGTTTTTTTAATCAACAGCTCGGGAAAATTTTGTGGGAAAATTTATTCATAAATTTTGAAAGGGGTTACTCACTGGGTTAACGGCTGCTTTTATATGTCAATTCGGAGTTGTTTGAACAATTACTGAATTCGGGACATGTAAATTTTGATTTGATTTTGATTTGAATTGATACTGCTGTGTCAAAAAAATATGAGAAAAATATAGTTTCGAATTTCAAGGAATAAAACATTGAGGAAAAGTTGGTATTCCCAAACTTTCAGTAAGAGCAGTATATCTAAAATCCAAACAGAATTTGAATAAACTTAACACAAGCGAAGGGTTTACTAGCAATGTACACCTAAAGTGCTTTATATAATATAATATATTGGTAACCATAAATTCCCTATGTGGGATAAAGCAGGTCAACCACTTCTACACGCCGACGATGACGAATCGTTGAAATGCGATTCAGCCTTCCTGAGTAACTTGCAGTGAAGTTGTACCCCATTCTTAAACTGATAAAAACACTATTGTCGACAGCATGTAGCCCTGACAGACTCCGCTTTGAACTTCAAATTCCTCCGAAATTTTACCTCGATCCAGCATGTGTCATATGTCGCCCTGATGTATCATCTTCAAATCTCAAGCTATCATGAACTGTGTCATGTCCCTCCGGACAGGCAGTAGTTAGAAGGACCCTGCTTTGGACTTCGAATTCCTGTGAGATTTTACCTAAGATGCAAGCGTTGACACTTTGTGCCATCATACGTCAGTCTGATAATAGCTATTAGTACCTCCGAAATACAGCTTTCCGTTGGCGCTTTCGCGGATGAATAACCAGAAGAGAACCCATTTCACCTCTCCACAATAATCCAGACAATGTTTATTTCGTAAATCGTCAGGCTTCTTTACTTGATTTGAGTCAATCGGCACTTTTGTTTGGAGTACCGCTCTCGAATCCAGATGTTGCCATGGCTTGTCAAATCATCCAGCTCTTTCGTGATAGCGATATAACGTGGTGAAACATGTTGGTATTTACGGCAGCTTCTGCTCTCCTCATCAATGTAATTGTGGATTCTTTTTCTGCCGCGGTACAGACTACACTGCACTGCTTTTCCATGCAGAGGCAACCTGTGTTGAATTTTTGGAGTCGAAGGTAGGCGACCAGCACATGATGGTCCCTTTTAAAACCAGTGTCACTACCTCTTTTGTTACGTACATTCAGGAGAATATTAGATCTACTACAGATAGCGATATTATTGATCTGATCCGATATTTGTGGTCAGTCAGTCGTAACCAAATTTAATTTAAAGTAGGTCCTGTACTCGAACAATATACCCCCATTGACGAGGCGATAGAAGTTTCAGTAGTCTACAAATTAAGGCCTACACTCCCATTATATATCCGACCGACGTGTTATTAGAATACACCTTGGCATTCAAATAACTAATCATCAAAACAGTGTTAATTTTAGGAGACTTCTCCAGAACTAGGTCTAATTAGTTATCTGGAATATCCTTCTCTTCTTTGTGGAAAATCTGCATTGGTGCGTGCCGCTGTACAATTGTGATACTTCTTAAGCGGATTTTGGCAGTGAAAATCCTGTCAAAAATTGGCCCCCAGAGCATAGGAGTGTGCGTTACGATATCCGTCCCAGAGTCTCACCAGTTTACGCTCTTGAAGAAAGCGGTAATTACGGGTGCCCTTGTTATCGCCGTGAAGGAGGATGTGCTTACTTCAGAAACCTTTCATTAACTGCTAACAATTGGTTTGCAAAAGGTCATTGCCATAAGGTCAAGCCCTGTCCGGGTTGATGTTGAGCTTTTGGTAGCAATTGAGTTTCGAAATTTGCAGGCTGCATTTGCCCCCAAATTTCTATCCCTTTTAGTCGCCTTTTCGACAATCAGGGACTATATTGAGCGTATTCTTAAGCCCGAACTACCTGATAACCGTAATAATAAATTAAGTTTTTTAAGGAAGAGTGCTGTGCTGCACTTCCCGACATTTGCCGGGTACTAGAGCTCAGAGCATCACGTTTACTCCCACTCGTAATCTTCAGTTCCGGACCATCATCGGTCTGTGTAGTCAGCCATATCGTATGGTGCCCATTCGAAACGTGGACAGCAAATTCACTTTCGCCAGTGAAAATAGTACTTTTGGTGGTGCCCTAGTGTTCATCAATATTCTTCGGTCAGTTTTTCAAGATTTCTGTCTTCGGGTCAGGTAAGTTGAATTGTCAACTCCATTCTCTGGGGAAACGAGGTAAAACGGGGAAAAGGAAGGTTCAAATCTCTCACTCCGTGGAAGAATTTCGGGGCTTCTTTCCTTGAAAAAAATGTGGTGCTCTAAATTAGGTTATATTGAAATCGTAAGGGCTTACTTTTTTACTGTATTCAACATGTTTCTATATCCACTGCGAAGCTGTTTTTCTTGTATCCTTATTAATCTTAACCTGACATATCGAAGTTGACCATAATTTACACTGAAGTGTCCCGCCGACACGCGCTTGCACCTCTGTGCTAGCCAGGCTCGGCAATGTTGAGGAGGAAAGTCTTCAAATTAAATAGAACTGTTCCGTGAATTTCACTTCCGCATTTTCGGATGCACATGTATCATCATCTTATTCTGAACATATGCCCACTTGGTGAATTGTGGTTAGTCAGAATGCTCGCAATAGTTTTGCATGTCTTCTTGCTTTTCGACAGGATGAGCTCCGCAATATATATAATTGGTTCTGAATGGAAAATTTAGGCCTTGTTGTCCGTATTATAAGCTTGTTTCCAGTTTTTGATTAGAGCATTAGCATTAGTAGCATTAGACTTCAGTCCTTTCAACGAGTAATATAAAGACTCAACGATTTTTGAGGTGATGAAAGTATTGCACAACGCCCTTAAGACTTCTTGGGTGTTGCTGCAAATTATATCTTGCCTGTTTTTTAATCGCTCATGAATCTCCTAGATTTCTGTTCTTTGAATCGTATATATTTCAACCGGAAGGATCGTCGTAAATTTTCCCAAAAGGAAAATTCGGTTTCTCGTTTTTATCCGAAATCTTACGGGATGTCCGAACCATTATTGTGGAAGGCCATCGTAAATATCTCGCTGTATTCTTCGGGCCTATCCTAATTTTCTCTGCGGCTGAAACTGACTAACTAAGAAAGCACTTGTGGTTCAGTCTTCGTTCCTTCTATTAGTTTAAGTTAAGTAATAATCCACACCTATTTGATAATCTTACAATCTCTGGGTTAGAATAGCATAAATTCACTTAACTAAGGTATAATCGGCAGCACGTTCTCTGGGAGAATAGTAGAATTAGAAAGGCGCACAGTCAAAGCCTCCCCCATCAATATCTAAGAACACTTCCATCAGGTAATCGTCATTCAGAGTTGCGTACTTTGTTTTTGAAACCAACGAATGAAGAACTCTGGTGGTAGTGGGTCAGTCAATGCTAACCACAGTGTACCTTAGTCCGTACCGTTACGACATTGAATGAGCTGCTTTAGCATGCTTCAAGAACAAGTGGAGTTGGGTTATTGCACCAAGAATTATTATTATTATAATGGAGAGCAAACTCACAGCAATATCTACGCCTTGACTTTCATCTAGCTGTCCCTATCTTAATGCCTTTTCGCGAATGTAACACTTAACCAGTCTCTCCAGACATTCAATTAAAAATATTGTTCAGCTGACTTATCTGCTGTTTGCCTTTTTTGAGTTTGAATAGTCACCTTTCCTAAGTTTGGGTGTCAAAACTACCTTAACCTTCTGCCAAAAGGTGGACACGTAATCCACATCAAGCCATGCTAGAAAAATTTTTCGTGGCAGTCGCTCTAAGTGCTGTATATCTTCCTTTAGCGTTGATGGATGGATCCCATCCGTGCCAGGTGGTTTGAAGCACCCAAGCGACTGTACAGTAGCTCCCACTTTTTCACTTGTAGTCACCGCGGGACGTTGGTGTTGAAGGATTTGTAGAAACTGTCACTGTTTCCAAGAGAGCGTGCACTGACTCGACTCAAGAGATTGTAAAAATACCATCTGGTTTGATAAAAAAGCCCAACTTGGCCGAGTTACCCCTTTTAAGAACTCTGCACAGCCCTAAGGTTGCCTTCCAGTTCCTCACAGTATGTTCTATGCGATTATGACTCTGAATTCCAGAGTTATTAGTGCTCTTGCTTCCACTAGACAAAAACGTTTCATTACGTATGAGTCAGGAGCAGTCTCTTGAAAGCGCCCTAAAAGTGTGTGATCCACAATTTTCTGTTGAACTTCAATCGCCAACGGAGTCTTGATTTGCCTTGTGTTCATTATACTGTGTCAAATCCGTTTTTTAGAATTCTGTCTTCGTATTATAGTTTGGTCCCCTGTTGACATCCTTGAAGTGCAGATTGTTAGCTCAATAAGTTCAATTGTTCAAGTTCTGACCGCAGTTACAAGACCAGTCGAAGTAATAAAATTAAATACCATCTCTCCTTACTCTAATATTGGACACAGCACAATAACTATGTCGAGTGATCCTTAATTCGTCGACGGAAGACACATAGTATCATACGATAAGTAGACTGAGGCAGCCATTGCTTTTCTCTTCTTGACATTAATCTATTTCTGTAAGATGATTGCAACGAAGTGCTGTCTGAAAATGATTGCTTCTTACAATTTTGATATTGTGGATATTGTGGTTCTTCCATCGAGAACAATACTAACTCTTTAAATGACCTAATACTACTGATATGTATCATCATCATCATCAGCGGCGCAACAACCGGTATCAGGTCTAGGCCTGCCTTAATAAGGAACTGCAGACATCCCGGTTTTGCGCCGAGGACCACCACTTCGATATCCCTAAAAGCTGTCTGTTGTCCTGAGTTACGCCATCGCTCCATCTTAGGCAGGGTCTGCCTCGTCTTCTTTTTCTACCATAGATATTGCCCTTATAGACTTTCCGGGTGGGATCATCCTCATCCACACGGATTAAGTGACCCGCCCACAGTTATATTGGAGCATCATATGTTCTTCGATCAGAAAGTTATAAGGAAGTCCTACAACTTTGCCATCCTTGTTGCTCCTAGACAGAAGGAGGTCTTGGCCTGATACAAATGGACCATCCTTTATATTTTTTTATATAAGCATAGTGATATATGTAATAGAAAGCAGTAAGCCATGATCATTCTTTCACCAGGTTTCCGCAACACCCTACAATCGAACACTTGGTCCTTTCGCAATCGATTTCTCTGAAAATTGTCCCCAGTGGAAGCTGCACAGAGGAGTTCTGTCCCTGTATGCACAACCCTCGTGTGTGGATTCATGTTAGAGAAGCGAACCGAAAATGTTACAAATTGTTCTGGTTTATATGAATCGAAGACCATTATTGTTCTTGACTATCTGAATTCAAGATGACACTCTACAGTTTTCGATTCCGATCTTTTCAACAAATAGTGGAACATTATATGGGGAATATTCGTGAGCACCCTTTGAATCTTTTGGTTTCGCTCCATCATCAAATTGAAATGCAGGACATTAACCTGCAGCGCATTTGCCGACATCAATATTGGCTTCATTTTATTTAACATACGAATGATGTTCACTACCCTATTTCGAGAGTTTAGCAATGCACCCTAAATAGAGGAGTTCATGATAAACGGTCCCTCTGACATTTTGCCATCTTTAAACAAGATTTTCATCGTAATTATGAAATGAGGCTACTGTTTGAACATACGTTCTCGTCTTTTCCGCCTGTTCCTATGAGAGGAGCTGCTTCATTGAGATTTCGCACGCTGATTTGATCCCTTGAAGGGACACTGATGCTTGTTTACCCAGAAAACATGAAAGTAGGCCCTACTTGGTCTTATGCTTCTGTTTGCTCATATTATCGCTGACCGGACAGTCTGCTGCATCCAGTGTACCTTACCTTGCCCTGCTTGCACCGAGTTGCGAGTTCAATTTCTCTGGACATTACCATTGGTCGACTTTGAGCCTTCCCAGGCTCGCAGTGTCTAATTCGCATAGATCAGTTTTCACAAACCGGCAGTAGTCAAAGTTTAGCGCAGGTAATCGAAACTGTACGCTCTATGAGAAAATAGGCATATTGTTGTGCTTTTTACGCTGCCGGGTTTGTCCTCATGAAGTAAATCCGGTAAATTCCGCGGGAGGCCCCTAGTGCTAAGCCAACGATACGGTTAGTTTTGACGCAAAATATTCCCGTATTTACCTTTTTTACTAGGCTCTACAAGTACATTACCTGAGTGCCATGATGAGAAGGTGTTCTAACACAAATCTGCAATATTCCATAGTAGGTGGCATTTCAAACGTTTTACTATAAACGTCTAGTTCTTTCGCCTGTAATATAATAGCTCCGAGAAATGGAATTTGTCAATTACTGGTCAAACATTTCCAGAAATCTGTTGTTGGGTTGCTTCCTGGAAACTGACTTGATTACCATAGTTTTAAAAATGCTACCGGGTGTAATTTGCATCAAGCATTCGTCATGGGTAACTTTATGAAAAATAACCCTTCATTTTCTGGTGTCAGTCATATGAACCATGTCTTATGTGGATAATCGAGCCTCCCACAATGCATGGCATTAGTTGCAATTAAGGATATCTTCCAGAAAACGAAAATGTTTGTCCTGTTTGGTTTTTATGAAGGTTTCCTTATAGGAGGGGTATCTATATCTTATTTTGAATGAATACAGAGTTTTAACAATTGCTTTTCGTTCCTGGTCCGACATCAAGTGGATTCGGGCTTAAGAGCCCTCAACATTTAAACAAAATATTTTCAACTCTGGCAGAACTTTGACCCAAAGTATTGACGTAGTCATGTCATGCTCCGCGAATTATATAATGGAGCATTTTACATTCGCCGACCGTTTCAGTCACCCTGTTCCCAAGGCAGAGGTGAGCCAGCATCTGATGAGTTGCCTCTGCAGAGGCAACTATAAAGAATCAGATTACTACAAGTGGAAATGTGCTCCACTTTATTTCAATGTAAAAAAGCAAAACAAATTAATTTTTAATTTTCCGAATTATCACAATCCCAATGGGTGCCGGATTTTATTTAATACTAGCGCTAATTGGCGAGCATTTAGACCTGGACGATCCTACCTATTTAAAAAATAAAAGGGCGCTGGTGGTGGTGCCCGGTGTTAGGGTATTGGGAAAAGCCGTCGAGAATTCCCCGCAAAATCGAACACATATGCAAAATCCCAGATTACTGCATGGTTTAAACCAAATTGTGTGAGACTCCCAGAACATCAAGGGAAGCCGTAAGGAATTTAGGTGGAAAACCTGTAACTGACAATATTACGGGAACTATCACCACTTTCTCGGGACTTTGATTTCCTGAGCCAGTGGCTTATAGCTTCTCCACTACTACGCCAATAATATACGCGCAGCAACTGACAACACGTCAGGTTTGTTGTGTGCTGTATGGCAATCAGTTATAACTTGCCGCTCCCGATACATGCTGGAAGCAGAACTATCAAGTACTAACTGCGGCTCCTATCGGTAAACTGGAAATATTTTCCCATTTTCAGCCCATGCTTGCATGCAAGGTTTTGATGGATCATCTTACATCGGTGTCATAAGAGTGCAGCCCGAAACGAGATGATCTCTAACGCCGAACCTCAAAGTCTGTACTGGTCGTTCTTCACCCGTTCCTTCACTATGAGCTTTCTATAAGCTCGAGTGGCGACCACTTCGTTCTGAACAGCACACATAAATCCCTCCGTCTCAACAAAAAACTCTTCCACACACAACCACCTGTTCGACAAATGCAAATCGACAAATGTGTGTCAAAAACAATTCACGTGTTTACCGTGCATTGCCTTCGACTTCCATTCATCGACCCACTCTTGGTCTGACTTCACCTTAATCAGAGGATTGAAAGATCGATTCTTCAAGCTAAGTAGAATCAGTCCACAGTCTGCGTTACAAACAGTCGCATACAAGGCACTTTGCTGTAAAAATAAACGCATAGCGAGTCGACATGACGGTGATGTTGCGCCGCCACGACAACCACGCCCCTGCCTCCGATGTCACGAGGCAGGACATAGTAGACCGTACCCACCGCTAGACGTTTTTCAGATCGGTTTTCATTCACGGCGATATTCCGAATGCATAAGCCAGTGAAGGAATAGCGATTAGTGGGTAATCGGTCTTGTGTCTGCGGGTTCCTGCACCGTGTTTTTCTCAGAGGTAAGGTAGATAATCCCCGCAGTGAGGAATAGTGGGGATTCCTCCGGTCGACTCACGACCTAATTTATGCTATTTGCCAACCGAATATGTATACTGGTAAATTTTTTATAGAAGAAATTCTGCACCCAATCCAAACCTGAACCCCTTCAGTTCTTCGGGTTGTTTATGGCTCGTTGAACCTCCTCTTCGGTAACATCCGCGAAATTCATGCCAGACGTAGTAGTATGGCGGAGTTCTGTTTCTGCTTTAGTGTGTCTAGGATTTCACCCGCGGGTGTTTCACTGGGAATAGCATAGTTCCTGTAAACGCTCTGTACTTTATTTCTCACCCGTCTGGTAGCACCGCCAGTACTGATTTGTATCAGCCTAGCAGCGTCCTTCCTTAGAGAGTCTCGCCTACCTTCCAGACGAATTTTCCATGGTGGATCTCTTCGATCACTCCAACCAATAACCAAGCACCACAATTAGCAAATGATTGTAGTTGCAGCAACATATCAGCACACAGCCAAGATGCGATCTTATCGTTAATTTGAGATAGAATTGTCGGAGTTGCTAGAGATACATAGAGCCTGGCAATACCTGATATTTGCAAGAAGAGTGCTTCCCCGAGTACTGAAACTGTTGCCCGCAGTGCAGTGTGATGTTGTTGATGCCGACGCCTCTGCTCCCATTGACTCTTGATCACTAGTTTTCGCGACGACCTTAAGTCAAATACGCTCCCTGATGATGACCGGGATTTACATTAAATTATTGAATTTTGTATTATAATTAAAGACTCCGATAATAACATATAAAAAGATCGAAGATATTATATTTATTTTTTTTTGCCAAAAAAATCTGAAAAAGGTTCAAATATCGAGCGTCACATAGGTAAGTCCCGTTCAAATTGCAATGGCATTTCTTGGAAAGGGTATGAGATGAGATCATCTTTAAGGGTAGTGAACTCAGTGGTTCAACGATTTCTAATAAAATCTAGTGCATGCACATACTGAGATGCAGATTTTGCAACTTTTTGAGAATGTAAATATTAATAGTTATCGGCGGGCGGGATGACTATTCTGAATACGCGTGCAAATCAGGAAATCAAACCAAAAGTGTGAGGAATCTGGAATTAGTTAAATGCTAAACCAACAAGAAGCCGACATTTCTGAAATATCCTCATTATGTTTCGTCTAAACGCAAATCTTATTTTGTAGAGTAGAAACCATTTTGTTTGTCTGATCAAAATCTAAACTACTTAATTTTTTTATAGATGAAGTGATGTACTTGATCTAGAACTTCCATCTGAATCTGAGTTTTCTGACCTAAAAGCCAACTAGTGGGGAATTCCGTAAAATATTCATAGAAAATGAATATGTAAGCTTCCGAATAAGTTTGTAGCATGTTTACAGAAAAAGTAACGATTTTTTATGGTACCAACGAAGTCCACAAGAAATTTTGTCCTAGAATAGAAGAAACTTTACTGCTGCAAAATAAATGTTTGTTTTCACTCATCGTATGTATGAAATGCATAGTTTTGATTTGTCACTTTCTCCAGAACTATCCTCAAGTGCTTTTCCATTATTCCATCCTTTGATTTGAATCATGCTTATCTTTATTGTATTATTTTTTAATTTTCAATTTGCTTTCTTTGAAGCTTGCATTGGTACGCTTGTCGGGCTATCCATGCATACTGTAAAGGATGACAAGGTTCAACTGGAAGATATCGAAGTTGTATTTAAAAATTATTCAATGAATGGAAGTAATCCGAAGTCTGAGGAATTCACTCACTTCCAGAAGGATCTAGTCATCTGAATCTCAAAACATATTCTCTGTCGTATTGAGTGGTGTTGGGAACATCAAATATTGAACATTGTCTTCCTCTAAAAAACTGTTTGAAAAGAACATTAAAATAATTTTAGGTGATCGAAGAGTACCGCGATCCAAAGGTACTATCAAATCAAATGATTCCCGATTTAGCGAATATTCCGGCAATCATGTAAAAACTAGTGACAATACTGCAAATAATATTCCTCACTCCTCGGTGGCCACATCATCAAACGTAACGCATCAAAATAGTATTAAAACGAATAAATTCTAGTTGTTTCAGGTGTGAAATTGTTTATTGAGCAACAGATGAATCCTCGCATTTCCATGAAATGACTGGTATCCTGTTTAGTTTTTTGTTGTAAATTAATAAATTGAATGCGAAAGCAATGATTTTTGAAAACTTACTGCATTGGCAAGTGATGTAAATTGGTTATGAATAGATTGAAATGATTGGAATGCTAGATTTAAAATGTAAATATATGTGAACAGGATATAGGACTATTTGGAAAATCAAGTACACAATCCTGAAATAAGGTTGGCTTTGGCCGTAAAATTGTTGGTACTCGTACGATTATGACAGTAGCCACTTAGTGGGAAAGTAGTCAAGTCTAGCTAATCCTTCAAACTATCCTCAATTGTTGGTTGTAGTTTTATGTTTCTTTATTTCCGGACGCAAATTCAGATAAATTCAACTTCCTTCATGGGCTATTGTTACCGAACTACTTCTTGAAAGTCTACTCTAATCTTAGCGCGAATATTCCGCGATTGCATAATTGCACTACTATCATGTCTACACCTTCGTGTATCTGTCTTCCTGAGATGCTCTTATTGGCATATCCGGATAGCTAACACTTCATATCACAGCTTTTCTTAGAGAACAATGTACCATTAAAATATAATGCACACATCGAAGGATTTGTAAACAAAAATATCTTAGTCTATAATATATTAGGTTGGGGAAAAAGTAATGTCGTATTTTGTCAATAGATGGCGGTACTTAAACATATCTTGTGTTGTACTTATCGCATTGGGTCATACTATACGGCGATTTGAAGACGACAATCTGGGCTACAGGTGTCTCTTTGACAGTTCTATGATCGTACGTTTCAGTCTCAAGTTATATCGCGTCAAAGGTGGAGTCCACCAAGGAAGGAATTCGTCATATTTTACATTTTTACTACCTGAGAGGTAAAAATGCAACGAAGGCGGCCAAAAAAATTTGTGAAGTTTATGGGTCCAATACTGTAACGATTCGCATAGCAGAGCGTTGCTTCGATCCATTTCGTTCTGTTGTAGTGGTTGTTGAAGATACACCCCGTACTGGTAGGCCAATCGTCGTGGAAACTGTCGAAATCATCCTAGTGGACCGGCATGTGAGCATTCGCTCGATTGGCCAGGAACTGGGTAAGGACCATAAAACCGTTTGGAACCATTTGCAGAAGATTGGATTTCAAAAAAAGCTGGATGTTTGGGTGCCACACGAGTTGACGCAAAAAAATCTCTTGGGCCGAATCAACGCCTCCGATGCACTGCTGAAACGGAACGAATTCGGCACATTTTTGAAGCCGATGGTGACTGGTGATGAAAAGTGGATCACGTACGAAAATTTCTAGCGAAAAAGATCGGCCCAAACCATTGCCAAGTCATTTTAATCATCACGGCCTCACACGTCCTTGATGACCCGGCAGAAGCTACGAGAGCTCGGATGGGATGGCCTATCGCACGCAGCGTATAGTCCGGACCTGGCACCAAGTGATTACCATCTCTTCCGGTCCATGCAAAACGCTCTTCCTGCTACTAAGTTCGCCTCAAAAGAGCCTTGCGAAAACTGACGGTCTGAGTTTTTTGCAAATAAGGAGTGGGGGAAGGGGGGTTATAAGAGGGGGTTAATGGAGTTACTTTCTAAATGGCAACAAGTTGGCGAACAAAACAGCGCATATTTGACTTAAATCGGATAATTCTAAGTATGTTAAATAAAGCGTTAAAATTCGATCACAAATACGACATTACCTTTTCCCCAACACAATATAATAATATTGTTCCTCTGTTGATTTTTCTTCGATAGAAAAAGCTTTGTCCTCCATTCAATCGATACTTTTCAGCTTTCAATTTCTATACCCAATCTATTTTTTCGGCCCACAATTTGGATGACAAAAACAACGGCCAAGCCGTGATATGAAAATAATATAGCATATTAAATATTACTCATTACAACACGGACGCGTATCATTTTTAAATGTTAAATATGGTCAGCCAGAATGTCCACAATATTCTGCAAATCTTCCTGTTTTTCGACAGGATAAATTGTGCATTATGCTGCTTAGTTCTGGTAGGAAAAATATGGTGTCTTCTACTTCCTTTTCTTCAGCCTTTGTCCCGTTCACAAGCGGAGTCGGCTCGTCGTGAATGAATGATCTGGGTGCAATATCGAGGCTTTTAAATCCCCATCCAGCGTATCAAGCCACCGTCGTTTCGGCCTAATGCATTTAGATTATACCACTTGTTCTTATGCGAATCTTGTTACCAGTTTTTGGAAGCAACACTTACCTAATATCGGTGTAATTATAGCAACAGGTGTCGCTTCAGCCAGTCTACTCCCAAGCGAACAGAGTCATCAGTATGCAGACGGCAGCTCAGAGACTTATTTCTTTCGCTAGTTGGGACAAACCTCTCCACTTTTCAGTAGGAAAGAGGCAAGCGTTGAATGCCCCGAGCAGTTCGTCTAGTCGATGGTGGACACTAGTTTGTATAGCTCTGGCGAGATCCCATCAGGTCCTGGCGCCTTTCAACTCTTTTAAGAAAATTAGGCAATCCTGGGCGCTTTTCACGTTGTTAACGCCCATAGGATTCAGTCCATCTGTTCGGTATTGAGGGAACATGGTTTTCGCAGGGCTCCGACTTTTCGGGCTATCCGTTTAACACCTAATCCCCACGAGCTGGACGGGGGCGTCCTGCAAGCAGCGAAACTTACATTTGTTTATCTTTCATTGTACTGCATACCGCCTCCAGGTTGTTTTATCGTTGTGTGAAACGATAAAACTTAAAATACCACTTTCTGAGCTCGTAATTTTCATCATCCATCACCAGCACGTCCAGGTGACTTCCTGAGCATAGGAACCCTAAAGGCTATCGCTGTCCGGTTACAGGTAACTGGTGCGACAGTGGCATATTTCCTGCAAAGTCTTTCTTTTTCGGTTTTTGCAAGGACAGTGCACTGCGTTCCCACTCAGCATATATCCAAAGCAATCAGCTAAGTTTCAGCAATTCCCTTTGTGGCTGCACCCGCGATTAGCTGCACTGCAGGGTAGTGAAGTTCCCGCTCCTCCCCTGGCTACAGAATGTTTTTGGGAGACTCTGTTTTTATTTGGCTGCACGTCGACACGTTCAGACCTTGCTGCCTCCATCGCTCGTCAGTGCGGCAAGGTAGCAATTTTCGTGCTGCGCCTAAACACAGCCAACTTTTTCTCCATAGCTACCATTTCCTCAGCCTTACAATTTTTTTCTTTCGTGGAAATTCTTCCAGCGCATCGTGTTCCTAGGAGGCTCTTTACCCAGAATAACTTCCAAGTATTTCACTTTTTCAGAAAATTTAAGGTTTATCACCTCTAGAAGGACCATTTAGTTTCCTTTTTTTGCAAATAATACTAATTCAAATAGTAGTGAGTCGATCAACTTGCTCCACAGACGTGGCGATAGTATACCCCCTGGAGAGCACCGCCTTCCGTTGCTTCGGTTGTTAGATAACGGTCAAAATTTATTTCTGCGCTAGGAGAACGTATTCAGTACAGATATAGGTTAGCCTAACTCGACAACTTGAATTGACTGTATATTTATGATAGCTCTAGTTCAGCAGTTTAAACTATTTTTTTAGTCGATCGGTAATTTTTTCAAAAATGTGAAATTTTTATCAAATTCACTTTTCTTTAAAACTTTATACCTCGTTTCAATTGCAGTTTTGAGATCAAAGGCATTACATTTAATTGCTGCTACCTCTCTCATCTAGCGCACATACGAGTAGATACTCCTGGAGCGCAGGTATGTGCACTCCTGATTCCCAAACTGTGTCACCACTCTCAACATCGGTGTCTGAAGCATGGGAACTCTAAGCTTGTTCAGTCCCAGCATCGTCGGTGTTGTTCGAACTTGTTATTGTCGAACTAGCATTGGCATTTTCTCGATATAACTCTTCAAGAGCTGCAATGCTTCGAACTCGCGGGAAAACACATTTACTAAGAAATAAATAAGGGAATTCACATGTAATAGCTTATTTTAACGTTCAACTGTATATACCAGTATACTCCAAGGCAAAAATGCTTGAAAACGATTAGAACGAGATTCCGAAATGACGTCATTCTCTATCCTTCTTCTATCTTCGAAACCAAGGAGTAAAAAGCGATGTCACAGGACTTTCCACGCGAGTAAAGGCGGTGGGTGTCTTCAGACATTGCAGCGAGAATGGTAATCTTTCTAAGCTAGCCCTGAACAACTATATTGGGATGGGCTAGCAGAGAATGTCGCATCTCGTATTTACATCTTTTTAAAAAGGATTCATGATAGGGCTTTAGACTGTTATTGATGGTGAAAGGTTTTGCCAATGATCCTGTAGCTTTTATCTGGCTTCGAACATTAGCTAGGAACAGAATAGTCAGTCGCCAAATTCTCTCAAGTCGATTTACAGTTTTACCCTGGGAATGCTATCAAAGCAGTCTTGAAGTTGATGAAGGAATAAAGCAACTGATGCCCATATTCCAAAATTGTTTTCAACGCTTACCGTGCGGCGAAAATTTGCTCTGTAGCTAATTTGCAGGAAGTGGAGCCTCATAGGTATGGGCGGATGATTTTGTGAGTGTATGGGGCTTTCGGCCTAGCAAGATAGGTGAGAATATCTTACAGATAGTACTCAGGAACGTTACAAATCTGCATAATGTTGCCTTTTTAATGTATGGAACAATTAAAACTTCATTGGAAGCCGGTTCGCTGTTACAAGCCACTTGGTGTAGTTGGTTGTCTCCATAATTCGGTTCTAATTACGTCGGTGTCCGGTGCCTTATTATTCTTAGGCACATGAATTTCCATGACTATTTCTTGCATATTCAGTGGTGGCGACGGCATTTATCTTGGTCTCGGTTGGATGATCAACTAGATTTATATGATTTCATATTAACGTCTTGATAAAACTTCTGTGCCTGATGCGTTTGCCCCCGTACTTCTCGTGTTCACTGACCTGGTGCGTCTGCCAGGCTTTCTTTTCCCGTGTGTGAAGTTGATCCTTCGCTTGATGGTGTACGCGCAATAAAAATGAAGACTAGCAAAATTTAAGGAACTTGCGGTATGAATATAAGAGGCTAGCAGAGAGTTCGTTTCGAGACTCCTTTAGAACACGTTGTGAGGACTTGGAGGACGGAGGGGAGACTTCAAAGCTTCGCAGAATCCCTAAGAGGAATCTAGCGATCAAGTTAGACTCTCTGGATGGATGGAACTTCCACGACAGACTCTGTGAGGAGTACGCCAGCGAGGAGAATAGGTGGCAGAAGTGTCAAGAGAGAGTTTTTGATTTCTGTAAACCTTTCAACATGAAATTAAAAAGGCGAGAACACTTAAAGCACCTGATATGGATGATATCTATCCAGCACAGAGGAACTAGAGCGACTTCTATGAATTATTTTTCTAGCACGTCTAACACCCGACATGTATTAACTGCCTTTGTCCGGATCGAGCAGGTGACAGACGACGTAAAATCTTGGAACATTAATGAAGGCAGGAACATTACATTACATTAATGTAGGCAGGGTGAACCGCGCGATGGCAATGTGTGAACCAAAATCGAATCAATTCAACTGAGAACTGTAAGGATTGGGGAAGCCGTTCATAATTTCTTCTACCTAAGTAGAGTCTATTTCATCTTACAAAAGCTGCTTTGCCTGCAACGTCTCAGTATAGTGTCAAAGCTTTTCCCCCACAAAACAATAAAAAATCCTGCCAGTCCTCATGTAGAAGACTCTTCCGAAAAATGTTGGGCCTTATGGTTGTAGATCAAATCCGGCTCAGCAAGCTGTGGATTGCGGGTCGCCAAATCCTTATGAATGCGAATAACCCCGGAAAGTCTATAAAGGCAATATCTAAGATAGAAAAAGAATATGTCGCTGACTCTGCCTTAGATAGACCGATGGCATAAGCCACGAGGCCAGATAGCTTTTGAGAAATATCCAATTGGTACACCTCCTCAAAATCGGAAATGACCAGTCCCTCGCTAAGTTAGGCCGGATATTGGTTGTTGCGTCGTAGATGGATGATGATAAGGGCGATGATTGGTTCAAACAATGTTTCGCCAGGATATATGCTTTGAGTCTCTCATGGTGAAAGATTTAAATGCAGCCTTGCTGCCAGTAGAATAGGAGAGGCTTTGGCATGCCGCAGGTTGACCTGGCCGAATTTTACGTTTTTGATATAAGCGTGGTCTTATATGTAATGAAAGTGTTTAGGAATGTATGCCGGTTTTGCTGTGTTATCAGGTTTCCCTCACACTGTACCGTCAAAGACTCGACCCATTAAAACCTATTTGTGGTGCAGCGATGTTCATCATCCATCGCGTTACGCAAGCATTCTTCTACTTTAAGTAGCGCCTTCTTTTTTTCGCAAATTCTGCCAAAATTGCCATCAAACCAGTTCTCTGGCTTTTTTTGTTCCGTTTGTTTCGATAAATGTGTCGATGAAGGTACTAAAAGGTAGGATCTGCCCTGCTGTCTCTTAGCAAGTGCAAGTTCCGCCATTATATGCTCTATTCCGGCCCAGATTCATTGTGAAGAAACGCACTGTTCTATTTTGTATAAGACGTTGTTCTTCACTCTCGAAATAAAAATGATGTTCTAAAATTTCCTGAAACTATCTTATTTCAGCTTTTGAAGCGTCATATGGTAACTGAGCTTAAGGGGGGAAAACCACATTAGAAGGCCTTTTTTCATGTACCTTTTTGTGATTTTTTAGTGGGAAAAATTATTCGGAATTGTACTAAATTTGGACAGTGTATTACTGATATTACGAACAACTTCTGAGAATTATTTTTGAAAAGTTTAAGCTAAATATTCGCACCAATGTTTTGCTGAAGATCGTAACTGGAGTTCTCCAACTGCCGGATGTTTTATCTAGAACCAAAAACTTTTAATTTTACATCAATAGCCAATTTTTTAAGAACCTCAATGCAACTGGAAATAATCAAAATCTAAAATTTTGTAGGTGGTAGAAAAGTATTTCGATTTTCACCATTTTTTTCACTAAATATGCGAAAAAGGACTGGGAATATGATTTCATCCCAAATGTTGGTTCGTATTCTTGATAATTTTTGTAAAGGATCATATTTCCAAATTTCATAATAAAATATAAAATAATAAAACACCTTCGAAAAAAAATCCCTTCGGATATGAAGACATTTATTACTTTTAAATACAAACATAATAGAGTTACAACAAATACAATTGCACTCGTACAAGGGACGCTACCAGATTCCTGGGCGGTAGACCCTGAGCCTGAGCCTCGATAATCGCTCGCTTCTACCCCTATAAAATCCAAAAGATCACGAATTTCGCTTTAAAATTTCTGCAACGTATTCTGGGATAGCTAGGCTAACGATCTATGCAATAAAGAAACTCGATTCTGAAAACCTCCAGTTCACACCAAGCTGAAACCCTCCACCTTTGTAGATTCATCCCTCCTGACATCCATAAGCTTTGCCCTCCAATTTCCGAGATCATTGCCCGGATTCTGTTCACCTTGCCTGCCGAATGATGACCACCGCCTTTGTTCGTGGGCCGGGTTTCAATATTCGATATGATCTGTCCTGCTCAGGTCGGTATTAACAATGATGAATTGAAAGCTTTGTCTTCAAATTACAAATAACCATTTTGGATCATCTATGTGCATACCGCGAGGGGTTGTTCTGCAATTCGAACACATATATGTACATATCTACAAGCGTGTCGGTTGCAAGCCGAAATTGCGAGCTGAGATACGCATAGCGTAAGCTGCACTACTCTCCATTTAGAAATTTAAATATTATATTTATACATGCGTATTTCACAAGTCGCCAAATGGCGAAGCCGATCACGACGAGCCGACCCCGCTTGTGAACGGGACAAAGGCTGAAGAAAAAGAAGAAGATGCGTATTTCACAAGTCGCAATTATTTATATGCACGTACTGTATGGGACTATTGTTCAACCACCTGTTTGCTTTAGACAAAGATATCTGTCTGCTTGTTGTCTGATGCAGACTGTCTAATGTCTCAGGCATTTGTCTGAGGCAGCTCCAGACATTTATCTGATACAGAAGTAGACGTCGCCTGGAACAGACATTTATCTAAAACAGGCATTGCATATGCACATGATATTATGATATTATATTTTGCCACCTTTAAAGCAAACTCCCACGGGAATAGTCAGAAATGAATCTGCTGCTTACAAATTACTCTTCTTGCTTGCCGGTTTAGTGTTAATATTTCTATGGGGAAAACTAGCTTCCTTAAGATCGCTCTCATCACTTCCCGAAACAGTGGTTCCAACTTCCGCGAAAGAGATGGAAATAGGCCCTAGTATGGAGCACAATAAAGCATTGCCCACCACAGAGCGCTCTTTACCGTTTATCGGTAACTAGCTTGTCCCCGCTTTCCACCGAAGATTTCGTTCCCCTTCAAACAATTTCTTTGGAGAATTCCACACCTGTCGCAGTACCTGCCTGTCCCGTCAGCTGAAAGTCTTCGCGGTATCCGGTCCGGTTATGTCCATTTTAACATTATTATTATTATTCTGTTAAGGGAAAGTCGCACCGCGTCCTTAAAGAACTATTGTGACCCTTTTTGGTGAGGTTTAAGCAATCCTTTGTGCGCATGGGTTGGTATCCCCCAATAAGCACTCTGGACTGCTCTATCTCTGGTAGGCCCGCCCAGTATAGAGTCCGATTCCACAGAAGGGTGAAGTCGTCCCTGCTCCCTTCTTGGCTAGTTCGTCCGCTGCCTCGTTACCTTCCAACCCAGCATGACCTGGAACCCAAAGTATCCAAGCCTTGTTGGATGAGCCGAGTGTATTCAGTCTCTCAAGGCATTCCCACACCAGTTTAGAGTTCACCTGGTTGGACCTAAGTGCCTTGATGGCTGCTTGGCTATCAGTGAGAATAGCTATGTTCTGCCCCCTGTAGTTCCTTTGGAGATTAAAGGAGGCACATTTGCCTACGGCATATATTTCTGCCTGGAATATGCTAGTGTACCTGACCATTGGCTCAAAGTACATTTTCCTTGGACCAATGACACCGGCACCCGCTCCCTCTGATATGAGGGATCCGTCAGTATACCAAGTAGTCAGTTGCTGGTTTAAGCCATATGTCGCAGCCACGCTATCCCAGTTTGCCTTATTACTCCCACGTGTTTCAAACTTCTTATCGAAGTGAAACCTCGTTGTCATGTCATCCCTTGGTATCAGTAATTCGGGATACTGCCTAGAAAGAATATCAATCATCCTTCAGTTAACCTCCTTGCCTGTGTCTGTATGTGCAGCTGGAGAGGGGTTAATCCCAGAAGGACCTCCAGGGATGCCGTTGGGCATGTCCTCATTGCCCCACTGATACGCACGCAAGCCAGTCTTTGGAGCTTATGTGATTTCCTGGCTTGTGTGCTAAGTTGAGTTCTTTCTGCCCAGATTACTGCTCCATAGGTAATCATTGGCCTTACTATTGCAGTACATATCTAAATTAGTATCTTTGGGCTACAACCCCATTTTTTTCCTGCTATGGATCTACAAGTCATCAGAGCCCTCGTGGCTTTCCGACAAGTGTTTCCGACATGTGTCTTCCAGAGTAATTTTTGGTCTAGCGTAACTCCCAAATATTTGACCTCTGTTTCTCGTTTCACTTCCATATCATATAATCTCATGGCTCTCAGGCAATCAAGCTTGCGCCTCCTAGTGAATGATACTATGGTGGTTTTGGCTGGGTTGATCTGCAGTCCCACCTTCCTGCACCAGGCACTAGTAACCCTTAATCCAGTCTGGATTCTATCACATAGGGTATTTCCATATTTGCTCCTACAGGTTAATGTCGTCTGCGTAACCCTGGACTTGTATTCCAGTATTTGTTAGCACGTCCAGGATTCGATCACTACCATACTCCACATCAGCGGCGATAGTACCCCGCCCTGTGGACAGCCTGGAGTAGTGTTCATGACAGTTGAATTTGTACCTGCCGGTACTTCTATTTGCATTCTATTGCATTTTGTCTATCCAGAATGCCAGGGTGTTTCCCACTCCCTTGCGGCTCAGGGCATCTTGTATGTCTGTGTGCGATGTATTGTCGAATGCTCCTTCGATATCCAAAAATACGCACAGTACTATTTCTTTTGCTTCTATGGCATCCCGTAGTACCTCTGTCAGCTGATACAAAGCAGTTTGAGTTGATTGTCCTGCCCGGTAAACGTGTTGACAGTGATTCAGGCGATTACGCTCTAGAAAGTTAGTTCTAACATAGTTCTTTATGACCTTCTCCACTGTTTTGAATACGAACGATGTTTGGCAAACTGGTCTGAAAGAATTAGGGAAAAAAGAATCCTTTTTACCTGCTTTCGGAATTAAGACCACTTTTGCCCGTCTCCATGCCCTTGGGATATATCCCAGTGCTATGCTGCCCCTTACCACCCTCAGAAGAGACTCTAAGATAATTCCTAGGCCTCTCTGGATTAGTGCTGGGAAAATGCCATCTACTCCGGGAGATTTCAGTCGTTTAAAAGTTCCCACTGGCCGCCTTAGCCTAGCGTCAGAGCACACCTGTTTTGCTAGTTTCCAGTTCTCCTTTCCTCTCCTTTTATTCGTTGCTGGGGTATCAGGCAGAATGTTGTCGCCTGCCTCCATGGGGTAGGACCCCGGGAAATGAGTTCTGAGAAGCGGGTGTACCCTGTCCTCCTCATTCTCAGTAAATGTCCCATCTTCCTTCTTCAAACAGACAGAGGATATTCCTCCGTCTTTGGCTATAGCCTTGTAAAGCCTGGTTGCTTCTGTCCGATCCCTTCACAGAATTCCCTGAAACTGTTCCGTTTTGCTTCCCTGATCGCGTTGCTATACGCAGTCAGTGCATTTTTGTTTTGAAGAGTTTTCGTGCCTCTGTTCTCATTCTGGCCAGTTTCCTGTTCCACCATGGTACATCCTTGATGACTTAATTGTCTTAGTCGGACAACTGACCTCATATGCATTTTAACATACTAGCATTTGAACAGCTTCTATCCGACAATCTAAGAACGCAGTTTTTAAGGTAGTAGGCTACTTGTCAGAATCGCATCGGTGGCAATTTTGTCGTTTTCAGCCTCTCGTTGGGTGCTATTTCTTCTGAACGTGGGAGCGTTGACATAGTTAAATCTACGCCTCTGAAAGGTCCGAACTACGGCAACTTCATATTATCGCAATGGCCTTGCCACTTAACTAATCAGTTCCCTAAAGGTCATACACGGTGGGGTTAAGTCCTTTTCATAATGAATCATACCAGTATTATCAAAATGTGTCTACTGTAGGAGAGTTACAAAAGCTGACAATAAATAAATAATTCAATTTTTATTAATAATTAAATAGAGTTAGTGATAAGTGTGTGTCTTCTGCAAGCAGCCTAGTTATTTCAAGCCTGTTTTTCGTTATTTTTTGGAGCCAAGGTATATTTCGAAATATGTGAAAGTGTTAATGTTTAGTTTAGATGCCGTGATAAGGTAAAGATATAGCAAATTTTGCATATTTGTGAGCTAGTTAGTGATAACCTTGCTACGGGCAAGGACCAACCTGTCTAACCTCGCAAACAATAATTTATTCGTTGTAATACAATTGTTTTAAGTGTTTTGTTAGCCTTTAGTGAATGTATAGCGAGCAATATTATTCATCTGTTGTGTGTGTGTCTGCATAGCTTTCTCTATCTTCTATTATGTTTTAAGTAGTTTTAGTTGTGTTGTCAAGTATTATACGTATTTCCTAGACTATTTGTTTTGTTTCTTCCCGTTTTTTTTAGAATTTCATGTAGCGAAATAGATTGAACGATTTCCTTTGTCAGAGCGATTAGAAAACATATCTGAAATCATATTACTTTCCATTGCGAACAGGATCAAGACCAGGATCCCGGGGTAGCAGCAACGCATCAGCAATATCAGCTCGTTCCACACTAGCTGCAGCAACCAATGCCGATGCAAAACCAACAGCCAACAATAATTGCGCAGATTCCAATCAAACGTTAATTATAACAAATATTATAGAGAATCCAGCCGCTGAGAGTGTCACTATTGAGATTCTTCAGCCAAAATCTGAGCAAAAGTAGGAAACAGTCAGTAGCAATCAATTTTCGCAGAATTTTTCAAGTTAACTCAAGAGAGATTCCAAATGTAGAAAAATGCAAATACCAATGGACAACTTGGCCTTGGGTTTAGTGAAGTTAATCCTTTCTTCGTAGAAAAAAAAAGATTGAATTCGTCTTTTAGTTTGATAAAATAATAGACATTTTTAAAAAAATCGCTTCCTCTATTTTAACGAGTAACTCCAATAGTAGAAGTACGGAGTAACTTGCTTGACTTTTTTAGCAAATAGTGTTAGTGACGTTTAAATGGAAATGCCGCAAATTTCATTTGTCCTACTCCTTTTAGTTCCAAACACGCAATAACGAAGATTATGTTCGACTACTTTTCGCGAGAATCTATAAATATGATATTTCCTTGCTACAAGGATTCACCATTCGCACTCAACGCGTGCCCAAATATTTGTAGGTTGTATATTTATGAAATAAAAGGCAAAGATGAAATTAATATTGCGTAGTACCCGCGGTAATTTTTCACTCTTCAGTGTAGGGAAAATTTGCAGCCTAAAATTTAGCGAAATTAATATACAAAAACATGCTAACTGACGATTGCAATTATAAATGTAATTTCATGCAAACTTCTAGGGACCATATTTTTTACACCAAAAAATATGTGTTTCAAAAATCTGTTTTCTTAACTTTAGAAGAAAGTGAATATCTCTCAAATAGTACGTAAGGGAATTATAAAAGAAAAAATTTAAAAAAAAATACTTTGAATAGTCAACGACTCAGTTAACTCTTACTTGACCTGTTTTACGAAGAATTATCACTTTTGCAGCTATTGTGATAAAGTTAGAAATTACACAGACATTCGCCACTTAGCAGGAAGAATTCTCTCAAATAGAACAAAAGTTTCAGTAAATCATGACTAAATTTAGTAATATACAAAAGTATTGTAATTTATCGTTTGGATGTCAAAAGCAACCGTGATATTTTACAAAATATTGAAAAACAACAAAGTTAATATAATGCCGCATGAAGCCTCTAGAGCCACTTGTATAGACATGTGTGCGTGCATGTCGTAAATTAATTAACTAGTGTAAAACCAACCAACATACGCTATCGTGATACTGGAAAAATTTGCAATGAAAAAATGCGATACAACTTTGAAGGTAATTAGAATTAATTAATGTTTAGAAAGATTGCATCCCTTTGTTATTTCGCCATTCAATCCGAATATCGATCAGTGATCTTTGAGATAATCATCCTCACCATAATAAAGAACTACAGCACCCTTAGTCTTTGTTGTGCAGTTTTCATAAAGTGATCCCTAGTTTAAACAGTTTGTCCGAATCTGCTTATGTTCCTTATTTCACCCTTCAGACTCTTAGAAGTCGAAGATCTTTACATAGTTCGACAACTTACAGGCATAACATAAGAAGTCTTTAACGTAGAGCTTAAATTAATATTGTAGACTTTTTCCAAATTTGACTATATTTATGCCAATTAATCATAGAGAATTGAACTTTCAATTACCCCTGATAGAGCTTAGAAAGCATATTTTTCTATTCCTAATGCGATAGTAAACGATATTCTGATTTCAACATCGATTGAAAACTAATTTAAGAAGAATTAAAATTAAGAAACCATTGTTTATGGAAAATTGCTGTAAAAGTATATTAGGCGTAGGTAAAAATCATTTTAAATGTTGTTCTTATATTTTTCTATATTTTTCTTAAAATAGGGGAAGATTTTCGGAATAATATTTAAAAATAGAAGAATAAATATTTAAAATGACAAATCCCAGCAACTGGTTTATTCTTGCTTTAACAATTTAGAGACTACCCAAATATTGTGTACGTATAAGTTGGAAATATGTAACTTCAAAGAAATATGTATTTGAATTTATTGAATTTCATTCGAGAATGTATTCGTTAATATTGCTTTGTTTGTGCTCAATCAATAAAGCTAAACTGTGAACTAAAAATTACTGCATATACATATATAATATACGAATAGAAATGAACAACCACATTAAATCCACAGAAATCTGTTAAGCACAAAAACGAACATTATATAATATATTATGTAATACGAATACCAAGCATAATTAAATAACCGTATAATCAAAGATATAGTAATACTGAATAAACAAATTATATACAAACTTAAATATTACGAAGCATCAACGATTTTAGCGCCATTTGATTATGGTAGATTTCTAGCCTTTAATGAAACTAAATTTAAATTCCCGTAAATGAAAACGAACTAAATTTGAAATTTGGGGAAGAATTTCAAATCTACTGCGTTTCAAGAATCTTGCACCCTTATTGATATATACGTACTTATAAAGCTATTACAAAATGTCTTCAATCAAATTATAATCGAATCCTTTCTACACACACAAAGACAACATTTTATAATTAAAATTACTACAAACTAAGTAAACTAAGAGCAACGCAACATGTAACACAGAAAATTTTAGACACTTTTCAATAAAGCGCATGAATTCATTCAAAGTACGTGAAAGTGTAATTGAACTTTCACCAGAGAAAATCTATCAAAAAATACGTCCGTGTAAAATAAATCGCGTGGAGCAACGGCATAAAATAAAATTATAAAAAACCTGAAAAAAGTCTTATACATATAACATCAAACAACTTGAAGCAAGAAAGCAAAATATATGTATGTAATTAATATATACAGAATACTCTTTAATTATAACACTATTTTATAAAGCGCTGCAAATACTTCGAATCAATAAAAGAATTTTCTTGTCTTGATTTTCTAAAGTATCTTATCTTGAATTTTACCTAGCTTTAGACGAGATGGAAACTTATTAGAAACTTATTATTGTAGAATGTAATGAGAAATCGCTTAGTGAAAATATGGGAAAAAATTAAGAAAAAAAGAACAATTTATTTGACAATTATTTACATAGTAAGGGAATAAGGTCTATACTAGTCGAACTCATCACTTTACAAAGATATGAAAGTACTAAAATTAATAAATAATTATTATACTATATATTTGACAAAATTTTACTAAATATACATCATCATCAACTTTAACGTTTGGTTTGTTGTTATCATTTACTGAATTGTCCAAAAACTGAACAATAAGGCCCAGCAGACAGTGGCGATTAACAGTGAGTCCTTGAGGCTTTAACGTGAGCACCTGTCTGGACGACTTAATGCCACGGTCTTCTTAAGACACGGATTGATTTTGTGACCACAATCAAAGCCCCGCTGAGACAAGCAACAACGGTACCAGTCTATACCAAGTGCATGGCTTAGCATTCATACTGGTGAATGCAAGACCTACCTAAATCTCTACCGTACTAAGTAGTACGGCACCCGTGTTGATACGCAACACCACGTCGAGGCCCGAAGGTCTCTTCTCGCTTGAGCACAACCACAACCACCATGAAACTCCCACTAGGGGGGCCAACCGCAAATAACCGAGCTGTCCTCACATACAACAGGAGTTCACCCGAAGTATGTGAGTCCAGGAGCTTTCCCGGCTCCCATGGTACCCTGGTAAGGTTTCGTGACCAATTTGCCACTTCAGATGAGTCCCCGTGCAGACTCGGGTCTGATCGCCCTGATTAGGCCTTTGGAGCATTCGCCTACTGCATCACGGCCGGCAAACCAAAGTGAGTACAGCGTCTCCCGGTGCCACCACAATCGAGGTTCTCCTCGGCCACTTGGTTTTGGTTTGGTCGATAGGGTTGCCGCCCCATCTTCCTCACCGCTACCTCTGAGTACCTACTGGTGATTAACAAGAGGAAGCCCTACGTGGAACTGGAGAAATTACAAAAATTTATAGGTGTATCAGCACCAAACTATATATAGCTCTGTAAAAATCTGCCAACTAAAATGGAGTTCTTTTTGAAGTTTCGTGTAAAAATATACCCTATCAAAACCGGTTCACTTTCTATCTGACTTTTTGTCTATCACACGCATTTTTTTCGAAAAGCGCTACATCTAATACGATGAAATTTGATGGGCATACGCGAAAATTCCTCGCATATGGTGAAAGACATGATACAAGTTTTTTTACCCGAATTTAGTCATATAGGGTAATAAACGAAAGCTCCCAATTGGTTTTTTACGATACAGTTCTCGGCAAGTTGTGGGTTCCCGTTCCAGGACAAGGAGGTGTAAGGCATTTGTCGGAGGAACTACTGAACCCAAGTAACATCAGCACATGCGGTTTCTTATATCCTATAAAGCTGGGTTATTATTCTTCTTGCATTTCTTGCTAAGTGACGGCCACCACACAAAAGGACCGTAAGTTATGCAGGAAAAGACCAAGGCTGTGTAAATTCAATGAACGATACTTAGCCATAGACCCGACTTCAGGTGTCATATTTGACGTCGGTTCCAAAGTAGAGGAGTATGAGGTTAAAAAGGACAAATTTGTTCTTAGAAACTACTCGTCTGGAAAATGCGGAAAAAATTGGAGTGATATATCTGCTGCTGGATTAGACAAGTGTCGAATCCAAGCCATTCGCAAAGGTCATCACGAGCCGCATGCCAGACATAACATTGGTGACTTCCACATCGAAGCTATGACCGAGACAGACTTCTACAAGTGCCTAGGAATTATGTAAGGAACCCATGCTCAAGTTGGTGATCTGAAGGATGTTCTGCTGTTCGAATTCCTGCGAGGTCTAAAGCTGGTGCTGAAATCACATCTCTCGGGGAAGAATAAAATAAGCACGTTGAATGTATTCGCTATCCCTTCACTTGCTTATGTATTCAGAATATTTTCGTGGACGAATACCGATTTGGAAAACGCCCAGCGGTGGATACGGACAACTAAATCCAAATCCCGAATGCATCATCCAAAGTCTGCTGTGGACCGGATGGAACCGCCTCGTGGCATCAGAGGTAGGGGCATGGTTGACGTGGCGGCACAACACACGCTTATTTTTACAGCAGAGAGGAGCCGTGTCCCTTGCATGTGGCTGTCTCTAAGGCAGACTGTACACTGACTACACTTAACTTGAAGGATCGATCTTTCAATCCTCTGAGTGAGGTAAAGTCGAACCAAGAGCGGATCGATGAATGAAAGTCGAAGGCAATCCACGGTAAACACGTGAATTGCCTTTGACAGACATTTGTCGATTTACATTTGTCGAACAGATGGCTATGTGCTGGGGAGCTCTTTGCTGAGACGAAGGGATTCATGTGTGCCATTCAGGATAACGTGATCGCCACTTGAACTCATAATGAAAGAACGGGTGGAGAACGATCAGTTCAGAATGTGTGGTTCGGCGTTAGAAACGTTGGACCATCTCATTTCTGGGTGTACTGTTATGGCACCGGTGCAATACATCACCAGGCATAATGCTGTATGTAAGGTTATCCATCAAAACCATGCATACAAGTATGGGCTGGTCACGGGAACATGTCCGCCGCAAGCAGTATTTGATAGTTCTGCTTACAGCATGTATTGGGACCGGCAATCTGGCTGATCGCCATACTGCAACAATCCGATTGGATCAGGGCCTTGAATTGGATTAGAGCACTTCATTCAATACTAAAAAACTACTATCATAAGTGCCTCAAATTCATCTTTGGGCTACAAAATTTCGAGAATTTAATGCAAAATAATAAAGTATGTTATTGGAGTTATTGGAAAGTTTGAAAGGAATGTACTATTGCAAAAGGAGTACCACGTCAAATCTGAATGTGAATCATCAAGCATCAAGTTAAAGTGAATAGTCTGACATATTAAATTCATATATACTGTCATCTACTAGCTACATTCCTGAAAACATTTATACGTATAATGGGTTTTCGACCTTGCTTAAAGTACTTTCGACCCACTACCGCCTACGATCTACATATCCATTGGTATTCGATCCGGACGCCCACAAAAATCTTCCATGGAAATTATGTCGGACCACACCGATAGCGAGACCGCGACAATGTTAGTAATGTTGTGGTATTTACAATTTTGAGCAAATCAACCAAGGTGAATTCATCAATGGTGAAGCGTTGGACAACCAATAGCAAACAGACTGCCTTCAACAACCACAGCCTGATTCTCCAACCGCAGGAGCAACAGCGTCACACCCAAAGACCACTCTATTAAACAACAAACCTGATTTCTTGCAAAGTTCACTCCATTCAGCGTTATCCACTAGTTGATTTTTTCAAACTCAATAACGTTACCTTCATTCCTATCGAAATCGTCTCGCCCTCAGTTTATATTGCCGTCATCTACTGCCTAATCTTCGATTCCATCTATCCCATCAATATTTTCTTTTCTGCTCTTCCACACTGCGTTATATGATCAAATCTTGGGTTCTCATCATTAGCTGAAGCCTGAGTGCTAAACTCCCTTATTGGTTCGTCCATAACCCTAATCAAAATGGCTGCCAGCCTCACCACTAACCCACCTCTTCTTCTATCTTACATTTCATTGCTGCTATCTTATTTCTTATTTCCGAATTATCATTCCTGTTTAAACCATTTCCTAATTTCAACTAATTTTTCAACCAACCAACATAAAATACCTTTCGCTTTCCTAAGAGCATCGGTGGAATCAGCAACTACGAAGACTTCATCCTTACAAACTCGTCCTATTTCAGACTTTGATAAGGCCACATGAACCGGCATCTTAAATGCCAGCCAAAAAATATCCACCATCCCTCCCCAATGAAATGACCAATGAATCGTTGGACCAGCTAGCCAATACCATCAATACTATTTGTGGTGAATTATTCGCTGATCACATCCAAGACTAAAAACTAACCCAAATTCTTTGGCTGACGACGTCTGCAAAGAGAACTCATCGGTGCGGACTAATCAGGAAAGGATTCTTGCCTCATTTTCACATTTTTAAAAAGAAAATGTTTAACATTGATCTTTCTCGTAGAAAAAGAATCCGCCCCTAGTACTCTGGGCACACCAACCATCGATTAGTTAACATTGAGCTAAATGAAAACACTTTATGAGAATTAAGGCACACTTGCCCCACATACCTCCTCCAAAACCTTGATCCTGCTTCAAAATATTTCGAGGCAGAGAAAATCTAAAGCACTTTTCGATCACTTCCTGCGAACATACCTAAACGCTGCAGTAAAAAACACTTTTTTCACAGCAGAAGTTACCGGGACAATCTAGACTATTCTTTTTGGAAAACTTGTAGGAATCTGAAAAGACAGGATCAACATTCACTACTTTGGCGCCTAGGAAATGATGACTGCGCCTGGAGTGATATTGCAAAGGGTGCTGCACTGGCGTCTCACTTGGAAAATGTTTTCAACCCAACCCAGTAAAAAACAGGTATGCTCACCTTCATCTGCCTTTACATCGTTCGCTTCATAGTTAAGAGAATTGCTCGCATTATTAGAGAACTCGATCTTAAGAAATTATGTTACCACGACAAAATTACAAGCAAAATGGCCAAACCGCTCGCTTTCCGCGCTAACAAATAATAAAAATTTCCAACAAGTACTAATGTAAACCCCGACTATCAATTGGGCTTTCGAGTAACGGATCTACACTCGCGGAAGACAGGAAGATCCTTAGCTTTCATAAGGACCTCGAAAACGCCCGCACATTCTTGCAAACTTATCTGAAAATACTTGAGCGGTGCCTAATTACATGTAGAATATCTCCGAACGATAGCAAAAGTTGTTACGTTACGTTTACTCGTGCCCGCCCATTTTATGGAATATTGGAAGCAATATCACGCAAAGTTTATTTCGAATGTCGCGAATACCAGCGGACAGATGACGTCACCGGCGCTACACTCAGTTCAGACCTCGCTACAAGAGTGAAGAACAGAGTAGGTGACGAGAAACGTCAGATAAAAAAAATAATAATAAGTGAAAAAAATGCGTGTGACAGACAGACAGACAGACAGACAGACGGACAAACAGACAGACATACAGACATTGAATCGATTTTAATAAGGTTTTGTTTTACACAAAACCTTAAAAAGACAGTTGGCAGTCATTGTGAAAACAACGAGTTTTGTGCAGAAAGAAAATAGTTACGGACGGAAATCAGTATAATTTCTAATATTCCGGATTTATAATAGGAGTACTTTTTTTAAATTGTGTATTGAACTTTGTTAGATACGAGAACTTTTGAAGGGCTAAACATCGGTTCAACTTGGAAAAGAATACAAGCTCCTAAAAATAAGGCAGTTTTGTACAAACAAATTAGTTAAACCAATCTGGACCTATGGAGTTCAGTTATGTGGTGTACTAATTTCCAACATGCAACACGGTCTCAGATCGAATTTAAACAAAACTGAATTTTTGACGACCGATCCCTACGAAACAGGCACAAGCACTGTCAGCGGCAGTGATCTGCCCAGAACTGAGCGATTTAAATACCTCGGGTTAACGCTCAGCCAATGGAGAACTGCGTTATGAAATTGCATCACGTGTTAACGCATCCTGGAAGTTTCACAAGTGGTATTCTTTGTGATGGACGTATCAACGAACGTCTCAAATCAAAAATTTACCGCAATGTTGCCCGTCCAGTCGTTCTCTATGGTTCTGAGTGTTGGCCGACTATAAAAGACAATGAACGGCGTATTGGACTAGTGGCGTCACACGTTTAGATCACATCCGAAATGAGGATATCCGCGATCGTTATAGGGTTGCACCGATCGTGGAAAAGTTGCGAGAGAGGCGTCTTCGATGGTATGGTCACGCAATTCGTGCCAACGAGAATCCACTTGCCAGGACTGGTCTAAATATCGAAGTCGATGGTAAACGACCAAAAGGCCGGCCGAAACATCGGTGGCTTGATGCCCTTGATGATGATGGCATCCAAATCAGGCATTTGATAAAATAAAATGGCGAAACCGATCACGACGAGCCGACCCCGCTTGTGAACAACTTACCTATCGTTGGCGCAACAATCAAATTGGATCAGGGGGCCTTCAAGTGTGCACTTCATTCAGGACCGTAACGGTACACTAAAGTAGTACACTGTAGGAGGCAATGCGGTCAGCAGATTATCACTCTGATTTAACTCAGGTACTCATTCACAAAAAATCCACTGTCACCGTGAAATTTGAACCGCGACCTTTCGTACGACAACCTTGTGCTTTAACCCCTCAGCTATCCGGACACCCGTACATTAGAATATTCCTTAAAATTTTAACATTTTGAGCGCGTTTTTGTTTTCGAAATAATGTTTCCGATTTGGAACCTTGCATCTCTAATTTTCAACCAATCAAATGCAAATTTTAGCGTCGGTTTTTCGATTGACCGAAATTTATCAATTTTATGGCTGAATCATTTTTTTCCTAAAAAACCAAATGGACGTCATTTTTCTTTCAAAAAATATCAGCGTATTTCATAGACTCTTATGTCACTTTAGGAAGTTTTTGGGTTTTCGGACTAGACTGCAACTAACAGATTTTGATGGTGATAAATTCAAAAAGGAGAATGTAATGACTAAATATCGATGTTGTAACGCCCATTCTGAATGGTCCGAGTTGACCTAAAGGTGAAAACTATTCCAAAAACTTGAAAAATAGGTGAAGGTCCTGCAAATTTTGTACTAAATACTAAGCGTTCCGTCGACACACGTTTGCTAGCCAGGAAGTCCAGTCTTCGCAGATTCATAAGTTTAAATTTAGCAAAATAATCACAATTGCATTCTCCTTCATGCCAATATGGTGATCTGCTTCAAGGCCGATGTGAGCACTTCTCCTGTTTCGTACATCCAGGAGACAACTCCTAAATTAACTGTTCATCACCGAGTGATCGATCTGGTTGCTGATCTGATGACAGGCTCTGTGCTCGAACAAAGTGTCATCAATGACGAGGCGGGGGAAGTTGCGGAGATCCACGAACCTTCCACCGTCAGAAGCAATTCCGCACCGGATTCGCGTCTGCCACCACTTGCCTTCCAAAGTGCAAAAGCATACTGCCGCAAGAGGGGGAAGAGTACTCTTTAGAGTCCCACCATCTGCTCTTCCTAAGACCCACAATGTCTAGCTTGTATCACTGGAATTTCAGCTCAAGTTGGAGATAGCGAGCATTTTGAAGACCCTCGCTGCCGTTATAGAGGAACGCGTGCATATTCCAGAAACCAATATAGTCCGTTTTAGATAGCCAACGGTCTGCAGCGTGAGATCAGTCTCTATCCGAGGGGTTGTTGACGTTTCGGTAGCAATAAACGTTGAAAATTTAGAGGTTGCTAGCTTACAAATTTCTATCCCTTTTCTATCCCTTTTACGACAAGCACAGAAGACGTTGAGTGTATTCTTAAACCCCAACTCACAGAGCGGGGAATAAGCGATTATCAGATTGTGATCCCTTTCAAGGCCGATGTCAATGCCTTTCTTGTTTAGCACTTCCAGAAGACAATTGATGGCAAAGTGGTCAATCTGATTGCTCATTCAGTGTCGATAGTAACACAAGTGACCATATGGCACGCTTCAGCTCGAACAGCTTGCCACTAATGAGGAGGGGGAAGTTGCAAAAATGCACCACCATTATCGTTACGGTCGTCAAGAACTCGTCACAGGACAAGAAGACCGAAATGATCCAAATGCTGCGATGCAGAGGGTACTACGAGGAGTTTCTTTTCATCAGCTATTATGCCGCTATTTTATTTTAATATAATTTATGCCGGCTCCACATGCTTGGCACTTGCTGTCAGCTTCAAATCTGCACAAACGATAACTAGCATCGTCATCCACATGTTTGTAAATGCATTAGTTTTTTCTGAACAGGTAAGTAAATTCCCCTTGATTTATGCCAAAAAAAACTAATCTCGGGCGAATTGGCTGTAAGCGCTTGCATATCTATATCCAACAAACCAAATAATCTGTCCATACGTTTGAATTTGCGACGCGTTTTTGAGGTTTGGCATTATATAATATCAGTATATAGAAGAAACTGAACTTGAAAATATTAATTAATTTTTCTTCCAAAGTAGTGTTACCCCTTACGTTGTTCCTGATGATCCTTTGCATTGGGTAGCAGGCAGGCAAGTTATGTTGGAACGCTAAGGTCAAGATATCACTGTATGTTATTCAACGTTGTATCCGATAAACTATAAATAAAAATTTACGGAGGAGTTACGGGGGAGCTATATATGCATTCTCTGTAACAGTCACACCACCTTAAATATTTTTGCACTACCTCACACAAGAATTTATGGCAAGGAAAATCTGAAGACCACGAAACACAAAGATATTAGCAACCGTGAAATGGTGGATGCGCTTGCGAGGAAGCGATTCCAATAGTTATTTGTAGGACCAGAACCTGCTCTACGTATTAGCAAATCTGCAACTGTGAAAATCATAAGGGACTGGAGAGAGTTCGTCGATAAAAAACAGCGGTGGACTATACGAGCATTTATGCGTAAGGATGGACGACAGATTAACTGAACTATCCTCTACAGAAACATTTGCACGCATAGATACTTGTAGTAGGTATCCAGCATGTGGACTTTGAAATGAGGAAGTCAAGACGTAACTAAACTGCCCAACACCTGCGCGGTGAAGATATACTACCAGAACCCTGAAAAGGCGCTTGACATAGTGTACCAAGTGAAATATAATCTGACGCTAACGAAAAGCACAGGACTGTTCACATAAAAGAACTTAGGCAATAGGGACTACAGTATAGAAGCACAATTCCCGATCTAAAAAGACTAAACACAAGAGAAGCATCGGCAAACGGGCCCGGAATCTCATTGTGCGCCTTTCAGGGGCGAGGTAGGTGAGTGGTATTGCTGTGTCGGTGTCGCCTAAGATGTTTTCCTGTGTGTGTTTCGTCATCTTTTTCCAGCAGGAAACGGATGGATCCGAAAAATTGATCTTGGACGGATTTACTTATTGCCTCTTCACTTCCTAGGAGAGCAACTATGGACAATGGGATTCTTAGGGTGGAGGACTGGAGAGTGTCTGACCAGAGATCCTTCTCTGACCACAGTTGGATGCTCTTCAGTCTAGATCTCGCCGCAGAGGTCTCAAAGCCCTTTAGACACCCCAGGAGGATCGACTGGAGAAAGTTTGGTTAGGTAATTAAGAACAAACTCTCCGGTGGGATTGGCACGACAGACGAACTGGAGTCAAAGGTCGGGGCTCTGGAGAAGGCATTTAAGATTCTGTCCAAGGAACATAAGAGTCCATCCTTTCTTAAAAAGTCGGAAGGCCCCTGTACGGAATCTTCTAGCGAAACCTGGGAGCTGCTGGTGCAAACGCACTTTCCCTCCAGCGAGGAGGACTGTGAGTCAGAACCTTGCTTGGAGGGTTTGCGGCAACCCCAGCTGTGCGAGACTATCAAATCGGTAATTGCCGAGGATAGGATCGGCTGGGCTATAAACACACAGCATGCCTACCTCAAAGGAAAATCCACAGAAACCGCCCTCCACGAGGTAATTGGCACGGTTGAGCGGTCGCTGCAGTACAAGCAGTATACCCTTACTACCTTCTTGGATATAGAGGGAGCTTTCAACAATGTCAGTACCAACGTCATCAAAGAAGCCTTGACCGGTATTGGATTGGAGGGGTATCTAACGCATTGGATTATATCCATGCTCAGTGCCAGGATAATCCAGTCGGATCTGGGAGGCAACCACTTGACCAGAGCTGTGAACAGAGGCACGCCTCAGGGTGGTGCCATTTCACCGGTGCTCTGGTTAATAGTAATGGACAAAATTTTACGTACATTGGACAGCAGTGTGATGAAGGTGGTGGCGTATGCCGACGACTTGGTGATATTAGTATCAGGGATGTTTCTGTTCATTATGAGTGAGATCATGGAAGGAGCGTTGCGAAAGGTGTGCCTGTGGGCCGCAAGATGCGGACTAAGCATAAACCCAACCAAAACGCAACTGATGCTATTCACCAGCAAGACAAGGATACCTGAATTCCATCTACCACGGCTGAATGAACAAAGATTGGTTCTTTCCTCTAGTATAAAGTATCTGGGTGTAATTCTGGATCGACTACCTAGATCAGACTACGTGAGTCCGGATGCTGGACAGCGAAGTCCTACGGCCACAGCAACATCCTAGATGAAATATCTCGAGAAATCTGGGCATCCCCCACGGAATATGTCACACGCAAGCTAAACTTCACGAGAAACTTTGCTGTAGACCTTCCAACCAGGGTAAAGTGGAAGACCGGCGTGTTGCAAGACTATGACACGGTATTCTTTACGGACGCGCGCGGGGGTTTTCTCGAATACACACGGTGTATCCAAGTCGTATGGTCTCCCAGGTTTCGCCAGTGTATTCCAGGCGGAAGTATGCGATATTGGAAGTCTGTCGATGGCTGGAGCGTGATTCAAGCCCCAAGCGTAACATATCCATTCTGACCGACAGCCAAGCGGCCATCAAGGCTTGTACTCAACGACGGCATCTTCCCGGCTGGTGGGGCAGTGCATAGACGCACTCAACCATTTGGGCGGCACGCTCAAGGTCACTTTCCTCTGGGTTCCCGGGCATAGGAACCTAGAGGGGAATGAGCGGGCTGGCGGATTGGCCAGGCACAACTCTGCTCTTGGCGAATACAGTCGGTGTTCCGCTGGCGGCTGTCGGAGGACGAGTCTACTCGCACTACCTAGCAGCCGCGGGCGTAAGATGGCGAAGGCTTGCGAGCTGCGCCAAGTCAAGAAGAATTTGACCCGCTTATAACATAGCCCGATCACGAGAGCTCCTGTGCCAGACGCATGGAAATGCATTCAAGATTACAGCGGTCTGCACGGGGCTCTGAAGATCAGATCCTGCTGGACTTTGCCTCCCTGCTCCCATAACAACAGCCACGGTCTAGGAGTTTGTGGCATCAAAACGGCGCACCAAAGCGCTAATTGGGCTCCTCGGAGCGGCCACTGATACCTACCTACCTACTCATGGATCTATTACCGACAATATTACACGTGTTTGCTTCCACCAAGCTTCCCATAGAGGAATTTTGCAGCATCATTCGCTCACTGATTCCATTAAGATCCATTACAATTAATCCGAAATGAATCTGTAAGGAAGTCCAGTCTTCCGTTCCACGTGCTCGCAGCAACTTGCAGCCATGTACTCGCAACGACGTGGGTGCACACCAACGCACTGCATCACATTCACGGCACAACCACCAGCCCTTACATGCGGAATTTGGCTAGCGCGACTCCCGTCACGGTCGCCCCTGCGCAAGACTTTTGCATCTCCATAAAATTTAAAAGAATGTGCTGCGAGTTGAGTCTCCTGTGTATAGTCTTCTCGACCCGATCCTATACAAGCTTTTCGTAGCTTCCAGTCATCCAATCTACATCAGGGTTTTCAAATTGTGCGGCAGTCATTAACATGCCAGTCAACAATGTAGAATAAGAACCGAACGGAGAGATAGGGTCTGTTGTAATTCTTTCTATTGCAAAATATGACTATGAACTTGACTATATATAAACCTATATATACCTATAAACCTTTAATACCTAATGGACATAAAAAGGAGTGTTTTAACTTGCAACTATAATACTTTCAAAATTAAAGTTAACTTTTGAATGTTTGGGGGAGGCTTAAATTGTACTTGTGCTGGCGGCAGCGCTAAAATTATATTCACCAATCTTAAATTTGTATTAAATTCATCGTTTATTTCTCATAAAAGATTCGTTTTCGACGTCTATTTACAACATTTCCGATAAATAAAAGTTTATAAATATTATAAAACGAGCTATCCCCTAAGGATACTACCTACTTATCTGTACATAATTATCTATCTACGCGTGTAAAAAGAGTCTGAACATCACTTGATCAAATCAATATCAACTTTTCGTCATTTTATCACACTTATTTCGGTTTTAAAATAACTTTGTAAAACTTCTACTACTTAAACTTTAAGCTTTGGATATAAACTTTCTATTAACACAGATCCATCGTTAATCAACATTTCTTAAATTATTGGCTTTTGTAGTGAGTTCTGAAAGTAAATCCGCAACATTTGTTCCAGTTTTCTCTACAAGGTTCCTAAAATAGCCGTTATTCTGCAGGAGTAGATCGGTCGGATGTCCTATTTCCACTATCCGTCCGGCATCCATGGCTATAATTTTATCGCTGTCCATTACAGTGTGCAATCGGTGAGCGATAGTTAGGACGGTGCAATCGGTGAAGTTCTTTCGAATTGTGTTTTGTATAAGTTGGTCAGTTCTGAAATGTATGGAGAGAGTTTTTTAGAAAAGAATTTTACAATGAGAAATCTTAGGAAATGGTAAGTACTATTACTTACTCTGGATCAACATTCGCAGTGGCTTCATCCAAAATTAGAATTTTGTTATTTCGCAAGATCGCTCGAGCCAGGCAAACCAGTTGCCTTTGCCCCATACTAAAGTTGGCTCCACCATCAGACATTTTGCTATCTAAACCGCCAGCTAAGGACATAGCATGATTTTTTAGTTCGACTGCTTCCAGAGCTTGCCAGACCTCAAAATCAGTCTTTTCCTCGAAGGGATCTAAATTGTAGCGGAGGGTTCCTGAGAACAGAATAGGGTCTTGAGGGATTATTGAGATCTTGCTACGGAGATCATGCAAGCCCAAAGTACTCGTATCAATCTCATCAATTTCAATTGTTCCCTCTATGACAGCTAATCTGAATATAGACTGGATGATTGATGATTTCCCAGCGCCGGTTCGTCCAACAATTCCAACTTTCTCTTTGGGCTCAATCGTGAAATTCAGGTTTTTCAAAACCCAGGCTCCCTTATCTGAATATTTTAGTCCAACGTCAGTAAATTTAATTCGGCCATATTGCGGCCAATTCTCGGGTGGTTTGTACTTGTCCAGGGATTCCAAAGCAGGTTCAGATGGCAGTTCTGAATATTCCACAACCCGTTCAACGCTAGTCATTTGATTTTCCAACTCAGCGGTTTGACGAATACCGAACTGGCATAGACCAGTCAACCGTAAACATTGCATAATGACTAGACCAACATTTCCACTGTCAAAATCATCGCCGAACATGAAAAAACTGAAGGTCACAATCAGGATGTATAAAACACAAATAAAATCCAGCCAGAGTCCAAAAGCTCTTGTTGCGTTAATGAAAAGATACCACGCAGACGAATTGAAATTCTGGAAATTGTGATATTCCTTTTCGATGATCGCTTCCGCGTTGAATGCCCGGATCGTAGTCAGTCCTTGGAACGTTTGGTTTGTATGAGAATAAACTGGGCTTCGAGCTGAAATTGAAGACATAATTCAAGAATCATGCTGGATAGGGACCCAGATACCCCTTTGAACATTAAAATGAATACTCACCCATTGATTCAATTCGTTTTAAACTGCGGCTGGAGTTCACATACAAATGGCGGAGTAGGTAAAAAAGAATTCCGATTACGAACGCCGGGAACAAAAGTATATAGTTGTTCATTGCTACGATTGTTAGGACGGAGGCGATGTCCAATACGAACTAAAATTATATAGAAAATTGTTTTAAAGATTCAGCCTAGCAACTATTTAAAATTGTATTGAAGTCATGAAAACAAGCCAAGGCTCACCATTCCACAAATGAACAAAGAATTCGGCAGTGTCGTGTCAATTATGTGAATATCTCGCGAAAATCTATTTAAAATTCTTCCAGATGGATTAGTATTGAAAAACCACATTGTAGCTCTCGTTACACCTCTGAACAAATAATTGTGCAAATTGGATGATATGCGCAGGCAAGATGTAAAGAATGTAAATGTCCTTGTCAAAAAGAAAACGAAAGTGCACCCCAAAAGGATTGCGTATGTCAGAATGTAGACTTCACGTTGGTGGTCAATTGTAATTTGATATTCTCTTAATATTCCCGTGCCATTCCGGGTCCACGTTTGGATAAGCAGTGTCACATTCTCTTCCCATGTAGCCCTAAAATGATGTTATTAGATACATCACAATAAAAATATACAAGAACTTACCATCCTGACAAAAATATATCCAGTGACGATAACAGACAGCGAACAAGAACGAACAGCACAAGGTTCACAATCAAAATCCACAACCCCTCCAGTGCCTTAAAGTAGCCTTTGTAAACCCGCCAATCTACCGATCCTGTTGCCAATTGTTCTTTCCGGTCCTCTGAGTCTGTTTCTGAATTTCTCTTTAATGTCTTTCGTTTCTTGATGACTTCCGTTTCACGTCCTTCATCAACAGAGTCACTGCTCATTTCACGTAAGTACTCCAAACCTGGCAAACATTGAAGATTTTGGTAGCTTCCTTGGGCCTCCATTCGTCCCGAGTTGATTAAGATCACGTGCTCCATATCTTTCAACAATTGAATTTGATGCGTAACAAGTAAGCATATCTTGTCATGCAAATATTCTCTAACGCATTTATCGAAAATATGTCGACAAACAGCAGCATCGACCGCTGAAAGAGGGTCGTCTAATAAATAAATGTCGGCCTTTTTGTAGATGGCGCGTGCTAAATTTATTCTAGCCTTCTGCCCGCCACTGAGGCTGATACCTCTTTCGCCAACTATTGTGAGATCGCCTTGAGGAAGCAACTCCAGATCTCTCTCCAGTGCGCAAACGTGAATAACTTCTCGATATCTGACGGGATCAAAATCTTCAACAAACACAATGTTATCACGGACTGATCCTTCGAATAACCAAACCTCTTGGCTGGCGTAGCTAATTCGTCCGTTGATAATAACATAACCATCATCTAGTTCTAACTCTCCAATTAAAACATTTAGAAGAGATGACTTTCCCGATCCTACAGGACCTATTATAGCGACAGTCTCCTCAGCTGTAATAGTCATATCGAATCCTTTGAGAATGTAATTATCATCATTTTTCATTGAAGCTGAAGCATTTTGAAGGACTATGCCCCTCTTCATTGAATCAGGGTTATATAATCGACGAACTTTGCTGAGTTGAACAATAGACAAGTTGCTTTGTATTGATTTTCGACTTTCCATCATGCTGCTCGCTATATTTTTCATAATCATGCTCTCATCCTCCTCAGCAGCTTCGCTATCCAAAAGAAACGCCTCCACTCGATTAGCCGAAACCAACGCTTCAGCTGTGCAAATTAATCCCCTAGACCACAGTCTCACCATTGACTCGTTCAAGGAGTTAAAATATGAAGTCACTACGAAGACTTTACTGGCAGTTAAGATTTCTCCAAAATAAACATACGAAACCAAAGCCATAAAAAGGGCCATCTTCGAAACCATCGATATCGACTGTAAACAGGCTTGAACATAATTTGTGCCCCGGACTGCATTGATTTCACGGCGTCTAGCGTCGGCAATCACAGCTGCAAATGACTTTTCCCATGCGTACATTTTAATCACTTGGATTCCCTGGATCACCTCATTCATCAGCTTCACTCTATAATCCGTTCGTTTGGCAGTTTGTTGTCGATAGTGTGATGCCTTCTTTCCAGCCCAGGACTGCAAGGGAAGGAAGCTTAGCAGAAACAGGACACCAATCACAGCTGAAATTCCAATTTCGCGGTACATGAGGTAACCAAATACAACAGCTTCGATGGGTCCCTTGTATAAATCATGAAAAAACTGCAGGGCTGAATCGAACTTCTCCACGTCGTTGGATAAGATGTTGATAGCCCGCCCACTCATTCCTTCATTTGCTTCGGCTGTTGACATTTTCAAAATCTTCCGATACACTAACCCTGATGCTGAGAGACGCACTTTCGTTCCAGCCATATATCCGTACAGGACAAATGAGTGAAACATGACTGCTATCAAAAAGGAGGAAACGATTATGCCGCATGCATAAATCCAAGCTTCCGTTCGACTCGTGGTTGTTTGTCCTTTTACGAAATATGATACAAGTCCGCCTAAGCACATTGGTTGGATAACTCTGCAAATAAATACAATATTTGTTGATATATTGTAGGATCAATTCACGTAAAATGTTATTATTTTGGAGGGATTCTTTTGAAACTAAAATTGGTGAAAAGTTTTCTCGAGTAGGACTCGAATAGGTCCTCCTAATTTATACTTTGGAGGGGAAGATTTCGCTCTCAAAAAGGTTAAGTTTCTCATAGCCGAGGATGAAATAGATGCCTAATGGAAAAACCAATATAGTCAGACACTTACAGTTCCATTCGATTAAAAAGAAAAACACCTTGATTGTGCTGAAAGAAATCCAGTGCCATTCTGACCGGATGAATACCCTACTTAAAACGGATGCCCAAATTTTCAAACTTCTTTCATTTCTCTCTCTAAACTATGGTTTCCATGAGAACTTAAAGGTATCTAGGTAGTTCCTTAAAAAATAATCAGACATATAACCGTTAACACATGAACGTTAAGCATCCCCATGCAATGAAATCAGAGGTCGCAGTAAACGCTGCCTCAAAAAAAACCATTATTGCTCTTGATGTATAGCGTGGACCATCATTCTGAAGTCAAATTTCGTAGGGGTTAGTGTGTTCTTTTTAACTCTAGCGGGAAATAAGTAGGTCAGTGATGTCACTGTTCCTCCATGAATATATCCAACGATTTGTTGGCTTACTGTCGCCGATAAATGGAAATGGCCCTTTCGGCTCGTGATGGAAACGAGATCGTCTGCCAGCAATTTCTGCGAAATAAAATCTTCTAATGAAATAGCTTCACTGTATCCCCACTGTTCGCACGAAGAAAGAGCCCGTTTCAATAAATTTGTGATAAACAAAGGCACGATGTGGTATGGACCACGGCTCCATTGCTATTTACCGAAACGGCGACTTTCAAGGAGTCGAACTAACCATTTCAAAACTATTTGGTCGATTCCACCACTCGAGATAATCTGTTGACAAGCGTCAGACTCCCCTATCAAACCCTGTAAAGTTCGAATAGCACGGGGTTGTTGATAATATATTTTATTCGTTTATTTATTTGTTACATGTTATCCTCAGAGAGAGGGAAAAGTGAGAAAGGTAATCTAAGGAACTAAGTTATAATGCATTGACTCAAAATGCCAATAGGATAGGGTGCACCCTGCAGTCCATCAGATCGTCCCTTTTCCCCCGAAGAAGGTCCTGAACAAACGGGAAACAGCAATAGATGAAAATTGCAGCTTTAACGCTTAATGTAACGGATCTAGGTACAATGAGAGCGAGGGAAGATCAATGTCGTTATGACCCAGCAGGGGATAATAGTGTTTAAACGGGACATAGGCATTGGTCAGCGGAATAATGGCAATTGGATGAGTTACCGGACGTGGTAACGCCTGAGTTAAGACTGTTACCAGACTTGGGGCGCTGTCTGCATGTCACAGTGATCTTGACGATCGACCCAAAGGACTTTATTTGGAATCCAGGAATAGCCATACAACTCCTGGACCTGTTCATCAATCCCGGGAAGGATAAGTTCTTGTTTAAGGAAAATATGATCGAAATTCCGCTACAAAGCTACGATATTTAGTTAATCAAGGCCTAACCTGAGGTTCAGTCCGTGGGCAAGAAATAGTGAAAAACGAACAGCTTCATGAGAGAAATGGAAGAAAACGGAAATCGGAGGACTACGTAGATTAGGATTAAAACTAATTTGGGGTTTGTGTTCAAGCGGCAGGCGGCAAACGTTCCCATAGTTAGAATCGCACAGAGGTCGGAATTGCCAAAATTTTAGGATAAAATTAGAAAGGGACGTCATAGATTTTGTCCAAAATACTCAGTTAGGCTAAGATATCAAATCAGCATAGTAATTTATTTTGTACTGTAAACTCAACTTTTTTTCAATATCTGCTCCATAACGTGAATATCGCATTATAAAATATTGTGTTAATATTATTGAAACCATAAATGTAAAATTCGTTAAATTAACCCAGCTTGATGTTTATATGTACATGCTATGCATCTGTTGTTATTATGAAGATAACCTAAAGACCCCATCTTCTTTAGAGAAAAAATTAGTAAGCTACTTATGCGATATTATGCGATGTAATTAATACTTTTTGCTCAATTTTGCTTGACTTAATTTAAAGCTAAGGAGGGAGGCAGAAGCAAAGAACCCAAGCTGTGGGCAATTGGCGGACTGTCATAGTCTCAGGAAAGTGAAAGTAGCTGTCAGTCTCTCCGAAGGGGACTGTAACCACTGCGGGCGGTCCATCAGGCAATTATAGAATTTGAAAAGGGTATACATATCAAAGAAGCTTTGGCGTTGCTGCAGGATGTTCGAAATAAGGCTGGATTGAGGTAAAGTCGGAAGAGGACTCGTTTCACTTCGTTTTCATAAAGCAAGCACGGACAGGTGGTAGGAGGGTTACTCATAAAAAAAGGATTATTAGTAAGTCAAGTATAGGACGTCGGAGAAGAAATGACAGGAGGAACAGGAATAGTAACCATGGAAAAATACTCTCGAGCAGCAGTTTAATAGATACAAAACGATGTGACTCTTTCATAATATGGTGACCGAAGTGTGTGGTCAACCAGTTGTTGACATATCTCTCGACGATTTTGGAGCAATAGGAGAAGAGAAAAATAGAACAGCAGAGATGAAGAAAGCAGCGTTCTTTGAGAGTTTTATTGTAGATTATACACATAGGGAGGGAAATACGCTGTTTACAGTTAACAACGAAGAGGTTAAGGAGCCCACCAGGACAAGGTCCGACAGTGTTCAAATCAATGCGAGCAAGGGCGACCTCGACGCTTATCAAGTATCGCTTATCCGCTTTTTTAATCATAGACTTCACCAGTTTAGCGCATAGCCCTGAAATGAGTAAGGTCTGCGTCATTCTCAGGCAGACGTTCGTATGGATATAAACGGTGAACTAAGTTTCCGAAGGGTGCAAACACGTTGAAAAAGAAGAGACGTAACAGAGGTGGAGGTCGGAAACCGTGATTACACACTCAGTTAGATAATACGTGATTCCAGTTGATTGAAGCTAAAGGCGAGTTGACACCCTCAAAGTCGTCTTTGTGAAAATTGAACTTAGCTGATCCTATGGTTTTAGAGTTGGAACGAAAGAGCTGGATCTCAAATTCAAGTGGGGGATGGTGAGCGGTAATTTTGACATACAGGAATCTGCAAAAAAATATTAATAGGGGTGGCGGTCGGGCAGGTTGGTAAGGAAAAGGAGGTTTTGGTGGTGCTGAATCGCAGGGCAGAACAAGCATTTATAAGAGAAGAGATTGAAAGGGAAGAGTAGAAGGAATTGTTAAGAGCATATGGAAAGCTAGGATGATTAAGTCAGTTGAGCATCCCAAACATGTAGATGAACGACCGCAATGTGATTAATTTTTCGTTGCGTTTGGAGGCCTATAGGTCGCCGTTTAAATCTTACTGGTGCAGTAGGATTTGTATCGTGACAGGTTGTTGAATACGAGTGAAATGCTGGCCATATAGCCTCCTATAGGGTACTGAAATCCATATTCAGTTCCGGTCATGAATAGTGGCTCTAACACACTTCAGGCCCTCATTCAAAATTGGATTGTCGCGCCAAAGAATATTATTATTATTGGAGGTTCATTCGGTTTGGATACTGCGTGGCTGAAGGCATGCTCATAATTGATAACTGCACACTTTAGTTCAAAGTAGCCTAATTACACTCAGGCCCCAATATGCAGTCTGCTTTACTGACAAAAATATTATTCACAAACGAATCGGAAACCACAGACTCAGCGCTTCAGGTTTCGCGGATCTTCGCTGTAAGAGCATTTGAGTATTCGACGGTTCCATTTATGAAAAGCTCTTAGTGTATATCTTTGCCAGGCGATTCCTCGCACAATTGCAATAGAAAAAATTGTCAAAATATCTTTCCGATTTTCTAGTTCCTTAGCTGTCACTCGTATTTTAATTCCAAAAAAATATCTCTAAAATACTTTAGTTGTAACTCCGATATTAATACAGCTGAGACATTGAAACAAATCTTATTATAATTCGAAGCAATTCACTTTAAAATTTAAAAGATTTAACCTGCAACTTTAAAAATGAAGAACATAGTCGAAGAACAATAACTCAAGGCAAAAATGTTAATAAAATTAAACGATTATTTGCTTTATTGTTTAAAAATTTGATGAAAAAGCAAACCCAAGATTTTAGGAACCACCTGTCCCCTTGTTAGTGTTTGCTCCTCAGCCAGCTCTCCAATTATAGTAAAATGCAGACTTAACAAAATCCACAGCAAATCCATAACGAGTGAGAATGCTCCCTCCCCGTCTCGAAACTGACACTAATTAAGGCCTAAGTACTAATTGAGACCTTTCATTATATTATATATTCATTTATTTGGTGAAAAGCATTTTGCACCCGATATTGCTTGCGACCCCCCGCTTAAACTCAATATAGAATGAAGTTACTTGCTGCATACGTGACCGCATAATCGTTTCTGAAAAGAGGGCGTGTCGCAGACAGACAGACGGTAGCAGGAGAATTGTGATGGGACAACTCAGAAGCCAGTCATCCCCGAATATCACATATATTATATTACCATCTAGTGGGAAATCTATTCTGTCAACAAGAGAGATCTCTGAATGTCATACCGATTCCTGCAGTAACCAGGGACGAGCTCTCTTGGAGATCTGCAGTAGAATGGGCAACAACAAAGCTCCACCTTGGTCATGAGCATGCAATGGAGCTTAATACCGAAGCTGGTGTTCGTACCTATCCCGCTTCTATTGTTGATAGTTATTTAGTAAACTTTTAGTGTGACACAGATGACGGATCGCAGGAGAGCTTTGTACATAATCAAGAAAGGCATGCGCCTAAGTGTCAGACGCCATGGCTCTGGCAACAATGGTGTCTACCAAAGACGAAGTATTGTAAATAGATGACATGAGCGTTCAGAAAAAGGCCGGGGGCATACACGTTGATATCTACCATTAATGAGTGGCTGAGGAGATAATATATTAATAATCTCACCCAGTTTCTCATGGGTCACGGAGGATACCGCCAATACCTCTATACGTTTAAATTGGCCAGTTCACCCCGCGTCAGAATTCATAAGGGCCTGCCATTAGAAGTCAAGGAAAGATAAGGGAAGCAGTTATGAAGAGGAATATACCAAAGATAATATGGTAATGGGCTGTGGCGCTAATGGCACTAGTAATACAGAGATATAAAGTTCTTTAAAGTGAGGTTAGCTTATAATGAAAACGCTTCCGTTTCATCTTAACCCAACACACCTTTTATGTATAGAGGAACACCAGTCTAATGATGAAGTATCCACATTACTGCTTGATGCCTGAGTACGCAAAGCAAAGATACGCGGGCTAGGTGAGAACTCGTTTCATCTTTCCCTCTACATATTTCCTCCGAAGAATTTTCTTATCTAAAATAACTGTCATCGTGTTTTTTTTAATTGACTTAATACAAATGCCTGAGACAACACTTGTCAATCAAATAGGCGACTTGTTATATATTTCTACACCCCATTCTGACGTTTCTTTCAATAGCCGGTATCACTACGTTATGCGCATTATTGGGGACGCTCCCTTCATAGGAATGGGAATTCCACACCTCCTAGTAGCAAAGCCCACACAGAGCAGTAATATTTGCGTTAGCATAGCATCGATTATAACTAAAACATCATCGACATCATATTGTTTTCGGAAGGACCATCTCTTCCTCCTTCTGCGGGACTGTCTTATTGTACGCCTGGCGAGAATAAGTGTGAATCCGGTGCTGGATTAGCGGCACACTGTTGAAGCATAGACTCTGCCATAAAGCTAATTGTGGTTTAAATGATAGGTGGGGGACATCCCGCACAGCTCGCCATGGAATATTTTGATCATTGAGCCGCCATGAAAAGTAGTCCAAGTGAAGTGGTTGACCACGTACCAAAGTTGAGCCAGGGGTTCTGGGTAGTTGCTGAAATTTGGAAGTGGATAGACAATCATGAAGGAGTAAAGGGTCTTATTGCTGCTGTGATTGGGGGCAAACATGATGTGCTTTTGTTACGGTACCACAAAATTCAAGAATGCAAAAGTAACGGCAGAGTATAATGATATTTCTATTTTCTACATGCGTGGTCGCATGCGATGGAATGTCATCGATTAATGAAAGCATCATAAGAGGTGGAGCGAACAAATCACAACAGTTCTCAGTCGTACAATGTCCGATGAGATTCCACCTCTTAGAGATGAGCACACATACGGACTGCTCCTCCAAACAGAATTGAAGTCATCTCAGCCATTAACGTACTCAAATAGGGCAACAAGGCTGGGCTTAACGGGTTCTGCTGGTCTGATTGGTCCGTTCTACATCCTCCTGGATTGAGCAGATGAACACCCTTGGAATCTTTTTGGAACAGTGTGATAAGTTCAGATCTCCGATTTCAAAGGAGGTTTCGACAGTGACCAAGGCATGTAATTGGAATGGTATAGGTAGGAGATGTATTGTTGAGAAACCGAAAATCAGAACCTTGCATTCTTTTGCCAATATTATTCTTTCTTGTTATACATTAGCAAGCGGAATATCGAGGGCCTAAATCAATATATCAGACTTTGCGCCCGTCTGTGAATGTAGCTACCTCAAAGACAAAATCAAATTTAGAATGTTCCATGCCAATGTCTGCTATATGAAAGTGCACAAGGATAATGGCCTCCAGTTGTACGGGCCGAGCATCTCTGGAATTAAAAGGGATAGGCCCCAGTTAAAATATAGGTTGATGACGACATTGCTGACTTTACCATGCAATGGAATCCCGTATTCCAGAGTGGCCACCAAGACATAACATAGAACAGTGGAAGGGAAGAGTAAGCTTCTCGTGAAGCTCTAGAAAGAGCTGCAGCACATTTGCACAAATTGGCAACGACGACGGCGTGGTAACCCTCTATTCCCCATTTTTTTTTTTTTGGGGTAGGGTAGGTGAATGGATTTACGCACACAGTGTTGAACTCCTGGTTCGGTACGTCGTCGGACTAAACACCTCCCCATCGTCAGAGAGGTAGCCTGGAACCGTTTGTCACATTACTTCGGGCTAGTCCCCGAACTCTCCCGCCTTGCGGAGCCTTCAAATCAGGGAATTCCTTTCACCAACCCTCCATTTTCGTGAAATTATTATGTTTTCTATTTAAATTAGCCTAATTCCATGATAAAATTGATTATGAAAACTGTTGATCTGCTATACACTCCAGTCATAAATATGTTCTTATGATAGCATAAAAGAATATTTAATACAGTATTTCTGGTACTAAATCCTAGGGACTGCCCGTAAATATTTAGTGCCAGATGTTTAGCCTCAGCTGTGACAATGGATTCTTAGAACGTTAAGGAGTTTTCAAAATAAGTCAGTGGGAGAAGTCCACTTACAATTCTTTTATTAAAAGAGTTTATGTTCATTATGTTTCCTCAGGCTGACCTTAGACAGAAGTATAAAGCAAAATTAGTCAAACCAACTGTTTTACTAATAAAAAACAGTCATTGAAACAGAAATGGCCAGTTGGGAACCGTTAGTACAAAAATAGCTGCCATGCAAAATTTGCTGAATCTTAAACGAATGTGGTGCATGATATAATTATTTACTTACCTTAAACTAACAACGGCCATTGTGTAAAATACACCTATTATGAATGATGTTATTACGTAAGCCCGACAAACAGTACGGATGAAACTGGGACGTTCTCTTGTTTTCTCTTCTTCCCAATACACTTCCAATTTATTAGTTAACATTTCACTATCTAATCCTGCCACATTTTGGTATAAATCCTCACTAGTAATTGGTCGTTTAAGCCCCGTTTTAAAAATATCTTTTAACCACCTGCAAAAATAAAAACAGAAAACGTCATAATCGAAGCCAGGCATACGCCATGGAATAATAATACTAAGAATAACATATGTAGTATGATTTCACTATCAAAATTATCGCAAATTTATATTTTGTACATAGAAACAGTATTGCAAATTCAATTTAATTTGGTTTTTGGGGAAGCTACATAAAATTTGTAATGAGCCTGGATACGGTAGGCGACCTAGACGGCAGAGGATCCTTAAATGAATGGAATTTTGCTAAACATGAGAGGGAGCTCTGCCTTTGTGGTTGACAAAAGTCAACTCTAACACTCCATTCTCCATAATAAAGATATTTATATAATGCGACTATTGAGTCGAAATTAGAACTTGGTTTAATTTAGTAACGCAAGCCCTGAACTAATCCTTTTTATTCCAATTTTGCAATTAAAATTTTCCGATTAGTTCAGTCTAGTCAAATGAATATACTCTCAAACTGCTTTAACTTACGAACGGTTGGAATTGATCCTGGAATTAATCCGAGTTGGGCTTTATCATCGAAAATGTTTGCTTAGTCAAGCCTCATAGGAATGTCCAATGGTACATATTTGTATGCCACTGTGCTAGCTTATTTTTGAATATGATCAGTGCCTTTCATGCTTCTGTACCTGAGCAGTAATGCGTCGAGATGGATATAGCAAACTCCAAATCGAAATAAACGGCCGCGAATAGACCAGCAAAAAAGATTTAAATGTTTTAAACTCTGACTCGAGTTTCCTATAAGCTGCAATTTGCTGAACTCTCATAAGACTCGGGACTGGCTTCTGCACACCGACCGCTGTGTATGCCTGATACGGTGGGAAAGTGTTCGAGAAGCTAATGATGAGTGATGAGTGATACCAGGGAGTTATCTCCAAGGCAGTCCGGGTTCTGAGGAGGAAGATTCACGGTGGATGCTGTTATGCTGTCGTGGATGCAGTTTATCGAGCCGAGGCACACAGCGCCCGATCTCGACGGATAGTGCTCCTCAGATATTAGAAATGCTTTCAATTCAGTAGGATGGACCGATATGCTAGGAACATTGGGAAACCCATTCCTCGTGTTGAGCTATCTCCCTCGTATATTGAGGAACTGTTGAGAAAATTCCCTGCTCTATGAGATACTAGAGGGCCACAGGGAGATGGAGATCACATTGGAACTAGCAGAGCTTTGGAACGCTTCCGATGATAGTCTCCTAACACTCAACATGACAGAAGAGTCACGCCTGGTGCGTTATGCAGACAACGATAGAGCACTTGTTGACCGACACACTGCTACACAGTTGCAAAGCAGACCTGGTATATTGATGCAACGGGCAAGTGGATGGATGCCCGCTCATAATTTCAGCCTTCCGTTGGAAAAACTGAAGTAGTCGTCTTGACGGGGAAGAGAATGCCAAACCTTCGTCCCAGGTTGGGGATCAGCGCTAGATATCTTATGAACTGAATGTGTTCTATACAAGAACAGCCCCAAGGGTCTATTATGCCTTACAGACCGTCTCAGGTGATCCGACCAATTGACATCTTGCCAAACTAGATGACGAATATGATGTTATATACGTCCGTTTCTCCTGTATCGGAAGTGAAAAAAGCCGAAAGGGAGAGTTCAATAATAAGATAGCAACAGCGATGGCACCACTCAAACAAGGGTCGTTGAACACATTGGTTGATCCCTAACATCATGGAAAGGCTGCAGGGGAAACTTGTGGTGATCGTGGATCCAGCGCGTGTATTTTTCCAATGCGCGAGGTTCTTAGTAGAAGAAGAATATAAAGTAACCTGCGAAGAGGAGAAAAGAAGAAAAAGTTGCGGTCACGATTGCCGGGGGTAAATGGAGACCTTGTTAAAAGAAGCTAATTTCGCCCCGTGATATAATACCTAAAGGTGGTTCCACGGAGTAGGGGGGGTGTCGGGGTTTTAATGGGTAAAAATCCCACGGACAGTGCCTTTTGAAGATTTCCACCTCCACAAAAAGCAGATAGATGGACAGACAGTGAATCGATTTTAATAAGTTTTTGATGAATACGAGACAAATGGATCCCGTTACTATGCATTCCCTTGAAGAGAAGAGATTCAGAGCTTACGCTTAAAATATGCTATGTGAATATGAAGTCGGCTTTAGAGTCATCAAAAGACAGAAATGAAAGACAGAAATGAAATTTGCGAATTAAAAACATATAATCAACTGGAAAAAAGACAACCAATTACTGCAAGTCAGTTTATTAAGTACAAAGGTAACAGATTCAGAGCTTGCCTTCTTTTGGCTGATTTTAACCTGCAGATGGAGAGCACCTTTCGCAAGGTCCTTAATGGGAGGTAAATAGCGACCTGTAAAAAGTACATGGTAGGCCAGAATTCGCAACCATCAATCGGCTGCAAAGACTTCTTCTGAGGGTTGATTCATCACAACACGAGAATACTCACGTATTGAAGGGGCCAAACATGGGAAAAGGCAATCGAAGTTGACAAGGGAATAGATACTACTAGATGAATAGAATTGGAGTCACAGTTGGAACAACTGTCGGAGGAAACCAGGACTCAAAAAGAGCTGTGTTGCCGCAAAAAGTAAAAATGGATTTTATATAATTTATTTAACCTTGGAAGGAATCGGATGATTTTGAACATAGCCCATATTCATAATTCATTGATAACTTCCTTGAATACTAACCGGAATATACTCTGTTTGCAATAGAAAGATGAACTGATATCAATTACTTGACTACCCTATATACCCGAAATGTGACAGACAATAGAAGCTTTCGCTCGAATAACTTCCTGCTAATTGCGTTTTACAGTATAAATTCAAACTTATAATGAAAAGCCTCTCCCCTTTTGCCACTTATTAATTTGTCAATTTAAACGATAAATTTGAGCTCTGATGTCTGCATCGATAGTGAGCGACACCATCTAGACAGGGTTACTCCTAAAAATTCCAGAGGATGATTTCTAGATTGGATAACTTATCTTATTATATCATAGATTAGGAGCCCGATCACCCCATTCGATATTCAACAGCCCCTTGCAGATGTAAAGTGCAGACGTTCATATAATAGTTCCCATGCTTCCAGATAATTTCTACATAAATGTGGAAGTAGGCGTGTGTACATACGTGTGTATGTATATCAAATAGCTCTAGTTTCATTTAAAAACAAAACTGAAAAAATATTTAACTAAAGAGAAAATCTTCCCCCAATGATGCATAAATATAATTGGGTCCGCTGCAGATGTTTTTACCAAGATCAACCATCCCAACACATATTTTTCGGTTAATAAAGGGTAAAACAACATATTCACGTTAATTTCGTTAATTTTCCCAAGATAAAGATAATTCCAAAGAAAAAGTTACTGCATTGGCTGGCTTCAGACAAATTTGTCTTAAAATTTTCCATAGAATGAAAACGGCCAATTTCGCACCCCACGTTCAACCACGATAAATATTTGAACAGCTTAATCTACTACATTATGAAACGTTACAGTAATTTGTTGCAGACATAGATATAGGTAGGAAGCAATATAAGCAATTCAGATTACAAGAAAACCTTATTAAAATTTCTTATCATTAAGCCACGCTCCAAATACTGCAGTTGAATCATGGGGGCGTGCGCTCTTATTTATCCTTCTTAACAATTTATATTGTTGTTTGCGTGGAGAAAACTCATAATTTTTGGTGTTTTTAAAAAGTGTGGACATTTGTGAAAATAAATGCTACAGGGTCGGAAATACCGAGAGGATTACATAGCATGAAATTCAGTTTCGAAAACATAAACAACTGCAATATGGTCCTCGTGATGACCAAGCTAAATCGCTGTTAGCAATTTTCTTTGATTTTCGTTTTGAGCATTTGGGGTTTTTTTTTGACTGGAAATTCAACGTAGATAGCGGTTTGATTGGTAAGTAGCGATCCATTGTCGATAATAAATTTTTTCAATTTGTAACGCACTGGAAGATGTAGGGGATGGCCGCACTGGCCATTCAAATTGGCCGTGGAAGACCACCGGGGCACTACTATCTCCTACCTCTTTTAACCAACCGAATCTGTGGAAAGTAATCTCAACTTTATCCTGGCTAAGTCGCATGTATAATTGACTTCACTTCTTTGATCTTAAGTTACACGCATTTGCTCTTGTAGCTAGTGTTCCTAATCCTCGTTCTTCTGCCAGCTTGTAGAGTAGAATTTTGCGAACTCTTGGCCGCGTTCGAGAGAAGAATCCTCTTAAGAATTTCTGGCTCTCTCCATGAGGATGGACGATTCCGTAGCCTACATAACGACGAAATCTATGAGCGATACAATGACCGTCAGGTTGTGGATAAAATCCGTCTCAATAGGTTACGGTGGGGGGGTCACTTAATCCAGCCCGAAAAGTTTATAAGGGCAATATCTATGGTAGAAAATGAAGACGAGGCAGACTCTGCCTAAGATGGAACGATGGCGTAGGTCAGGACGCCAGACAGCTTTTAGGGATATCGAATTCGTCGACCTCGGCGCAAAACCGGGATGTCTGGAGTTCCTTATTAAGGCAGGCCTAGACCGGATACCGGTTGTTGCGCCGTTGATGATGTTGATAGAGTAGAATTTTATCTACCATTCCCTCGGTAACATACGCCAAGAGCTCGTCATTTTTACGTGCATCTTGGAGTTATCATCTCGTAATCGACTGCTTTCTGAAGTCTTGGGATTTACGGGCCTTTGCGGCAGTAAGATAGAAGCTACGGCCGTTCAAGCTTCTGGAGAGAGTCCTACCTGCGTGTTAATAGCAATCTCTTCTCCGTCGAGATAAGACGGTAATATGGGACTTTTATGAAAGCCGGAGGCTTAAGGGGAAGCCATTTTGTTTGACACTTAGTTGATCTTATACTCCGTGACAGAGAGCACCTCGCCAGATGTTTCCAATTTAATAATGCACTATACCTGCGGAAATTTTTCTATGCCCAAGTGTCTGACTTGTAAAATTATTTAAGGAAGAATTCTTAGTAAATATCATCTCATTTCTATTGCCTTGTCTAATTCTGTTATGGGGTTTACAACAATCATCTAATAATGAATTAGTAACTTAGTCTGATAGTCATCATTAGTAAGTTAGTCTAGTAGTCATCTGGTTTTCTTTTCTTCTGCAACGATTAAAAATTTGAGTGATTTTTCGTCGACGACGTTGGACCACTCTATTATTTCTTAGTCCTTCTTAATGTCGTTAAGGTAGCTATTAGCAAACGAGGCCTTACTTTAGCAGTTTAAATGAACAGAACTTAGGGGAGAAAACTTTCCGCCTTCCGACCTTTGTTGTGACATTCGAATTCTTCATTCCTTTCGACCTGGTTGACAGTTATTGGGACCTGATTGCTAAATGTGCTTTCGTTGCAAATCACCTTTAGTTTTGACATCCGGTTTTCCGCTCCTCCCGTTCCAAAGCGGGAAATCTTTTACAACATGGAGCATTCCAAAGCGGGAGATCTTTACAATATGGAGAAATAAGTAAGGGATTCAAGGATAGTCCAGAAAGAAGGGCAGAAGCAGTGGCCTTTGCTCCCTTTATACCAGCATATCCATTTAGAGGCGAAGCAGTTGTAGGGGAGATACCTACTCTGCCACATTAGGTGCAGTTGGAGGCTCGCTTTATGTCTCGGTTCAGCATTTTGGCGACAAACGCTGCCTAGGAGCAGAAGAGCTGTTCTACTTTACGAAGAAAGCTCGCATCGGCTCAAAGGATAGTCAAGCTCTTTTTCACTTCTGCAGCTCAGCTGGGACACTTCACGCTATTGGCTGATAGAGTGCCCCAATTTTAAAACTTTAAAAATTGAAAATTCAGTCTAACTTAGCGAGTCCAAAAAGACCGCGCTTTCCTGGATATGGCTAGTATAAAAAAGTCCAAGCGTATGTCGATGAAGCAACTCAATAGAGCTGCTTTTATGTGCAGGGGGACATTCAGGGTCAACTACGCCACCTTTGCTTTAGGTTTTGAGATAGCTCAGCACCATTCCTAATATCTTCCAGCCGTTACAAATTTTAACCACGCTGTATAATATTGAACCCTCACATACTTTCCATGATTAAGGTCAGGATGATAGGTTACGAATTCAAAAGATAGCTGCTTAAATTTAACTGCTGTGTGTACCAGGTGTGCCAGTTTGAATGAAAATTAAGAGAAATAAAAATCCTAAACATATATGTATGTATTTTGGTGATTCTGAACACCTTCTTCTGTATGGCTGACTAGATAGTAGTCAATTCCTGAAGGAATCACATTTCGGAGTCGCTTGACAACTGATGAAATGCAAGGAATTAGTTGTTTTTATAAAAACTCAACAACGAAACTCTAGGAAGCCTCTGCTTTCATTCAATACTTTGTTGCCTCTAAAATATCATGCAAAGCCCTCCAATGATATTTAAATGGCTCAGCGGAATGATCTGGACTACGTAACTATTATATCTATTTCCCTTTAAGAGGCATAAACACGCTTGTTCTTACAGCCAGGCTTTAAGCTATGAGAAGAAGTTTATATGTACAATGTCCTGAAAGCTGACAGAGTTGTAGGTCTATGGCATAATGTTCCCGGTAAAGTGTACGCAAAAAGGCAATCTCATCCATGACGAAAGTAAGTAAGAATATTTCGATAGAGAAATCGAAACATTTCCAGATGAAGCAGCGGAAGTGAAAATGAGGGAAGACTCGGTGGTGATTAACTGCAAGGACTTGAATGACGTCCCGACAAAAGCGAATACTTGTATTTCCTTATAATTGTTATGCCATAAAATTAAGAATAAATGTTAAACCATCAGAAGGCGATATCAGATCTCTGAAAATGAATTTCTCATAGCTGAACTTGAATCATTGCCAGACAACTAAGGACCTATTTTTCCAAAGTATGCTCAAAAATAAAATTGACAGTCATCATTTGCGAGCAATATAGGGACTCCAGCGATAGAAGGTGTCAAATTACAATATATTCGGAAGGCTGATTACCAATGCAAATCGCTACAACATCGTAAGAATAGCAGGCGATTTTAAGGCATAGGCCGAAAATTGGAAAAGCTATAAGAAAAGTGCAAGAGGTATCATATTATTCGAAGATTTTGCACTCCTGAAAATATAGTTCTAGCAAAAACGGGCAGAATCAATACTTTTCGGAAACGCAATATGGGCTTAATAATGGATCTCATGTTTGTTTAGCGACACATTTTCCAAGGAACATGACTATCGGGTTATTATCTCCCAGGTGCAGCGTCGATCGAGAGCAAAATATACTGAGAAAACTGCAATAGCGAGTTGGACCACTCCAGTAAACTCTATAAAAAATGTTCGATGAAGTATTATTGCAAGAGATAGTGGCGATGGAATGCGCAAAAAGCAAGGTTCCCTTTTTTCAAAAAAAAGAAAGTATGTAACGCTTCTATACCACGCCCCAGTGAATTCAAGAATATGGATAATCAACTTCTGGTGGAACTCATAAACTGAAGAATGTTTCAAAGTCTACCTTAAAGTCGGGAGACGCATTCAATGCAGCAGTAACAGGCTTGATTTGGGGCTGCACAGCCAATATAGAAAGGGGAGGAAAGTTGTACAAGCAACCAATTCGAGAAGTCGAACTGGGCAATTCAAGAGGCTATGCAAGGACGCAAACTCCGTGCGTACAAGGCAATCCTGTCATCGAACAAGGTACTCTTGCTTCGAGACTGCTAGTATAAGCACTGCTTAGGAAGATTCCTATGATCCCGAAATTGTTATACACTTAATCCGTATGGATGTGGATGATCCCACCCGGAAAGTATATAAGGGCAATATGGAGCGATGGCGCAGGTCAGGACGCCAGACAGCTTTTATTGATATCGAATTGGTGGACCTCGGCGCAAAACCGGGATGTCTGGAGTTCTTTATTAAGGCAGGCCTAGACCGGATACCGGTTGTTGCGCCGTTGATGATGTTGTACTAATGCCCGCCACGATAGTTCCAAATTGGTTCGCTCAAACATTTACGACTTGTTTGAAAGAAAGGGATTTTCGGCAAAGTGGAAACAACAGAAGCTAATTTTAACTTAGAAGCCAAATAACCTTCTAGACGATCCTTTGTTTTATAAGCCTAAATGCCGCAAACGGCATTAAAGAACTTTTCAAACAGATCATCTATATGTACAATAGACTTGTGCCCTGTTTCCGAAAAACGAGTTATATTTTCAATGCGATTAGTACGGGAGCAAAAGCTGTGGAGGCAGCAATGAAGTCCAATGAATCTTAGACAGTAGTTACTCTCGATGTAATATTCGAATGTCTTGCATGCATGCTCGAGCAAAATATTTGACAATTTAGCTGAATTAGGGACCCGCAGATATCTGGTGCTTCCCATCATAGAATTTCTCCTGGAGAAGCTGCTGTGCATTCGGACAATGAACCAATCAAACCAATCATTCGGACGATGGACCAATCGAACATCCCGTGAGGCTCCACAAGGGTCGGTTCTCGGTTCACATTTGTGGATGATAATGTACGACGCAATATTATGTTACAGGAGCGTCCGTTACTGGCTTCGAAAATAATATCAAATTCACTATCGCGGCGCAAGATATTAAGAAATCCAGATCCTCACAAACTAGGTAATTCAGGAAATCAAACCCTGGCTTGAAGACGCTGATTTCGCACGCAAAAAACATAAAACCGAGACAGTGCTGATCAATAGGAAGCTAACATCGATAAAGATAAGTAATCACTAACTAACCAACTCGCAACTAGCACTCAAATACCTAGGTGTCATCACTGCCCAAAAATTAAACATCAAGCCTTGGAAGTTTAGCAACAAAGACATTCGGAGTTACTACATTGCTGACGAATATAGATAGTTTAAAGCGAAGCCGTCTGCTCGTTTTCTCGAGAGCCTCGCCATTGGATTAAAAAGCGAGGATATTAGAAAGCAATTGCTGTCACATCCCGATTAAGTGCATTGCGAAGATCGCGTGTCTACCGTAAAAATAAACGAATCAATATGTGTGGCAGGCCGATCCCTATCGATATCTTGGCGAACGAAGGTCGACGTTGCTATGGCGTCCTATACCTACCGTCGGTAATTAGCACGAACTGAAACGGTACTGGAATGGCAGAAGAGTTAGGATGGTTCACTTCAGGACGCTGGAGAATCGTCCGAGATGTCTTAAAATGGATTAAACTACAGCAGAAATTAGCTACGACCTAACCCAATTCGTAAGCGGGCTCGGAGGACGTTGCGCATATCTTTATCACTTCCCCATATTGCCGGCGCGCAAGATGATTAGGAAGAAGGACGACAGCAAAAATAGTAGTGGCGATCGATAATATACTGGGGTAGGTGGAGTTTCGGAGCAAGATGGCGAACAACAGCACGAGCTACAATTTGCAACTGAGCCTGCCTCGCGATGTACATTGAATCGATTTTAATTCGATTTCCTTTTATTTTACACAAAACCTTAAAAAGGTCGATCAGGATAGCTAGACTAGAGATAATTCTTTTCTAAGTTTATAAAAACTTCCTTTGAACGGGTTCAATTCAATGCCAAAGATATTCACATCAAAGAAATCACATTTACAAAGCATATAATTTTTAAGAATACTTCGAACGAATGAATCAGTAAAGATACTTATGAAATGAATATCTGTGAATTTCAAGGAATAACCCAAAAGGAAATTCTACATCTGTCTACGTTCGCCTAGACCCTGCAACAGAGACTGGTAGAATCTAACCTTTAAACCTTGATGAATTAGCTAGCATATATATGCACAATTAACAGTGCACCTGACTACCGACGAAACATTGACGGTAGAGTTTATAAACGTACGTAACCCCCTTGAAAGGAATAATCTATTATATTTTAGTGCTTCATTCACTGGCAACTAAATGACTTTTATTTCAATTCCGGAGCCATTTATAAATCCACAGTCATTGGCCACCAAGTACGTCCAGAAGGCAGAAAATTTCTACGAAGTTCAATTCTCATCGCTGGAAATATTTTATTAGAGATTTATATACTATCGATGTAGTGAAACTCTGACGAAATGCTAAACTTCCCAATTTTTTTCTGATTCAGTTAATTTGAATAAGATGCATGCACTCCATAAACACCAGGAGGTTCAGGCCACTGTCCAAATGGAGAACTGGTTCCTCATTCATTCATTTCCCTTTGGCCCATGTTGCAGGTACTTATACAATATTTTTCTGTTTATTTTGCTAAGGCACACCTTTCAATTGCATACTGAATTTCATGTACACGACGAAACCCTCAGTCTTCCCTACTGAACAATAAAAAAAACTGAATAGCCCACCATTGATTCCATTTAATTATTAAGAGAACCATCTGCTGAATTCTAAAATCAGATGTCGACCCCTCCACAGTTCACTGGGTCACTGAACACTCTTGAATCAACCCAAATATATGTACATGCAATAAAAACCGAGTGAAAGCGTATCTTTCTGGATAGCCAAGAAAGTTATGAAAGTAAACTCTAAGAATCCAGAATCCAACAACTATAATCCGACAGTAGTTGAGTATTTCCCCAAAGCTGCAAAAAGCAATGTTTTCATTACTTCAAACGAGCATCACATGCTTCGCAGGAATATTTTATGTCAACAAATCATTACTCACAAATCTAAAACAATATCGCTAAGTCCGCTTAATTACAAATGATCATTTCTGCGGAATACCTGACCCACAAAAAGTTATACAAACAGGAATAAAAAGAGATAGGAATTTGCTCTGCACGGTTATTGCTATTGACTTTCTTTTTTCACTTTCTTTTTGAAACTGCGGTTCAAGAACTTTAGTATTTGCTGGAGAAGTTCCCAGTCTACGGATGAGATTGTCTGGGAAGACTTTTTTTGACCAAGCATTGTTTTGACGCATTGTGTCGTTTTGAATCTGCACGTTATCTACGCGGGAGGAAAGCTTGCTTCTGATGAAATACTTTCAGATATGAATGTGATATTAATGAATCTCATTTCGGTTACCGCAATTGCATTAACTCAATTGACGTAGTACAAAAAGAATGTATTCTTATTTGTTACGTTCTGGAGGCCTGTGTTGAACATCGGATTTCCTCTTTTAAAGCGAGGACTTTTTTACCTGGAATGAGTGCATGTTCCCATTCGACTAGGAGGCTACCTCGTTCAAAAAAGCCTTATCTGCACTCTATTTTTAGTGGAACAGCAATACCACTTGTTGCAGTCACATGTGCGGCAGTAGGCCATTGCATAAAGTCATGCTAACTTATTTCTGTGACAGCGTTAATATATATGTACATATACAATACTCGTAGATACTGACATAATGAGAAATTAGAAAATACTGAGGAAGAAATTTAAGCGTCTGCCAATATCAATCAACACCCTCGATTCATTATCCGTCAACACCAACGGCATATTTTTACCCATATAGATACGGGAACGTACTATACTAATACTATCTGACTCAGCGTTTAGGGAATATAAAAATTGCTGACAAACTGGAATTATCATAGTTTCCACTTGAGATGGTGAGACTTGCAATCCTCGCTTTTGTTCAAGGCAATTATAAGATAAATTTTACAAAACTACGTTAAACTTAGCCTTTTCGAAACAAACTGCAACTGGGAATTACAGATAAATTAACAAATTTCTCTCTATCTATTCTCATTATGATTTTATCTGAGACCGCATAGTGAGCGTGTTAATTAAGCAAAAAACATGCACCTAAATTTGGACGTAAATTTTAAATTTTAGCAACTTGGCAACCTTTTCAACATGGCGTATTCGTGTTTTTTTATTGAAAACAGGGTCTCCAAATTCTCAAAGTTTTATATCTTTTCTGGTTGCAGTCGTTATTTGTATCACAAGTTTGTAAAAACAAAATTGCATTGAATAGATTCATTCGAATTTTTTCTCTGTGCTACTTCGCACACCAGAAAGAAGTTGTTTCTGATTTTACCGGTACTGTTTAACAGAGATGCCTGTAACCCGTTCAAAAAACTCTTCCACCACTTGAAGTGGCTGTGATCCAGCAAGGGATTGTCCCACCACCTACACTAGAAGAAGTCAAAGATGAGTTACAAGTTCTTAATAATAATCTAATATGGCCGTAGCCGGTCCCAAGCCCGGTTGTTAAAGGACCCGCAGCTTCTCAGAGGGTAGGTGAGGAAAGTGCAGGAACTTTACAGTCTTGCAGATTACTCACTCTAGAAGCTATCAGCACACCTGGCAGCTAGGGATAAAATGCACCACCAAAAATGACAAGAAGAAGAAATTTGGGGTTCGGTATAGATAACTGGCTGGAGTCGTCTGACTTTGTGACTGGGTCGGGCTCTCGTAATGGACAGTACGGCGTCGAAACCGTTAGTCGTGGGGCGGTTCGACATCTAGGCGCCACCACGACCAGAAGCATTGCTCCAATTGCTGAAGCTGTTTCGCCACAATCTGTGGCGACTACTTCAGCAGGTTCGCGTAGGCAGCGGATAAAGTGGACTGAAGAAATGAACCTCTTCATCATCCGCTCCTACTACGAAATAACGGCGGGTGCGAGTACAACATCTTACCACCTCTTGTTGCATCAGAGATTCATAGACCATTTTCCCGCAATTCGCGTACGTGACTGCGCAGTAAGTCGCAGACCAGTACCGCGTTATTACTCGCAGCGACACAATCCCGGCCACCATCAGGGAGCTTGTTCGACTTGAGGCCATCGGGGACACTGGTGACCGAGAGTCGATGGGGTAGAGGCGGCGGCATCAACAGTACCACACCCCACTGCAGGCAACAGTTTCAGTACTCGCCGAAGCACTCTTCTCCACCGTCCAGCTGAGGTTTCTGCTAAGGTTCGGGACGAATTCCAAAGAGCATATATAGAATTCTCGGAAAGGGATCCTTTGCATAGATCAGGTATTCTCAGGCTCTATGCATCTCCATCAATTCCGGCAATTCTCTCTCAAGTCAATAATGAGATTGCATCTCGACTGTGTGCTGATATGTCCCTGCTGCAGCTACAATCATTCATGTATTGTGGTACAATTACGGCTGTCAGATTGCAAGCTGAAACTTTCTGTCGTATGCAGTCGGTTACGACGGTATGGCGAAAGTCAATCCAGACGTGTCGAAAACGCAACATACGCGAGGAACCTTTTCAAATTTCTCAACGAATCCCAACAAAGCGTCCAGACAGTACAATTTCTAGTGACAGTAGCGAAAGAGTATTAGGGTGGACTTTGGGGGTTACCCGTGAAGCATACTGAGCATGCTGACAGGATCACCGCCGAAGGCACCCACCATGCCAATACGACTGGCATGAATTTTACGGATGTTACCGAAGAGGAAGTTCGACGAGCCATAAAAAGCTCGAAGAACTGGAGGGGCCCAGATCTGGATCGGGTGCTGAATTTTTAGTATAAGAAATTTACCAGCGCACACAGTTGGTTGGCACACAGCATAAACCAGGTCATGAGTCGGCCGGAGGAATTTCCACCCTTCCTCACTGCGGCAATTAATTACCTTATCCCTAAGAAGGACACGGTGCAGGACCCCGCAGACACAAAACCGATTACTTGCTTACCGACCCTCTACAAATTTATAACGTCCATTATTAGTAGAAGGGTTAATGTGCACCTCGAGAGCAACAACATTCTGTCCGAGGAACAGAAGGGCTGCCCAGTTGGTTCAAGGGGTTGCAAAGAGCAACTCATTATCGACTCGGTAGTTGTAGGACAAACAACTAGAAGCCAAAGAAATCTCCTTACTTCCTATATCGATTATGCCAAGGCTTTCGATAACGTCTCGCATACCTGGCTAATCGACGTTTTTGGCAACAGTCATGGCAGGGTGGCATACCACCTTATCAGTGCGTACATCTGAGGGTGCTAATACCTCATAGCCTATTTATATACGGAGAGGCATTTTCCAGGAGGATTCTTTGAGTCCTCTTTAGTTTTGCATGGCACTGAACCCCCTTTCATGGCTACTGAATGATGCTAGAGGGCATGGTTTTGCAATCAAATATGGCCTACGTACTAAGAGCGAACTGTACTAAGATAGCATCAAACTATATGCTGGTACTGACGACCACCTTAGAGGTCCTTTGCAAGTAGTAGATATGCTCAGCCGTGATATTCGAATGGATTCTGGGTTAAACAAGAGTCGAGTCCGAGCCACCGATTTGGAAAACGTCCAGCGGCGGATACGGACAACCATGTCCAAATTCTGAATGCATCATCCAAACTTTGCCGTGGAGCGGATGAACCTGCCTCGTTCCATTGGAGGTAGTGGCGCGGTTGACGTGGCGGCACAACATCATCGCTTATTTTTTTGTCGTAAATAGCAGACAAGTCCCTTGCACACAAAGAGCGGGTGGAGAACAACCAGTGCAGAATGTGTGGTTCGGCATTAGAGACGTTGGACCATTTCATTTCTGGCTAGACTGTTATGACACCGGTGCAATACATGAACAGGCACAATGCTGTATGTAAGGTAATTCACCAAAATCTTTAATACAAGGGATGGAGATGGGCTGATCACGGGAACATGTCCGGTCCGGGAAATCAAAAAAATTCGACATCTCGAGCGGGTGGTTTTAGTTCTCATAACATTGTCAGCTATAGGTATTGTACCTAAATCCCCCACGGCTTCTCTTGATATCCTAGAACTTTCGCACAGTCTGATTCAGACCATGCAGAAGTACACCATTCCGCATACGTGCTGGATGTTGCGGGGAGTTTTCGACGGATTCTCCCATTGACCTACCACCAGCGCCCCTTTACCTTTTAAGTAGGTAGGATCGCCCGAGCCTAAATGCTTGACACTTAGTGCTGGTATTAGGTAAAATCCAGCATGATTTGATTCAGGTACTCATTCACAGCTGAGTCGACTACAAATTCCATTGCCATCAGTGAGACTTGAACTACGACCTTCCGTACGACAACCTTGTGCTCTAACCACTCAGCTATCCAGACACAAGTTCTTAGAAAATAGAAAACATTAGGAATTAACGAAATCCTAGCGGAACTAATAAAGCAGGAATATTGGTGCTAGAAGCAGCAATCTATGAACTTCTGAAATTTATACCATATGCATATAAAAGAGGTGTCAACGTCTGCAATGATAATTCCTTCTAGACAAATCCACGATCGACCAGATATTCTAAGTGAAGCAAGTCAGGGAAAAATAATGAGGATATAACGTTGATTTCTTTTAAATCTTCGAAAACTTGAAACTAGCATACGACAGTTCAGATTAGGTACAACACGTTTCAGCTGCTGCTGGATCGTATAAATACTCTCATAGTAAATGTATGAAGCAATTCTTTTGTGTCGGACATATTCGATGCTGGATACGCTAGAGGGGTATTTCTAGTTATTAAATTATTTTAAATAGACGGTTTTTGCTTTTTCGCTAGAATTATTTATTTTTTTCACCTATACCGATACTGCAGGAATCACTTGTTCTCTTCATCAGTGCTACACGTCCCCAATGAAAGAAACAAGTAGTTCCAGAAATATCGAGGTGAGGTGAATCCACTCGTGACTTTCAGAAATCATTTGGATGCCTCATCAGATTCATGTTCTCCCACGGTAAAATCTGCTCTCAGTGGGAAGTCTGCACCTAGTGTCTTCGGCGCGGTCAGTCAGAAAGGATAGTACAACAACTCTCTACAGTCGGACTGTCGGTGGCGCTGTTGCCTCATTCTTCCAGAAAATGGCATGGAAAGGCTCAGCTGATTCCCTAAAAAGGATGAGTTGGCTGACTAGGACTCACTTAAAAAACCCGACGGTACTTTCACAAGCTCCAGAGCTGAGTATTTCCAGATTCTTTTGGAAGTATGCCATCAGGGAGAACAGGGGATAGAAGTGAGAAGTAGAGAATTGGCGGTTTCCACAAACTTTTCAGCACGAAAGTATTGCAAGGAAGATTGGAACACTGCGACTGCCATACTATCATTTGAACACTTCAAATAACTTGGTGTGGAGGGCATCCAGCGATGCTAAAAAAGGGCATTGATCACTTAGGGCAGCTTCTAAAAAATATTTTTCGTGGATGGCTTATTCTGGGTTACGTGCCTACCTCTTGGCAGAAAGCTAAGGTAGTCTTCATACCAAATCCAAAGAACTTCAGATAAATCAGCTTAATGTCATTTTCGCTGAGATCTTACCTACTAAATAAAACCAACACGCTTACCAGCATGGGAGTTTGGTTTTCACTCTTTGGTTTCAAAGATAGAGGACGCAACTCTGGCGAGTACCCGGTGAGGGTGTTCGTGGACATTGAAGGAGCTATTGCCGTTTCTGAGGACTACGTTGATTGAATCACTACTTTGTGAACTGCAAAATCACTCAAGTTTATGTGGATGACGTGCCTTCCAGAGATGAGGGGGACAATCCTTCAACTCTCCGTACAATTGAAATATCTGGGAGTCATTCTAGAAAACAAGCTTCTTTGGAGTAAACTTGTAAAGGAAAATATAAAAAGAGCTCTTACAGCTTATGTTCTGTGTAGGTGGACCTTTGCCTCGACATGGAGACTTAGGCCTCAGGTAGTAATGTGGACATGTGTTGCTATCATTAGGCCGATGTTCGCTTATGTATCCGCAATGTAAACAAAAGAGTTTTCCCTGTAAACTAGCCACACTGCAAAAAACTGTGTGACCGGGTATTACCGGTGCTATGAATACGACATCCGGCGGAGCTCTAAATGCATTATTTAATTTGCAGCCCTTGGAATTTATTTATTCATTCGATTAGATCTTCTTCTTTTTCTTCAGCCTTTGTCCCGTTCACAAGCGGGGTCGGCTCGTCGTGATCGGCTTCACCATTTGGCTCTATCGAATGCCTGATCTGGGTGCAATCTCGAGGCTTTCAAATCTATGGGGAAACAATGGACATAGGGAGCACAAAGCATTAGAAGAATTACTGGGAGAACTAAATCCCTTTTCGCAATGCCATTTGCCATATATCTGTTTGATAGAGGATATGAACTTATCTTGAAACGAAGAGAAAACTGGGGCGAACCACGTTTGTCAAGATATAGTAACTTCCTCTATACCGATGGCTCAAGAACAGAATAGAAGTTTGGAGCAGGAGTCTACCTATCGAATAACAAGTCGGAATACCGGAAGCTCGTGCTTCGGGTATAAAGGTTTTGTGTTCACCTAATGTAAGAAATTTCAACGCACATTTTTTTATCCGTATATAGCTACAAATGCTACAAATCCAACATAATCCTTCATATTTTTCCAAACTACGAGACATACGTACATATTACAGCCATAGATATTACGCTCACCCTAAACAAACAAACTGCCTATTTTCGAACGCTGTACACATATATGCACGTATATAAATTGATCCTACCCATATTTCCAATTTACTTCTTATATCTATCTGAATTAAGCACTACCCGCAAAGTTCATTAGCACGCATATACTATATACCTATATACACACATGTCTGGTTGGAGTAATTGATATTCATATACAAATGACTAAAAGACTAAAACAAAATAATTCTTTCCAACCCCATTCATAAGAACTCATTTCGTTGTGGTATTGACGAATTGATATGTGATGATGACGTCATGCAGGTTGTAGAGTGCACAAAATTCACAAAAAAATGTGAAGTTTCACCCTCTATAACTTTGTTAATAATAGTTGGATTTTTTTCAAACTTGACCAACTTGTGCCTTATGTTCTTCCTTATACGCATGCCAAATTTTGTAATTCTAGGATAAATATAAGGGGGGTACCGGTTGAATTTCTAAAATGTGGAAATATACTATTATTAACTTTATTTGTGCAGATATCGGGACGGGATATATTTTGAGGCCTAGATTTCGTAGAGATGCACCACTGTGATTTTTTTCAGATTTTTCGGTTGGATAGCTTCTGAGAACGAGACCTGTTACACTTTTTGGGGGTCATATTTTGAGCCCTCACTCCCCTATGTTTCACCCAATATCAAATATTGAACCAGTTTCGAAAAGTACTAATTAAGACCTTTCATTTGATACCCCACATGGCTACATTCTGTGAAAAAAAAATTTGCACCTTCCATTCACATGTATGGGGAGCCCCCCCTTAAACTTAACGCAAGATGGCGCCACTTACTGCATGTAAAGGGAACACCAGATTACATACTTCCACCGATTTTCGTGAGAAACGGTCCAGCCGTTTCCGAATAAATCGGCTGTGACAGACAGACAGACAGACAGACAGACAGACGGACAGACGGACAGACAGACACCGTCTCGATTCTAATAAGGTTTTGTTTCACACAAAACCTTAAAAATGGGAAGTGAACTTTTCCCTTGGGATAGTACACAACGGTTTTTCAGTTTGAAGTGTATGCGATCCTTAAGGGCTGAAGGGCAGGTGCATCCCAATCTATGGCCAGAGTCAAGCTGGATTGAGCGCGTTGGACAGTCCTTTAATTACCCCAAAAATCTCTCAGGAATGTAGAAATCTTTCGAATTGTATTTCTAGATTCAATACGTTGGAACTACTCTGGGTACCCGGTTGTTGTGATGTAGAGGGAGTTGAAATCTCGGATGGCTTAGAAATTGAATTCTCCCATGCCCAGACCGGAATCAGCATTGGCTAACGCTGCTATCAAAAACTGGGAATAAGCTTGTCATAATGGTAGGTGGAGGAGCATTAATGCTGCTAACCACACCAAACTTTTGCTAATAGAACCAAGCAAGCATACTTCAAAGTTAATCCAGTCGAAAAGCAGGAAGACACGTAAGGGTATTGTAGGCATTCTGACTGGCCATGAGTGCCCCGCATGTGGACCCATCAGACATCAGGTCTCAGGTGTTGATGTGCTCCAACTGTACTGGACATCCTGCGATGTATAAACGAATCCGAGATATTCTGTTAGACGACGTCGTCAAGGATGCAGTTCTGTTTAAGTTAAATTCAATGATTAGCACTGGTGACCTACTGATGGTTATCATTATGTGCACATTGCGAAATATCACACTCAGAAACGACTTCTGCACTAACCTACACTAATTACACAATTTCTTCATATTTTATGGAAAGATCAGTTCAAATGTTCCAGTATCATACTCTTAATAGTGCAGAGTCAAGTAGGTCTATATCTCCACTTATACACATATGTGCATACATATATTGTAGGAACGTTGAATCCCAAAGGAAGAAAATATTTTTGTGAAAGTATGTTGGTTTGAAAGATAACAAAATAACTTTTGATAGCGTGGAGTGACTTTACAGGATTAGTTATAAGACGCTAGGCAAACTAACCCCAGTTAATTCCTTCGAGCACTTGCATATCTATCGAATGCTCGCTGGTTGTTGACCTCCCTAAGTCAGTAAATAAAAACACTGAAAGTGTGAGAAATTGCATGTCAGAGCAGAAAGTAAATAAAATAAGTGAGTTTTGTCGCTACTGTTTTCATATTTGCATTTCACTTAATTAAATATTTCATGTGAGGAGTAACGACTTTGTTTTTAGAGTAGTTGACCTTGTTGTTAAATATCTTGCCATGCCTGCACCAAAAAAAACTATTAGATAACTGTTACACAATCACTAACACATATACACGAAGAACTCATCCACAAAGTGATTATATAATTATAGAAATCTTCCACAGAACAATATCCTTAATAAAGCCACTTATTTTAAATTTCTGCCATCATTTTACGCTAGAAACTGCTTCAAGGTGCTTCATCTTTTGTTTGAATTAAATTTAAGACATTATGCAAGATTGCTGTCGAAAAGAAGATTGCAGCGAAAAATGACTTCCTAATTATATCTATTTTTGAAAGCATGGTTGATGTAAGAGAGTGGTAGCAAGTGGAGTAGCAAACTGTCGCAATTAGGAGTCACTTCTACCGGGCAAAAAAGTAATCTTTGACATATACATATGTATGACAAAAGCAAGATATTATACGAAATTTAGCTAGATAGTAACGGTTGGTTACTCCAATAGTTTAACTATAATTTAATAGTCTTAGAATGCAGCTGGAAGAAGCGAGTGTACGTCGCTGGCTTAAGTCAGAAAATCAGGAGTAAATTGCAATTTTTTCAACAAAAATGTTGGATCCAATGCTGTAATTTTTACCAAAGGGTCATTACAAATCAAGTCTCTAGTATTAAACTGCATGTATGCGCTACATGCGTTGAAACTTGACATTGATTCTCATTAACATCTAAAGTTCGAGATGATTAAAAAGTTGTAAGGATTTAGTTTCGGAAAAGAATATATAGACATACACAGTTATCGAAATATAGTAATTCCAACCATCCGCGAGTCCAGGCAAGAATTTTCCTCTGTTGATATGCCCATATCGGAGCTCAACACTCATATGGCAAAAAGGATCTTAAGGAACTTAATGAATATATACTTTTTATTAGCTGAGATCCTATCTCTGTGGTATTGTAAGGTGCGAGTATAAGGGAAGTGACTTAATTATACAAAATGCTTGAGACAAATATTGGTTTACTAAATGTAGAATTTTTTCATGCAACATAAGAAAAAAGTACCGGCAGAAGAAAGCAGGAAGGACTAGGTGAATTTTGCCCCGGCATAATATAAAACTAATAAATCAACTTAATTCCCCCCAATCACTGCTTAAAATTAAAACAAATACCACATTACCATAAACATCGCATTAGGGGTTGATATATTTTTTTAGCAATTCTTTTTATTGGCTCAAATTCTTCCTTAAGGGGTAATACTACCTTCTGTGCAAAGAATCAAGAGTCATTTCCAACGATTTCTAAATATTTTTAAATATTTCTAGTTTACTTTAAAACAAAATGGCGACGCAATTACGCAATGAAGCCCCTGTTTTTTGAGTGACCTTCATGGGCGTCTTCATGTCGTAAATTTTTTCTAGAGCAAAAAACCGAAAAAGTTTCCTAAAGTGTGCTACTATACTATAATTTTTAGTAATAAGCTGCAAAACCTCCTTTAAGTTTTTTTAAGGTTTAGTGTAAAACCGGTTCTATCTATCACACGCATTGTTCTCGGGAACGGTTGTACCAATTGACAGCAAACTTGGGGAAACGGTGGGAACTGTGAATGCTCACGTATACAGTGAGTTACATCATTCTACGTCGAATTTAAGGGGGAGAGGTCCCCATACATGCAAAAAAAATGTTCACCAAATATAGCCATATGGAGTATCAGATGAAAGGTCCCGGTTAGAACTTTCCGAAGCCGTTTTGAAATTTGTTGGAAGAGTGGAAAGTGCGGGGGGTCATAAGTGATAATTTCTTTCACAGATCTATTCTCAGACTACCCAACCGAAAAACCTGAAAAAAATTCATAAAGCTGCAACTATATGGTAATTCACTCCAAAACCCCCAAAGTTTATCCTAGAATCATGAATCATGCAGCAGTATAGGCAATAACATAGAGCATGATCCTATCAAGTTTGGTGGAAATCGCACTATTACTAACAAAGTTATAATAGGTCAAAGTTGTCGCTTCTATACTTCCAATGTCAGTATCATGCGAAAGTGGATAGTCTCACATAATATATGCATATAGATTACGCGGTAGTTACTAATGAGACAAATGTCCACTCAAATGTTTTTATTAAAAAATTACACAAAATCTTTCATACCTGAAGCGTCTAGCTTCCGTTTTTCCAATTCGTTTATGGCTATTTTGGAACACTTTGACCCTAGATAAAAAAATTTTGGCTGTGAGTTCTAGAATTTCGCCCATATATTTTTTCAAATAGATGTGTTTTTTTAGCAACTTTACAGTTTGATCCTAGCCTTAGGGCCGGAAAGAGCCACATCTCTGTTGTATATCAGTGACTGCCTTTCATCTTCTGGTGTGATTACAATCTTCCTTCGTGTCTCCTATTCAACCTGAATATATTACATCCTTGCACGTATGGCTATTTATACAATTCGGCACTCATCGCAATTAAAATAATTATATCCTATAACAATCCTGAAGGTCACCTTGCAGTGACACGTCTTATCTCTAATCTTAGAGTTGATTTTTACATAGATTGATTTTATCCACAGCCAATGATTAGCCCCCTACATGAGGATGGACGATTCCGTAGCCTACATAACGACGAAATCAATGAGCGATACCATGACCATCCGGTTGTGGATAAAATCCGGCTCAATAGGTTACGGTGGGTGGGTCACTTAATCCGTATGGATGAGGATAAGGGCAATATCTATGGGAGAAAAAGAAGACGAGGCAGACCCTGCCTAAGATGGAGCGATGGCGTAGGTTAGGACGCCAGACAGCTTTTAGAGATATCGAATTGGTGGACCTCGGCCCAAAACCGGGATGTCTGGAGTTCCTTATTAAGGCAGGCCTAGACCGGATACCGGTTGTTGCGCCTTTGATGATGATGATGAATGATTCCCTATTGGCAACTACAAATTGAAAATTTATGTGCAGGGCTCACTATACTAATTTCGTGAGATGAGCATCTACTGCACCGATTAAGTGTTCATTAATTGAGACTACGGCATTCAGTTTAGCTATTTAACCGTCAACAACCGCCGAGGTTACACTTGTCACACCTACCCGTGCACGTACACAAAAATGACAACTTCGACAACTGGTATCTTTAAATGTAGGCTGATGTAATTCTAAGAGTCTTATCCGCCGAGTTAGGATACTGAAACACACGAACTAAATTTCCATCGTGCTGATTTCGTGGCCCTGAATAAATATTTTCCATCTGTACACTGCAGAATATATCACCTTAACAGGTTATATTGGCATTCTACGATGCCCTGGATTGTATATATACGTTTTCGTCCCTTGCTGAACATACCAATTTAAAATTGTCTGTCTAATGTACTTTAAATATTTGTAATGATTTTCAGGCCAAACATACATCTAGACTGTGTGCTCTGGCAGTAGCAAAACTCTACATGCAGTTCCTCACCGGGCAAGGAACTACTGGATAAATCCTACCTATTAAAACCTTTTTCAAAAGCTTCAACGGAACAAGCGGGAGAAAGGAGAGTAATAATATGAAGGGTATCAGTTCGATGCCAGCTCGAAAGATCAGATCTGTGCTGACCAGATATCAGAAAGATAGGCAAACGTGTTATGGGTATTTTCACCAACTGCAACTCACTAGCTGTACTTTGGTATGTTCAGATTAGCAGTGGTAGAAGATAATGCAATATGTGTCCGATTTCCAACGAGAAAGCGGAATCTGCCAAACACTTTCTATATGGGTACTTCTGTATGAGTGAGTCTATGGACGACAGACTTCTGGTGATGATATACGACAATGATGGTGAGTAGTATCACGTCCGCTAATGGCATCCTCACTACTTTAAGGTAGTCTTTCCCAAAAATCTTGTGTTTTCCTATTGCACGTGGTCTAGGGTGATCCACTGGTCGGCCACTTAGAGATTGTGGATTCCATTACTTGGCGTAGACAGCAATGCAGTTGCCGCCCTTTCGTAAAGTACGACCTATCCACTATCGCGTCTACCTTCTAATCAACGTGTCTACCGAAGCCTGTCCCGTACGCGAACAAGTCTGAAATTGTATCGACTAATGCACATAAGTACTTTTCAATATAAACCAAAGCGACGTTAATATTTGGTAATACCACATTGTCCGAAAATAATCCATTAAGTTGAGCGTGCACGGTCACATATATTCATTCTTGGAACATTTGCAGAGTATCGTGAGTATCGAAGTTTCATCAAAACAGCTTGCCTTTGTAAAAGAGTGTGCTATAAAAATCTAAAACGTTTAGTATTTAATTTTACGATCTGGCAAAAGTAAATATAACCTGTTTATATCTGTTAGAAAGCAGTGTCATGACATAGATAATAGGGATAATAGGTCACTTGGGGCCTCAAAGCGGGGCCCGGCAAAAGCGGCGTGGACAATAACCGCAAGCACAATCCTTCTCGGCATAATATCGGATATTAATAAGATGATTAAAGTAAATAGTAAAATGAATTTAAACTTGGACAAAATGCATTATGCAACCAAAAATATCGGCAGGAAATTTGGAGCAGTGATTAAAACGACCAGACAACGGAACTCGAAAAATTTCGGGTAGGCAACATAACCCTTCAATATAAACCATTTGGAAACCAAGACCATCTATCGTCGACGATGAGCAATAAGTACTGGAAAAATCTGACACGCATGCATTTGTGAAAGACATTGCAAATTGTTTTTCGGTATTTGAAATGGCTCGGAAAGGTGAAGAAGCTTTGAAAGTATGTTTCGCATGAACTTACTGACCAAAACACGGAATTTGCACTTCTCTGCTTTCCCAGAACATAAAGGAAGAAATTATCGCAGATCAGCACAATGGCTAGATGCGATGCGAGCCTTCAAAGATGGTAATGGTGACTTTTTGGCGGTACATAGCTGGAATTGCCCTCCATTTCTTTGTACAATGCGATGAAAGCACTGCGCTCATTCATTCAGGGGAAATTGCGTAGCCATCAATTGATCAACAGGATGCCATAACAACAACATAACACAACAACAACATAACACAACAACAACATAACACAACAACAACACACATATTTTCAGAACAACTGCCCAAAAATTTGCAGTATAAAATTTTCCCTGATCCAGCTTATTAACCCGACCTCTCGTCAACCGACTGCCACTTTTTTGAGACATTTCGATTACTTTTTGGCGGAAAAATAAATTAGCAATGAAGCGACTGTCGAATTTGTCATCGAATTCAGACTAGAAAGTAGAACTTTCACGAAACTATCATAAGCGCTGTTGTGCCTCGTCACCAAAAGTATATCAAAACTGTTAACGCCTTTTTGACTAACAAATTTAATTTAAATTTAGGCTACAGTTGTTAGAAATTTTCCTGTTTCCTCTTTTTGTATAAAACAAAATCTTATGAGAATCGGTTTCCTCTTTGTCTGATCATTTGTGTGTCGATCTTTTTCCAGAAATAATACCATTAAAAACCGCAGTGCGTGATTTTAACCTGCCAAAACCATCCCTTCCCACATTGAGACACTGACCCCAATAGTACTCCAGCGTCTATGCTGTAGCTCGCAGTGTCGTAATCAAATCACCTTGAATACCTACAGATGTTTTAGAAGGCCGACTACATTCTAGCTGATTGGGAGTGATCTATTGTAAATAACCTTCTTCGATAACTTGTGCATGATAGCGCACTCGGTGTTTGTCTGCCTTAGAAATAAGCACAAGCAGCTGACCTTTCCACTATTTCGTAAATGTTCCTTTCTTAAACGATGGGGAAAATAAACCTAGTTTCATTTCGCCGCCATGTTGTTAATTCCATCTAAACCTAGCGCTTTCTTATTGCTGATTAGTCGGTTTTCCCAACAGGATTCCTCTTCAGTTATCGGCGGAGCCTCCCCTACTTCAGGTCATCTTCGCTCAGGGCCAAATTTTCTGGTCGTGGAAAAGACAGCGTACTCACTATTTTCTGCACCAATACCGCATAGCTACTTTGTGGTGATCCTTTTCTCTTTACTAAAGTCATACCTACCCTTTAGCCGGGTTGGTTCTTGGACTCTGGTACCAATTCCTACAGCATTAACTCATACTACCTACTAGAATCATTTGAGGAACCACCAAACCTGAAAATGATTGCCTTTGTAGGCTCCACCTTATTAGAGTCTCCTGGCATATTTAAGACTCGCTCGGCGTTAGCCCATCTCAGAGCCTGCAGGCCCTTTACAACTTTTAATGTGTCAAATTGTAACATTTTATTGGCATTTTACCCAGCAAGCTGATTTAGCCTATTTGCGTTCCGCCACACATCGCACCTTCTATAGCAGAGTCTTTTAGTTCTGGTATTTCAAATGACTTAGTAGCTCTCTAAAAAAGTCGCCCCCTGTCACTTTTGCTAGTGGCGTCGGCCAGATTTTTACGCTGGAGTATTATTTCGTATTTATAAGATTTGACAGTTACTTTTATTATATTTATTAACGAACTTGACTAGGCCATCAAAAAACTTGTAATGACCTGCAGGATCGTTCGTAGTGCGTAAGCTCACATTAAATAGAACCAGATATCTAAGTAATCGAATACAGTGGAGTTTTGATAGTAATTCCAAAGCAAACCGTGAGAAACTGTGAAAATTTTACCCCTAATTAAACAACCAGTTCTCAGTTTAATTTTTTATGAAGTCCCTATAGTCATTAAACTAAGCCTATTAGGAACCTTCGACAAAGATATAACAATGCAACCCGAAAAAGTAAATCGACTTCATACTCTTTATGAAGGTTGCTGAAAAATTATAATCAAATTCTGTGGCAGTAACACAATGGGACCTGAATAATTTATTGTTGAGCGGTAGAGACAATGGAGATAGGAAACAAGTCGGGAATTAATAAAAACATTTTAGTGGACATTTGTCCCATTTGTACCTAGCACGTAATATATGCATATATTATGTGAGAATATCTAATTTCGTGTGATATTGACATTCAAAGTCTTGAATTTGCACAGAAACGACAACTTTAACTTATTATAACTTTGTTAATAATAGTGCACATAACTTGGTATTATCGCTTATATTGCTATATTATAGCCTACATTGCTACAAAATTTCATGATTCTGGGTTAAATTTGAGGGGGATTTTACAGTCAATTACTAAAAATTATAGGCCACATGACATATAGTGGCACCCTCCTGATTTTTTTTCAGATTTTTCGGATAGGTAGTTTCTAAGAAATGATCACTTTCGACGCCCAGCGCTCCCCACCATTCGTATGAATGTCTAACTAACTAAGACTAAGCTTTGGAAAGTACTAACCGAGACCTTTCATTTGATACTCCACATGACTATATTAGATCAAAAAAAATTTTAGTTAATGGCTATAACCCTTTCCTAGGAAAATGCGTGTGATAGACGATAGATAGATAGATTTTTACGCAAAACCTTAAAGACGATCTACTGTCTCAGAATGTAAGCTAAGCATGGGATGCTATAATGTCGCGACGGCGTTTAAACCAAAGCAGAAAACCAAACTCCCACGAACCAGAAATTCTCGTCGTGAAGGTCGACTCGCCTCCGGAGAGGTGACTCTGGCGGGGAGCTGGGAAAAGACCGGAACAGCGGAAGCTGAAGAATACCGTAATTTTTTAGCCTCAAGAAGGCATACGTAGAAGCAGACGGGATTATTAGCACATGGGCCGCTACGTACAAATTGTAAAGGCAAAATCCACTTCAAAGTACGTGCCTGCAACTCTTTTTGTAAATAATTATGAATCTTTTTCAATAAAAGGGATCCCTTGTAGTACCTAGGAGAACTGCAATGAACTTATGGATGTATCGGATATAACAAGGCCCCGGGATTGGTTAGAATTGGAAACAGAGCTACTACCGAGTGTGAATAGTGCATGGGAAAAATAGCATTTTCCGCAAGTGGAAAAGACGGAAGTTGATGTTTCTACGAGAAACCCAAAAACTACCTGGCGTATCCTTTGCACATCACTTTAGACGCTATTGATATAGAGGAGGATCTACTAGAGCAGCATTTAAGGCTTTTGCGAGCGCATTCTACCGATATTCGCTATAGCCATGGTCGTGGATCCTGCTTGGGAAATGATAACTGTTGCTAAATGCTTAGTAAATTTTACGCAGTGGCATCCAAGATATCATAAACGCTTTTAATTCAGCCAAATGTGGTAACATTCAATGTATTTCGGCTAATGAGGATGTCTCTGGCCGTACTTCCAAAGCAACGCGGCGATGTGGAACTACATGAACCACTCGTATTGGCAAATCATTATAACGAGTGAATAAACTGGCACACGAAAGGACGGAACTAGCCATTTATTGCGATTAATGGGGGGTTGGGGAACACGAGATCACCTCAAAATCGGTCGTTTTAGACCTGAAGGTGAGGATCAACACCAATATGAGTGACTGATGTTGTGTCTTTAGCAAAAATTATACGACGCGGCAAAGTGTAGAAGCACGGTGCTTCTTGTAGGCGTGATGAAACACATGCTGGTGCATACGGTTTCTGATTAGACAAGAACAGGCAGTGCGTAACATCGAGGGATGAGTCCTATGAATCTTCTAGTGAAAGAAAAACACACTCATTCAAAGTAACTACGGGCTTCCAAAGAGACGCTAGGAAGGAGCTGCGCAGGAAATTGCAGTAACTATTCCGAAAGGGAACCTGGCCTCATTCACAAATACCATGTATTGTTGGGTCAACCAGAGATACTCGTGAACTGTGTCAGATATGCTGGTACACCATTATCCGTAGAAAAAAATTAGGTTCCTAGACTGAAAATTTAGACATAGAAAGTGGTGTTCCCTTCAAAATTTTGGGAACGTATTCGAATGCTATCGGAATTAGTAGGTTTTAGTTGAGGTGCGCCTATATAAGAACTGCCTACAATAAACCACAAATTGGAATAGTCACTTCTTATGGTTAACTATAATGTAGTTTCACAGCTCAAAAATAAGTATACCATTATTTTCACTGGAGAAAGGATTTCGAGGTGAGTCTCGTCAGTGTCCCAAATAGACAATGGTACATGGAGACAATGTGGCAGTAACACGACCGTACACAACGAAACCCTATGCTAAAATTTAGTGGCAGTGAACTTTCGGAAAATTTTGAAGGCTCGCAGTACGAACAATGCTGGTAACGATCTTGCACTTTATATGTATAATATTTATTCACATCAAACTCAGTTGAAATAAAATAAAACTTGTGCAAACACTTCCACAAAAAGTTCGAATTTCCTACCGCGTTCAATTATTGGTGACTACTGAAACTAAATGATTGGTTCGGTGGGCTTGATATAATCACCACACATTAAGAGTAATTACGGAATAAAACGTTTCGTGCTGATATAAAATTCTAGAAAAACATCTTACCAAAATGTCCATTTCGACAAGAAGCTGGCATCGACCGTGGGGTTGATTTTTCTCTTGCAGTCTTCCTTGCTCCGATTCATTCTCGAATTCTTTCAACTATTATATTCACTTCAATTTATATTCAGCAAGGACCTTTACTATTACTGCGAACATTTGACAAACGATTAACACTCCGAAAGGCTTTCTCCTCTTCTTCGATGTATCCGTTTTATCCTAATTCTGAGCTATGGAAAATCTGAACCTGTGTCGATGCAATTCGATTTTTCCTCTTCGTGGTAACTTTCACACACAAAAATTTCAAAGGACCTCTGGATGTGGATATCACTAGCAACGTCTTCACTTGGGCTGTGACACGACTGCGACGAATTGATCCCACGGACTGAAATTTTTTTACTTAAACGTAGCACTTTATTTCACATATTTAATTCCGGCTTAGTATCAGTACCGCATTAACGAATGATTTATCTTGATTCATCACTCTTTTTATTATTCTTTGTCGTTTTGCCCTCCTCCTTTTGTTTTTCTACAAGAAGCGCGTAACCAGACGATTAGATTGAACCATAAAAACGATAATATGTACCGAAATCACATCAAAAAACAAATATTTGACGCTTCTATTTAATTTTTAGCTCCACGGCAAGAACAACCCCCGAATTTGTCACTACTCACAGCAGCATCCCGGCTGCAAAATGATTTATTTTTTCCGAAATGTATGCACATTCGTGATAGCAGACAGCATCTTGGCTGGAGCTATCGAGCCTAATAATCTTCAACAATGCAAATGTGCAAAAAGATACTCGTACTATTTTTTGGCCCGAAAACTGCCATCCGTCACAGAAGAAGATAAAATTTTTGAAGATTTCCGTCTAAAATAGATACGTATGAGAATAGTCAACCCAATGTGTGCCTAGCGTTTGAATAAAGCGCGAACAGAAGCTCAGTCTGTAATTATTGTTATTAAACTTTTATGGCGGACTTGCTGTTCGATGCAGATAAGGTGCTTGAATGGAAGGTAATAGAGTTTATCACTGCGGGGCTGACAAGAGTATGGTAACTATCTCAGTCATGGAATGTACCCTTCACAATATGACGACACTCCAATAAATCAAAGCACCAGATGCATAGCGTTTTATAGTATAAATGGCTGTTTTGTTTAAACCAGCCGCAGTAAAGCAGTAAACAAAATTTGCGGATGTAATTTTGATTCCACACAACATAAAAACTCACGTGAGAAGAACTCTCTTTGAAATTATCGATAGATGCGTCCTTTCTCGCACGCCTGCAATAAATATAATAGCAATCTGGACATTTTGCTAGAAAGCCTTTGTTTTTGTTTCTACGTACCTCCAGTTAATTGGGAAACGTTAAAAACGAATTAATTCTACCACAGAATAGATAATCTATGGGGTAGTGGATACCAGGTACGTGGCGACACGTGAAGCAATAACTATGCTAAAAAATTTAGCTATTCTCACCGATAGCCAAGCAGCGATCAAGGCACTTAGGTCCAACCAGGTGAACTCTAAACTGGTATGGGAAAGCCTTGAGAGACTGAATACACTCGGCTCGTCCAACAAGGTCTGGATACTTTGGGTTCCAGGCCATGCTGGGCTGGAAGGCAATGAGGCAGCGGATGAATTAGCCAAGAAGGGAGCAGGGATGCCTTTATACGGGCCAGAACCCTTCTGTGGAATCGGATACGGTTTCATGGCTATGAATCTAAGAAACGAAGAAAAACGGTTGAGGGAACTATATTGGGCGGGCCTACCAGGGATGGAGCAGTCCAGGGTGCTTATTGGGGGATACGAACCCATGCGCACAAAGGATTGCTTAAACCTCACCAAAAAGAACCTCCGAATCATAGTGGGAATTCTCACTGGTCATTGTCGGCTGAACTACCACCTAGGAAAGCTAGAGATATCTACGGACACTGCCTGCAGGTTCTGTGAGGAGGAGGACGAAACCTCTATGCACGTCCTGGGACAGTGTCCAGCACTTGTGCAAAGTAGGTCGATACATCTGGGAGAACACTTAATACCAGATGCAAAGCTGAAACTTCTGAAAGTGGGGAACATACTAAAGTTCCTAACGGTTACTGGCCTGCTTGAGATACTATGATCAACAGGAACACTATAACCAGTAAAGGGGGCACAATAGTTCTTCAAGGACGCGGTGCGACTTTCCCTTAACAGAATAATAATAATGCTAAAAAATTGAGAAGCACTCCAACAGATAATTCAAATGGCTAACATCGATCCTAAACCAATAGAGTTTGTTCCGGGTAAACTTCCCAAAATCACACAATAGAGCAAAACATCAAATATGTATCACCAATTGCAATTGGGTCAAAGGGTAGTATAGGTCCCAGGACGAAACGTGGATTGACACCCACGATGGAGCATAAAACCTAGGAAATGCCTGCTGAACCAACACCAACAGTTTTACTACCAAACCCTATCTCCACCTCCACGTGGTGACCGCTGGGAGCTCTTTCATAACCAAAAGCTGCAGACGGAGAAGGATGAAGGCGAGTCTCCCGGGTCTAAAAACGGGACAAATTCTACCAACTGTTCCTCCAGGTTGAGGGTTGGGTAGGACTGGCAACCCTACACGGAAAACCGATGTTACGCAGCCTCGAAAGGAGCCTCGGACAAGATGGATCTTACAACGGCGAACCCGGCAACGACAACGGATTAACGATTTGCGCATTTTCTCAAGAAACGTGCGCTCCCTGTACAGAGATAAACCTGATGTCCAGCTAGCCGATACCCTGTCCCAATATAGGCTTGATATAACAGCGTTACAAGAGATGCGATGGACAGGGACCGGTTTCCTGGAGAAGAGCCGCTACACCATATATTATAGCGGTCATCCAGTAAACCATGTGCTCGGAGTGCGTTTCTTAGTCAGCCAAAAAATGAAACCTGCTGTTATCGGCTTTGAAAACATAAGCGAACGGCTATGAACTCTGCGCTTGCGTGGTAATTTTAGAAATATAAGCCTCATTAACGTTCACGCCCCTGTCCCAGATATGATATTAAAATCATACTTGGGAATTTTAACAGTAGGGAAGTAGGGAAGGAGCCCGTACGATACGTTGGCTTCCATAGCTTACACGAAAACACAAATGATAACGGACTGCGGATTATTGAATTAGTAGGGTCACACGAAATGGTTGTTGGAAGTACCTGGTTTGCGCGGAAAGCGGTCCACAAACATACGTGGGCCTCTCCAGACAGGATCGCTTTCCACCAAATTGACCATGTGTTGATCGTACGCCGCCACCTCTCAACCTTGATGAATGTCAGAACATATAGGGGGGCCAATATAGACTCGGATCACTATCTCATTGGCATGGTGCTCCGAGCTTGAATAACGATACCACCTAAGATCTCCTCTGAAAATCAGGTGAGAGTGAACACTGAAGCCATCCACAACACAGTCCTCCGCGACACCTATAAGGGGGAAATGGATGCCGCAACAACCGCGGTCAACAGAGGACTTGGAGATGAAGCAAGAACGTTATTATTGATACGGCCACAAAGATACTTGGCCCCAGCCGCAAAATGAGTCGGAACGACTGGTTTGACGATGAACAAGCTGGCGGGCACGCACTGAGATTTATCACGAACTCCGTCGAGCGGAGAAGCGACATCACAGACGGAAAAAGGATACCTGGGAGAACCAACAAGTCTCTAACTATCGTCTCAAAAATCATAAGTCACCAGGAGTCGATGGAATTACAGCCGAATTAGCTAAATGTGGACGCGACCAGTTACATCAAGTGGTTCATCAACTTGTGCGTAAGGGATGGGACAGCGAATCAATGTGTGACGATTGGCAACGCGGCATTATCTGTCTCATACATAAAAAGGGATATACCACACAGTGCAGCAATTGTAGAGGTATTACTTTGCTAAGTACCATCTATAAGATATTCTCCGCTATCCTGCTAGGCGGAATAGCCCCATACGCCCAGAACATCATTGGCCCATACCAAAGAGGCTTCACTCCAGGCAAATCAGCAACATATCACATTTTCTCTCAGCGGCAAGCGATGGAAAAACTGTTGGAATATGGACACCAGTTGCACCATCTATTCACCGACTTTAAAGCCGCCTATGATCGCATAGGCAGGGTAAAACTGTACACGGCCATGAGAGAATTCGGTATCCCGACGAAATTAATAAGACTGACTAGGCTGACCCTAACCAATGTGCGAGGCCAGATAAAAGCAGCAGAATCACTCTCAAGACCATTCGACATCAACAACGGTCTACGACAAGGGGATACCCTATCAGGCGTCCTCTTTAACCTGGCCCTGGAGAAAGTGATCCGTGATGCTGAGGTAAATGCAAGAGGTACGACCCTCTTTAAGTCGGATACCGGTTGTTGCGCCGTTGATGATGATGAATTGCAATTGGTCCGGTCCCAAGACTATTTTTCTAACTTTTTCACGTTTCCAAAGTAAGGTACGTCCTCCGTATCAGTGCTTTGAAGAATTCGAACGACTAAGCTCAAAATTCACCAGCCGCGAAGACGATCGGTGATCGGAGGACCGGTAAGAGCGGATCTGAAGTTGGCATATCAGACGTCACGAGAGGCAACTGAAGGTACCTACGCTGTTTGAAGGAAGGCCTGCAATCGGAACAGGTGACACAAGAGATCAGCCCACAAGAGCAAAATCCTCCTAAAGCACCTAACCTAGACATAAGAAGGAGAAGACCTCACGTAAGTTCGGCGCGGTCAAGGCTATCTGATTGTTCATTCTTTCCAAATCAGTTCTGGAACAAGCTTGTAGTGGGTGGGATATGTTTACATCCAGGTCGAATACTGGTAAACTGATACAACAGAATCCCGATAATTCGTATGGTTAAGGTACTGATGATTTGGTACAAAATATTAGGACCACGAATTATCGGGAGTGCAAATAGAAAAAATTAACCCTGGAGACCGCCAAATTTGTTGGAATTAGCGGGAAATACAAATAATCGATGAACAAATTATAATTCTTGTGGAAAAGAAAACGAAAACCTTTCATTATTCTTGAATCCGAACTAAAACGCTACCTCCCAAAAAGCGGCAACTGGATCCTAATGGAACAAGCCATTAGCCGTAAGGTAGGTACTGAAAGAGAAAGGCGCTATCACTTCTTCTTGGCTATGATGACAAGGCGCACAACACAGTTTGGGGTAGCAAAGAGATGAGTTCCTTACTGACTCTATCCTTGATTATGAATTGTGTTGAGTTGGTTGATTTTAAACCTCTCCATCGGTTTGGTATGAATGTTTGTGTTTACATTTGTTTGGTCCTACTGTTGCAGGCTTATTACCTGCACATTATTGAGTGTGATGGTAATAAAACGGGAGCACCTCATGGACGCCCTGTACTTCACACATTAGTGAAGCAGAGTCATTGATTTGGTTAAAAATACACAATCTAAGATATATATCTATATTAGTGAACAGCACCAATCAAGGGATCCCAGATATAAGGAATATTCTTATAAATGGGTTGGTTAGGGACTGAAGAGTTTCGAGTTAAACCTTAGAACATTGTGGGCAACACTCAAATATTTAAAATAGGTAGGAATGGAGACAACCAATTCATCGGAGAACAGCCCACCTCGAAATAAGGACTGAAGAATGTGAACAGAGGTCCGAAAACTTTTCAGCCAAATAAAACAAACCGAAGACTGGTCAAGGTGCAAACATGATCTGACCGCTTACAGCAACACCGCCAGAAAAGCGTGAAATAAGTTCAGGAAATTCTGTGATAGGTTTGAGCAAACCACAGAAGCCTCTAGGCTATACACGATTTTAACCACGAGTAGAGCAGTATCCCCGTCTCTCTGAAAAAAGAAGAGAGGATATTTAATTAGCGTGAAATAGGAAAACAGGGTACACCTAATTCTAAAAATTCATTCTCCGGGTTCCAATCCCACGGATAAGAACTGTAATATTCAGTTCGACGTTGCCATACTAGACACAACGGACACACAGAGAGAACCGTGCACCTGAGCACTTAAGAGCTAAAATTGATAGACCAGTAGCTTACTTCAAACTACAATTTTATTTTATTATGTATATATATTTCGGGAGCAACTTACTCCCTTTATCAGTTCGCTCCGAGCTCTCGAAGCGAACGGTCATTAAGAGCAAAGCTGAACAAGAATCCAGAAGGAAGTATACGTTCTGGACAGTGGTGCCATTCACGTCCGAAAAAGGGTAACTATTATAAGAACATTAAATTAAAAAAATATTGTTACATTCCAGAGCTGCGCACAAAACAGCAAATACGGGCTTGGGGACAGGATGTCCGCCAAGAGGTGTAAGATGATACACCCCGGGGAGATGTCTTCAGAAGAAGAAGGCAGCTCCCCCGAGCTGCAAGCAATGAACGCGACCCTCCTCGAAAAAATCGAGGGGCTAAAGCAAGAAAAGGCTGCGATGGTCCAGCAGCTGGACTGTCAGCAAAAAATTATAAAGCGGCTGGAGGATCGCTTGGCATCCCTCGAAGGGAGGATGCCAATCGCAACGTCGGAGCAGCAGCAACGACAACATCTGCAAAATGGAGAACGCGAATAACATCATCATGAACAACGGCAACATCAACATGAACAACAACAATAGGAGCAACAACTGAAGGAGCAACAACAGAAGGATCAACAACATCATCAAGATGGAGAGATGTGCGTCGTCATCCAAGAAGAGAAAGGCGACGAGTTCAACTTCGTCCAGCGGAGGAAAAAGAGAAACAAAGAAAAGGTGAGTGTAAGTAGAGTTAATGCCCCTCCGGCAAACCCTCAGGCACCCTCCCCCCAGGCTACCCGCCAAAAAAGGCAAAAATTCCGTCCATCACTGGGTATAAAATCAATGTTGCTCAATTCTTGAGGATATTAAAAGAGAAAGGGTTAAAAGCAACCCTAAAAAATACGAGGGCCGATAGGACCCTCATCTTTGCTCAAAGCCTTGAGGATCATGCAGCGATCTTCAATCTTATTAAGGAAAAGGGACTGCATGCCACGACCAGTACCCCCCCGGCTTTAAGGACTCAGTCCTTGGTCATCCGTGGTCTTCATAGAGAGACTGACCCGGCTGATATAATGCGCGAACTCAACGAAGAGTACCCGCAGCTAAAGTTGAAAAGCGTTTCAAATCTAGTCACGCGAGCCGACAAACTTGCCCACAGCCTGAACCCGGCGCCTCGGTTGAAGTCGCAATCGGGGCTGTTCATGGCTACTTTCGAGCCAGAACAAGATCTAAATGAAGCATTTAAGATGAAATATATCCTTCACCAGAAAATTTCGCTTGAGAAAGTCAAGCCGATTCAAGAAGTGCAGTGCTAAACTGCCAAAACTTCGAGCATATCGCCATCAATTGCTCCATCGTGCACGAAAACCCATGTGCGAGGGGAATGCTCAAATCCCACCGCAGACAAACCAACTTGCTGCAATTGCGGCCAGTCCGGACACCCCGCCAACTACCGCGGATGCCCGGCATACAAGGACATGGTTGCCAGAAGGGAAGCTGGCAGGGCGAAAAAACAAGCCGAGACCATGAAAGCCAAACAGGCGGTGTCTCAGATGTCACAAATCTTGGCCAAACCGGGCGTTTCTTATGTTCAAGCAGCTAGGAATACTCTCCCTAGATGGATAAATTCAAGGCAGAATTAGCACCACAGCTAAACCTGGAAAAAATCACTGTCTCGCAAAACCTAACGGACAAAGAAATCGATGAGGCCATCATCTTGGCTACTGATGCATCAACTCTGCAAGACGCAGAAACACAGGGCTCCTCAAAATCGATGAGATTCAGTTCAATAAACTGCCGCACGAGATAATGAAACACCTGAAAGTCAGACAAATCTGGCGCAGAAATCTCAAACGAAACTTCCACAAAAATGGCAACAGAACTAACACGGAATATAAAGCGTTAATTTCGCGGATTAACTGCCTTAGTACATTAATCCGTCAAATGGTGGAACAATTCCGTAGCAAGGAACTCACCCGCAAGCTAGACGTGAAATCCGGATCTAATATGTTTGTACATATAAATGACATAACCGCAACACCTTCATGCAGTCTTGCAGTCTTGCTATCGAAATAAATTTCGAATGCTGCGAATCCTGCCGCGCCACATCACTCCGCCCCCAGATGAAACCTAGGGGTTTCGGCGACTGATCCCGGAACTTCGTTCACCGTCAATCCACAAAGCGGACACGACGCTGCTGCGGGGCGGACACGGGTTTCAGCCTGGACAGAGAGATCGCCTTTTTGTGTCCACCGATCTCGAGCTGGAAGAAATGTTCTCCCCGCTCGAGAACGCGGTACGGGCCCTCATATGGAGGCTGCAGCGGCGTCCGGACGGCATCCGTCCTGACCAGAACGTGCGTGCACGTGTCCAGTTCCTTGGGCGAACAGGCAGGTGTGGACGAGTGTCGGGTGGGTGGTGACGCACCAACCCCGACTCTATGAGACCCGATCTTTTGTCGAAGACCGGATCGCTTGGGAGTTTCGGGTTCTCCCCGTATACTAGCTCCGCGGGGCTGGCAGCAAATTCCTCTCGGCGGGTTGTACGTAGGCCGAGTAGGACGAGAGGCAAGACTTGGGACCAGGACGGATCGTCGCGTGCTTCAGCGTCCGGTGCCACAGAGGGCTTCGGCACATGATTGCGCCGTAATATCTTTCAGAGGTATTGCCTCAGGCCACCGCGTAAACCTGTCGATGATTGTGAGACAATACCTACAACCGTGCGAGTCTCGCAAAGGCCCTACTATGTCGAGGTGTATTGTGTGGAACTGCTTGGTAGTGCGGGGGAATGAGCCCACTTCTTTCCTTACATGCCTGGAGACTTTACACTTCTGGCATGCGATGCACTCTCTGGCCCAGGAATTGACATCCTTATTCATAGAGGGCCAGAAGTATTTCTCGGTGACTAGCCAATTTGTTGTCCTGATGCCTGGATGCGCTAAGTCGTGAACTGTGTGGAACACTTCCTTGCGAAAGGTGACCGGAATGTATGGCCGAGGTCCCTTTTCCGAGTCTTCGCAGCAGAGAGAGAGGTTTGAGCCGAAGATGGGCAACTCCCGAAATTTGTATTTGGGGTTGGATTTAAGGCTCTGAAGTCCTCCTGCGCCTTGGCAATAGCCGAGAAATCGAGTGCAGCGGGGATGTTAACCTCGGAGACACGAGACAAAGCGTCAGCAACTATGTTGTCCTTGCCGGACACGTACTGGATGTCTGACGTAAACTGGCTTATAAAGCTCAGATGTCGAAGCTGACGAGGGGACGCTTTGTCGGGCTTCTGTTTCAAAGCATACGTGAGAGGCTTATGGTCCGTGAACACTGTGGACGGTCTGCCTTCTAGGGAGAAACGGAAGTATTTGATGCTCAAGTACGCGGCGAGCAGTTAGTAGTTCCGTTGAGCGGAATTCAACTGCTTCGAGAAGAAGCTCAACGGCTGCCAAACTTGATCCACCTTTTGGTGAAGGGCAGTACCTACTGCGATGTCAGAGGCATCAACAAAAACGGCTAGAGGTGCATCTTGCAGAGGGAATGCCAAGAGTGTAGCGTCGGCCAGTTGTTGACGGGATTTGTCAAACGCGCGGATAGCCTCTTCAGACCAGACGATCTCTCGTGTGTCCTTAGTTTTGGGGCCAGACAAGTACGCGTTCAAAATGGACTGGTAATGGGCGGCCTTGGGCAGGAAACGACGGTAGAAGTTTAGCATGCTCAAGAACCTCCTCAACTCCCTCACTGTCTTTGGACGCGGGAAGCTTGTTATCGCTTGTACCCTGTCTGGGTCGGGCTGTATTCCTTCAGTGGAAATGAAATGGCCAAGGAATCTCACCTGTTTTTGGAGAAATTTGCATTTCTCAACGTTTAAGACTAAACCGGCCTCAAGAAGACGTTGAAAAATGCACTCGAGATGGGCTAAGTGCTCAGACTCAGTGGAAGAAGCGACCAAAACATCATCCAAATATACGAAACAGAAGTCGAGGTTTCGCAGGACTGAGTGAATGAACCTTTGAAAGGTTTGCACCGCATTGCACAATCCGAAAGTCATCCGGGTGAACTCGAAGAGTCCAAAGGGTGTACATATTGCCGTCTTTGGAATGTCTTCAGGAGCTACTGGGATTTGGTGATAAGCCTTGGTTAAGTCCAAGGTCGAAATAATAATAATAATCGTTGGCGCAACAATCCATGTTGGATCAGGGCCTTGAAGTGTGTTAGAGCACTTCATTCAAGACCGTAACGGTACACTAGGAGGCAATGTGGCCAGCATTGCGCTCGCCCGAGATTATTACCCTGATTTGACTCAGGTACTCATTCACAGCTGAGTCGACTGGTGTCCGACGTCAAATCACGATACAAATTCCACTGCCACCAGTGAGATTTGAACCGCGACCCGCCGTACGACAGCCTTGCGCTCTAACCACTCAGCTATCCGGAGCACAAGGTCGAAAAGATGCGGCAATTCGCGAGGCGATGCGCAAAGTCGTGGATGAGTGGAATGGGATATCGTTCAGGAACAGTCTGTGCATTTAGCTTTCTGTAATCCCCACATGGGCCGTTTGGCTTAGGGACCATATGCAGTGGGGAAGACCAACAGCTGTTTGACGGCCTTCAGATACCCTGTTGAACGAGTTATTCAAACTCTTTCCGTGCAATAGCCAGTTTCTGGGATGGTAGAGGACGCACCTTCGAGAAGATCGGGGAACCAGTAGTGATAATATGGTGCTGCACATTGTGCTTCACTGGTTTGGAGAGACTACACTCGGTAGTAATCTTTCTGAGCTTTTGGAGAAGTGCCCGAACACGAGAGTCGGTAATGTCTTCTAAAAGAACGGAAAGATTATTGCCTGGATGAGATATCATTTGTCCCGACGAATTAAGGTTGGTCGTGGGGTCTATAAGGGACTTATTTTGCAAGACCACCAGCAATCCATAGGACACAAGAAGTCTGCGCCTAATATGGGGAAGCGGACATCCGCCAGGATGAAACGCCACGAAAATGTCCTACGCAAGCCAAGACTCACGTCCACTTGCCTATACCCGTATGTGTTTATGTGGGAGGAATTTGCTGCCGCAAGTTTGAGCGGTTGTGGAAAAAGTCGATGTTGCCGAGGTACGGGAAGAACCGAAACCTCCGCACCAGTATCGATGAGGTAGTTGCGCCTGCCGGGAGGGTCGTAAATTGTTGGGCGACGTGGCGCTGCGCTCTGGGTGGCCGTCGCCAGGACCCCTCGCGGACCTAGTTTTTTACGGCAGGCGTGAATTTGCAAGGGATAGTACACTTGGTGGCTTTATCGCCGAATCTGCGGTAGTACCAGCAAATCCCTCGGTCCGTGGACTGTCTCGACGACCTGCTACCCGAACGCCCTTTTCGAGTGGCAGACCGTGAGCGAGCTCGCGATCTGGCGCCCGAACGCTGAGTGTCCAACGTCGGCCGCATCTCGGCCACACTGGCTGTTAAAGCGGCTATCTCGCGCCTCAAGTCGCTCGCCTCATCCGACGGTGGTTGAACGGCCGCTATGGTTGGGCGTACGTACACCTCCTGCACCTGGTCGGCCGTCGCTGTCAGTTCCTCCAAGGAACCGGAGACGCAAGCGAGGATCGCCTGGGTGCACTCCGGGAGCCATCGCAGCCAGAGCGACTTGATCAGGTCATCGCCGATCTTGCTCCCACCCAATTGCCTCATTTCGCGAAGCAATTGGCTGGGAGTTCGATCACCCAACGTTAAACCCGCCAGCAATTGGTCTAATTTTGCCGACTCGCTTGCCGACAAGCGCCTGATCAACTCGCTCTTGAGCTGCGTGTATGATGTCGACTTCACTACATCGGACACCAGAAGAATCGACTCTTCATCCAGGCCGACCACCGCATAATTGAAGCGGGTCGCGTCCGATGTGATACCGGACATTTGGAACTGCGCTTCCAAATGTATGAATCACAGCTCCGGGTTCCGCCGCCAAAATGGAGGAACACGCACGGCGAGGGCGGTCACTTGTGGGTCCGATGGGCCTGCCGCGTCTTTGTTGTCGATCGACATCTTGACTAGTAAAAAGGAAGCTTCTTTTCGACGCGAGTGTTAAAACGAAAACGCAGTGAAACTGTTCTAACTACACGGCAGGCCGAACCCACAAATTCACGCATGTACAAAGAAATCACCACCGAAGCGGACGCTTTTCAGCGCAGACCGAAACCACTTCCCAGAACTTCGCCCAGAGAGCGGACAACCAACGATGATCCGCACCTAAAACGCCTGAACGCTGTCTCTTGCAGCGGGCATAATATTTATTAATTTTTTTTTTTTTTTAATAAATAAATTCAACTAAAACAAATTAAAATTCAAACAACAAAATTCAACAAATTACAACAATGATTCGCTGCTGCGGCGGTGAAGGTGACGACGGCTGCAGCGGCGCTGGCGGCAACGGCTGCGGTGTTGATGGTGAAGGCGGCGGCGGTGTCGATGCTGGAGACGGCGAGCGTGACTGCGGCTGCATCTCTGGTGACTGCTGCGGTGTCTTCGGCTTCTGCCTGATAGCGGTGGCTGTTGAGATGAAGTCAATTGTGGCCTTATTTGAGTTTAAGACCGCGGTTGCCAAATAATCGTTCGTTTTCTAGGTTGCTGCTGCCAATGTTGAAAGGTGGTCGCGCTAGTTGAACTTCTGATGCGTCGGCTCTCCGAGTGGTTCTGGATACGTGGCAAATGATGGGTTCGCTGCTGCGAGTCAGAATTGCAACAACGGTGGCGGAGTCTTCTGACAGTGTGAATAGCCGACACTTTCAATTTTCGCATTCGCCACTTGTTGAGCGGCCTCAGTCGCTGCAAACGAATTGCTCTCAGTTACACAAGTAATGGGATATGAGAATTTTGTTTTTCTTCATGGACAAATTCTTACATAGGAACTAATGTGAATTTCTTTTCCTGGATCAATCCAGAGAATGTCAACATGATCCAACTAGGAGTCACAAAACAGTCAAACAACATCGAATTCTCGGCAATGGATTTTTTTAATTTTTAGATCCGTTACTCAAACTTTTTGTTTCGGAGTCACCAATTTAATTAAAATAGTCCATTTCTTTGCAAAACACAATTTTTAGGTACACCGGAACATAGACTAGGTTTTTACAATCAATACTCGATAGATGTAATAATTATATTTTATTTATTTTAATGAATCAGTAAGAGCAAACGACTATTTACACGTTAGAGGCAGAAGAGAATCATCTCGCTTCATGTGTTTCTTTCTGCCCCTAAGTCATGGCACACTTTCCTCGCTAGTCCTCCACTCCCGTGGCGGGCTCTACAAAGTAGATAGTTCCGCGCCATCTATTTGTTCGCATTCGCAACATTCGAAATAAATTTCGAATGCTGCGAATCCTGCCGCGCCTCACTACTATGAGAATTATTATTATTAAAATTCGATACAATACTATGACACCGAAACACATCGTTCCTGGCACGAAATGAAGAGGGTTTCGTAAAATATTGTCGGCTTCAGAACACGCCTAAATTAGTCCAAAATAAGGTAACCAAAAAAGACAGCAAGATTGCCTCTGGATAATCACGGTCATTGACATCTCTGAAAGTTTCCAATCCTGGCAAACGTTTCATTAACGGCGACCCTTGAAAGAAGCGTCTCCATCATAAGTTCCTACTCCCACACGGGAAAACATTTCTAATAATGACTAGCCTAAACAAAAAGGAAGGGATCCCAATCATCACTTCTAGGAACAAAATCTCTACTTGAATTAGCAAATCCGCAGCTGTGGAGAGCATGAGGGGAAGGAAGAGGGGGGGCGAAACCAAAGAACTTGTCCATCAGTAATAAACAGCGGTGACATAGCAAGTTCTTGCTATGGAATGGAGAACGAATCATGTTTTGCGACATCCTAAACTAAATAAGGACAAGGAGAGGAGAATGTAATGCTAAAACTAAACACTGTCCCCTATGGAGGTACCATATTTTGGTCTATACTGCCGGTCCAAAAAACCCGTAATCATCCGACAACCATTCTTTACTTTTGGTGATTATGAAAGAAGATGTATGGTTAAATGTAAATCATGCTATTTGATCTCAAAGCGTTAAGACATAACATTTGATCAGTGATTTTTTCCAAGCGCAAATAGTATCCGGTGTATGTACCACGTCAGTTGCTTTCTGTTATCCCTCCAAGTTTTGACGCCGCCCCCAGGTATTGCGGCTGGTTACATCCAGTAAACGCTTGTGGTGAAAACTAGAACCCATCTATCCGGCATGTGAAGAATATTTTTTCCGAATATTACCTCAATTCTTGCTATCAGCTCAAGCATTAGTGTTCGCCATGAAGTGGTCCCATTTTAAAAGGAACCAGCGATAGGGTGGTTTCGTGCCAATCCTGTGATCCAAAATTTTGATATCTTTTCATATCTGCAGCTCTTCGGCACAACCAACAATACCAGGAAATTGATCGTGACGTTGATAAGTTCCGGTTGGCCACACTAACTATTCCTACTTAATACTATAATTAATATATAATTAAGTTATTTAGATCTTTGCATGTTAATATTAGATATTTTCAATAAATGTCGTTCACGTAAACATCACATTAAGCAATTATCACAGTGCCTTTACTCTTGGCATGTTGGATAGCTCAAATCGCATTTTCAGCCTGTTGTATCTTTAAAGTTAGTTTGACTGAGTACCGCCTTCACTTACTAAGATAACCTAGAGATTCCGATAACATACAATACATCAGCATACCAGTAGTTTAGACCGAATGAGAAACCATTGATCTTGAATAGACTATCTGACTAGTTTGCAGCAATTGATCTGACGACTGATCATGGCAGTGGTTGCTTTCCAATTCTGCAAACTTATTTGCGAAGAGTTACATTTCATCTTCCCCTTATAAAAAGTTGCCGTGAATTGCACGTCTCCTTCCGTCGCTGTTAGAGTCGACACTTGTCAGTCCTAAGTTTATAGAAGAGTAGATTGACCGTTTGTTTCCCAGCCTTCTTAACATTTGCTCAGTATTCGTTTTTATCAATCGCCTAAAAACATCATCAGCAGTGCCGAAATTGTTCCTCACACCAAGTTAATCATTCCTTATCTGGGAACACTTATTGATCGAATGCGATTCAGTAGCCCTTTTCAGGATTGGCCTCCTCCATATATACTGCGGTAGAAAGAGTAGCGTCTAAAACACTCATTCGTGCTGTTGTCAACAAACTTTAAACATGGTATTTTTGGGTATACTGTTATTGACTTGAAGCAAAACTTGACACCTTACACTAACGCGGGCCTCAAAGTTAAGAGAGCTTTTTTGCTGGCATCACTAATTACCATTGTCTGAAAAATTGGTATAATTTTAGTCCCTCATCTCCCTCGGTCACCAGACTGCTGAAACAATTTCTAAGTAAAGCTTTTGTGATCCCGAGGTTCCGTCTCTTGACCGTTTCCCTGCGAAACTTTGCCGTGCAACTCCTGCAGTCGTAAATCCTAGGAATCTGAGATCTCTCAGAAATGGTCGTTATGATTTCGAAGAGGGTTACCCGTCTTGAGTGACACAACTTCCAGTTGCCATGGAGCTAGCTAAAATCGTATTGGATCGTATCGAGAAACAGACTTTAAGCACAAATGAGCAAGGATTACATCTCGAATGCTTTACCCAAGATGAACATTCTGGAGAAACTATTAGTAATTTTCAGATTGAGATGCGCATGGCACAAAATCGCACGTGCTGTATTAAAGTAAAATTTCAGAGGTATCTGAAATCCAAAGCGGAGTACTCCAGAGCTGTATCTAGTCACCGATAATTCTCCATCGCATTATCACTAGCATTTTTGTTGCTGTCTTGACTGGAGAGGTTGTTGGATTATGCCATCTTTACACAAACATCACACTCTTTTTGAAAGCATGCAATGCATCAACATCATAAAATTTTAAAAGTTAAGCCCGTCCCCGAGCAGCGTTCCCTCTTCGCTTCTATGTGGAAGTCGGACACGGATGGTGATCGCCACTGGTTCCGCAGCACCAAGCTTTCATAAATTTATGTCTGCATTGTGTCATCTAGGTATTGTGGCCTAAAACAATAACTAATGAAGGACGTGGTGAGTGTATAGGCCAGATAAGTTGATGAAAAAGCAGACGCGGTAATAGATAGGGCAAACGCTAAGGGGGTTATATAGAGTTGTGATGGTTGAAAAATCGAAAAGAAGAGAGTAGTCTATAATTGAAGTGTCTCAAGAAGATTCTCACTAAATGTCATAACGATTGTTGCTATTTATAACGCGCTGCATTCGACCCTCCATCGCAAAATATACTGCTTGTAGCTGCATCCAGAAAGTGAAATGATTTGTAGGTAGTCTCAAGTTGACATTTTGAATAAGCAGACGGAATACTGTATGGCCCTGGAATGAACAACTCGATATATGTTCAAATTTTTAATATAAGAAAACCCAATTTCAAACTTTTAGTGCCATTATCTCCCAATTATAATGTTTTTAATGTGCCTTCGCCGTGGACACGATTACTAAAACATCACTAATCCAATCAACACGGAATTTATACTACTTATTTGATATGATAATAGCTAGTCGGTAAACAAAGGACTTAGTTAGTTTAGTTTACTAGGGGGAATCGCGGCTCTGAGCACTCATGCATTTGTTAGGCCCATTGTACTATCCCCATAAATCGCCTTTTCAATGACTTTCTGCCTATGGCGTTCGCAGACTTTTGCGAGTTTAAGAATATTTTTCGGAGGAAGAAAGTGTGCAAATTCTTTATTGAAGAAAACCTTACCAAAGTGTCTTCGTCTGAGATCTGAGGAGGCCGGGCAGCTATATACTGCAGGGCTGTCTTTTTCTCCTCCTTACATTGGTTGCATATAGCTGAAACCACCACCCCAATCTTTTTCATATGGTAGTTTAAGGAGCAGCCTTAAACATATGATTTCATCCTAAATGGTGATCCATATCCTTGGAAATTTTATAAAGAATCACACCTCAAAATTTCAAACTGATTGATTTATTAGTTTTTTTAGCTGGAATTCATGCAAATGTGAAAAACGTCGTTTCAAGAAAAACATGTTTGGAAAAAATTGCCGAAAAATCCTCTTTCTGATATGAAGACACTTATGACTCTTAATTACGAACAAAATAGAGTTGCAACAAATACAAATGCACTTGTACAAGGGACTGATACCAAATATTTATAAATATACTGTCTACATAATGCTACCAGATTTCGTAAGGACATAAAGCGATTACCTCCTGGACGGGGGACTGTGGGCCTACATCCGATAATCGTTCGCTCCTAACCTTATAAAATCTAAAGGGCTACCCATTTCGCTTTAAAATTTCTGCAGTGTATGGGATAGCTATTGATCTTAGCAATAAAAAAAGTCAATTCCGAAAACTTCCTAATGTGGTTTCCCTCCTTAAGGACAACAAAAATGTCGCTCTAGCATTCCCATGATCTTTCAAGAAGATGACCGGACGCTAAAAGCTGATTCTGGCCGACCATGGTGGATCCAGACCCTTGGCGACCCAGTGTGTCAGCCTCCTCATTACCAACGATGTTTGAGTGCCCTGGCACCACATAAGGAGTGTTTCGTTCAGTCTACCAAGTTCCAGCAGCACCTAATGACAAATCCATGCCAACTAGCTTGATATGCCGTTACTGTTTAGTGCTAATAATACTGAGTGATTCGAATGTTGCGACCCAAACATTTTCATTGCAGACATTCTTCTGCAGTCAATGAAATGTCATATATCTCCGCCTGGAATATGGTCGTCGTTTTCGCCAGTTCTATAATCGCATTTCCCAAGACCAACCATCATCTACCTTCCATGACTGACCCTCTGAATCTGCGTTAGCAGCTTTCTACTGTTAAGAAAGTTCACTCTCGGCGACCAGACGATGTATGCATTCATTAAAATGGCTTTTATTATAGATGTATACATTCAATAAATCTGTTAGGCGAAAGTCCCCAGCTCTTACCTATCGCAGTCCTAGAGCACAAGCGCTATCTCCAGGATTTCTAATATTGTTCCTGGATATGGTGCTTTCACGTTAGCTTGGAGTCGAAATGTACTCCAAAATACATGATTGCTTATACCCGCTAGTTTTACGTCCCTGCTAAGATGAGTAGTGTATAACCGCTCCACCTGCAATTCCTAGTGGATATATCTAGTCCAGTCTTCCTAGGGTACACTGTGAGTCCATTTCGGAGGCACCTACTGCAGCATAGTTGCATTCAAGCGGTCGCGAATGCGCGAATGAGGCATAATTAAAGGCAGCTTATTATTTTATATTTTATATAATAAATATCACCTGCACATCACGCCAGTTAATAGGAATATAAGCGTGTGCTAGGCATAATAATAATAATAATAATCGTTGGCGCAACAATCCATATTGGATCAGGGCCTTGAAGTGTGTTAGAGCACTTCATTCAAGACCGTAACGGTACACTACAGAGTGGCCTGTAGGAGGCAATGTGGTCAGCATTGCGCTCGCCCGAGATTATTACCCTGATTTGACTCAGGTACTCATTCACAGCTGAGTCGACTGGTATCCGACATCAAATCACGATGCAAATTCTAATGCCACCAGTGAGATTTGAACCGCGACCTTCCGTATGACAGCCTAGTGCTCTAACCACTGAGCTATCCGGACGCTAAGCATGCACGGTATATATTCCGAATCTGTAAGCCTAGGACGTCCATCCCCTCTATTACTGGTGGAGGAATGATGCCATCCAGGGCTGTAGACTTGAATCTAGGGAACGAGTTAAATGCCCATTTGATCCGCTCCAGTAATACTACTTTGCATGCCAAATTCCTGTCTCTCGGTTAAGGGCTGTATACACCTGTCGGTCCCGAGATGGGTGCTGCCTGGGAATGGCACTATAAGCAACAGCACTTAACGAGTCAGACCGCACTGAATGATTTGGTCCGCGACCTTTATTTGCAAAAAATCGAAAGCAAGAGTCCTACATCTCGACTGCAGCAACATGGGTATTTGTCTTCTGAGACAAAAGTCACGTACTATCGGGGGCGAAGTAAAAAACTGTCAAAGTTTTTTTTTGTGGTACCAAATTACTGCTAGGATATCCCTGCTCTTTTTGTTGCACTCTGGCAACAATATACTTCAGTTGTACGGCCCCTTTTTATTGATGGAGGCAAAAATAGTTTGAATGATGAACATTAAGCCTTCTATTCCAGTTGGCTAAGCAAGGAATATGAAGGAAAATTACGAATCATGTCGAATCATGCTGAAGTACGTCAATTACGGCCAATACCATTGGAAAATTTACGGAGATCTCAAAATAGTGTCCATACTATTAAAGCTACTATGTTTGCGGGATAGTCGCAATTGTGAGCAACACTACAATCGATGCATTTGGCCGGTATGACACGTTTCCTGGGTTCAATATCATCAATCGACAAAATTATTCTTCCGCCTTTGCACATTAAGCTCGGCTTTTGGAAGAAAATTGCCAGCTGATGGACCAGCGATGGTATATCTGAAGTAGAAATTCAAGAGTTCGTCTACCAAGGTTGAATCTGACATTTTCGATGGACCTCAAATCAGGCCGCTGGGCAGTGCATCGAATGTATAGAAAAAGTGGTCAAAAATCGAAACGAATAAGTTTGTGGTTTATTTCAATTGTTTTTGCCATCAACGTTTCGCGTGATGCAAATAAATTTAAAATGTTTTTAATTAGCACGGGTGGACAGGCTTGTAGCCTTTCTTTACAGAAGATGTAATTCATTGGATTGCTTTCAGAAGGTAGACTGATGTTTATAAATTTGTATAGTTGAAAAGAAATTTATTTCAGATTAAAAATTTAACAGAAAATATAATATACATAGTCGCTGTTTTTCTCAAAATAGAGGACGAAATATATTTTTTCTACCGAAATATTTATCCTTGAACTCGCCACTTTCTTGTAGGCAGTTGATGGCTCATTTATAGAATATATTCAAAAAACCTACTCCAAACAATACAGGGCGGGTAAACAGAAACGAAATTGCTTCTCAGCATATACAACAGCTAATCGCATTTGTGTCAGACAAAACGTTAACAGCATTACCATCCAACAAGATGAACAAAATGAACTTCACCCTCTTTGTTTGACGGCTTTGTAACCTAATTTCGCTTGTCTGAAGTCCAAAAATGTTTCATCTTTTGGTCAACTCCCCCGAGATTTGCATTTTCTGTTTGTAAAGCAAATCTTATAGGCCGCCAGTAAATGGTAGACGATGGACGCGGATTGACCCACACTATCTTTGCTGTTCTCTTATCCACCAATTGCAGTGGCACCATAGTTAAGAAAATATTCATCGGTGCTTAAGGTGTCATTGGTGGTCGCTGTCATTGTTATCGAATCGAGATTTGCATGTTAGTTTTAACTCTTCCCCTTCATCTAAACTTAAACGCCCACTATACTTTGCGCTGTCAGTTGAAAAAGTTGCCAAAGAATTTGCGTAAGCGGAAATTTCATCTGCAACATATTGATGTGGTAAGAAAGCATTTATGGCTTTTCTGACAAATCTAAGTCAACATATAAAGCTGGTGCCTGGAGAGGATTTAAGGAGAACTGCTGATCACTACCTAAGGATTTTGCAATTATATTTCCGACAAAGCACCTTCAATTGCGTTTTCATTTAGCAAAACTGAATGAAGTCGGAAGTCTTCCACAAAGTCCTCCTAGCCAGGGCTACGATGCATTGCTTATAGGGTCTACTGGCAACTGCACATATTGTAGGAGCCAAAAAGCGTAGCGCAGATGAGATTTCCTGCGATTTTTACCGACTTCGTCAATTTTTAAGGTTTTGTGTAAAACAAAACCTTATTAAAATCGATTCACTATCTGTCTGTCCGTCTGTCTGTCACACGCACTTTCCTCTAAAACGGCTTAATCGATCCGAAGGTGAACATATCGGAACTATCAAATCCCACGCATACTGTAAGTGACATAAATTTACGTGCAGTTTGAAGGGGGCTCCTCATCTATGTAATGGGGGATGCAAAAATTTTTTCTATCGAATATAGTGATGTGGGGTATCGAATGAAAGGTCTCAATTAGTACTTTCTGAATCTGATATTAGTTTTGACGTGCACTGCAAAGTGCTCGAGTAAGGAGTCAAAATGTACACACTTAAGGTGAGACAGGACTCATTTTCGGAAACTTCTCAACCCAAAAGTCCGAAAAAAATCCGGGCGGTGCGCATAGATGAAATTTAGGCCTCAAAATATGCCCCATTCCGATATATGCTTAAATAAACTTACCAATAGTATGTTACCAACTTTTAGAAATTGACTAAAAACCCCCGTTAAATTCATTCTAAGACTTCCGGCAGCATAGAGAACAATATTTCATATGCACGCGCCAAAGTTCACGGAAATCTGACCATTAACGCCAAAGTTATAGCGGTTCAAACTGAGCAATTTCGCTAATTCACTGCTTTCAAAGCCCTGCAAATAAGATGCTGACGTCATAATTAACGAGAATAATTAATATTCAAATGAAATATTAAAATTCCATTCACGAAGAAAATTATTCTCCTCAGCCCTTTTTAAGGTTTTGTGTAAAACATAAATCACCATCCAGCGTATCAAGTCACCGTTGTTTCGACCAGCCTTTTGGTCGCTTACCATTGACTTCGATGTTCAGACCAATATTGGTAAGTGAATTCTCATTAGCGCGAATTACGTGACCACACCATTCAAAACGCCTCACTCGCAATTTTTCCACGATCGGTGTAACCACATATCGATCGTGGATATCCTCATTTCTGATGTGATCAAAACGTGTGACGCCACTAGTCCAATGAAACATCTTAGTCCCCATTACCGCAAGACGCCGTTCATTGTCTTTTATAGTTGGTCAACACTCAGAACTATAGAGAACGGCAGACGGATGACATTGGAGTAAATTTTAGATTTGAAACGTTCGCTGATATGTCGATGACAAAGATGGTTCTCCATTGACTGATAGCATTGACTCGAGATATTCAAATCGCTCAGTTCTGAGCAGGTTGCTGCCATGGACGGAACTGAGCGATTTAAATATCTCGAGTCAACACAAAATGGTGCTATTTGCTTAATGTAAAGAGATTTATAGACCACAGTTTTCACCAAATTTTGTGGCAATCGATTCAGCTGTTTCCGGATAAATCGGTCGTGACCGACAAATAGACATTGAATAGATAAGATTTTGTTTCGCACAAAAACCTTAAAAACATGAAACTACGACCCCTTGACGGACGATATGAAACAGAAATATATACAACAGAAGATCCACTTAGTCCCCGTTGTGATATCAGCAGCGAAGTTAGTCCAACCGGGTTACCGAAAGAGCTATAAACGCTTGCTGCAGGGGCCGGACTATACATTGCCATACAAAAAGCTGCCATCCTTGCGGCTTATATTATAGTCTAGAGAGTCCCCTCCTAAAGTAACAATCGAGAGGGTAGTAATACATATACGCACACATGGCCGCACTCGCTTTAAATAAAACCGCAACATTTCTGTGATGCAGGCCTTTGGAACCATCTTCAGCCTTTCATTAAGGTTGACGTCCCTTAGTTCAGTGGCGTTGCAAGAAATAATGAGGTTTTTCGTCACATATATCTATATGCAGATCTGTACACCACACGTTATTATTATTAACCGACTTGTCACAATCACACACGAAGTGCAAGTATTAAGTAAAGGCTCGGCCCACCTTATCTACTTAAATTTCAAAGTGGCGCTGATGGTGGTGGCTGACGGTAGGTTAATGGGAGAATCCAACCAGACTGTGTGAGAGTCCTCCTAAGTATAATACCTGTAGCTGACAATATTATGAGAACTATAACCACCCGCTCGAGACGCCAAATTCCTTTGATTTCCCGTGCCAGTGGCTCATAGTTTACCTTCTTCTCCACGTATTTCTGTTCAATGTTGCTATTATGGATGTTGTCAATTAACACTACGTTAGGCTTGCTGTGTGAAATATGGCGATCGGTTACAACTTGCTGTAAGCAGAACTATCAAGTACTGCTTTCGGTAAACCGAACATGTTCCCGTGATCACTCCATGCTTGTATGCAAGGTTTTGATGGATCACCTTACAACAGCATTATGCCTGGTGGTGTATTGTGTCGGTGCCTTAACAGTGCAGCCAGAAATGAGATAGTCCAACATCTCTAACGCCGAATCACACATTCTGCACTGGTTGTTCTCCACCCGCTCTTTGAATGCAAGGAACTCGTCTGCTCTTTACGGTAAAAATAACCGTGCAGCGCCACATCAACCGCGCCGCTACCTCCAATGTCACGAGGCAGGTTCATCCGCGGCAAAGTTTGGATAATGCATTCGGAATTTGAACATAGTTGTCCGTATCCGCCGCTGGACGTTTTCCAAATCAGTGGCTCGAACTCGACACTTGTCTAATCCAGAATCCATCCGAATATCATGGCTGAACATATCTACTATTCGCAACATACCTCTAAGGTGGTCGTCAGTACCAGCATATAGCTGTCATCTAAGTACAGCTCGCTCTTAGTACGTAGGTCATATTTGGTTCCAAAACCATGCCCTCTAGCATCATTCAGTAGCCATGAAAGAGGATTCAATGCCATACAAAACCAAAGAGAGCTCAAAGAATCCCCCTGGAGAATGCCTCTCCGTATATACTATAGGCTCTGAGGTATTAACACCCTCAGATGGACGCACTGATAAGGTAGTATGCCACCCTTCCGTGACTGTCGCCAAACACGGATCAATACGATATAGATGTTGGATGTCGATTAGCCAGGTATGCGAGACTCAATCAATCAATATAACAACTAAGGAGGTTTCTTTGGACTTTAGTTCCTTGTCCAACAGCTACCGAGCCGATAATGAGTTGCTCTTTGCAACCCCTTCACCCAACTCGGAAGACCTTCTGCTCCCCGAGGTTGCGCACTGACCTTTCTACTAATAATGGACGTTATGAATTTATAGAGGGTTGATAAGCAAGTAATTGGTCTTGTGTCCGCGGGGTCTTGCGCCCTGTACTTTTTAGGGACAAGGTAGTTAATTCCCGCAGTGCGGAAGGATAGAAATTCCTCCGGCCTAATGACCTGATACTATGCTATGTCCCAACACAAATTTCTTATACCAGAAATTCTGCACCCGATTCAGACCTGGGCTCCTCTAGTTCTTTGAGCTGTTTATGGCTCGTCGAACTTTCCATTCGATAACATCCGCAAAGTTCATGCCAGGCGTATTGGCATGGCGAATACCTTCGGCGGTGATCCACTCAGCATGCTCAGCATGTTGGTCGGATAACCCCCAAATTACACCCCAGTATCCTTTCGCTTCCATCGCCGAAAACTGTATTATCTAGACGCTCTGTTGGGATTCATTGAGAGATCTGAAAAAGCTTCGCTGGTTCCTCGCGTAAGTTGCATTCTGGTGACCACTGAAGTGACTTTCGCCATACCGTCTTAACCGACTGCATACGACAGAAAGTTTCTGCTTTAGTGTTTCCAGAATTTCAACTACGGGTGTTTCATTGGGGATGGCATAGTTCCAGTAAACCCTCTGCACTTTATTTCACATCTGCTGGCATTGCCAGTGCTGATCTGAATCAGTCTAGCAATGTCCTGTCTTAGTGAGTCTCGCCGACGTTCCAGACGAATTTGCCATGGTGAATTCCTTCGGTCACTCAAACCAACAACGCGAAAGCGAAACTTCTAACCGTGCAATCTGATAGCCGTAACTGCACCACAATACACAAGTGATTGTAGCTGCCGCAGCGACATATCAGCACACCGTCGAGATGCGATTTCATCATTGATTTGAGATAGAATTCCCGGAGTTTCTGGAGATGCATAGAGCCTGAGAATACCTGGTCTTTGCAAGGGATCCATTTCCGAGAATTCTATACTCGCTCTTTGGAATTCATCCCGAACCTCAGAGGAAACCTCAGCTGGACGGTGGAGAAGAGTTCTTCGGCGAGTACTGAAACTGTTAACCGCAGTGCGGCGTGGTGTTGTTGCCGCCTTTGCCCCTATCGACTGTCAGTCACCAGTCTTCGCGATGACCTCAAGTCGCTCCCTGATGATGACCGGGATTGTGTCGCTGCGAGTAATAAAGCGGTACTGGTCTGCGACTCGCTGCACAGTCACGTGCGCGAATTGCGGGAAACGCTCGACGAATCTCTGGTGCAACAAGGCGCCGTAGAATGTTGTACTCGCCCCGCCGTTATTTCGTAGTAGGAGCGGATGATGGAGAGGTTCATTTCTTTAGTCCACTTCATCCGTTGCCTATGCCAACCTGCTGAAGTGTTCACCACAGATTGTGGCGAAACAGCTACAGCAGGCGAAGCAATGCTCCTGGTCGTCGTGGCGCCTAGACGTCAAACCGTCTAGGGCTTTCGGTCACCAAGTCAGACGACTTCCGCTGGTTATCCGTACCGGACCGCAAGTTTCTCCTTCTTCTCATTAAGTGGATTTGCATTTTATACCTAACTGCCAGGTGTGGGGATAGCTTCCGCGGTGAGTAATCTGCAAGACTGCAAAGTTCCTGCACTTTCCTCACCTACCCTCTGAGGCGCTGTGGTGGCGTACAGCCATTCAGACTGAAGCTATCCATCCCTCCTCCTTTCGCAACCGGGCTTGGGGCCCGCTACGGCGATTATTATTCAAATCAGTCTATCCGCGCAGTCATAATTTGATCTCCAAAACTTTGCCGACTGAGAAGGAAGCGCTGCATACGAGTGCTCGAACAGAATGTTTTCTCTCGAAATCACTAGAAATTGTCGAGTTTTTTATTTTTGGATGTTTATTTTCTTTGTGGTGGAAATTTTATTTACTTCCGTTTTATTTTATTTTGATATATTCCATTAAGTGTCAACCGCACTCGTTGTGGCAATATGTACAACAAACATAGCTTTTGTAAGATTAGATTACGGATTATATCTCTCTGTCCGTGAAAGTGAAGGAGATTACGACATTAAGTGCATCAACCAGTGAATAAGCCATAAAGCCAGATATCTCGGTTTTGCATTATTTGTGTATTCAAATTTCAATCCTCGGTACTAAAAGTCACGCGATTTATTTTTATAGATAGAGACTTTGTTATTCATTTTCCACAACACAAACATTATTGAATAATAGACACCGTTAGTTGACATAATTGGTAGCAGGGATTATCTAATTAATGCGTTTATTTACATTTCATTTTGGTGTTATGTAATATGAAATATAATTATAATAGACAATATAATCATATTATAATTTTCACAGTTCAGGAAGTCGTCGATTTATTTAAATATGACTATGATGCCCTCGTCCTGGATGTACAAATAATGGATGGAATAATTCTCTTATCGTGAATAACAGCGCCACATTTGAGGACCACCAACATGCAATCCTTCACATTCGTTCTGTCGTAACTGCAATTCCCATGAAAACAGAGTGTATTTAGCGATACGACCAACTGCACGGTTCGTCAAAACGCTTTCGAGAGAACCATGTCACTTCTCTCCTTCGTACTTTTCTCGGGAGACTCGATCTCAATGCCTCAGCCCAGTAAAGTATCAACCTTCTACTTATATACGATCCACCTTCTTAGCCGCCTGTCCAATATCGAGGCAAACCCAAATAAAAAAAAACCCATACATGCGACACAGGAGCGTACATTTTTTTCCAGAGTATGGTCCTATAGGATGGAAAAAAAAATGTACGCTCCTGTGTCGCATGGGTATGGGTTTTTTTATTTGGGTTTGCCTCGATATTGGACAGGCGGCTAAGAAGGTGGATCGTATATAAGTAGAAGGTTGATACTTTACTTTTTTTTCCAGGGTATGGTCCTATAGGATGCTTTCGAAGTGGTGGACACAAACTCTCGGTGTGCGCCACCCCAGCGATCTTTCTGTGTATGGAACGTCGCGAAAGTGAACACCGGGAAGTTTGTCGAAACTCTGGAAACAGGTGGGGCCACGCTGAATGGTACTCCTGGGGGCGGTGGCGCCGCTGCTGACACTGTCGTAAATTCAGTTATGAACCTGATAACGACGGTCTGCGGAGCCTCCATGCCCAGGAAGACATCGAGGCGCGGCAAACCTTCCATGTATTGGTGGACAGTGGAAATCGCAGAGCTCCGGAAGGAATGTCACAGGCTCCGCCGCTTAACACAACGTCTAGGCGGCCGGGAGGAGGCATGTACCATAATGATGGAGTACAAATCAGCCAAAAGGAGACTCCGCAGCGCAATAAACAAGAGAAAAGCTCGCTGCTGGCAAGATCTGATCGACGAGGTGAATGGGGATCCGTGGGGACTCGGTTACAAACTTGTAACCCGAAAAATCGGGGCTCTGCGGAAACCCTGTTAACTTAAGGCCGAGCAGATGGACCGCATTGTGAGGGCACTCTTCCCTGTACACCCCGTATGGGATGGTGACGTCGGCGCGGAGAACGCAAAGGACTGTCCACTTTTCTCTGTAAAAGAGTTGGAACAGGCAGTCCTCTCTATGAAAAACAAGAAGGCGCCAGGACCCGATGGTATTCCAGCAGAGGTGTACAAACTGGTATTCCAACACCGGCCAGACCTACTGCTCGGCGCATTCAACGCTTGCCTGAAAGAGGGTATTTTCCCTGCTCGTTGGAAAGTTGCGAGGCTTGCGCTGATCCCTAAAGGGAAAGGCGATCCCGAACTGCCGTCTTCATACCGCCCACTATGTATGCTTGATACTGCTGGGAAATTGCTCGAAAAGCTCATCAGAAGTAGACTCGCTGAAGCGATATGCGCTGCCGGAGATTTATCTCCCCGGCAGTTTGGTTTTAGGGCAGGGAGATCGACAATTGATGCTGTCATGCAGGTCGTGGACGCCGTTCGACGAGCAGAGGCACATAGCCGCCGAACTCGACGGGTGGTGCTCCTCGTAACGCTTGACGTCAGAAACGCCTACAATTCCGTAAGATGGAAAGACATTCTAGGCACACTAGACAATACCTTCAACGTGCCGAACTATCTCTTACGGATTTTGAGGGACTATCTGAGGAACCGCTCCCTGCTCTATGAAACACTAGAGGGTCAAAGGTGGATGGAGGTCACGTCGGGGGTAGCACAGGGATCCATCCTCGGGCCGGACCTCTGGAACGCTACCTATGACAGTCTGCTTAAACTCGACATGCCAGAAGAGTCGCGCCTGGTCGGCTACGCAGATGATGTCGCAGCGCTTATTGCTGGACGCACTGTCGAACAGGCGCAAAGCAGACTCGGCATATTGATGCGACGGGTAAGCGGATGGATGACTACTCATGGTTTCAACCTTGCACTGGAAAAAACCGAAGTAGTCATCCTGACTAAGAACAGAATTCCGACCCTGCGTCCCATATTGTTCGGCGAGTCGATAATCGAGTCAAAATCGGCGGTGAAGTACCTCGGGTTGACTCTTGACTCAAAGATGAGCTTTTCTGAGCAAATCCAAGCAGCAGCGAACAAGGCTGCGGCTGGAGTTTCGGCGTTAAGTAGGCTAATAGCAAACATTGGGGGTCCTACGTCTAGTAGGGTACGTCTGCTGATGAGCTCAACGCAGTCTGCTCTGCTCTACGGCACAGAGGTATGGGCTAGCGCTCTTAACAAGGAGGTATATCGTAGACGCCTCGCGCAAGTACAGAGACGGGGAGCTTTACGGGTGGCGTCTGTGTACCACACAGTTTCTGAACCGGCCGTGATGGTGATCGCGGGACTTATCCCCGTTGCCCTTCTTGCTAGGGAGCGTCAGGCCATATACAAGCGCAAGGGAGGTGGTTGCTCGCGAAGAACGGCAACACACTCTAGACGAGTGGCAGCTCTCTTGGCAAAATGAAACTAGAGGCAGATGGACTGCGCGGCTCATCGGCAACTTAGGTGCGTGGCTGAATAGGAAGCATGGTGAGACTGACTATTTCCCTACCCAATTTTTAAGTGGGCATGGAAGTTTTCAGTCTTACCTGCACAAGATTGGAAAGGCGCGTTCTCCGGATTGTGTGTTTTGCAATGGAGTTGTGGACGATGCCCACCACACTTTTTTTTTCTTGTGGAAGGTGGGATGGGGTTCGTCAGCAGCTCTATTTAAACACAGGGGATCTCTCTCCAGACAACATTGTGGAAGAGATGCTGAGGACTGCTGATAGCTGGAACCGTGTTGCCCATTACGTTCGGGCCCTTCTCGTTGCTAAGAAGATAGAACTCGACCGGTGGAGGAGCCGGATGGCAGGGGGTTCCTTGAAGTGACAGTTCCCTTCCTCCTCTCCCCTCCCGTTGGTGAAAGGAATTCCCTGATTTGAAGGCTCGGCAAGGCGGGAGAGTTCGGGGGCTGGCCCGAGGTAATGTGACAAACGGTTCCAGGCTAGCTCTCTGACGATGGGGAGGTGTTTAGTTGGTAGTCCGACGACGTACCGAATCGGGAGTCCAATACTGTGTGCGTAAATGCATTCACCTACCCTACCCCAAAAAAAAAAAAAAATGGTCCTATAGGATATCACACGAAAGGATAATGATTATTTTAAGAAACTGATCTTATTTATGATATTTCACCAAATGTATAGGAAAAGGACTCAAAATGGGTGTCCCAAAAAGTGCAAAAAAAGTTTCGAAACATATCCAACCAAAAAATCTGAAGAACAAAATGGGGCGTCTATTAAAAATCTATACCTTAAAATAAATCTCTTTCCATTATCTATTAAAATGAAGTTTTAAATGGCAATTACAATTAGTTCTGTGGTGTGCCGTTTTGATGTCATAAACTCCTAAGACTATTTCTGCAGCTATAAAAACAAGGAGGCAGAATAAAGCCGGCTCAATTTTCAGAGGCAGCCCGTAGCATTCACGGGGGAAACCAGCTCTCCCACCCTGCAGCTAGAGATCTATCTAAGGTCCTTAAATCGTGATTTACCTAGTGTCCATACCTTGCCCCTAGCTAGAGCTGGACAAAAGAAGCGCATGAGGGTTTCTACCTCTTCTCCGCAGCTCAACAATGCCAATTGTAGGGTATACCGAGTCTGCTAGCAAACGATTTGTAGGATGTCGTTCTTGCAATGTGTGCTGTAATGGAATGACCCTGTCCGGTAACAGCCTTGCGTAGTGGGCTCTACTCTAGATTCGCACTGCCTTCGATTTACGACCTACTTGTCTCTACAGTTAAAAACCACCGCGTCACTACCTGAACTGCAATACATTTCGGATGGTCGCACAGACTTTACGTTGAAAAGCCTCATCGCTGTGATGCGGACCTTTGAATGTTGTTTTTAGCACACCTTTGAGTTGGTCGCCCCTCGGTCCGCTTAGACGGGTTATCTATACATATAGGAAGATATGTATATATGTATAGATTTATGTTTTTAAAAGCAGCAATATTCAATTTGGGTACATATATACGCTTTTTTCGTTCATACACGGAAGCGTTCAGCTTCAAGTTTCACATCCGCTCCAGCACTACAAACCACCCCCGGTTTCTCCGGCTATGCGGGACTACCATTTAGGTATTAATTCACTGAGTGGGTTTGCTTTTAGGCACTCATGCACACATGCTTCTGCTCGTTTCCGTTTTACTCCGTCTTTCATCCTGAAGTAAGTTTTGCTGTATTTTTACAATTGTGAAGGCAATTGTAAGCCAGTTCTCCTTCAAATTCAGGATCTCTACAACTATTCTCTCCGAGTTCACGCTCCTGCCCGAGACTTGGTTCAGATTCCTCGACTCCATTGCAAACCTTGGGCAGTGAAAATCACATACTCTGGATCCTTCCGCATACCACCCATCTAGAACAATTCAGTGAATCGCCCAACCCAAAGCTATGCAGATACTGACTATAGCAACCACCGTGTTCCGTGAGGAACTGGATAATGTGGTAGTTGGTCTCCTCATGTTTCCGTTCAAGTCACTCTCTAATGTTGGGAATGAGCCTATACGTCCAGTGAATTTTCGTAGACTCTACCAATCTGTGTTGTCAGGTGATTGACTCGGATCTGTGTTCCCCTTCATGCGCCTTCCATCATACAACACTCTCACTTCTTTCGCCAGAATAATGACTAGGTACTACCAGTATTACCTCACCTGCTGTGCAAACCCTCAAAGCCAGTAAACCTAATTCTCCTGTTTCCGTCTCTGACAGTTTTGCAATTGCCTCTGCCCACACAGATGACGAGTCAGGCAGAATGGATCGCACCACTCCGGGGTGCTTTGATGTAACAACTGCGGCTAGGTCATCCGCAATGCCTGCAACCGTAGCCCCTTTTGGAAGGCACCCCATTATACAGCACCGGGCCGTGCGATACCCCCGTTGTGACGATGTACTATTTGGAGCCCCATCCGTCCTGTACCCAAGGGTCCTCTCTGAGAAGTAGTTTGTAACCAGGTTCGGCAAATATCTGGCAACACCTATGTCAGCGAACGCCCCATTAATTCGGTTCCAGTTGGAGGAGTTAAATGCATTTTGGACACTCAATGCCAACACTGCACAGCAGTCGTTGCAACTAGTGTATCTTCTGCCAAATCCACCACCGATTTGATAAGCCATTATTACATTCAACAATAGGTAACAGTCTATTGTAAATGACTCTTTCCATCATCTACCCCATTGTATCCAACAGGCAAATCGGACGACGGGTTTGGCAAGCATTACGACCTTTTGGTTTTTGCACTGAGAATGGAATATTCCTTCTGTTAGGCACATTTCGAATGGGTTAGCAAAAAGCCCGGGCCTAACCATACAAACCTATTATCGCCTGTTATCCTATCACATATTTCCCACAACTCTAGGGATGTATTATGCACTCGTTGAGCTATACCACCGTTTGCCCTCCGCTCTTTCCGTGGTGAGAAACCGGAGTGGCGACAATCTCTTTCAGGAGACCTGAGGCAATCTTAGCTCTTTTTAGAGCTTAATTTAGCCTACACAATGACGAAATCTATGAGCGATACCATGACCGTCCGGTTGTGGATAAAATCCGGCTCAATAGGTTACGGTGGGCGGGTCACTTAATCCGTATGGATGAAGATGATCCCACCCGGAAAGTCTATAAGGGCAATATCTATGGTAGGAAAAGAAGACGAGGCAGACCCTGCCTAAGATGGAGCGATGGCGTGGGCCAGGACGCCAGACAGCTTTTAGGGATATCGAATTGGTGGACCTCGGCGCAAAACCGGGATGTCTGGAGTTCCTTATTAAGGCAGACCTAGACCGGATACCGGTTGTTGCGCCGTTGATGAATGATGATGAATTTATCCTTGATTTTCATGCAGATCGCCTGCTGGTCATTGTAAGTATAGTATTCACTGACTCTACTAGTTAAAGCCACGCTCACGTATGTAAGGTGCACTACAAGTTCCAGCTTCCTTCCTCTAAAAATCTATAAGGCCTCGACATTCCCGAGTACCACGCCTAGCATCGAATAGAACACATCCTGTCAAATTCGTTGTTCGGCTATCCCCTTTAAGAACCTTAACTTTAAAATCCCCGCTATGATTTTCGGCCAACATCGTTTTGCGTCCAGAACCAAAACGCTTAGCATCTAAAAGCTTTAGGTATAAAGGTACTGTGTTTCCCTATGTAAGAAACGATGAGCGCATGACAGTTCCGTGCGCACATAATTAAAAATTCAATTGTCCTCTATTTTTTAAAAAGCAATTTACGCAAATAGTTTGATCCTCCAATTTCATATACAAACTAGGAGAGTCACCCTTATTAGCAAATGTACACAAAAGCATACATATATGTGCGTAAAATAAAAACGGCTAGTACCAACCTATACATATGTTTGTCATATTGGTTACAGCCCACAGCCGTTGTTAGCAGACACATATACTACCCGCGTCTGCCTCGAATAATTGACACTGATATACTAATAACTAAAAAAGCCAAAAAAGGAAAACTAAAATGTCCCATGGACCCCTTCATAAAAGTTCACTTTAATCGATGATGAGGTCACACACGTCTTAGAGTACAATAAACTTACCTGAAATGCAGAATTTTTACCTTCTATAACTTTGTTAACAATAGTTGGATTGGGTTCGAAGAATGGGTTTCAGAATTATGTCCTATATTATCGCCTATACTGGTGCCAAATTTTGTAGTTCTGAGATGAACTTAAGAGGGATTTTTGGGTAAACTTCTAAAACATGGTAATATGCTATTGTTAGCTTTATTTGGGCAGATTTCGGAGCGGGATCTACTTTGAGGCCTAGATTTTGTGTAGATGCAACACTGATTTTTTCAGATTTTTCAATTGGATAGGTTCTGAGAACGAGACATGTTTAACATGTTGATACACACATTTTGGCCTCACCCAATATCAGAAATAAAATCATTTTCAAAAAGTACTAATCGGACCCTTTCATTTGACACTCCACATGACCAAGTTCTGTGAAAAACATTTCTACACCCCCGTTTTGTATGTATGGGGTGCACCCTTCAAACTCAAGACAAAACTGCACCACAAGCTCTATATGGAGAGATTCACGGGCGACACCTTCTCACCAAATTTCGCGACAATCCGTTCAGCCGTTTTCGAGTGAATCCGGTGTGACAGACAGACAGACAGACATTAAATCGATTTTATTAAGATTTTGTTTCACACGAAACTTGCTAGCATTATGCGCAATACTGTCCTATGTGCTGCTGTAGTACTCCTAGGATGAATTTAAATTGGGTTTTCACCCTATTCCTTAATTTCACCGAATTTCATTTGAATCGGTGTAGCCGGTTTAGAGAAAAGTACGTGTGACAGGCAAACAGTGAATCGATTTTAATTACGTTTTGTCTTACAGAGAACCTTAAAAAGATTGAAATATCAAATAGGAAACCCTTCTTAAGTTTTAGGCAGTGTTTCTACTTACTTTATTCCTTTCCTTCATTATTTGGTTTTTTATATGCACTTTTTTCTTGTGGTGGCTAATAGATTACAGTGTCATTGAATTCAACAACGTCTTTGAGTTGAGAATTACCTACCTATTTATATTTCAGGTTCCGGTGCTGCCCCCTGTAGCGACTTTGTAATACATCCAATTTTTGATTAGTGGCACGTGGGTGACTGAAGTCATAAGAACCAGTGAAGTGAAAGGATGTAAAAGTAAGCTAAGTCAGCCAGCTCAAGTGACACGCCCATTCAAAATACGGCAAATTAGCAAAAGATGCAAGAGCCAAACTCCCTCCACAAGGAGGGAATGAAATATTGCGGAAAAGGGCACCTATGAAAAGGAGAATTAGGAAAGGAATCCTCATGTTGGAGCCTAAAAAATCTAAAGCTGTAACCAAACTGAAAATTCCTTAAGAAAGATGGCATATATAAGGATTAGTAGATCTCCTGCCTACCTCATTGTAAAGTTCAAACATATACGGTATCACCACGAAGAAAGACGTTCAGAAGAGTTGAAATAGAAAATTGACAACATTGGACCTTAGGAATCAGCGACAAAAGTGTTACGATAAAGTAGTATATTTCCCCGCTATCAAAATAAACACAAAAAACAAACTCATACACGTGCAAAGTTCTCGACATACTCCCTCTGCTTACAATTAATGTGAAACATTGATGTGATTAGGTCCATAGGACTTAATGGTTATCTTAAATAAAAAGTTTTTCATATTATACGTCAATAAACCGTCATTATATATTAACCACATACTGGACAATTTCGCTAAGAGTTAATTTTCTACATGAGGCAAAGTTTTTCTAATTTAATTAAAATACAAAATATTCAAACCAACTGCGTTAATCAAATAATATTTACCTTATTCCTATTGGAAAAATATTTAATTTGCCACGAAAATATTCCAAATTGCGCCCACCGTTTAAACATAAATAGAAACTAAACAAGTCGGGAAACCGGAAGCTCGGCGCTTCAGGTGTGAAAGGTTTTGTTTCTTTTGTGAGTATATTTGAATGCAGAACTATCCCAATTGTACATAGCCCGTTATGTGTATGCATTTAACATGTCGAATATTCACTTCAATGGATAGTGACATTCATAGTGTGGGATTTGTAAAGAAATGACAATTTCGACCTATTATAACTTTGTTAGTTATAGTGCGTTTTCCACCAAACCTGGTAGGATCATGTTATGTTATAGCCTATATTACTGCAAAATATCGTGGTACTAGGAAGGGGAATTTTGCAACCAATTGCTAAAAATTATATATACTATTATTAAAGGATCTCGGTATGGAAGGTATTTCGGAACCTAGGCACGGTAGATTTTTAGGTTGAATAGTTTCTGAGAATGGGCTCGTTAATTAAATGATCAGTTTCGACCTCAAGCACTACCCACCTCTCGAACAAATGTCGAAACTAAGAGCGGCTTCGAAAAGAATTAACCGAGACCTTTCATTTGATACTCCACATGGCTATATTTAGCGGAAAAAAAATTTGCACACCTCTTTTACGCCCTTAAATTCGACGTAAAAGGATGTAACTGTATGCGTAAGCATTTACAGTTTCTACCTTTCCACCAAAGTTGATGACAATCGCTATAACCGTCTCCGAGAAAAATGCGTCTGAGAGACAGACAGACAGTAGACCGATTTTAATAAGGTTTTGTTTTACACAAAACCTTAAAAATGCAGAGGCAGCTTTTTCCCCAAATAATACCGATCTCTGGGCATCAGTTGGCGAAAATTTACATATACACACTGAACATCATTAATTTGATCTATTTTTTTCATAAATTATAACCTTAAAATTGGTTCAATGCCTGGTAGTTTCTGTTTTTTTTTTCAAAAATGGAAATCCTGCGGAAAACAGTGCCATATACTCAACGACAAAACGCTTTCGGAAAATTTTCCAAATTTCATTTTCTCATTGTCGGTGATTCCCAAGAGATTGACCAGTTCACAAATATTTTAGGGATTCCACAGGTTGTCTTCTTGTACTTGTGTGTTTGAAAGCTCAGTTGATGTAAATGTGTTGTGGAGAAACTGTTTTACAAAAGATTGCTAAGATAATGCCTAAAAAGGCGCAGTTTTATTTAAAAAGGCAGAAAGTCGCAATCATTTCATTGACTGACCGTAATGTATCTATTCGTCAAATAGCATGTAAAGTGAAGTTGAATGAAAGCTCAGTATGTCGTTTTTTTGGAAAAATGAAGTGAAACAGGTCAAGCAGAAAGAAAACAGGATTTGGAAGAAAAAAGTGCAGGCCTTCAAAGGAAGATCGAATTAATTTAAGAGAAAGTGTTAATAATGCGTTTCAGTAGAAATACAACAATCACACCGAATGAATATTTCAACAAAAACTGGGTATGATCGCGGGAATGCCTGCAAAAACCGCTTCTGACAAAGAAAATGAAAATTTAGCGTTTAAATTGGACTAAGAGCAAAAAAGATTGGACTGAATCGAACTGGTTGTATGTTATTTTTTCGGCTTAATCAAAAATTCAGTTTTATAGGACCCGATGGCTTTCGCAGTGTTCAACGCAAAGAGGGATCGAGCCCGTACTATAAGTAACAGCAAACGTTACTTTATGAGCTGAATAAACTATTTTTTCACATTAGATCAAAGAGTTTAGATTTATGGATTATCTTTTTGGATTATTGGCTAGGCAACAACCCAGATTTCAATCCAATTGAAAAAGTGTGGGGCCAAAAACTAAAAAACGAATACGGAAGCCCGCAGTCATGGCTGAGCTTAAGGAAACAATCGGAAAAGTTTGGTGTGAGGAAATTACGGCTGAATATTTAAATGGTTTCTATGCCCAAAAAGGTGAAGAGTGTCGTTAAATCAAAGGTGGCACAACAAAGTAATAACCAATATTTTAAAGCAAATATTAACATGTTACTTTTACAAAAATGAAAACTTTTGATCTAAAGAATGGTCTACCCTTTCTTCTAGTTTGTTAAAAAAAATGGTAAGGTTTTAATTGTCTCTGTATTTTCCATGCTTTGTTTGTCAAAAGTTCTAATGACTATAAACGGTGAATTATTATTTTTTTTAAATTATTCCTTCTGAAATTCGTATTTCATGTTAAAAATCTTTTATAGTCTCGTTTTAAATAAATCAATGTACGAACTGCATCAATGCAATTGTCACCCCTCTTTAATGTCTGACCAATCTACCGCCACTTCCACCCTTCGATCACATCGCCCATAGGTGGAAAGCCTAAAGACGACAAAGTTCTTTATTGAAATAGTATCAGGCCAGCGTACTCCGATATACGCCGCAGATAAGTGTTCACGGACGTTTGGAGCCTTTGAGTGACATACAGCAACGCAGAAAGAACAATAGCACTAAATAGTTTCAGTTTGATCTTGATGTCGGCAGAAACTACGCTTCCTAGATATAAAATTGTATAAATATATATATAGGGGCAACATCCAAAAGCCCGTATCACAGCGACGATGCGTTTTAACGCAAAGTGTGTGCGACCATGCGAAAATGTATTGCTACATCCCAATTGTCGCGAACACTTCAACGAATGATGCGGTGGTTCTACACCTTCTAGACATGGATCTTGAATCGAAGACAGTGCGGATCAAGACTGAAACCCATTAGGTCAGATTTTTACCGGACTCTTCGGACTATAGCACAGGTTGCAAGGATAACTGCTTTTTGCATCTTCATGTATAGTCCAGCCCTAAGATCGAGCGTTTTCAGCGCTTTATGTAAGTTCTGCGGGACTAATCCCGTCGCTGAAATTACCACTGGGACTACTTCGATGTTTTGTAGTCTCCAAGTGTGCTTCATATCGTCTGCCAAGGGGCTGTAGTTCCGGATTTTTTCGTGCTGTTTTTCAACAATGTTCCGGTCCAACGGTACGGCTACATCGATTATGAAGCACGCTCGTTCCTTGAGAAGCAGAACTAAATCGGGTCTATTGTGATTAACACTGTGGTCAGTGGCAATAGTGTGATACCACAGTAGTTTGACCCGATCATTTTCCAAGATTCTCTGCGGAGTATACTTATCATTAGGATGGTAAGTGGCCACTAAGTTATACTTCAACGATTGGTGTACTCGGTACTGCTCAACATCCTGCACGCAGATGTTATGTGCTGGATGGTCTCTTCTTCACAGTTGCATATCCTACAACTGGAGTTGATGATATAACAACGCAAACTAATCTTGTAAATAAGTAGCTGCGGACAAGCAGAACGTTTCCATTTGCGTTCGTCCTAACCCTAACCCCTAACCTATTCTTCCCTTTTTGGGGGGGTGGGTAAACTTCCTTAACAAACCCGTAAAGGGGGGGGGGGGAAGGAATCGACGCACCTACCGGATGAATTGCAGTGAAGTTACACTGTATTTCAGCAGCTCCCCTCCAAATACCTTCCCTGCCTTTGGACGTAAGAATGGGACATTGCAACATTGAGGCGGGCTCAGTTGCAGGGCTGACTGGTTCCCCATTACTCGTGGGAATAAAAGTGGAGAATTTTGTCCGGATAGCTGAGTGGTTAGAGCACAAGGCTGTCGTACGGAATATCTCGGTTCAAATCTCACTGGTGGCAGTGGGATTTGTATCGTGATTTGACGTCGGATACCAGTCGACTCAGCTGTGAATAAGTACCTGAGTCAAATCAGGGTAATAATCTCGGGCGAGCGCAATGTTGACCACATTGCCTCCTACAGTGTACTACTGTAGTGTACCGTTACGGTCTTGAATGAAGTGCTTTAACACACTTCAAGGCCCTGATTCAATATGGATTGTTGCGCCAACGATTATTATTATTATCAATTTTTTTTAAATTCTTTAAATGGAACCCCAGGGACACGAAAACAGTACCCAACACGGTTAGGGGTCGCTCAACAACACCAGAGCGGCACTTCGCCCTTGGATGTTTCGGTGGTTATGCCGCCAACCGCCAACCGCGTCGTATGGTTTGAAGGAACCAACTCAACGAATTTATCGTTCGCGCCTATTACCGTGTCACGGATTTGGAACGGAGTCCATCAAGGTACAAATACCGACTGAATGACGCTTTCATAACCCGTTTCCTGGAAGTAAGTCATGTTCCGGAGCAGAACGTTGTCAACCAATACCGGGTGATAGTGAAAAATAATCGAGTTGCCCTACCATCCAGGCAAGAAATTTTCCACGAAGTTTCACTTAAGCTCGCTCTGGAGTCACCAACTTACCGAACTGAACAAAGGAGCAACACGCTAGGCTTCTGCAACTAATAACATTATTGCTGCCGTTGACAGAATTTTGGCTCATTGTTTGGCTAGCGAGTTTACTGCTACAGAGGTTCACAGCCTGATCTACGTTGCAGCTGCTATGGTTATTCGTCCCCATAATCAACATCTTAGAGAGAATAACAGAGGTATGCGCAGGAGGACTTTACCGTTCTAGGAATTTCAACTCAACAAAAGAGTCGAAAAGTCGAGAAAGGAGTTTGGTCGTGTCAAGCACTTCTTGGAAATCCATCACCAAGAGTGCACAGATGCGTTGCGAACATCATTGGAAACTGCCATCTGTCCAATGATATGCCAATCGAACAAATCCTCAAGATGCTGAAGCAGAAACTTCCGGTATGCTCCATTCGCATCCGTACGTATCAAAAAAGCTTTCAGCGAAGGACAGACAACACCTTGTTCTTCCAAAACCAACAGGGATTCTACAGAAATCTAACCAACTCAGATAGGGAAAGTAACCTCGATCTGGATCAGGCAAAAGACTTCTGGAGAAGTGATTGGAGCGAATCCAGCCATTACAATTTAGAAGCGGCGTGGCTCCCATACCTTATGCGTTCATGCGAGGCCCTCCCCGAAATGACAATGCTTGACATAACTGAAGCTGACGTAGAAGCAGCCCTTGAAAAGGCAGGTAATTGGAAGGCGCCAGGAGTTGACAAGATTCACAACTTCTGGCTGAAGCGGTTCAAGAGTACTCACAGGGTATTGGCAAATGATTTTAATCAGATGATCGCCGATCCTAAATTAGTTCCAGAATTTTTCACCAAGGGAATCACTTTTCTAATCCCCAAGGCACAAGGTGCCTCTTGCCCTTCAATTACTTGTCTTCCTACCATCTACAAGGTCTTCACTTCAGTTCTGTGCGCAAACATCTCAAAACATCTTGATGTTCATGAATTGATAGCTGAGGAGCAAAAAGGATGCGCAAAAGGCTCCGGAGGCTGCAGAGAACAGCTTATAATTGATACGGTCACTGTAAAGCAGGCTGTCCACCAAAAACGAAATATCTCGACAGCCAACATCGATTATAAATCAGCCTTTGACTCAATATCGCATTCGTGGTCACTAGAAGTATTACGCTTGTACAAAATCAACCCGAATGTCGTTCTTCTTCTGAGAACAGTAGTGAAGAATTGGAGCACGAAGCTATTGGTATCCTCACAAACATCAGGAGAGATACCAATCAGGCATGGCATTTTCCAAGGCGACTCTCTAAGCCTACTGCGGTTTTATTTGGCTTTGCATCCACTATCCCATCTTTTGCATGAAAGCAAATACGTGTTCCAAGTCAAGTATGGCATATTGTCGAAATGTACATTAAGCCATTTAATGTACATTGACGACATCAAATTGTATGCCAAAGACGAGAACCAACTTCGCTCCTTGCTGGACATCACCATCCAGTTCAGCAGGGATATCGGCATGCAGTTGGGTTTGGAGAAATGTCGCATAAAAACAATTGTTCGGGGAAAACACACCGACAATGAAGGATACAGCCAAAATAACATCCGAATTGAGGGTATGGATTCGGACGACGTCTACAAATACATCGGCATATTGCAAGCAACAACACCCGCAGTGGCAATAATCAAATCTAAGTTGCTGGAGGAATTTGAACGGCGTCTGGATCTTGCCCTCAAAACTGAGCTGTACGGGAAAAATAAAATCATGGCAATCAACACCTTCGCAATTCCCGTCCTTCTACATACTTTCGGTGTGATACAGTGGAGTAATACGGATTTAGAATCTGTCGATAGACGGGTATACGTAGTTCTTGCAAACAACAACATAGAGCTGCCGAAAAATTGAGGATCACTATCCCACGTCATCAGGGAGAAAGGGGGGTACTTGATTTAAAAATGTTGCACTACAATCAAGTGCACTTTCTTCGAGAGTTTTTCTTTGAGAAACAATCCTCTAACCAAATATACCAGGCTACCGTCATGGCAGATAATAAATTATCTCCTTTGAATTTGAGAAGCAGAGAATGGGATCTCATTTCGAATGTTACTTCAGTCCAACAGAAGATCGACATGCAGAAAGAGAAACCCATTCATGGAGGCCATATAAAAAGTTTGTTGTTGCGAGGCATTGACATCGAAGCCTCCAAAAAACGGTTGACTAATGGTATACTTTTCTATGAGACCGAAGCATTCCTAACTTCAATTCAGGATGCTATGCAAGTAGCACGCAGATACTCCTCCAATTATCTTACATAAAATAGGTGCTCTTTTTTGGAACTTTAACGATCATCTCCGTCTTCCACTCTCTTGGAAAGAGTTCGGATTCCCAGGATTTCCGTACAAGCAGAAGTATATGTAGAAACTGCAAACTCTGCAGAGAGAGCGTCAAAGCAAGGGAATTTACTCTCTTTGAGTACATTGATAGCCGAAACTATTTCTCTTTTGGTTAGAGAAACAGTCCGTATCCACATGTTACGGTGACTAGCCATTCCATCGACAAGAGGATAAACTTCACTGGATGTGATACGATTGAGAACCGTGGTGAAGTGTTCTTCCCTTCCTCTTCAACGTCCCTCAGAGGACCATCGAAAGATTTGCAACACATGCAACTTCTTCGTGATACGGTGTTCACTTCTGAAATTAGTGCCTTCTGCGTTTTCCATTCACCTGACCAAAGAAATGACTGATTCTCTTTTGTCACAGCGCAGATTACGTTAAACTTCTCGGGATTTCGTTCGGTATAGGAGTTCGAGCGCTTCACGCCCACCATCACTGGCATCGGTCAATAGAGTCTTCAATCCCTTCGAATCATTGATCCGATTCCACGACTCCGCAGTCAGGCAGATCTAATTTTATGACGTGGTCGGCGACCTGCGCAGCACTAAAAAAAACTGCATATTTGAAAGCGGTTCAGCACACATCGTTATTTTCAGGCGGGCTACTCAGTGCAACTGCTACCCGATCAGCAAGATGGCTCTCCCACTGTCGTGTGACAGTTGAATCATAAGTGGTCGATGCTAAACTTAGAGGCTCGCAGCTCCCCCACTCTGCGAGATATAGTATACGGAACACGCAAGCGAACGTAAGCGACCATCAAATGGTCATCGCCTCTCTTATTATGCACATCCAGGAGACATCGCGAAGTGGTCAATCTGATTGCTCGTACGGTGTCGGTCAGATGAGACCCTGACCTTATGGCAAGCTTTGTACTTGCACAATGCGCCACCAATGTGGGTATCAAGCAACCCTCTCCTCTGTCTGGAAAATCTCTGTTGGTACATAGCAGTGAACAATTGTGATTCTTCTTAATCTAGAACTGAATCATACAGTCAAAATTCTGTCAAAAACCGGCTGCCAAGTCAACAGGGCGTGCCTGGAAGTAGTCGTCAGAATTCACGGACTCACGTCTGCTAGCACTTTGCAGTATAGTATATAGAGTATAAAGGCATATTACCATTTGTCTGAAGTGAAACGAACTTATTTCCCTTAGGCTCAGAATGAAAGTTTATATCGTTGAAAATCTTGCTCGAGTTGTAGAAAACCAGTAATCTGAGGACCTTCGATAACGCTGTCGCGGAGCATACGCACATAACTCTTTTCGATAGCGAAACGCCTACGACATGAGCTCAGTTCCTATTTGAGGCGCTGCAGATGTTTTGGTAGCAGTCAAGTTTTGAAAGCAGGGAAGATGGTGAGTGTATTCTTAAGCCCCAAGTAACAGGGTAGTAAATACAATAGATAGCTTTTTGTTGCAGAAAATGACAAACAATTCGGACTTCATAAGATGAAATCGACTTTTGACGCAATCAATACGTCTTGTTCAGTCTGCAAGCGTCTGCGTAGCGATAGCCCTAGATATAAAGATATAAAGTTATAAAAATATAAAGATATAAAGATATAAAGATGTGAAGATGTAAAGATGTAAAGATGTAAAGATGTAAAGATATAAAGATTTAAAGATGTAAAGATATAAAGATATAGAGATATAAAGATGTAAAGATGTAAAGATATAAAGATATTAAGATATAAAAATATAAAAGTATAAAGATATGAAGATATAAAGATAAAAAAAGCCCTAGATATAAAGAGTTTTGTGAAATGGAAGAAAACCATCCAAAAAATCCTACCTACCACTTGCTAGATCTGATCAGGGAGGGAGAAACCATCGTTTAATGACAGTAATGATCGACACAAGGCTTAACCTCAACAAAAACATTGAGTGTGCAGCAACTAAAGCATGTTCTATCGCTGTAACGAACTCGACAATATGGTAGGCTAAGATAAAGCCAATGTCTCCTTATTTCAAGGCTAGTTGTGGGCTATTCTACAGCTCCATTTGGGTCAATTATATCGGGGATCAAGGCTAACAAAGCTTTTCCCGGTAAAACGTAGGTAATCAGAGAGTCTATCGAATTCTGACGACAACTGGATGAGTCATAAACTGATCGTTGGACATGATGATACGCTAACATAGCTGAGAATGTACAGGATCAGAGTTAAGCAAAATCATACTCATAATTACGTGATTTTGATTACGAATTTCATGATTACAAGATTGTAATCATAATCTAGCTCTCGTAATTATGATAGTAATCATGTAATCATAATCCTACATTTCCAGTTGCAATAGCCTTTTCCCATTATTTAATAAGGGGTGTATTTGTATGACTTCGAGCTGAGATGAGTTTGAAGAAATTCTATTATATAATAATAGTAGTATGGAGTAAACTATATTTCTCATCAGTCATAATGGATCGTTAGAAGGAATATAATTACATAAGAAGTGTTAAATTTTTGGATAGGTACTGATCACGTTTTGATATTTTAACAGGGCGGAGAGGCAGTGTCCGATGTCCATAAAATCCTCGCTCACTGCCTAAACAGCCTGTGTGCGACGATTTTCGACAGGGCGCATCAACGCACACTCGTACTGGTTTTCCTTACTCAAGCGTAACTGACATTCGGAACTGCTTGTGGACGCTGACCTCTAAGTAGCGCACCTGATGGTTTGCACACGGCACGGCAGATTTTTTAATTAATTTTCATTTTAAAATATTCCTTGGGGAATTTGAAAGACATACATTCATAGTGGTAACTGATGTTGTGTGGCAATTAAATAATTTGATAGTTACCTCATTATTTGACTAATATGGTAATTGATTCAGTTGTAAATAGCAATAAGCGACGGCCAATTAAAAGCAGCGGAAAACTTAGGCTGTAAATATTTTTACAGCTAATCAGTGGCACGATTTCGGATTAGCTGATGCAGGGAGTTCTGTGCCCGCTTTCCCTTTGCTTTGCAGATATTTTAGGCAGTGTCGTCACATTTGTTTTATGAAAATTTGTGGACAGGATGTCCATCTTTGAAAATTTCTGAGCATAAAACCTGGGAAACGCCTGCTGAACCAATACCAACAGCTCTACTACCATAGCCTATCTCCACCTCCACGTGGTAACCACTGGGAGCTCTTTTTTAACGAAAAGCTGCAGACGGAGAAAATGAAGGCACTCGTCTCCCGCGCCTAAAAACTGCACAAATTGTACTAACTGGTCCTCCAGCTTGGCGGTTGGGTAGGGTTGACAACTCTGCACGGAAAACAACTTGTTACGAAGCCAAAACACGAGCCTCGGAATGGATTTATGTTACAACGACGAACCCGGCAAGGAAAACGGAATAACGATTTGAGCATTTTCTCATGAACCCTGTCCCAATATAAGGCTGATGTAACAGAGTTGCAGAATATGCGTTAGACAGGGACCGGTTTCCTGAAGAAGAGTCACTACATAATATAATATAGTGGCCATCCAGTAAACCATGTGCTCGGAGTAAGTTTCTTTGTGAACCAAAAAATGAAACTTTCTGTTATCGACTTTGAAAACATAAGCGAACGGCTATACACTCTGCGCTTGCGAGGCAAATTTTGAAATACAAGCCTCATTGACGTTGGAAAGCGGTCCACAGACAAAAATGGGCGCTCTCCAGACGGGACCACTTTCAACCAAATTGACCACGTGTTGATTGAACACCGCCGCCTCTCAGTCTTGACGAATGTCAAAGCATATAGGGGAGGCAATATCGACTCGGATCACTATCTCGTTGGCATGGTGCTCCGAGCTCGTATAACAACACCACCCAGAATTCTCTCTGACAATCAGGTGAGAGTTAACACTGAAGCCATCCACAACACAGAACTCCGCAACACCTATAAGAGGGAAATGGATGCCGCAATAATCGCAGTCAACAGATGTCCTGGAGATGAAGTATCAACAAATGATCTTTACAATCACCTGAAGAACGTTATCATAAATACGGCCACAAACGTACTTGGCCCCAGCCACAAAAAAAGTCGGAACGGCTGGTTGGATGATGAACGTAAACTAGTAACGGAATGGAAGAATGCTGCGTACCGAGTATTGGCACACGCAGAGACTTATCACGAACTCCGGCGAGTGGAGAAGCGACTTCACAGACGGAAAAAGGAAGCCTGGGAGAACCAACATTTCTGTGAACTCGAAAAGTACAGGGGGCAACCGCACCAGGCGCGCAAGGTTTACCAACAAGTCAGCAGAATGAAACATTACACACCTTGATGCTCATCCAGCCAAGACAAAGGGGAAATCTGATTTTCGACAAAATGGGCATATTGAAGCCAGAACATCGGCGAGGTTTCGCCAACTGAAGACGACGGACAAATACTACCACCACCAAATATAGAAGCAACAGTCCATGCAATTCATCGGCTTAAAAATCATAAGTGGCCAGGAGCCGATGGAATTACAGCCGAATTGGTTAAATATGGAGGTGACCAATTACACCAAGTGGTTCATCAACTTGTGTTCAAGATATGGGACAGCGAATCAATGCCTGACGATTGGCAACGAGGCATTATCTGTCTCATACATAAAAAGGGAGATATCACACAGTGCAATTATAGAGGTATCACGTTGCTGAGTACCATCTAGATGATATTCTCCGCTATCTTGCTAGGCCAGGATAGCCCCGCACGCCCAGAACATCATTGACCCTTACCTAAGAGGCTTCACTCCAGGCAAATCAGCAATAGATCAGATGTTCTCTCTGCGGCAAGCGATGGAAAAACTGTTGGAATATGAACATTAGTTGGACCATCTTTTCATCGACTTTAAAGCGCCAATGATAGCATAGCCAGGATAAAATTGTACACGGCCATGAGGGAATTCGGTATCCCGACGAAATTAACAAAACTGACTAGGCTGACCCTGACCAATGTGCGAGGCCAGATAAAAGCAGCAGGATCACTCTCAAGACTATTCGACATCAACAACGGTCTACGACAAAGGGATGCCCTATCATGTGTCCTCTTTAACCTGGCCCTCGAGAAAGTGATCCGTGATGCTGATGTAAATGCAAGAGGTATGATCCTCTTTAAGTCCACCCAACTACTGGCCTATGCTGACGATATCGACATCATGGGAAGAACCACCCGTGACGTACAAACTGCCTTCATCCAGATCGAGCAGGCGGCAATCGGCGCGAGACCTTGGGCTGCACATCAATGAAAGCAAGACAAAATATATGGTGGCAACATCAGCACCGAAGACGAATCAATCAACAACATCAAACCGAACTGGTCAAACGAGAAGAAGAAAGATAGGATACTTCAACTTCTCCTATCTAAGGTCGAAAATCACAACCGATAACAGCTACGATGATCAAATCCGCGCACGGTTGTTGTCAGCCAACAGAACCTACTTCAGCTTACAAAACCTGTTCCGCTCGAAACGTCTCACCATAGGGTCAAAGCGATTTTGTTCTCAACGGGAATACTATTCTGAAAGAATCGGAAACGATATCCTGCTGTTAGTTTTGGGGTTTGTGATTTTTTAAATCGACTTTGTTAAAACGTACCGTACTATGAGCTGACTATTGTAGGCGGCACTTGGATCCGTAGGCATACATTGAGTATGAGCGCATACGCAAATGTGTCTTTGCACAGATGATACTGAACGTACTCAGTTTTCTATTTAAACTAACAAGCCATACTCCCACTAAAAATTTCATAAAAATTTTCCCTAGATTTGATTGAAATGTTTATTGCTACCTCCAAATTATCTCATTCCACTCCCATTACATTTATCTTCTAGCTAAAGATAGTTATAGCAGTATAGTTACAATTTTTTGGAAAACAAACATATTCACACACATGCAAATATCTCTCTACACATTTCTACACTAAAAGAAAAGTAAAACATTTGTTTCCTACAATACTAGGTAAAACTCCGCTAAACAACAATTTGGGCAGCTAGTCAAACAATTGTGGTGCGTTTCCATTATATTTAGCCAACCATTTACGACTATTTATGTCATTAAAATAGTAAATATACACAGATACAATTAGCTCAGTTTGCGTAAATCAAATATTTTTCAGTAAAAATAGAAATATTCACTCCTTGGATCAAGACATGTAGTTTCTGACAGTGTAGCAATGTTTGTGGCTAAATCTGCGATGAACATGGTTACGACCTTACGTTAACCTGGTTGAGGTAATGCTACGAAACAGCAAACAAATAAATTAACTGGCTTTCTGTAACAAATTGTTTATCCATTACCCATTGTCTGTATATCTCACGTCAATTTACCTCTGTCAACATAGCGGAATTTTAAAATAAACAATCATATTCAAAGTAAAAAGAATCTGGGTTTTCTCTGGGGTCACCACACGTCAACCGGAATTCCTATCCCATATTTTCTATAATCCATGGCAACGCACTTCCAGCTACTTGAAGGTATCAGTACCTATCCAACTAAGCACGAATTTCAATCTTTGAATATTGTCAAAAAGGAGAAGTAGTAATGAAAAAAGTGAGGCTGCAGATAGTGGATGGCCATCTTCGCAAATGCAGAACAATAGCATCTAATTTGTCCAGAGCTTTCAAATCTTAACTCAGTTTATCAGTAGATTTCCGTCTTCAGCAATAGCTGAAGACTCGGAATAACGGCACATTGTTCCTCCTGAGCGGTTTATTTTACTCTAGATATGTTTGATTAATGAGATACATTGTTATTTCTCTACTTCCTGAGAAATTACTTTCCAACATGATCAATAACAAAAATTATCCCTGTCATCTCGATATTCCTAGAATTGGTTTTGTCTCACACACGTGTATGTCCCTATAATCATTGATTCCGTGAAGTTTTGATTAGAATGAAAATAATTTTTCATATTTAAAACGATTTCAAACCCAACTGATAATATTTTAGCTGATAATGCGGAATCTTTGTTGAATCCATATTGCCAGCTACTGGGGTATTCCCCGAATTTTCAACTCTACCGGATTTTTACTGAATCTTGCAAACACTGAGTTACATATATAGTTAAAAAAAACCCACGGACCCTCTTCCCGCCCAACCAGACCGAGGGGCGACCAACCTAAGGATGGGACGAAGGCAACATCCAAAGGCCCACATCACAACGATGATGTGTTTTAACGCAAAGTGTGTGCGACCATGCGAAAATGTATTGCTACACCTCGATTGTCGCAAACACTTCAACCAATGACGCGGTGGTTCTACACTACAGAGACATGGATTTTAAATCGAAGACAGTGCGGATTAAGACTAAAACCCATTAGGTCAGATTGTTACCGGACAGGACTCTTCGGACTATAGCACAGGTTGCAAGGATAACCGCTTTTTGCATCTCCATGTATAGTCCAGCCCTAAGATCGAGCGTTTTCAGCGCTTTATGTAAGTTCTGCGGGACTAACCCCGTCGTTGAAATTACTACTGGGACTACTTCGATCTTTTGTAGTCTCCAAGTCTGCTTCATATCGTCTGCCAAGGGGCCGTAGTTCCGGATTTTTTCGTGCTGTTTTTCAACAATGTTCCGGTCCAACGGTACGGCTACATCGATTATAAAGCACGCTCGTTCTTCCGTCAGAAGCTGAACTAGATCGGGTCTGTTATGATTAACACTGTGGTCATAGTGTGATCCCACAGTAGTTTGACCCGATCATTTTCCAAGATTCTCTGGAGAATATTTATAGTAAAGATGGTAGGTTGCCACCAAGTTATACTTCAACGCAAGGTTTTGATGGAGAATCTTGCAGACGGAGTTATGACGCTTGGTGTACTCGGTACTGCTCAACATCCTGCACGCAGATATTATGTGTTGGATGGTCTCCTCTTCACAGTTGCATAACCTACAACTGGAGTTGGTGGTTGAGGAGTCGTGAAGAATGTACCGTTTATATTTTTTTGTTGGGAGCGAAGCATCCTGAATTGAAGTTAGGAATGCTTCGGTCTCATAGAAAAGTACACCATTAGTCAACCATTTGTTGTAGGCTCCGATGTCAAATTTTTGATGTGACCTCCGTGAATGGGTTTCTCTTTCCACATGTCGATCTTCTGTTGGACTGAAGTAACATTCGACATGGGATCCCAGTCTCTGCTTCTCAAGTTCAAAGTAGATAATTTATTATCTGCCATGACGGTAGCCTGGTATATTTGGTTAGAGGATTGTTTCTCAAAGAAAAACTCTCGAAGAAAATGCACTTGATTGTAGTGCAACATTTTTAAATCAAGTACCCCCCTTTCTCCCTGATGACGTGGGATAGTGATCCTCAATTTTTCGGCAGCTCTATGTTGTTGTTTGCAAGAACTACGTATACCCGTCTATCGACAGATTCTAAATCCGTATTACTCCACTGTATCACACCGAAAGTATGTAGAAGGACGGGAATTGCGAAGGTGTTGATTGCCATGATTTTATTTTTCCCGTACAGCTCAGTTTTGAGGGCAAGATCCAGACGCCGTTCAAATTCCTCCAGCAACTTAGATTTGATTATTGTCACTGCGGGTGTTGTTGCTTGCAATATGCCGATGTATTTGTAGACGTCGTCCGAATCCATACCCTCAATTCGGATGTTATTTTGGCTGTATCCTTCGTTGTCGGTGTGTTTTCCCCGAACAATTGTTTTTATGCGACATTTCTCCAAACCCAACTGCATGCCGATATCCCTGCTGAACTGGATGGTGATGTCCAGCAAGGAGCGAAGTTGGTTCTCGTCTTTGGCATACAATTTGATGTCGTCAATGTACATTAAATGGCTTAATGTACATTTCGACAATATGCCATACTTGACTTGGAACACGTATTTGCTTTCATGCAAAAGATGGGATAGTGGATGCAAAGCCAAATAAAACCGCAGTGGGCTTAGAGAGTCGCCTTGGAAAATGCCATGCCTGATTGGTATCTCTCCTGATGTTTGTGAGGATACCAATAGCTTCGTGCTCCAATTCTTCACTACTGTTCTCAGAAGAAGAACGACATTCGGGTTGATTTTGTACAAGCGTAATACTTCTAGTGACCACGAATGTGATATGGAGTCAAAGGCTGATTTATAATCGATGTTGGCTGTCGAGATATTTCGGTTCTGATGGACAGCCTGCTTTACAGCTACCGTATCGATTATAAGCTGTTCTTTGCAGCCTCCGGAGCCTTTTGCGCATCCTTTTTGCTCCTCAGCTATCAATTTATAAACATCAAGATGTTTTGAGATGTTCGCGCACAGAACTGAAGTGAAGACCTTGTAGATGGTAGGAAGACAAGTAATTGGTCGACATTTTGAAGAGCAAGAAGCACCCTGTTCCTTCGTGAAAAATTGTGGAACTAAATCAATATCGGCAATCATCTGATTAAATTGATTTGCCAATATCCTGTGAGTACTCTTGAACCGCTTCAGCCAGAAGTTGTGAATCTTGTCAACTCCTGGCGCCTTCCAGTTACCTGCCTTGTCAAGGGCTGCTTCAACGTCGACTTCAGTTACGTCAGGCATGGTCATTTCGGGGAGGGCCTCGCATGAACCCATAAGGTGTGGGAGCCACGCCGCTTCTAAATTGCAACGGCTGCATTCGCTCTAAACACTTCTCCAGAAGTCTTCTGCCTGATCCAGATCGAGGTTACTTTCCCTATCTGAGTTGGTGAGATTTTTGTGGAATCCCCGTTGGTTTTGGAAGAACAAGGTGTTGTCTGTCCTTTGCTGAAAACTTTTTTTATACCTACGGATGCGATTGGAGCATACCGCTTCTGCTTCAGCACCTCGAGGATTTCTTCCATTGCCATATCATTGGACAGACGTTAGTTTCCAATGATGTTCGCAACGCATCTGTGCACTCTTGGTGATGGATTTCCAAGGAGTGCTTGCGTCACACTACCAATCTCCTTTCTCAACTTTTCGACTCTTTTGTTGAGTCGAAACACCCAGAACGGTAAAGTCTTTCTGCGCATACCTCTGTTATTCGCTCTAAGATGTTGATTATGGAGGCGAATATCCGTGGCAGCTGCAACGCAGATCAGGCTGTGAACCTCTGTAGCAGTAATCTCGCTAGCCAAACGATCAGCCAAAATTCTGTCAACGGCAGCAATGATTTCACTAGTTGCCGAAGTAAACTTCAGTTTTGGGATCATTGGTCTAGCGTCTGGGAGAATCTGAGCATACTCTGTGAATGCGACCTGGAATGCGGTCAAAGCCTCATTATAAATTCACAGGATAGGGAAGGCACGATCTCCTGATTGTGTGTTCTGCAATGGAGTGGCGGATGACGCTGAACACACATTTTTCTCTTGCGAGGGGTGGGACAGCCTCCGCCAGTAGCTTTATGCAGACAAAGGGGAGCTCTCTCCAGACAACATTGTCAGAGAGATGCTGTTGAGCGCTGGCAGCTGGAATCGTATTGCGCATTATATTCGGGCTCTTCTTATTACGAAGAAGATTGAACTCGACCGGCGGAGGGATCGGACGATAAGGGGTTCCCTGAACTAGCAACAACTCCCTTCCTCCCCTCCCCTCCCCTCCCGTTGGTGAAAGGAATTCCCTGACTTGAAGGCTCCCAAAGCCGGGAGAGCGGGAGGGCTAGCCCGAAGTAATGTGTCAAACGGTTCCAGGTTATTTCTCTGATGACAGGAAGGTGTTTAGTTGGTAGTCCGCCAGCATTGTTGCGCTGTTGCGGGAGTCCAACACTCTGTGCGTCAACGCATTCATCTACCCTACTCCCAAAAAAAAAAGCCATGGAGGGAGCTTCGAATTGGATATAACGACTAAGCCGGCATAGAAAAAGGGTAGGTAATTTACGTATTTTCTGATGAAACAGGCGCTTCTTGTACAGCTGATTTCTCAACTTTCCTGCAGAAGAGATGATGATCGGTCCCAGCTTTAAAAACGCAAGCGAATAACTATGCAATCGACGTGTTCAGGCCCCTACTAAAGCAATACAGAGTCGAAGAATTATATCTTCTACCTTATCGAGGCCTACGCCAGATAGGACATCAAAATTAAACTTGGAGGTTTCATTTGCTAAATTCCAGGCTGCCTACCAGTCTTGAATACCAACACCGCCTCAAATGTGTGGGGGTGTGGGATATTTTGAAGCACAGGTATTTTTACAAAATGGCCCTCCAATTGGAGTGATTTTTTCTAACGATTAATTTCATGTGCGATACCACAACCGCTTCCGGGCGTGTAACGTAATATGGATGAGAACGATTCAGTCGGGAAAGTCTATACGGGCAATATCTAGAATCTGCTTCAGATGGAGGGTACACCAAAAAAACAGGAAGCTGTTAAGGACATCGAATTGCTGAACCTCAGCAGAAAACTGGGATATTGGGAGTTTCATTTGGGGTCAAAAGTACGAGTCCTTAACTATTTCGGAGTAATTCTCTTGTGGCTGAAAGTTTCTCCCTGAAAGATTTGGACTAATAACTTACCAGACAGATAGACAATGAATAGACTTTATTGGAGAGCGTCACACTCCAATATTGAAAATTATATGTGAAAATTTCTAAAGCTTTTACTTTATCTAAAATTACCGTCAATACTTAATTTTGGTCAGAGGATCAGATGAAAATTTGATTAGGAAAATAATCACAAATAGATACAAAAAATGAGCAGATTAAGGCACTATGAATTTAGTATCACTTCAAAACTTAGAACGGAAACTAATTTTACACGGAACCTGATTCTACAGTTTGTGCTCGAAGGCCTCAAAAATTTTAATCAGAATAGCACTACCAGACAACCCTCAGCTAACAATGAAGTATCTTCTACTGTTCATTATCTAGACAATGCTTGCAAACGAAATGTGTACATATAAATACGTATAAGCGCATTCTTCTCAATAACTATTGATGCGAATAAACTGAAAGAATTTACAATTTGTTTCGGGTTTTTCATATAAGAGTATTGGGGGATTCCATTAGACTTTAGCTCATGACCACTGAATAAAAAGCAAAACATAGAAAATTATTGATAACATAATCTAGAAATTATATTGTATGTTTACATCTATTCAAGATCAGTCATTATGAGATAATTAGCTGTGTTCTAATCATGCCAGCTTTGAAACATCAAAGTTGATAAATTTTCAATTTAAATAGTTTTACACAGAAACAGAAACAAATCGGGAACCGGAAGCTTTTCCTATAAGGTATGGTTCACGCCTTCCTAGATTCTATATAAAACAAAACCTTATTCTAATAAATTCACAGTCTGGCAGCGATTGTATATATGAATCAAGCCCCAATTCTTAAGACGTATAGGCGTCAAAATACCCTAGTTCTGATATCTGCTCGTGGCTAATAATGTATTACTATTTGTTGATTATTTACAGAAAAGCAACTTAATAATATTATAATATTAATAATCGTTGGCGAAACAATCCATATTGGATTAGGGCCTTGAAGTCTCTTAGAGCACTTCATTCAAGACCGTAACGGCACACTACAGATTTTACAGTACCCTAAAGGAGGCAATGTGGTCAGCATTGCGCTCGCCCGAGATTATTACCCTGATTTGACTCAGGTACTCATTCACAGCTGAGTCGACCAGTATCCGACGTCAAATCACGATACAAACCCCACTGCCACTAGTGAGATTTGAACCGCGACCACAGTAGATCTACTATAGGCAGCACCCTTACAAAAATGACCCCCCTTGCAAATGTGCTTGCAGAAGCTTATCTGTACACATCAGAGACCCTAAACAAGGAAAAGGCATAATCTTCGTCAAACCGCATTGGTAAGAGAGAGATCGGTGAGCTTTTGCTATTCTGGTACTACGGCGTGCTCACCCATATAGCAAAAAGTTGTTTCACGTATTCACTTATAGGTAAGCAAAAACTTGCCAATCTCACCAATACATTGGCAAGTCCGGGCGGTATGTCAAACACAGCTGATCGGGTTTTCGGTACATCTCGCTCATGCTCAAGGGCAAAACAATTTGAAATCGTGTGTACTCGCACTGATTTCCCCCCTTGAGGGGCAAGGGGGAGTGAGGTAGCTGTCTAGTATCTAGCTGTGACCGCGACCTTCTGTACAACAGCCTTGTGCTCTAACCGCTCAGCTATCCGGACAGCTTAAGGTCATAATAAAATGACAAATAAGTTAGTACAGTAATATTGGCCTTAAGATAGAGTAATTTAAACAGCACAGATCTTGGTATGTTCTCACTACGGAAAGTTTGGTAGAAATCCTTTCATTACAAAAAAAATCCCCCACCCTCTCATTATATACACACAAAAAGTGGTCATCTCATGGTTAAATGTGTCGCAATTATTACTTTTGACTGCGGTGAACTTATCATCATCATCAACGGCGCAACAACCTGTATCCAGTCTAGACCTGCCTTAATAAGGAACTCCAGACATCAGACGCCGAGGACCACCAATTCAATATCCCTAAAAGTTGTCTGGTGTCCTGACCTACGCAATCACTCCATCTTAGGCAGGGTCTGCCTCGTCTTCTTTTTCTACCATAGATATTGCCCTTATAGACTTTCCGGGTGAGATCATCCTCATCCAGACGGATTAAGTGACCCGCCCACCGTAGCCTATTGAGCTGGATTTTATCCATAACCGGACGGTCATGGTATCGCTTATAGATTTCGTCATAGTGTAGGCTACGGAATCGTCCATCCTCATGTAGGGGGAAAAAATTCTTCGGGGGATTCTTGTCTCGAACGTGGCCAAGTATTCGCACTTTTTTTTGCTAAGAACCCAAGTTTCCCAGGAATACATGATGACTGGCAAGATCATAGTCTTGTACAGTAAGAGCTTTGACCCTATGGTGAGACATTTCGAGCGGAACAGTCTTTGTAAGCTGAAATAGCCTCTGTTGGCTGACAACAACCGTGCGCGGATTTCATCATCGTAGTTGTTATCGGTTGTGATTTTCGACCCTAGATAGGAGAAACTGTCAACGGTCTCAAAGTTGTACTCTCCTATACTTATTCTTCTTCGTGTTTGTGTTTGACCAGTGCGGTTTGATGTTGTTGGTTGATTCGTCTTCGGTGCTGACGTTGCCACCATATATTTTGTCTTGCCTTCATTGATGTGCAGCCCAAGATCTCGCGCCGATTGCCGCCTGCTCGATCTGGATGAAGGCAGTTTGTACGTCTCGGGTGGTTCTTCCCATGATGTCGACATCGTGATCATAGGCCAGTAGTTGGGTGGACTTGAAGAGGATCGTACCTCTTGCATTTACATCAGCACCACGGATCACTTTCTCGAGGGCCAGGTTAAAGAAGACGCATGATAGGGCATCCTCTTGTCGTAGACCGTTGTTGATGTCGAATGGTCTTGAGAGTGATTCTGCTGCTTTTATCTGGCACCGCACATTGGTCAGGGTCAGCCTAGTCAGTCTTATTAATTTCGCCGGGATACCGAATTCTCTCATGGCCGTGTACAATTTTACCCTGGCTATGCTATCATAGGCGGCTTTAAAGTCGATGAAAAGATGGTGCAACTGTTGTCCATATTCCAACAGTTTTTCCATCGCTTGCCGCACAAAATCTGATCTGATGCTGATTTGCCTGGAGTGAAGCCTCTTTGGTATGGGTCAATGATGTTTTGGGCGTATGGGGCTATCCTGGCCTAGCAAGATAGCGGAGAATATCTTATAGATGGCACTCAGCAACGTAATACCTCTATAATTGCTGAACTGCGTGAAATCCTCCATTTTATGTATGAAACAGATAATGCCCCTTTGCCAGCCGTCATGCATTGATCCGCTGTGCCATACTTTAAGCCTCAGTTGATGAACCACTTGGTGTAATTGGTCGCATCCATATTTAACCAATTCGTCTGTAATTCTGTCGGCTCCTGGCGACTTATGATTTTTTAGCCGATGAATTGCACGGACTGTTTCTTCTATACTTGGTGGTGGCAGTATTTGTCCGTCGTCTTCAGTTGGCGGGACCTTCTACTCGCCGATGTTCTGGTTGTTCAGTAGCTCATCAAAGTACTTAACCAATCGCTCCAATATGCCCATTCTGTCGGAAATCAAATTTCCCTCTTTGTCTCGGCAGAATGAGCATCGACTGACTGACTTGTTGGTAAAACTTCCGTGCCTGATGCAGTTGCTCCTTGTACTTTTCGAGTTCATAGATTTGCTGGTTCTCCCAGGCTTCCTTTTTCCGTCTGTGAAGTCACTTCGCCGCTCGACGGAGCTCGTGATAAGTCTCTGCGCGTGCCCGCGTTCTTTGAAAATGCAGCATTACTCGGTATGCAGCTTTCTTCCATTCCGTTGCTAGCTTACATTTATCGTCAAACCACCCGTTCCAACTTTTCTTGCGGCTGGGGGAGAGTATCTTCGTGGCGGTATCAATGATAACGTTCTTCAGGTGATTGTGAAGATCATTTGTTGATACTTGATCTCCAGGATCTTTGTTGACTGCGCATCCATTTCGCCCTTATAGGTGTCGCGGAGGGCTGTGTTGTGGGTGGTAGGTGAATTTATAAACGTTGTCTATTCTATGAAAGCGACCTTTCCTTGGGCTAGATATTTAAAATACTTTTGCAAATATGATAACTAATGAATTCCAATACATAAAACTTCTTTCTCTTTTGTAGATAAATGATAAGTATAAATTATCACTATTTCTGCTTCTTATCCACGAGAATGTTCATTCTTCCCACACTCTCTGATATCCAATAGGAATGGACTTTTGTTTCTTTATAGATTTAGGACATTTCGTAACAAAGCGACCAAGAGACGTTTAAATTGAGAGGCGTATCCATAGGTTGCGCCGCAAAAACAGCTAAGGCTAGAAAATGAATGGGATCGACTATCCAGTTCGTCATGGATTTTCCTCCTTCAATCACCCCTGCGGCTCCAGGAGTTTTTGAGATCGCGGTTGAGCCTTCATTGTTGCATTATTACCGCTTCCACATCACCTCATTTAGAGAAGTATTTAGCGATATTCTCAGTTTTAAGGTTTTGTGTCGTCTGTCTGCCACAGACTTTTACTCGCTCATAAAGCTATTGTCATGATTTTCGAACCAAAAACCTGGAAAAATCCTGGTAATGCCCTTTAAAAAACCCATAACCTCAAAATAAATCCCATCACTCCAAAGTGCAAAGAACAGTAACTAAATTTTTTTTTGAACAATTTGAGTTAGAATCTAAAGTAAAGTATTTCATGCAAAAGCTGATTAAAAAGGATAGAAATTTAGAAGCTAGCCACTTGCAAATTTCGAAAGTGTCAATAGCACCTCAGTTAGGAACTGATCCTACGAATATGGCTATCGAAAATAGTTTATGTTCGGTTTTTGAAATACTCGGATGCCCCTCGACAAAGGTATTGAAAATCCCTAGAATAAATTTCGGCAATAATTCCAGAGATATAATCTGGACATTCTGGACCGAAGCAAAGTGAAATGGTGGGCCTTTGAAGAATACTCCTCTTCCTCTTAGAGCAATCTGCTTCTGTACTCTGGAATGCCAAGTGGTTGCAAACGAGAACCTTATGTTGGACTATAAGGGTCGTTCTCATTGCCTAGGCGGATAGGATTTTCGCTACAAGATTCTGGTCCTGGTTAAGGACCATCTTAAAAGTACTATATACTATTCGAGTTTACGATATGGAGGAGAAATTGGGTTCTTACAACACATCGACGAAACAATCGTGGAAAATACGGCCTGCCACAAGATTAGCTGGCATCCAACTGATCGGCAAAGAACATCAAACATTCAATCAAATCGGCCATACCCCGATAACTAGTAAATTTACCATTTGTCTAGTGAAGGCAGGTAGCTTAAGGGGGTCATCCTGTGTGAAGGGCGTTTTTTTTCGCCTTTTTTAGAATTTTTTTGTGAAGAACTAGATAAAGACACAAAAACGAATTTTTCACCATATATTTAACAATATCTTGAGCATGTGCAATAATTTTTCCAGCACGATAGCATTGTTCGTTATTGAAATACAGAGCAACTTATACACCTATTTCCAAAAAAAGTGTTTTTTTCTGCTGCCACGCTAGAAGGCGCTGTGATCACCTTAAAGAAAGAAAGTAAACGGCATTTTAATTTCAAGACTTAACTACAGTTCGCAAACCAGGATTATTAAAAAATAATAAAAACTAAATTTTAGGTGCCGTGTTAAACTTTTTTTTGTGAATTTTGGCATTTTTTTAAGGTTTCTTTATTGAATAAAAAAACTACTGAATGAATCGCAATTATTCTAGTTTGTGGACCGTAGAAATATGTTCTGAATAGGTCGTGAAAATTTCAAAGAATTTTGTTGGATAGATTTTGGGCTATGGTGGCAGCAGATTTTCAATATTCAGTTTCGAGAAAAACGCATTTAAAAGGTGAATGCGATTTTTAGCCATTCAATCTTAACTGATCATTAATCTGCCATTCCTAGTCCATAAACTTAAGGTTTCTTCAAGAAACACATGTACAGCCTTGGCTTCAATTCTTGTCCTTTCAGCGAAGTCATTCGAACGTCATTCGGATCGATAAATACGAGCTTTATTACGGCCATTGACATAAGTCTGGCATGTGACTTATCACGTGTTTAATACTATAATTTCCAAACGATTTCGAATATCAAAAAATTGCTTTGCCCATATACATATACACTATATCTAGATACAATGGATGCAAAAAAAATCGATTCCGCGGATCCGACACACGGGATGACCCCCTTAAGAGCTGTTAAAAGGAAGTCATCGTCTGAAGCTCACTTACCTTTTCTTGCGTATTGCTACTATATCTGATCGAAGGGGTAAAAATCATCGATCCCCAAATTCGTTCCGCGATCGCAACCCGAATGACATCTCCCAGTGGAAATACTCTGACAATAACACAAACTCTAAACAACTCGTCGACAAATATTGATAAGCATTGGGTCACCATCAAAAGAGTTATTATCTTTGGTGTGGATAAAGTTGTCCACGATGTCCCAAAAGCACATCGCAAGGTTGGGCTAACTGCGGAAAGTGAAGGCTCTGTTGATGGTTGCAGGATTGAACGCGACGCCCAAGAGGTGTACTACCAAGAAAAAGAACGGGAAGAATGTTTTGATGTGTGTAACGCCAAAAGCAGAAACTGCACAAATAGTGATGATTTCGTCAACTTACACAGTAACAGGATGGTCCTGAGAAGGACATTAACAATAGGCGACAATGAACAACAGAAGGGGAGGAACGAGCAATTCACATACATAAAGTGAACTTACTTTAAATATATTACCGAAGTGGTAAAATTCCCATGGAAAACAAAAGCAAACACACTGAAACAATGTGGTAATATTCTATTATTTATTTTATTTAAGCAGATATCCGTGTGGAGAGTATTTTGAGTCCTAGATTCCATGTGCATGGACGACCATATTTATGTTCAGATATTTGGATTAGGAAGTTTCTGAAGATGACCCCTATACTCCTCCCCTTTGTAACCTATGCCAAAACTAATATCGGTTTGGAAAAGTACGTCTGTCTTTACTACCACTGTCAAAACTAATATCGGTTTGGTAAAGTGCTAATCGAGACCTTTAATTGTTACGAAGTTACTCATTGCATGCAATGGGATTTACAGATCGCAACTTTCTACTAATATTCGTATTAACAGGAGTAACCGTTTCTGAGATAAAAGTTGCGGCAGACAGACAGACAGACGGTCGGACAAACAAACATATCGCAAACCGATTTTAATAAGGTTTTGTTTTACACAAAGCCTTAACAATCGATGAAATAGCAGGAAAGAAGGATTAGTTGACAGCGTTTGGACGCAGCACGAAAATACGTTGCTCACTGCAGCGCCCAGCTAAAGAGGTAGCGTGGCCTGAAACATCCAACAAGATGTCGGGACGCCCAAAAAAAGAGGAAGCCTTACAAAGCGATGCAGCTACCGGTACAGGTATAGCGGCACAAATACCGGGCACTACTTCTGTTCTGGAAAAAAAGCCTAGACAAATTTGCTAGATCTGATCAAGGGGATTCGCACACGAGCCGAATAGAAATGCAGTCGACGGACCTATCTAGAGCCGAAGAAGAAAGGCTCATCAGGAAATGCGTGGTAGTGGTGAAGCATATGCGGTCGGCAACGTTCCTCCCAAAGGTCGGTAAAGGCTTTACAAAGGACTTATGGAACTTGGGGAACTACTACAGGCGAACATGAACAGCAGCGAAAGACGAGCGAGAAACAGAAACAGCCGCACTACCCGCTGAGAACACTGTAAGCGCCAAACGCATTGCAGAGAGTTCACTACGAAGCGAACTAAGGAAAAGGCGGAAAAGGAAAAAACGTCCTAAGGAGACTTTACCCAAGTGGCATCCAGTGCTAAAGAAACGCAAAGAAGGACAGAAGGAAACAACACACCATGCCGTCAGAAAACCGCCTGTCCAAAGACAAGGTAAATCATTCATTGAATCACGTCGGAATACCGGAAGGTGGCGCTTCTGGTACACAGGTTTTGTGTTTCTCTTATGTGAGAAATTTTCTACGCACATTTTCCCATTCGTATATGGTTAAAAACTCGAAACATTCCTTCACACTTTTTTGAAACGCTAAACATATAAACATTACCAGTTACCGTACGCTGTATTCTATATGCAGACAGGCCAAGCAGCGCTGTGGACTTGTGGAGAACAAGCCTTCCAGGAAATAATGGAGCACCCGGAGGAGGGCTTCATAAGAGCGAAGGTGAAGGGCATCCACATCTACAGCTGCTATGCTCCACCCAGCGCTACACTCGTCGAGTATGAGCGGATGCTTGCCGCTCTTGTTTTGGATGCAAGAGGACGTTGGCCGATCATAATAGGAGGCGATTTCAATGCGTGGGCTCTTGAATGGGCCAGCCGGATAACTAATGTCAGGGGACGTGTTCTCCTCGAAGCATTCGCGGAGCTGGACGTGGTACTGGCGAATGTTGGGTCTTCGTACACTTTCCGGGGAAGGGGCCTGGGGTCTATAGTGGACCTGACATACGTGAGTGGCACTTTAGCCAGTAGAATCGCTTGGCATGTCAGTGAGGACTATACTCACAGCGACCACCAGGCAATTTGCATAGAGATCAAGGGCGGATCGAGCTCGAAAAAGAGTTTTCGCAGAATGGCGGGTGGTATGTTCGGCTGGACAGTGAAAGCTTTCGAGGGGAACACGTTTTCCGCGGTGCTCAAATCCAATATATCCCTGCATGGTACGGCTGGAGAGAAAGCCACTCAGATCACTCGATGGGTGACGAAAGCATGCGATGCTACTATGCCCCAGTAGGCAACCCAACTACTGGTAGAACAACGAAATCGCAAGTTTGCGAGCCGCATGTTTTCGGGCAAGGAGGCTTTGCCAGAGGCTCAGGGGAAAACCCGGTGGCGACGGTCGAGAGGAGACACACAAGCAATTGCGTGGCCGCCTAAAGGAAGCCATTCGGAGGAGCAAAAAGAACTGCTTCAAACAGCTGTGCGAATATGACGCCATAAACCCTTGGGGCGAAGCTCACAGAATGGTGATGAAAAGGCTGCGGAAATCACCCCAGGTGACCTGTCCGCGCCTCCTGAAACAGATTGTTACCACTCTGTTCCCTCACCACAAAAATAGGGGAAGGCAAATTTTTGTCCAACCAAATGACGGCATAATACCGCCTGTTACTGTGGAGGAGCTGCGGGAAATATGTGATAGGTTCGGTGACAACAAGGCCCCAGGTTTGGATGGCATCCTCAATCGAGCTTTGAAACTGGCAGTGAAGACTAGGCCCGACCATTTCGCCAACACCTTCGAGGCGTGCCTAAAAGTCCCTGCCCAGTGGAAAAAGCAAAAGTTGGTGTTGCTTCCGAAGCCTGGCAAGCCACCTGGACACCCAGCGTCGTATCGTCCTATCTGCCTGTTGGATACAATGGGGAAGATGATGGAGAGAGTCAACTACAACAGACTCCTGCCCATCGTTGAAGCCAGCAATGGTTTGTCGGAACGCCAGTTTGGTTTCCGACGCGCCCACTCTACGGTGGACGCAACTGGCATAGTGGTAAACCTGGCAAGAGGTGCACTGATTTCTGGCGGCTGCTGTGCCGTGGTGGCGTTGGATGTGAAAAACGCATTCAACTCGGCCAACTGGAATAGAATTAAAAGGGCGTTGGCTGACATAGGTGTCCCCGGATACTTAGCGAATTTGGTGGAAAACTACCTCTCAGAGAGGACTCTCTGGTACGGGACGGATGAGGGCCCCAAAGAGTACATTGTCACAGCCGGGGTACCACAGGGATCGGTACTTGGTCCCCTGTTGTGGAATATCATGTATAATGGGGTGCTTGCTCTTCCCGTCCCAGAGGACACTACAATTGTCGGCTTTGGTGATGACCTAGCTGTGGTTGTTGCAGCAAAACACCCAGAAGATATGGAGGTTTACGCAACGGAAACAGTGAGAGCGGTAAAGTCCTGGCTAGAAAAGGCCGGGCTGACCTTGGCGGATGCGAAAACGGAAGCGGTCTTAATAACGAAACGCAGAAAAAATAACACTGTGAAAGTGGAGGTCGGTGGACATACGGTCGTATCAAAGCCGGCTATTAAATACCAGGGGGTAATAATTGACACCAAATTGAGTTTTAGGGAACACCTAGAGTATGCATGGCAAAAGGCAGCCAGTGCCACCACGGCACTTGCAAAAATGTTGCCAAATATTGGTGGACCAAAACATTGCCGGAGGTTGGTGCTAGCCGGAGTGGTGCGCTCCATCCTGCTCTACTCGTCGCTTGTGTGGGCAGAGGCGTTTGCAAACTCTCAGAGAAGGAAGCAGGTGAACTCGGTTTACCGGCGGATGGCTTTGAGGGTTTGCAGTGCTTTTAGAACCACATTAGATGAGGTAGTATTGGTGGTGGCAGGCATGATCCCGGTTGACATTCTGGCCAAAGAAATGAGTGTCCTGTACAATGCAAGACATATGGAGGGGCATGCACAGCGTAGAAATGCGGCAAGGTCAGAGTCGCTTGATCTCTGGCAACGCAGATGGGACGAGTCTACGAAAGGTCGGTGGACGCACAGGCTCATTCCCAACATTAGGGTGTGGCTTAAGCGAAAACATGGGGAGATCAACTACCACATTGCCCAGTTCCTCACGGGACACGGTGGTTGCTACAGGCAGTATCTGCACCGCTTTGGGTTGGATGACTCTCCGAACTGTCCCAGATGCGATGGCATACCGGAGGATCCAGAGCATGTGAAGTTTCACTGTCCACGATTTGCGATGGAGAGAAGGAGCTTAAACCAGGTGCTGGGCAGGAGCGGGACCCCGGAGAGCTTGGTTAATGAGATGCTGAAGTCCGAGGAGAAGTGGCTTGCGGTTGGCTCCGCAATCATCCAAATGCAGGAGGAGTTGGTGAAGGAACAAAGAAGGGGGAAAGCTGCAAATAGGAGAAGGATGAGTGCCTAAGAGCAAACCTACCCCGCGAAGTAATACCTCAATGGTGGTCCCGCGGGGCTGGGGCTGGAGAGACCGGGGATGGTTTTTAGTGGGTGTGAATCCCACACGCGCCCGCTGTAGTTCCGCCGTTCGGGCGGCGGAGCTGCGGCGGACGTGTCCACCTCCGTGTACGCACAAAAGAAAAAAAAATATGCATGTATATAAATCGATCTTATATTGAATACCGCTTGTTCAATGTATAAATATATCTATCTGAATTAGGCACTACCCTTAAGCTTTACATATGCACATAAATACATACATATGTCTGTCTGGAGTAATTGATTTTGATAAATTCATGATTCAAAAACTAAAATGAATAATTCCCTGCGACCTCCCATTCTTGTGAGCTCACTTTGTTGTCATATACGTTTCAGAATGCAGGAAATTCACATAAAATTTGAAAATATCACCTTCTATAACTTTGTTAATAATTGTGTTATTGTATTTGTGTTGTGTTGTATTATTCCTGATGCAAGTTTGGCTTTGTAGTTCTAGCATGAACTTAAGGGGGGTTTCCGGCTAAATTTATAAAATATTCTAATATACTATTATTAACTTAATTTGTACATATATCGGAACGATATGTACAGGGTGCGCAGCATAACTTCCTTTATTCAAAACTCAATAAAAACTATTGTATGCATCGGAAAATATTTATTTATTTTTTATAATGTTGATACATGTCTAAAGTTTTTATTTACATTGTTTTGAAGATCAAATCTGTTAGGTGATGTCCCCCATTCTCCATACATTGCGTAAATCGATTTCTGGCGTTTGTCATGACTCTTGTTAGCATAGCAGGTGTTATGTTGGCAATTTCTTCTTGGATGTTGGTCTTCAAATTTTGTAGGGTTCTTGGATGGTTCACATAAACACGGGATTTCAAAAAAACCCATAGAAAAAAATCACAAGGGGACAGATCGGGAGAGCGTGCCGGCCATTCCAAATCGCCTCTAATTAAGATAAGGCGCTCTGGAAAGTGTTCCCTCAAAACAGCCATCGATGCTCTTGAAGTGTGTGCTGTTGCACCGTCTTGTTGGAACCAAGTGTCCCCCAAATCCAAATTTTCTAGCCGTGGGAAAAAAAATTCTGTAGCATGTTTACATTCCGGTCCGAATTCACTGTCACTGTAACCTCATTTTCCTCAAAAAACCAGGGACCAATAATTCCAGCTGAGGAAATTGCACACCACACTGTGACTTTGGGTGAATGCAAAGGCTTTTGATGCAATTCTCGAGGGTTGGTGTCAGCCCAGTAGCGCATGTTTTGTTTGTTAACCGACCCACACAAATGAAAATGGGCTTCATCGCTAAAAAAAACAATAGCACCCTCGGGAACGACATCAAGAAGAAGCTCACACGCGTTCATCCGAGAATTGAAGTCACGTTCTGAAAGTTCCTGCACTATCGCCATCTTATAGGTATGAAAATGAAGATCATCACTAAGAATTCTTCTCACAGAACGATCGGATAGTCCAAGGGCAGATGTGTGTTTGCGCGCAGAACGCCGTGGCGATCGCAACATTGACGCTCTCACTGCTTCAATGTTCTCAGGTGATCTAACGGGCCGAGGGACTCCAGTTCTTCCTTTTGTCGCACTTGCAGTTTGTGTGAATGTAGTGACCCATGTAACAATTGATTTGCGGTCTGGGACGGGAGCCAACGGGGCTAAATTAAAGCGATTCCAAAATGCACGCTGTGTTGCAATAACCGAACATCCGCTTGAAAAGTAAACCTCAACGGCACTAGCGCTCTGCTATAACATCAACTAACTGAGTGGCGCGCATTTTAAAAAAGGAAGTTATGCTGCCACACCCTGTATTTTGGGGCCTAGATTTCGTTTGTCAGATTTTTCGGTTAGAAAGATTCTGAGAACGAGACTTGTTACACTTCTTGCGAGTCATATTGTGAGTCCTCATTCCTCTACGTTTCATCTGATAACAAATACCATTTTCGGAAAGTATGAATTAAGCCCTTTCACTTGATACCTCACATGGTCACATTCCGTGAAAAAAAATGTTGCAAGCCCCTCCTTAAACTTAACATAAAATAGCGTCGCTTGTAGTATGTAAAGGAAACAACAGACCACATACTTTCCCCAGTTTTCGCGACAATCGGTTTAGCCGTTTCCGAATAAATCGGGTGTGACAGACAAACAGACAGACAGATAGACGGAACTCCACCAAGTGTTACAGGTGCTTGGATTGTGGACACACGTCTACAACTTGCCAGAGAGCCAACAGGAGAGCCGCCCGCCCTAGATGCGGTCTGGTAGGCCACCAGGTGAAGACTTGGAACGAAAAAGAAAATTGCATTCTCTTCAAAGGCCCCGGAATGTCAAGTGAGAGCGTTATACACATTGCGGGCTCGAGGCGGTGTCTAATCTTCAGGGCGAAACTGGAAAGGGTTACGACGTGGCTAACATGGTCCGCATCCTACAGATTATCATACACCGTGATATAACCGCTCGCGAATAGCTCGCCCAGTTCGCTGCGGAGGTATGTAAAAGCTGATCTAGTGTTAATCAACGAGCAATACTGGAGCAGACACCCAGCTTCATTTCATGTCAACTTATCGGACACCGCTTCTATCTAGGTTTGGGAAGGTATTCGACTCAGGGTTCTTGTCCAACGACGAGGGTATGGCTTCGTCTGGATTCAGTTTTAAGGGTTAACGGCTAACTAACGCGGAATGATATGACACCGGGGTTTTAACGCAGGCTCGATGTTGTGGAGGACACCGTTTTGAGCAGGGGGCGGTGAATCATGATAAAGGGTGACTTTAATGCTAGGGTTTTTGAATATGGCATGCTCCTCCCAGATTCCGGGGGAAATTCTGGAAATGTTCCGGCGCCCAGGCTGTGAAGGAAGCATTCCTGATGTAAGTTTAGATCGGAATCCTGCTATTTGTCGACGTGCATCTGTACGGTGCACCTTGCCGGTGGAAGGTGGCGAAACTTGCACTGATCAGCAAAGGAAGAGACCGTGAGCTGCTGTGTGCATAATGACTGCTGTAGATATTTGTCACAACCATCAGGACTAGACTCGCGTTAAGAGCGTGAAGGTGTGACCAGAAAGACCCGGTGAGTTGATTATAAAGCCAAAACCAACGGTTAGATATCAAAACCAACGGTTGATATATAGGTTTCCTAAGCCCGGAGAGCGGGGGGTGGGGCTAGCCCGAAGTATTGGAGCAAGGTAAACTTATCTCTTTCATGTGAATTGACTGTAAGAGATCATATGACGTCAGCCTGAAATTAAAGTAAATCACTTAACATGTCAAGGAACCACGTATACATACTAGATATAACCAAATTATTTCGAGTAACCGTAAATTATGCAGCTTTACTTTAGTTATTTTCAAATTAATCTCACTTATTGCTAAGAGAAGAATACTTATAAAGTCAACAGCGTTACAGGGCGACATTCAATTTAGATGTATATATGTAACCTGTAATGTGCGAAATAAGGCGAAAATATTCAGATGCGAATATATGTGCGTACAGAGGATATCGTAATGTTCAGTTCAGATGCATAATATATGTATATACGTAGTAAGCGATAATGTGCAATTTTTAGTTATTTTAGAAACACCTGTTAATTATTGTAGAATTCATTTGTTCGGAGGTTGAGAAATACACGAAGGAGTTTTCAACTACTTACAAAACAGTTGTGTCCCCAAAGTTATCCACATAAGAAAAGACGAAACCTTGAATACTTGAAGACTTATTTATTTAGTTTAGTAAGTTAGTAGACACGAGTGTGATTTCATTGCAGCAGGAAAAGGATACGTGAGGTCTCTAGATGACGTATGAGGGACTGAAGTGTCCAAAAGGACTCCCATATTTCCACGGCTGTCTAATACAGAGTCGCGCAAGCGCCTGTCAATAGGACATTTCAGCGGAATCCAGTCTAGGTACTGGCTTCCGGTTTGGTTTAAACAAGATCCTATAGTGATAGTTCGATAGTTTGCAGCTAAGAAGAATGTTATATGTACCCTATATGGACCTTTATGTCAGGTCATGTATTTTTATATAATGCTGACATTTTACGATGTCTTAGGATACAATGGATTCACATAATAGAAATAACTTTGAGCCACCGTAATTTTGTTAAGAATAATAGAATTTCTACCGACGTTTTTCACACTTTTCGGTTGGAAAGGAGGAAACCACACTCTCTCCACTGAGGGGCAGTTTCCAAAACTACTAATTAAGCCTTTTCATTTTATGCGACATATGATCATAGTCGGAGAGATTTCCACAAAACCGTAAAACAGAGGAAAGTTCAGTTATTATCTAATGCAAAATAATATAAAGATAAAATATGAAGTCTCCTTCAAAGATAAACATCTATCGGATTTATTTTCGCAAATATTTAGCAATTGTAAATTTAACTCTTTCTTTTGGAACGTTTAAGATCAGATATACGAGAATGGGGCAGATGTCACAAGAGGGTTGTAGACGTTTTTACTAATTCCGGGAAGATAACGTTAGGAGTTATCTGCTGATTTTGTTTTTCTTTTAGGTGCTAAAGTAAATATTTGATAATTTCTCTTATGCATATTTATTATTTATATTTAGTCTATATTATTATATGTTTATATTTTAATAAAGTCAATTTACATTTTGTTTCCCCCTGTGGACAATGACAATGTGGAACCAATACACCATACATAACATAGTTGGCATTACGGATGCGAGGTATGCTTATCAACGCGAGGGCGGAAATCATCATGACTTTTCTACTTGTTTTTGTAGGCACTTTCCATTCATAAATTAGAACAATCTCCGTAAAAGCTAAATATAATTTTCAAACCACACTCAGTCAGTCAAGTCAAGACTCTCCAACTGGTAATGCAGACTTTTCATCCACGAGGCAGTCGTTATCATCTTTTGAACCACCAAAACTAATCCAATGTTTCCTACTGATCATCATCAATGGCGCAACAATCGGTATCCGGTCTAGACCTGCCTTAATAAGGAACTCCAGACATCCCGGTTTTGTGCCGAGGTCCACCAATTCGATATCCCTAAAAGCTGTCTGGCGTCCTGGCCTACGCCGTCGCTCCATCTTAGGTAGGATCTGCCTCGTCTTCTTTTTCTACCATAAATATTGCACTTATAGACTTTCCGGGTGGGATCATCCTCATCCATACGGATTAAGTGACCCGCCCACCATAACCTATTGAGCCGGATTTTATCCACAACCGGACGGTCATGGTATCGCTCATAGATTTCGTCATTGTGTAGGCTACGAAATCGTCCATCCTCATGTAGGGGGCCAAAAATTCTTCTGAGGATTCGCGGCCAAGAGTTCCCAATTTTTCTTGCTAAGAAACCAAGTTTCCGAGGAATACATGAGGACTGGCAAGATTATAGTCTTGTACAGTAAGAGCTTTAACCCTATGGTGAGACGTTTCGAGCGGAACAGTCTTTGTAAGCTGAAATAGGCTCTGTTGGCTGACAACAACCGTGCGCGGATTTCATCATCGTAGCTGTTATCGGTTGTGATTTTCGACCCTAGATAGGAGAAATTGTCAATGGTCTCAAAGTTGTATTCTCCTATACTTATTCTTCCCGTTTGACCAGTGCGGTTTGATGTTGTTGGTTGATTCGTCTTCGGTGCTGATGTTGCCACCATATATTTTGTCTTGCTTTCATTGATGTGCAGCCCAAGGTCTCGCGCCGATTGCCGCCTGCTCGATCTGGATGAAGGCAGTTTGTACGTCTCGGGTGGTTCTTCCCATGATGTCGACATCGTGAGCATAGGCCAATAGTTGGGTGGACTTGAAGAGGATCGTACCACTTGCATTTACATCAGCATTACGGATCACTTTCTCGAGGGCCAGGTTAAAGACGACGCATGATAGGGCATCCCCTTATCGCAGACCCTTGTTGATGTCGAATGGTTTTGAGAGTGATCCTGCTGCTTTTATCTGGCATCGCACATTGGTCAGGGTCAGCCTAGTCAGTCTTATTAATTTCGTCGGGATACCGAATTCCCTCATGGCCGGGTGCAATTTTACCCTGGCTATCATAGGCGGCTTTAAAGTCGATGAATAGATGGTGCAACTGTTGTCCATATTCCAAAAGTTTTCCATCGCTTGCCGCACAAAATCTGACCTGTTGCTGATTTGCCTGTAGTGAAACCTCTTTGGAATGGGTCAATGATGTTCTGGGCGTATGAGGCTATCCGGCCTAGCAAGGTAGCGGAGAATATAATATAGATGGTACTTAGCAACGCGATACCTCTATAATTCCTGCATTGCGTGATATCTCGCTTTTTATGTATGAGACAGATAATGCCTCGTTGCCAGTCATCAGGCATTGATTCGATGTCCCATACCTTGAGCACAAGTTGATGAACCACTTGGTGTAACTGGTCGCCTCCACATTTAACCAATTCGGCTGCAATTCCATCGGCTCCTGGCGACTTATGATTTTTTAGCCGATGAATTGCACGGACTGTTTCCCCTAAACTTGGTGGTAGCAGTATTTGACCATCGTCTTCTGTTGGCGGGACCTCCAACTCGCCGATGTTCTGGTTGTTCAGTACCTCATCAAAGTACTCAACCCATCGCTCCAATATGCCCATTCTGTAGGAAATCAGATTTCCTTCTTTGTCTCGGCAGGATGATCATCGAGGTGTATAAGGCTTCATCCTACTGACTTGTTGGTAAAACTTCCGCACCTGGTGTGGTTGCTCCCTGTACTTTTCTAGTTCACAGACTTGTTAGTTCTCCCAGGCTTCCTTTTTCCGTCTGTAAAGTCGCTTCTCCGCTCGACGGAGTTCGTGATAAGTCTCTGCGCGTACCCGCATTCTTTGAGAATGCAGCATTACTCGGTATGCGGCATTCTTCCGTTCCGTTGCTAGCTTATATTCATCGTCAAACCAGCCGTTTCGACTCCTTTTGCGGCTGGGGCCAAGTATGTTTGTGGCCGTATCCATGATAATGTTCTTCAGGTGATTGTGAACATCATTTGTTGATGCTCCATCTCCGGGTCCTCTGTGTCGCGGAGGACTGTGTTGTGGATGGCTTCAGTGTTCACTCTCACCTGATTGTCAGAGGGGATTCTAGGTGGTATTGTTATTCGAGCTCGGAGCACCATGCCAACGAGATAGTGATCCGAGTCTACATTAGCCTCCCTATATGTTCTGACATTCATCAAGGCTGAGAGGTGGCGGCGTACGATCAACACGTGGTCTGTTCGGTTGAAAGTGGTCCCGTCTGGAGAGGCCCACGTATTTTTGTGGACTGCTTTCCGCGCAAACCAGGTGCTTCCAACAACCATTTCGTGTGGCCCTGCTATTTGAATAATCCGCAGTCCGTTATCGTTTGTTTTTTCGTGTAAGCTATGGGAGCCAACGTATCGCCTGAACACGGGCTCCTTCCCTACTTGGCTGTTAAAATCCCGAAGTATGATTTTGATATCATACCTGGGGCAGGCTTCGAGGGTTCGTTCTACTGCCTCATAGAAGGTATCCTTCTCCGACTCTGCAGTCTCCTCTGTAGGGGCGTGAACGTTAATGAGGTTTATACTTCTAAACTTGCCTAGCAAGCGCAGAACGCTTATTTTTTCAAAGCCGAGAACAGCAGGTTTCGTTTTTTGGCTGACTAAGAAACCTACTCCGAGCACATGGTTTACTGGATGACCGCTATAATATATGGTGTAGCGGTTCTTCTCCAGGAAACCGGTCCCTGTCCATCGCATCTCTTGTAACGCTGTTATGTCAGCCCTATATTGGGACAGGGTATCGACTAGCTGCTCATCAGCTTCATCTCTGTACAGATAGCGCACGTTCCATGAGAAAATGCGCAAATGGTTAATCCGTTGTCGTTGCCAGGTTCATCGTTGTAAGATCCATCCTGTCCGAGGCTCCTCTCGTGGCTTCGTAACATCGGTTTTCCGTGTAGGGTTGTCAGCCCCACCTAACCCCCAACCTGGAGGACCAGTTGGTACAATTTGTTCCGTTTTTAGGCGCGGGAGACTCGCCTTCATCCTTTTTCGTCTGCAACTTTTCGTTAAGAAAGAGCTCGAAGCGGTCACCACGCGGAGGTGGTGGGAGGGTTTGGTAATCGAGCTGTTGGTGTTGGTTCAGCAGACATTTCCCAGGTTTTATGCTCCACCGTGGGTACCAATCCACGTTTCGCCCACCAATGTTGCTACTGTTCTTACAAACTTACTTCTCAGGTCAGACCAATGTAACTACAGGGTACGCTCAAGCGGGTATGTAGTGTTTGTTTTAGACAGACCCTTAAAAGTACTCCGTTTATATTGAAGAAAGGACAGGTCGTAAGTCAGTGGACGAGGAAGAGTTCAACCTCTCGTCATCATATGTCCATTTTTCACCCAATCTGTCTACTGCTAAAGAAAATTCGATCGATCTATCTTACTATTCTTCCAACACAGCTGATTCCGTTCCAGATAGTATATCTTTCATCTCTCTTCTAAAACCTCTCTAATGTAAATTTTAATGGCAGTTGCGGCTTCGATGAGATCTCTTTCTTGAAAAACTAACCATAACGTCTACGTTCCTCTTTCGATAATTTATAATACGTGAGCTTTCAGAATGTTCAGTTTTATCTTCATTCGACCTATCAATGAATGGATATCTATCCTTCGAATCAGTTTACTTAGGATTACGCGATCTATAACTTTAGAAGGAACCTTCTTCATGCTAGCATTCTTGATGACATCAGCTTTATAGCGGCTTGATGGATACCTCTGTATCCTCCGAAATAAAATCCCGTGACACATCACACAATGGTCGTGTGAATGGCCCACTCGGAAATATCCTTTTCAACACGCTAGTTAGAAACTGAAAAGCGTCAAATGAACGTTCTATGTTGAACTATGGGATCATGCGAATTGATATTGAAAACTTCCTGAAATAGAAAGTCATGCCCGTCAAGAGAGGGAAAGAAACCGGTAATTACTATTGGGCCCCGAAGACAGGCTTTAATAAAATTAGATTTATTGTGCAATTTATTGAGATACTGTCCAGAAATTTCGTCCTGCAACTCTGGGAAAGAGGGTTTTCAAGTAAATTCCTAAAATATAGTAAGATCCAGTTATTCATTTTATTTGACCGGATATCCGAATGTATTTTCAGGCCTTAGCCCTAAGTAGGTACATCATCGTAATTTTCAGATTGTTCGTTGGGTAGGTTCTGAGAACAAGACCTGTTTCATTTTTGGGTTGACACATTGTGAATTCTCACTCCCCCGCATTTCACTCAATATAAGAAATCATTTTCAAAAAGTACAAATTGATAACCCACATTACCATATTCTCTGAAAAAAAAATTGCTCCCTTCTTTTGCATAGACGGTACGTCCACCGAACTTGGTACGCTCCAAAATTTCATGAATCTAGGAGGAACCAGTGACCATACAAATTAGACGGAAATACGAATTACCGGGATTCCACTGTATTAACTTTATTTGAAAAGATATCTGTATGGAGTGTATATCGGACCCTAGAGGCAGCTTTGTGATGTTTTTCAGTTTTGGTTGGGTAGATTCTGAGAGTGGGCCCGCAAAAGAAATGAACAGTTTTCACCCCCCGCGCGAATTAAATATCAAAATAGAGATCGGTTTTGAACAGTACTAATCAGGACCTTTCACTTGAAACCTTACATGACGATATTTGGTGAAAAAACTCACTGTATACATGAGTGTTCACAGTTTCCACCTTTCCTCCAAATTTGGTATCAATCGCTATAACCGTTTCCGAGAAAACGACAGATTGATAAGGCTTTTTTTTTTACACAAAACCATAAAAAGAAGAAGAAGAAAACGAAAGTGACAAATTTTACAGAGATAATTGTGATCTCTAGTAAGGGCAATTTGTCCTTCACGGAGATATTGAACAAGGTCAAAAGCTGAGATCTAGGCAGAAATGTCAGCAAGGTTCGAAAGACCCTGAAGGGTGAGCTGAGAAAATCCGGCTTTGGAAAAACTGATGGCTTTCGAACCCAAGTTAAGAATTCATGGTACGAACCTAAAAACATGTGCAGTGCAAGGATCTCGATGAAGTCACATCCAAAGAAGACCTTTGCACTGTCTTGAAGAAACCGTTCAACTTGGAGGAACTTGCCGAGGACTCTATTGTGAGTTTGGCGATACCCAAACAGCCTTATTGCGGCTATCAGTGGAGGTAGCGCAAAAACTATTGGGGGCCGGAAAAGTTTAAATCGAATGGGTTGTCTGCCGTCTGCCGTCTGAGAGCGCAGATTTTTTTAAAGAGATATTTCAAGTGCCGCATGTTTGATCACCTCGCGAAGGCATGTACTAGCGCATTGATCGATCCGATCGATACAGAAAGTGTGGCGTGAAAGGCCATATTGCAACGAATGCAATAGGAAACACAAATGCCTATTGTGCGAAGGAAAGAATGGACCAGCATATTGCTAAATTCCCAAAACTTAGGAAGGCGTTGACTTCAATGAGAATATCAGTTTTACTCAAATAAACCTTAATCATCATCGATCTGAGGTGGAAATTGCGATAATTAGCAAACACTATAGAAACCATCACCGAGGGCATAGGTTACAGATTCGACTGGTGGAGCAGCGATATGATGCTTGGGCCCTGAGTGGGGAGCAGAGAAACAAACGGAGCACAGTCTATTAAATGCTCTTGCGCAAATGGATACAGTTCTGGCCAACGAAGGCGATGTAAACACCTTTCGAAAAAGGGGATCTGTCTCAAAGAGAGATGTTAGGCTGGTCTGCCAAAGTTTTCAATAGGCAGACATTCACAGAGGTAGGGTTAGATCAACCTATAAAGAAGGCGCCTCTAGTGAAAGAGTTTTCCACGTGGTCTAATGCATCGCCAAAGCATGTGACGCATTCATTCCTCGGAGGTGCTTATTCCCCAGTAGAAGACCCAGCTACTGGTGAAATAATGAACTGGCCAGCCTTCGATCATTCTGCAACCGAGCCAGAAGAGCGGCTCAGATGGTGGATGGTAGAAACGATAATGCGCAAAAGGAGCGCACCCGAAAGGAACCCCACAAGTCCCTCAAACTCGCCATCCAACGAAGCGAGAGGAAATGCTTCAAAGAGATCAGTTCGGAAGCGGGCGCTAACATATCGGGGAGCGCAGGCTACCGATCCAGCGACCTCTGAATTCGAAGCCAATACCGCCAGCCACCAGAGATGAGCCGCTGAAGATCTCCACTCGAATTGGAGACAAGAAAGCTCCGGGTCTGAATCGCATACCGAATAGAGCCCTGAAGCATGCCGTATATTCCAGGCCGGACATGTTCGCTGAGTTGTGCATGCATGTTTGACGGAATATTTCTTGCGGCATGGAAGCGACAGAAGTAAGTACTACTGCTTAAAGCTGGTAAATTTGCAGGTAAGCCAAACTCTTACAGACCTGTATGTCTTTTAAAAACTGTGGGGAAAATGCTAGAGCGATTAATCTACAATAGATTACTCCCGGGCATTGGGAGTCATGGGGCCTCTTACATCGACCGTATGGGTTTCGTGAAATCAGATCAACCATTGGCTTGGCCGAAGATGTAATTCGGGGAAAGGGTAGTGCTAATAAATATTGCGTAGCTGTGACCCTGGACGTGAGAAATGCATTCGATTCGGCCAATTGGAGCCTAATAAGAGAATCTCTCATCAACAGTTATTAACAAGAATAGAAGCTCTGATATGGCACCGATGACGGACGTTGTATCCACGGGTGTCCCGCAGGGCTCTGTACTGAGCCCGCAGACGCGAAATTCAGCTATAAGCCCACGCAGTATGCTTGCGAAAAGCGTCTAATGCTAGTATGGCCCTGGCAAGGATGAGCCCGACGTTGGAAGCACCACGGTATGCTTGCAGGTTCCATCCTAGTCATAGGATGGTGAGTTCGAACCTGCACTATACAGCTCCAGTTTTGGAAAGGCATTACAGGTCACATGTAACGCTAACAAACTAAGTGCAGTCAACAGAAAAACAGCCCTGTGCTCTGTCTTCCGGATTGTCTCAGATTATGTGGCGTTGGTCTGCTCGGGAATGATGTCCATTGATTTCTTGGCAGATGAGATGACGAGCATATACAGCATAAGGTCGACCTTTCCTTTATCGTAAACAAAGAACACCGAAAGGGGTTAATATATTAATATTATAGATGGCAAGAGCGTTGGGAATGCTCGCAAAGCTGCTCCCTGCCATGGAGAGGCGACACGGTGAAATTAATTATAATCCTGTGCAGGTTTAAACTGATGTATCCAGTTTAACCCGATTGTCCAAACTCCAATGTAGTCTCAAAAAGATCCAGAGCACATATTCTTCCACTGTGCACGGAGAGATGCTGGCACCAAAAAATTGTGATTTGAAGAATGCTTACATGTCAGAATAACTGGGGTACGATCGACTATATGATCGCATCTATCCAGAGCAAACCGCGAAAGGCAGGGAGATGAGAAAAGCGCGGTTCCGTCCACCACGTAGAGACGAAAGGTGACCAAGCTAGAGTGAGCTGACTCTGTCCCGTGATGTAATACCTTATGGTGGTCCAAGGAGTAAAAATCCCACACGCTGGTGAATCTTTTCTTTCTTTCTGTTCTTCTCCTGGTTATTCGCTCGTCAAATCAGACCAAATTCCAAAAAACTAATGCACAACTAATAGTAATGGCATAGTGGACTCATATATAATAATTGCCTCACGATTCTCTAAATGTCTGAAATTTCCGACATCTACAACAGCCAATGGGTGTTCGCTTTTATGATTGCTTTCGTCACTTCTGGCAGGGTTGGAGAGGTGCGACCCCCAAGTTCAACACTTAATGAAGTATGCTGGTTTCTCTCTGAATCCTTGAATTACCTAAATCCTTCGTGTTATTGTTCCACCTCCTGACCTGAGAGCCGGTTTATGACAGACTTCTGGCTGCAAAATTCCAGTCCAGGTTAAGGAGAATCATAATCGTGCAGTGCTATACACCAACGGAGACCTCCTTCATAATAAAGAGGGAAGCTTTCTACGAGTAATTACAGGCTTCCTAAAGGTGACGTTATTATGATGATTGATGTGATCTGAATGGTAAAGTAGGCAATAATAAGACCTTGCTCAGAAACATGATGTGGAAGCACGGTTTTGGTGACCGCAATGATAATAATGGGAGGTTTGTGAATTCCTACAGCTTTCCGCTTTCTCCTTGGTGGAACATTATTTCAGCACAGAGCTCGCCATAAGGTCAGTTGGGTTTTGATTGGCCAACACTGGACATGCAATCAGATTGACCACTTTGCAATCAGCATTAGATTTAGCAGCTTTATCCTTTATATTTGTAATTAGAGAGGTGTTAACAACAACCTCAAAAGGGACTACCACTTCATGGTTGCGTGTTGCTTCCGCCACCTCTCACATGGTTCGAGAGTTATGACCCCCTAAGTTCAATATCGAATGCATGTTTGATCCAACTGCTGCTCGATAAGGGGGACGTTATCTTGCTGATCAGACGGCAGATATACTGAATACCACGCTCGAGAATATCAATGAGCATTGGATTGCCGTCAAAAATGCCCTTTTCTCGAATGATACGCAGGTCGTCGGCTACGTGCAGAAGAGGCGGATCGATGAACGGAAGGGGTGAAGGCTCCATTGACTGTTGCGAGTAATGGCGGGCATGACGCGCTCATACTCCGATATTATGCGAAATATCAAGAAGCGTAGTATGCGCCTTGATAAAAGAGAATTTGCTATTGCGCTAGTCAGGGAAGTCCTCCTACAGAGTTACTTATCGTTACACCCGCAGTTACTGCAGATCTGCCACTGCCACTGGTACGGAAATCTTGGGAACCCGAGGCCTTTCCCAAAGAGTGGAAGAAGAGGATGATCGTCAATATCCTGAAGATAAGTTAGAGTTAGAGGGGTATCTGCGCGTTCGCTGCCGTTGCAAAGATAATAGCTGAACTAATCCTGGGACGCTTCAAAGAACATCTCGAAAGTTTGGTCGACAGAAAGTAGCCTTCCAGTTTCTCCTGCATTGAATACATCAACACCCTGCGGATCATTTTGGAACAGTGCGCAGAGATCTTCGCCTCAGTTGCTCTTATCGATTTCGATCTGGCAGGATCTTCGTAATAGGGGCATTCCAAAGAAACTAATGGATATTGTCGACGTACATACAGGTATGATGGCGCAAAATGCCACGTGGCGCATCGAGGTAAAATACATAAATTCCACAGGAATTTGAGGTCGAAAGCGGTCGTATCACCCATATTTTTTCTTTCTGTTGTTGGTGAGCTTTTTCATGATGTCTTGCCCGGAGGACTTGGAGGAATTCAATGGAGTGTGATATCTTTTCTCAAGCATCTAGACTACACTGATTACATCTGTTCGTTCTCTCATCTTTGCCACCGGGTCATGGACCTTGGTCAAATTGCTGTGCATTTGGAAAAAGAAACAGATAGAGTTAGACTAAAGATAAATACCGTGAAAACCAGTCAGTCTGACAGATCTTCGCACTCTCCCTACCTGCATCGATCATTTTTTATGTCTAGGAGAAGTGATTTCTGCCGTTCAATGCTAGTGTTCTTTGTGTGTTAGTATATAAGATTACAGAGTGTCACTCACTGTCATCCAAAGGCTCCAAGGGTTGGTCAACATCCGTATGCCTCATACGTCAACGAAGAGCTTGGGCGGCGCATAGGTCTGTCATCTGTACACAATATGATCGGATGGCGGAAGTGTTGGTGGATAGGTCACACATTAAGGAGAAGTGACAATTGTGCTGCTGGCTACACCATGCAGTGGAATCCATTCTCCGAAGATGACCGACGTGTGAGTCGCCATATGAACATTGAAGAAATACAGGCGTTTCTGGACATCCTGCAGTTAGTTTTACATAATGTAAGAAATTTAAGTTTACATCCTTGGAGGGTGCGTCAAAAGGAAGTCGCCATACTTAAATGGGCAAGGGTTCTTGACGCATGGACGGCGTCAGGACGTAAGCAAGTTAGTCCGCACACAACAAACAAATCAAATACGTGTCTGCACGCTAAATGTTGGTACCCTAACTGGAAAGACGGAGGAACTCGCAAGAGCCCTTCGGAGAAGGTGCATTGCCATCTGCGCTCTGCAAGAAACCCGATGGTCTGGTGCCAAAAGCTGCGACATTGAACGCGAACGCGGTAAAAATGGCTACAAACTTCTCTATTTTGGTAACCCACACAGGGTTTCCGTGATGCCATTAAAGAAGTCGAACGATTTGATGATCGGCTGATGAAGCTCACCATTATATCAGCTGATCGCACTATTCACTTCTTCACCGCGTATGCACCACAGACAGGTCGACCTGATGCCGAGAAAGATGCCTTCTGGCAACTTCTCGATGAAAAGACTTGTCACGTGCCTGCTGACGATTACATAATCATTGCCGGCGACCTTAATGGTCATGTGGGTGAAAAGGCAGACGGTAACAGGTGCCATGGGAGAAAGGGGTTCGGAGCGCGCAATGAAGGTGGCGAGCGTATAATCGATTTTGCGGACACCCATGACCTTGTACTTATGAATACATGGTTCATCAAACGATTGTCTCATCTTCCCACATTTTATAGTGGGAACAATAAAACGCAAATCGACTATATTCTCATAAGACGCCAACATATTACCACTGTGACTGATTGCAAAGTCGTTCCCTATGAGACCATCGCATCTCGACATCGGTCGTTGATTGCCGTCCTGCGAATTAAGCCACCGATAAAACGGCGTGAGGAACGCACTGGCCCGCCGCGCATTAAATGGTGGCGATTTGGTGAAAAGAAAGAAGAAACGGTCTCACTCATACGATTGCCAACCATTACGAATGTGGAAGAATCATGGAACCAAATGAAAGACACGATCCACAAAGCGGCCTCTGCAACCCTCGGGGTCACCAAGCCGGGTAAGCAGTACATCAACCGAGATACTTAGCTTTGGAATGATGATGTTGAAATGAAGGTCCGTGAAAAGAAACGCCTCTACCACAAATTTCTCGACGATAAAACGCCTGCTAATTGGAAAATTTATAAGAATGCCAACCGGGAAGCAAAGAAAGCGGTCGCTGTCACCCGAGCGAACCATTTCAAAAATCTTTACGATAAACTGGACACTCGGGATGATGAGAGAAATCTGTATCGACTTGCTAAAAGCCGTGATGAACGCACACAGGATATCGAACACTTCTGTTGTGTTATTGACAAGAACGGTACTTTGCTTACCAACCGTCGAGCCGCAACGGATAGATGGCGAGAATACTTCGAGCAGATTTCAACTGAAGAATTTGCTCATCCTCCACTTCCACAATCATTACCGACATTTGGAGCAGTTCCACCAGTCAGCGCAACTGAAGTCGAGGAGGCAATAAAATAAATGAAATTGAGGAAAGCAACAGGACCTGACGACATCGCATCTGAGCTCTGGAAAGTGAAGAGCTGGGACCCAACACTGTGGCTCAGTGAATTCTTTAACCGGGTTATTCAGGAAGGAAGAACACCATCTGACTGGCAAGAAAGTACCACTGTTCCAATATGGAAAAAGAAAGGTAGTCCAGCAGAATGTTCAAATTACCGTCCGATCCGGTTACTTTTCCATACCATGAAGATTTTTGAACGCATTCTTGACAACCGTATTCGCGAAATCGTTGAAATAACCATGAATCAAGCCGGATTTGTCAAGAACTGCGGAACTACTGACGCAATACACGCTGCGCGGTTACACATGGAGAAACACCGTGAGAAGCATCGCCCTCTTTACATTGCCTTTCTGGATCTAGAGAAAGCGTGTACCACACGAACTCATCTGGTATGCTTTACGACAACACTTCGTGCCAGAAGAACTCGTGCACTGGGTTCAATTGCTCTACCATGATCCGAAAAGTAAAGTTCGAAGTATAGCGGGTGTATCAAAACCGCTTCGTGTCTCTGTTGGTGTTCATCAAGGAAGCACCCTGCCACCACCCCTCTTTGTCCTTGTTATGGACACCGTCACACGGGATATCCAACGTCCAGCGCCCTATACACTGCTTTATGCAGCTGATGTTTTCCTAGCATCTGATAGCAAAAATGGTCTCGAGCAACTTGTTCAAAAATGGAATGATCGCCTCATGCAACACGGTCTCAGATTGAATTTAAACAAAACTGAATTCTTGACGACCGATCCCCATGAAACAGGCACACTCACTGTCAGCGGCACTGATCTGCCCAGAACTGAGCGATTTACATATCTCGAGTCAACGCTATCAGCCAATGGAGAACTGCGTTATGAAATTGCTTCACGCATTAACGCAACCTGGATGAAGTGGCGCTCCACAAATGGTGTTCTTCGTGATCGACGTATCAACGAACGTCTCAAATCTAAAATTTATCGCAATGTCGTCCGTCCAGTCGCTCTCTATGGTTCTGAGTGTTGGCCGACTATAAAAGACAATGAACGGCGTCTTGCGGTAATAGAGTCGAAGATGCTACGATGGACTAGTGGCGTCACACGTTTAGATCACATCCGAAATGAGGATATCCGCGATCGTTATGGGGTTGCACCGATCGTGGAAAAGTTGCGAGAGAGGCGTCTTCGATGGTATGGTCACGCAATTCGTGCAAACGAGAATTCACTTGCCAAGATTGGTCTGAACATCAAAGTCGATGGTAAACGACCAAAAGGCAGACCTAAGCAACGGTGACTTGATACGCTGGATGGGGATTTGAAAGCCTCGAGATTGCACCCAGATCAGGCATTCAATAGAGCCAAATGTCGAAGCCGATCACGACGAGCCGACCCCGCTTGTGAACGGGACAAAGGCTGAAGAAAAAAAAGAAGAAGAAGAAGGATATAAGAAAGTTAATTAAAATGAAAACCCGAAGCATTTTCCTTTAATAAGTTTTTTATTTCTTTGCGGATTTGCGTATCGGTGACTACTTCTCGCGGGCGAGGAAAAAATTCTAAAATCGTTCTGTTTATGCGTAATGTCTGACGCACCGATCCCCCTTGACTACTTGTCTCGGCGTCTTCGGTACGTTTCTTGCTCACTTTGACTAGCTTCTTCCCTGTGTTATTTAAACTTCCATGCTTTTTTTTGCCTCTAGTTTTCTTATGTCTTTCACCAAACTTGCGGTATCCTTGGAAATAGCACGCTCATCCCGAAATTTGCTCCTCTACCGCATATCTGGTAGACCATGTGGTTGAAAGAGGCGACTTCGTGCTGATGACCGTAGTCCGAAGTTCTTCGAATGACCCGTTTCATATGAATCGGTTTTCTTTAATTTCCAGGTCCTCTACCTTCTATCTCCTCTTTAATTGCAGGTCTACGAATGGCAACTGTTGTCCACCCATTCCAAGAATTGCGGTACAGGATTAGTCCCAAGTTTTCTATAAGTTCCATTTTCCATTCTGTCATCCTACTCTTGTAATCCTGTTTGTTCAATATAACTAGTGCATTTCCTTTGCCCGCTTCAATGTAGTGAGCGGGCCTCTCTCTAAATCCCTCGATTACCTTCCTTTTGCGTGTGCTTTTGGTGTTTCTGATATCAATGTTATTTTCCTTCATGGCCTCCGGAATCCTGATGTGTTCCTTTTGTTCTATGGAGATTGGCGGCGTTGATTCCCGCTTCTTCGTCTGTGATAAACAGTGGAGCATTTGCTCGATCACTGATGGTAAAGTTCAGTACGTTTTTCGAAACTCTCAATTGCTGTTCTATAAGGACTGCGAAGGCGTATTTATCACCGGATTATCAATTTGATAAACGTAAGGTCCTAGGCTTTCGCTCAGTCTGCAGAGTTCTAAACTTCCTTGAGGAGTTGCCACTTCTTTTTACTATCGCTTCTTTCCACTATTTTCACTTTGATGTAAAATAACGGAAATACTTCGGGGTATTGGCGTTCCAGTTTCAAATGAAGGCGATATGCCTCCTACTCTGGTACAAAGCTTCATCCTATATTTTCCATATTTTTATGCGTCGACGACCAACTGTCAAGGAGCATAACCAGTATGATCCTGGATTTCTTTTCTCATTGGAAATCTGGTTCAGATGGAAGTGACAAGTAGCTGTCGAAATAAAATCAAAGGAAAGAGCTCGAATTTTAGTTTAGATTCGGTATCTTATCTGAATCCTAAAAAAATTTACCCTCAAATGATAACCTTGGGTCAAGAAGAAAAGAAGCAAATCTTCCATTCCTCGGCAATGTCTAGTAGTTATGCATAGCAGGAAAATACACATGGGAGACTATCAAATGTTAGTCACTAAGAGGTATGAGACTTCTCGAATTTTTGGCGGTTATAGGACTGAATGAAAAACTATAATAGTCCTTCAGGACGCGGCTCGCATCACTTCAGTTAAATAAATAAATAAGATTTTCCAAACGTTACATTTACTATAATCCATATATGTTAAGACACGAGCAACCAGCCCATAAAAAGTGGTCTCCCTGCGCACTTAGCTAATCGTTACTTACCAATTACAATATGAAAACTTCGAACCTCTCACGTTTGCTGTTCACTAGTCAAAAACAACAAATATACTAGATCAGAAAGCAGCCAACCTAGTAAACTTCTCCCTGAGTTACTGCAGGCAATGTCAATACCATTATCTATGTGATTCATCGTTAAGGTAAATGTTTCCATTTAATTCTGTCCAATATACCTCGCGAATATTACCAATCTTCAATATCTTAAGAGAAGAAGATACCGTCGAGAGTCGCTTCCATGAACTGTACTGTACTTTCTAATATATTTTCACTCCTTACGCTATTATATTAATAACTTAATGTACGACACTGTCTCGTCGAAAATAGCGAAGCGAATTCGAAAAATCCTAAATCTAACGTATCTCAAAAATGACCCCCCAGAAAAACAAAGATAAACTCGTATGCTCAAAGTAGAGCGCTCCATCGAAAACCGGAATGAAAGGCAAAAGATCTCATCGTCTAAAGTTAAGATCTATTTGAGATCACCGAAAGAGCGAATCTCAGTAAAGAGCTTAGCAAATTCATTTCAATTTTAATGATACTATTTTTCCCAGAAGTGATATTAGGGATGGCTACAATGGCCACCCGGATTGATTATCTTCAGTCACGAAGGAAGGGCTATCCTAGAATGACTCTCCAAACTAACGAAAGCCAATCAAGAAGGCGTGCCTTTCCCTATTTGAACTTTGGGATAGCTCTACTCTGGTTATAAGCTGTTGGGCAGGATTTTGACCATTTCGGTCTGTTTTGTTGAGCAAGGCATTGCTTCGATAGTAACGCAATCATCCCAGCTAGCAACCTACCATTTACCTGCAGTTATGCTGAGAAAAGGATATACTCGAAGAGAACAAGGCGGGTGGTCCAAGTTTTAAACAAAAAATGCAAAAAAAAGAAGGAGAATCTTCCCCAGAGCCGATTATCATCTCTACTACTGGCAATATGGTCTGCGTGGGGCGGCTAAGAATGCAAAAGCTGACAACCATCTTAAGGACCTGGCGGGAGCATGAAACCTAGACGAGGTGGCTTCTAAAGCAGAATCTGCACGATTTACAGGAGGTATCTATTGGCAGCCTCAAAAAGACGGTGACCGACTACGAGCTGAGACCATATAAGCTCCTGGACAATTAAAAGGTCCGTATTGAATAGATAGCCTGTCTTTTTAAAGAGATGGTTCAGTTAAATTCATTAAAGATATGACTCAACTCCAACTATTGCTTCTGAGTTATACACAAAAAAAGGTTATATGTTTGTATGTATTTTGTTTATCTTTATGGCTTTGTAATACACTCAAATTTTTCTTAAAGATAAAGATTCGTCTCGGGCTAAATTCCCAAGATTAGATAAGGATTAACAAAATTAGCAAGATAAAAATAAGTTTTTCAGATGTAAAATTGGAAAAGAATTAAGTCTTATTTTCACACTCAATTAATAAAGTACTCAAATATAAGAAAACCGTTGTTATTTAATTGTCTCAAGTGCCTCTACTACAGACACCTGGCGAGGGCATGTACAAGCGCTGTTCAATCGATCCGATTGTGCGAGGAAAGAGTCCAGGAATGTGACAGGGACTCCAAGTACAGGCTGAAAAAAAGGAAGACCTGGATGACAGGCAGCAATTGGATTGGTTCGAATCGTTCTCAATGATTATAAGGTCGCGGAAGACCTGCTCTTGTTAAAGTCAGTTTTAGAATAAGTGAACCACCTAGAAACACTAGAAACAATGTGCGGTAGTCAACGTGGCCTCCATAGGTGCTATTTTCCTTGGAGGCTCATATAGACTGAATTAACGGACATATTGAAGGGATTGGTCTTGGACGCAAAGGAACGGAGATAAAAAATCGGTGACCTTAATATATAAGCTAAAAATGGGGGAAATTTACTAACAAATGAAAGAGGATTTTATAGGTTGAAGCCCTACACGAAATTAGATATCATATATAGTACTATTGGCTGACGCCAGTCAGGTTAATACGTATTGGAAATAAGAACCAAGTTCAATTAGTCGCAGGAGATCTCGATATATCCTGGAACATCAGTGTTTACTAATCGCTCCCCCTCAATCTGAAGAGCAAGTCTAGCGGTTAGAGGACTGCACACCCCAGAACAGGCAGCCAATCAGGTTGCCCTGCGAGATGATTTACAAACGTATGGTTAAACCAGGCCACCATACCCACCTTCATAGAGAGTCTTTTATATCACGGAGTGTACCGAAATGGTATGCAACGGCATTCGACTCGTCCATGCCGAAGTATTATACCCAGTAGGAGGCATAACTGCTGATGGTGCAACGAATTGTATAATCGTCGGTGGGCGCATCATCAAACTAGAAAATTCGAAGGTCAAGTAAATCCGCAAACCACGTGTTCCTATTTTCTTCTGAAAACGGTTCAGGGGTTATTGATTCAGGAGCCGCAACGACCGGTTTGAGAGATCTTTAGCCAAAGTAGTAATCAGTAGGCTGGCGGTTGACAAAACACCAAGTTCATACTGGTTACTATCCACTTGTGGAATCTTTTGAATCCAGCCGGCCTGAATGGGATCCTTATTAAAATATAGAAAGTCCAGATGCTAGGTTTCCTGTCTAAAACTGATGAATCTCTTACTGAACTAATCGCACAGGCCTAATTGTCTACTGGTCACTAAGGGAATATACAAGAACGAATAATATTCAAAAGATTACTGCCGGTTGTAGGGAGTCAAGAAGGCTTGCCAGACTGCTGGAAGGGAGGAACCGTTGCGCACGTGGCAGCAACGGTGGGAAAGAGTAGAAAGGGATCGATGTACACACAAATTGATTCTCAGAATGAATATCTGGATGTAGGCGAAAGGCAGTGAAACGCAGTGTAAGATAGAAAAGCAAGATTTCTGTAAAGAAAAACCATATTAAAATCGCGACAATGTCTGTCTGCCCACCTATCTGCCTATCCTTCCTTCCGTCTGTCCATCTGTTCCTCTGTTCATCTGTCTGTCTGACTATCTATCTGTCACACTCGATTTACTCGGAACCGAATGAACCTTTTTTCACGAAATTTGGTGAGAGCGTGTGGTTCATGAATGCCTTTACATATGGCAGGCCATTTTCAGTTAAAGGGTATCAAATGAAAGAGCTCAATTAGTACTTTCCGATACTGATCATATTTCTTCCTTAGTTGTAACGTAGGGAAATGAGGACTCACAGTGTCACACAGGGGCCTTTTCTTCAGAAATAACAATCAATACCTCAACTCTAAATTACTTTTATTTTGAATTTCTTATATGACTGAAACAATGTAAACATTTCGGCAGTAAACAGGTTTAGTCCCAACTGTTTACTTTCATCATTTTTAATCCTTGTTATTTCTTTTTTGGTTTTAGACGTCATTATCACACATATTCGAAGTGGTAAAAGCAAATATTCGTCAGTTTCTTAATTTTCGTTTTATTTCAAATTACTATGGTGAGTTCGAGTAATGGTATGTAATATATCAAAATACAAAAAAAAAAACAGATTTTATGGGAAAATTAGGGAGGAACACACAAATCTGACCAATTAATTTTATTTTGGAATGAGAATATTTCAATTTCACGCAAAGGGATTTAAAATGCGCCAATGTAAGGTTACAATAGAAGGTCCAAATAACTTAAACGTGAAGGAAAAATTGAAATCCCTTGGCGCACAATTTGGAAATTGAATAAAAGAAATTTATTGTGGAAAGCTTATGCACCGTATATGGCCTCAAATGAACGACTCTTGCACTAAAATTTTCATCACAAGGAAAACAAGTCAGGAAACCTGAAATTGGACGCTTCAGGTATAAAAGGTTTTATGTATTTGTTTTCTAAAACATTTGGGTGGACACTTGTCCCATTAGAACCTCGTAATATATGCATATATTATGTGAGAATATCCACTTTCGCGTGCCACCGTCATTCAAAATCTTGAATTTGCGCAAAAGCGACAACTTTTACCTATTATAACTTTGTTGGTTTTTCTCAAAAAGATTCGAGACAGAAACTATCGCTTGCGACCCTCAGGACTCCCCACGTTTCCAGCATGGCCAAACTAAGACTAACGCTTCGGAAAGTACTAACCAAGACGTTCCATTTGATACTTCATACGGCTATATTTGGTGAAAAAAAAGTTCAGACTACCCTACATGGGAATCTCCCTTAAATTCGACGTATTCACTGTATGCGTGAGCGTTCACAGTTCCCACGTTTCCAAAAAAATTGGTGTCATTCGCTATAATCGTTTCGGAGAAAAGTGCGTGTGACAGACAGACAGACCATAAACTGATGTTAATAAGGTTTTGTTTTACACGAAACATCTTAACCGAAAGACTTCAAGCCTTCACTATATTACAGACACTTTCAAAAGGGTATTAATTTCTTCTCATCCCTTGATTACTCATCTACGAAAACTACCAACTCTAATTCAGCTTCATCATCATTAGAAGTCCTTCCAATGATCCTTATTCTATTGTTTTACTCTACTTACTGTGCTTAACAACTAAACCTACCTTTGAAAATATGTTAAATGTTCTAATGTTTTTCACTTTTATTGTTTCAAATTTTAGCGTTTTATATAAAATACACATATATTATGCGATATTACCGTCTTTTTATAGTTTATCCATGCTTTTGTCCTGTTATTTATTATTTACAATAAGAATATAACACGAAAAAAGGTGGTTTTGAAGTTGAAGACCCCAGTGTGAACGTGTCCCCCGAAAAGCGAAGCAGGTTTCTTTCTGAAAACTTATCCAACCAAAATATCTGAAAAGCCGTACATCTATACGAAATCTACGTCTTAAAATAAACTCCATTCCGATATCTCCAAAAATTAACTTAATACCACTTACCATATTTTAAATATTTACCCGACAACCCTTGTAAGTTCATCCTTAGGAATACAAAATTTAACATCAGTGAGAATGATTAGGAATATGGCTTCCTGGAAGGAATTTGAAGGAAATCCAGTTATTATTAACAAATTATGGGAATTGAAAATTTTTAATTTCATTTGAATTTATCGCAATTTATCGCACTCTAATAAGTGTATGAAGTCATCATCATATTGGGTTGGGGAAAAAGAAATGTCGTATTTTGTCAATAGATGGCGACACTTAAACATATCTTGTGTTGTGCTTATCGCATCGGGTCATACTATACGGCGATTTAAAGACGACAATCTGCCACAAGTGTCTCTTTGACAGTGTTGTGATCGTACCGTTCAGTCTCAAGTTATAGCGCGTCAAAAATGGAGTCCATCAAGCGAGAAATTCGTCATATTTTACGTTTTTACTACCTGCGAGGTAAAAATGCAACGAAGGCGGCCGAAAAAATTTGTGAAGTTTATGGGCCCGATACTGTAACGATTCGCATAGCACAGCGTTGGTTCGATCGATTTCGTTCTGGTGTAGTGGATGTCGAAGATACACCCCGTACTGGTAGGTCAATCGTCGTAGACCGGCATGTGAGCATTTGGATTCCAAAAAAAGCTGGATGTTTGGGTGCCACACGAGTTAACGCAAAAAAATCTCTTGGACCGAATCAGCGCCTGCGATGCACTGCTGAAACGGAACGAATTCGATTCATTTTTAAAGCAGATGGTGACTGGTGATGACAAGTGGATCAGGTACGACAACATCAAGCGGAAAAGATCGTGGTCGAAGCGCGGCGAGCCGGCCCAAACCACCGGCAAGCCCGGATTGACCGCCAGGAAGGTTTTGCTGTGCGTTTGGTGGGATTGGAAGGGAGTCATCCACTATGAGCTGTTCAACTATAGCCAGAAATTCAATTTGGTCCTCTACTGTGAGCAACTCGACCGTTTGAAACAAGGGGTTTTATAAGCGGGGGGGGGGGGGGATAATGAAGTTTCCTTCTAAATGGCAACAAGTTTGCGAACAAAACGGAGGAAATCGGATAATTCTAAGTATGTCAAATAAAGCGTCAAATTTCAATCACAAAAACGACATTTCTTTTTCCCCAACCCAATATATTAATAAGTATATCAGTGCCAAAGTAAACTGAGTTCATAGGAATTGCGGGTCGTATGGAAATATCTTACTTTTTGATTTATTTGGATACGTATCTGCTGATGAAGGTATTATCCAATTCAAATTATTATTACCAGCAATATTCAATTTACGAACATATATACGAACATAGGCGAAGCCAAACGGTTGCCTGAATCTGTGATAACAGGGCCCCAAGTTTAAATGGCATCTCCAAACGAGCTCTGAAACTGCCAATGAAGACTAGGCCAGACCTTTTCGCCAACACCCTCGAGGCGTACTTAAAAAAAGAATTATTCCCTGTCCAGTAGAAAAAGCAAAAGTTGGTGGCCAGCTGAAAACCCAGCTGGAAACCCAGCATCATCTTGACCTATCTGCCTGCTGAATACAATAGGGAAGATGATGGAGAGAGTCATCTACAACAGACTCCTCCCCATCGTCGAAGCCAGTTTGGTTTTCGACGTATTAGTAGTAGTAAACCTGGTAACAGACGCACTGATTTCTGGCCGCTGCTGTGCCATGTTGACGCTGGATATTAAAAACGCATTCAACTCCGCCAACTGGATCAAAATTGACATTGGCTGACATAGGTGTTCCCGGGTATTTAGCAAATCTGGTAGAAAATTAGGACTCTCTGGTACGGGATGAATGAGGGCCCCAAAGAGTACATTGTTTCAGCAGGGGTACCACAGGGATCAGTTGTGGAATATCATGTATAATATGACGTGCTTGCTCTTCCCATGCCAGATGGGACCACGATTGTCGGTTTCGCTGATGACCTAGCTGTGGTTGCTACAACAGAATACCCAGAAAATGTGGAGGTCCACTCGACGGAAACAGTAAGAACTATAAAATCCTAGCCAGAAGGAGCTGGGCTGACTTTGGCAGTCGTAAAAACGGAAGCGGTCTTAATAACAAATCGCAGGAAAAGGAACACTGTGAAAGCGGAAGTCGGTGGATAGGCGCTCATATCAAAGCCGGCTATCAAACACGCGGGGATGATAGCTGACATCAAATTAAGCTTTAGGGAACACCTAAAATATGTATGCCAAAATGCAGCCAGTGCCACCGCGGCGCTTGCAAAAATGTTGCTGAATATTGGTCGACCAGAACACTGTTGGAGGTTGCTTCTAGCCGGAGTGGTGCGATCTATCTTGTTTTACTCGTCACCTGTGTGGGCAGAGGCGCTTGCAAACTCTCAAAGACGGAAGTAGGTGAACTCTGATTACTGGCTGATGACTTTGAAGGTTTGCAGCGCCTTTAGCACATCAAATGAAGCATGGTGGTTTGAGGCATGATCCCTGCCAACATTCTGGCGAAAGAAATAAGTGTGCTGTACCATGCAAGACGTATGGAGGGGCACACGGAGCATAGGAATACTTCAAGGTCAGAGTCTCATTATCTCTGGCACTCCCCAAGATTGGCAATGGAAAGGAGGAACCTAAACCAATCGTTGGGCAGGAACCTAAGCCTACAGGACTTAGCTGCGAAGATACTGAGGTCCGAGGTGAACTGGCTTACGGTTTGCTCCCCAATCGTTAGAATACAGAAGGAGTTGCTTAGGGAGCAAAGAAGGATGACATCCAAAAGGAGGAGAAAGACAAACCTACCCCGCGAAGTAATACCTAAATGGGAGTCCCGCGCGGCTAGAACTGGAGAGACCGGGGTTGGTTTTCAATGAATGCGAATCCCAAACGCGCCCGCTGTAGCTCTTGCGTTTACACGGCGGAGCTGAAGCGGACGTGCCTTCCTAAGATTTTCCACAACAAAAGAAATATGTATATGCATATATGCTTTAACGCATGGAGTAAAGCGTCTTCAATGTGTCTTCAATTTGTATGTTTGTGTATCTTCGAGTTTGGAAATACATATATGAGTAACATTTGAAATTTGTAGCTATATAGGAATTGAAAAACCAGCACAATGTGCTCTTCACATGCGATAAATGCAAAGCCTTTATATCCGAAGCGTTCAGCTTCCGATATTCCGGCTCGTTTTATAAATTCAAGGTAAGTGGCTAATTAATAAAATAATAATATAATAATAAAATAAAAAATAAAATAACTCCACCGAAGCCCGGTTGTGAAAGGAGGAGGGATGGATAGCTTCAGTCTGAATGGCTGCACGCCACCGCAGCGTCCCAGGGTATAGGTGAGGAAAGTGCAGGAACTTTACAGTCTTGCAGATTACTCACTAAGGAAGCTATCCGAACATCTGACAACTAGGGATAAAATGCACCACCAAAATTCAGAAGAAGAAGAAATTTGAGGTCCGGTACGGATAACCGGCGGTATTCATCTGACTTGGTGACTGAGTCGGGCTCCCGTAATGGACAGCACGGCGTCGAAACCGCTAGTCGTGGGGCGGTTCGACGTCTAGGCGCCACGACGACCAGGAGCACAGCTCCGCCTGCTGCAGCTGTTTCGTCACAATCTATGGCGACCACTTCGGCAGGTTCGCGTAGGAAGCGGATGAAATGGACTGAAGAAATGAACCTCTTCATCATCCGCTCCTACTACAAAATAACGGCGGGGCGGGTACAACATCTTACCGCCCCTTGTTGCACCAGAGATTCGTAGAGCGTTTCCCGCAATTCGCGCACGTGACTGTGCAGCGAATCGCAGACCAGTACCGCTTTATTACTCTCAGCGACATAATCCCGGCCACAATCAGGGAACGTGTTCGACTTGAGGTCATCGAGGAAACTGGTGCATCAACAACACCACGCCTCACTGTAGGTAACAGTTTCAGTACTAGCCGAAGCACTCTTCTCCACCATCCAGCTGAGGTTTCTGCTGAGGTGCTGGACGAATTCCAAAGAGCAAGTATCGAATTCTCGGATATGGATCCTTTGCAAAAACCAGGTATTCCCAGGCTCTATGCATCTCCAGCAACTCCGGGAATTCTATCTCAAATCAATGATGAGATTGCATCTCGACTGTGTGCTGATATGTCGCTACAGCAACTACAATCTCTTGTGTATTATGGTGCAGTTACGGCTATCAGATTGCACGGTCAGAAGATTCGCTTTCGTGTTATTGGTTTGAGTGACCAAAGAGATCCACCATGGCAAAATTCGTCTGGAACGTCGGCGGGACTCACTAAGGCAGGACATTGCTAAACTGATTCAGAGCAGCACTGGCAATGCCAGCAGACGGGTGAGAAATAAAGTGCAGAGGGTTTATCGAAAATATGCCATCTCCAGTGAGACACCCGTAGTTGAAATTCTGGACACACTAAAACAGAGACTTTCTACCATATGCAGTCGGTTACGACGGTATGGCGAAAGTCATTCCAGACGTGTCCAGAATACAACATACGCGAGGAACCAGCGGAACTTTCTCAGATCTCTCAACGAATCCCAACAGAGCGTCCAGACAGTACAGTTTTCGGTGAAGGAAGCAAAAGAGTATTGGGGTCATCTGTGGGGGTTACCCGCCCAGCATACTGAGCATTCTGAGTGGATCACCGCCATAAGCACCCGCCATGCCAATACGCCTGGCATGAATTTTGCGGATGTTAGCGAAGAGGAAGTTCGACGAGCCATAAACAGCTCGAAGAACTGGAGGCGCCCAGGTTTGGATCGGTTGTAGAATTTCTGCTATAAAATTTACCAGCGTACACAGTTGATTGGCACACAGTATAAATAAAGTCATGAGTCGGCCGGAGGAATTTCCACCCTTCCCCACTGCGGGGATTACCTACCTTATTCCTAAGAAGGACACGGTGCAGAACCCCGCAGACACAGGACCGATTACTTGCTTACCAACCCTCTACAAATTCATCGCGTCCATTATTAGTGGAAGGGCCAATGCGCACCTCAAGAACAACAACATTCTGTCCGAGGAGCAGAAGGACTGCCGAGTTGGGTCAAGGGGTTGCAAAGAGCTACTCATTATCGTCTCGGTAGATGTAGGACAAGCAACTAGAGGCCAAAGAAACTTCTTCAGTTGCTATATCAATTATGCGAAGGCTTTCGACAGCGTCCCGTATACCTGGCTGATCGATGTCCTACATCTGTATCGCATTGATCCGAAACTAATAAAGTTTTTTGTGACAGTCATGGAAGGGTGGTGTACCAACTTATCGGTGCGTACATCCGAGGGTGCTAATACCTCAAAGCCCATCCGTATACGGAAGGGCATCCTCCAGGGGGATTCGTTGAGTCCCCTTTGGTTTTGTATGGCACTGAACCCCCTTTCATCGCTACTGAATGAAGCTAGAGGGCATGGTTTTGCATTAAATTATGGCCTACGTGCTAAGTGCGAACTGACGCACTTGATGTACTTAGATGACATCAAGCTGTATGCTGGTACTGACGACCACCTTAGAAATCTGTTGCGAATAGTGGACATGTTTAGCCGTGATATTCAGATGGAGTTTGGATTAGACAAGTGTCGAATCCAAGCCATCGAAAAAGGTCATCATGAGCCGCATGCCGGACATAGCATTGATGTCCCCCACATCGAAGCTATGATCAGGACAGACAGTTCCCAGGAATTCTGCAAGGAACCCATGCTCGAGTTGGTGATCTGAAGGAAGCTCTACTAGTGCTGAAATCGCATCTCTCGGGGAAGAATAAAATGAGCGCGTTGAATGTATTCGCTATCCCTTCACTGGCTTATGCATTCGGAATATTGCCGTGGACGAAGACCGATCTGGAAAACGTCCAGCGGCGGATACGGGCAACTATGTCCAAATCCCGAATGCATCATCCAAATCCTGCCGTGGAGCGGACGAACCTGCGGCACAACGTCATCGCCAAGTCGACTCGCTGCGCGCTTATTTTTACAGTAAAGAGCAGGCGAGCCCCTTGCATGCGGCTGTCTGTAAGGCAGACTGTGGACTGACTCCACTTAACTTGAAGGATCTATCTTTCAATCCTCTGAGTGGGGTGAAGTCGGACCAGGAGCGGATCGAGGAATGGAAGTCGAAGGCAATGTACGGTAAACACGTGAATTGTCTTTGGCAGCCATTTGTCGATTTGCATCTGTCGAATAGATGGCTGTGTGCTGGGGAGCTCTTTGCTGAGACGGAGGGGTTCATGTGTGCCATTCAGGATGGCGTGGTCGCCACCCGAGCTTATAAAAAGCTCATCATGAAAGAACGGGTGGAGAACGACCAGAGACCAGAGACGTTGGACCATCTCATTTCTGGCTGTAATGTTATGGCACCGGTGCAATACATCACCAGGCATAATGCTGTATGTAAGGTTATCCATCAAAACCTTGCATATAAGCATGGGCTGATCACGGGAACACGTCCAGTTTACCGATATGAGCCGCAAGCAGTACTTGATAGTTCTGCTTACAACATGTATTGGGACCGGCAAGCTCTGACTGATCGCCATACCGCACACAACAAGCCTGACGTACTGTTAGTTGACAAGATGGGTCCCTCCACGTATATAATTGATGTTGCTACCCCCCATAATAGCAACATTGAGCGGAAATACATGCAGAAAAAGGTGGACTATGAGCTATTGGCTTCCATAATATTGTCAGCCACAGGTACCTAAATCTCTCACGGATTCCCGTGATGTCCTGGGACTTTCGCACAGTCTGGTTCAAACCATGCAAATGTACACCATTCTGACATCTCACACGTTGATATTTTATTATTCTGGTCGCTCAGTTTTCTCAAAATTAGTGAAATATAATTATTTATTAATAAGTACGAAGAGTACACAACTTGATTCATGCTAGGGACAATACATGTATGTAAACATTACATTTCGTGATTTTGTCCACATTTTCATACATCCGATTACAAAATCCAAGAGAAATATTTGAATAAGCGCAAGTCATACGTGAGAAAAGTCACCAATCCACGGTTTTGCTAATTTTTCTGAAACATTTTATTGTTAGTCATTTCTGGGGAATATTTACCGAATTTAGTAAAACATGACGTCGTCTTGTTAGTCATCTCTTTAGCTTTTTATATCTCATCAGATTTTATAAATAAAACTGGAGATGCATAAAAACATTTTATTGCAATTATGCCCAAAACGTATTTTTAATTCAATGCGTAATTGTCTCCCCCACAACAATTTGATGCAGGAATAATGCAAAATGGAATACAAAAGGCAGTTTATTGCCCCCCTCACTGAGGAGTACGAATGGGCATGGAAAAATGGCTTCAAAAGATATGTACAAGTCAGACAGTGAAAATGACCGAAATATTTCAGAAGAATAATTGAAAGGGGGCAACGACTCACCTACAATAACATTTAATGACATAATTTAGACATTTTTGAAGAGAAACTAACTCAAAATTGTAACCGTATTGTATCAAAATATTTTATTCACTTTTTTGGAGGAGGATACGAAACAAAATGAAATCGTTACTATGCGATAAAAAGTATTTTTGTTTTCCACCCTTGGGGGCATTACTTTTAATATCTTGAATAAAGAAAACTGACCTACATTTTTGAACTTTTTAAAACCGTTTTTTTTTTCAATGATGGATAGTTGAATAAGACAGATTTTGAGATGAAACTAACGCTTCGTTGAAGTTTTAATAACTTCTTCGAAAGGTTTATGACGAAAACACGATCGATTGGGATAAAGAACCGCCTAAGTACTTGAAGGCAGGCTTGGAATGAATTGTTTGTGTTCCAACTTTGATTTTCATGGACGTGCACTTTCTGCGCTTGGTAATATGTACTCCTTCCGTCTTATGCTCTGCGGGCCGTAGACGAGCATCCTCTAACCAGGATTTAATGTCACAGACAATGGGGTCGCATCATTCGAACCTGTTCCGACAGTCGGGCGGTATTATCAGCACTAAATGGCAACAACATATCAAGCCAGTTGGTGTGGAGTTGTCATCAGGTGCTGCTGAAACTTGGCCGACTGATCGAAACATTCCTGATGTGGGTGTTGGGACACTCTAACATTACCGGTAATGAAGAGGCGGACAGACTGGCTCGCCGAGGGTCTGGATCCACAATGGTGGGGCCAGAACCAGCTCTTGGAATCCGACCATCTACTGTCAAGTCTACTGTGAAGGGTGAAGGATTCACGCAACCGACTGGAGAAATTTGGACTATTGCCGGCAAGCGAAAATCCTTGTGAAAGAGCCTAGGGCCACTATAGCGGCATTTTTGTTGTCCCTTAAGAAGTGGGACATGAAAACCCTAGTAGGGCTTTTGACGGGACACTGCCCCTAAACTACCACATGGACAAGATTGGGGTAGTGGTTTCGGCTATGTGTAGCCAATATGAGGAGGAGGAGGAGACGGCCCTGCACTTTTTATGCAGCTGCCCGGCATCCTCAGATCTCAGACGAAGACACCTTGGCAAGGTTTTCTTCAATGAACCTGCACACTCTGTCGCTCTGGAGAGTGTTCTAAGATTCGCTAAAGCCTGCGAATATCGTAGGCGGGAAGCCAGTGAATAGGCAACTTACGGGAATAGTACAATGGACCTAACAACGGCCTAAGTGCTCGAAGCTGCGGCTCGCCCCAGTTAACTAAACTAAACTAAATTAATTTCACAGACTATTTCATTCGAGGTGGCGTGCAGCAACCTTCACACAAACGACGTCCGCGAAACTAATGAAAGCCACACCAGTAGATGGTCTACCGTCAGTACTCCACATAACACATAATAGTTCACAAGAATGGCCCTAGGCAGACCCTTATGGATCTTCACATGTCGTTTGGAATAATTTCTTCCTTCATCTGATTTGCAGCACAGAACCCTACCCTATCAATAAGGAATTGGACAACGATACACATCAGGTAATTCGACCCGCCTAATTTGATAAGGGAGTCGAGTGTTTTACTCCATCCCACGGAATTCAAGGCGTTCTTCACATTTATGGTTGTTACGTCTGGCCTTTACTGCATCCGTCGTCGACCTCCCGGTTTGAAGACCTGACTGATTTTCACAAAAACCGTCTTATTATTCGGCAATTGGAAATAATCTGTTATAGATTATTTGTTAGATTATGTAGGAGAAGCTCCTTTTTGAAGGCATGTGCTGAATGCCTCGGCAAACATATTTGCGCTATTTTGCCTTCAGGGCTTTATTGGGGATGCTATCCAAACCAGGAGCTTTATTTTCAAGTATTTTTTCCGCAACTTCGAGGACCTCATTTTCACTTACCATAAGTACTTCAGCGGTGTCTATCTCGACAGTAGGAAGATGAGCAATACCCATATTTTGTGCGTTTGCCTTTGACTTTCGAGATTATCATCCTATAGTCACCAGCCCAAGGATCCGTCTCAGCTTCCTTGCACAGTCGCTTGGCATACAACTCACCTTGGAGACGTCACATGCTCGCCGTAACTTTTCGACCATCTGTAAAGCATTTCCTTTGAGCATTAGATTTTATTGCAGAACTTCTTTGAAAACATCTTCGTCAAACTTATTGGCTGCCCATCTTTCAGCTGTCGTGTCCGGAACCAGTTCATTCTTGTACAATATCTGATTTCAAAAATAATGACCTGGCGGTCGCAATGTGTATATTCTTCACTAACGTACCACTGCAGATGCTTAGCTAAAACATTGCTAACAAATGGGACAGCTATTACGGACCCCATTTCTCTCTTTTGGAAATTATTCACGCATCCAGTGTTATCAACTAGAAGATTCAGACGAGAAAGAGTTTCGAGTAATACACGTCCTCTTACGTTCGCTTCTTCAGTACATGCGTTGTAATCTCCAGCTACTATCTTCGGACTGTAATCGTTTGCATTCATTGTTAGCCTCTCCAGCATAGATTGGAACTCCTTTCTCGTAACGCTTGGTGTGGCATAGCAACTGTAGATATATATTCCACCTATTTTTGTTATAGTGAAGCCACTCTCAAGGATCTTCGTAGTTCCTTATATGACTCGATTTCTGCATCCATGGTACTGTCTAGATTTGGTTTTCTTATACCCTTTGGGAGAGCAGGTCCTGAGCCGCTTAGCAATGGTTCAGATTTCGTTGAACGAACCTCATTTGCGCATAGTATGGATCTTCTGGTGGTTAAAGGGTAGTATAGATCCCAGGGCGAAACCGGTACCCACAATGGAGCATAAAATAGCTCTACTACCAAACCCGATCTCCACCTCCACATGGTGACCGCTGGGAGCTTTTTCTTAACGAAAAGCTGCAGGCGGAGAAGGATGAAGGCAAATCTCCCGCGCCTAAAAACGGGACAAATTTTACTAACTGGTTCTCCAGGTTGGGTAGGACTGACAATCCTACACGGAAAACCGAAGTTACGAAGCCACAACAGGGAAAACCACGCCAGTAAAGGGATAGCGAATATGTTCAGTGCGCTTATTTTATTCTTCCCCGAGAAATGCGATTTCAGTACCAACTTTATACGTCTCAGGAATTCAGATAGCAGAGCATCCTTCAAATCACCAACTGGAGCATGGGTTCCTCGCAGAATTTCTAGGTAATCTGCAAGTCTGTTTCGGTCATAGCTTCGATGTGGAGATCACCAATGCTCTATCCGGTATGCGGCTCGTGATGGCTAGGATTCGACACTTGTCTAATCCAAACTCCATCCGAATATCACGGTTGAACATGTCTACTATTCGCAACAAACTATGTACATCAAATGTGTCAGTTCGCACTTAGTACGTAGGCCATACTTTATTGCAACCCCTTGACCCATCTCGGCAGCCCTTCTACTCCTCGGACGGAATGTTGTTGGTCTCGAGGTGCGCATTGACCCTTCCACTAATGATGGACGTTATGAATTTGTAGAGGGTTAGTGAACAAGTAATCGGTCTTGTGTCTGCGGGGTCTTGCACAGTATCCTTTTTGGGGATAAGGTAGATAATCCCCCCAGCGAGGAAAGGTGGAAATTCCTTCGGCTGAGTCATGACCTGATTTATGCTGTGTGCTAACCGACCATGTATACTGGTGAACTTTTTGCACAAAAAGTTCTCCACCCAATCCAGACCTGGGCCCCTCCAATTCTTCGAGCTGTTTATGGCTTGTCGAACTTCCTCTTCGGTAACGCTCGCAAAATTCATGCCAGGCATAGTAATATGGCGGGTTTCTTCGGTAGTGATCCAAACAGGATGATGGGCGAGTAACCCTCAAAGTGCACCCCAATACTCTTTCGCCTCCGTCACCGAAAACTGCACTGTCTACACCCTCTGTTGGGGTTCGTTGAGTGATCTGAAAAAACTCCGCTGGTTTCTCGTGCAAATTGCATTCTGGTTATGTCTGGAGAGGCTTTCGCCATACCGTCGTAACCGACTACATACGACAGAGAATTTCTGTTTTAGTGTGTCCAGAATTTCAACTGCGGATGTTTCACAGGAGATAGCATAGTTCCTGTAATCCGCTGGCATTGGCAAAGCTGATTTGAATCAGTCTGGCAATATGCTGCCTTAGTGAGTCCCGCCGACGTTCCAAACAAATTTTCCATGTTAGATCTCTTCGTAAACTCAAACCAATAACACGAAAGCGAATTTTCTGGCCGTGTAATCTAGCAGCCGCAACTGCACCATAATAAACAAGTAATTGTAATTGCAGCAGCGATATATCAGTACACAGTCGAGATGCAATCTCACCATTGATTTGAGGTAGAATTTTTGGAGTTGCTGGCGATGCATAGAGCCTGGATATACCTATTCTATGCAAAGGATTCATTACTGAGAATTCTAAGCACGTTCTTTGGAATTCGTCCTGCACTTCAGCGGAAACTTCAGCTGGACGGTGGAGAAGAGTGCTTCGGCAAGTACTGAAACTATTGCCTGCAGTACGGCCCGATGTTATTGATGCCGCCGCCTCTTCCCGCATCGACTCACGGTCGCTAGTTTCCCCGATGACCTCAAGCAACAAAGGGCAGTAACATGTTGTACCCGCCCCCACCGTTATGTCGTAGTTGGAGCGGATGATGAAGAGGTTCATTTTCTCAGTCCACTTCTTTCGCTGCCTGCTGAAGTGTTCGCCGGAGGCGAAAAAGCTGCAGCAGGCGGAGCAACGCTCCTGGTTGTCTTGGTGCCTAGAAGTCGAACTGCCCCACGGCTAGCGGTTTTGACCCCATGCTATCCATTACGGGTTACTAAATGAAACGACTCTCGCCGGTTATGGGTACCGGACCTCAAATTTCTCCTTCTTCTCATTTCTGGGTTTGCATTTGATACCTAACCCCTAGATGGGGTGACTGCTTCCTCAGTGAGAAATCTGCAAGACTACAAACTTTCTGCACTTTCCTCACCTATACCCTAAGACGCTGCGGTGGCGTACAGCAATTCAGACTGAAGCTATCCCTCCTCCTTTCACAACCGGGCTTGGGAATGGGAATGGTATGACAGGAAGGCAGGCAGACGGACAGACAAATATTGAATCGATTTTAATAAGGTTTTGTTTCACACAAAACTTTAGAAACTTTGGGAACAACAATAAACTGCAACAGATATTGCGACACACTATGAAAACCCAGGGAAGCGCTTCAAAGTGGTCGAGATTTAAAAAACCCTTGGGTGGAATATGCTTAAACACAACAAGGTTAGCGGCAGAATTTAATGGCATGGGTACAAAGGCCGGAACATCTTCTGCAAAAGTGCTTGGATAGACACGGCCATTATGCAGAAGAATAGCTTAGGTTCTAAACTGCGTAATGCTAAGAAAATTAATAATGATATCAATTTTTAAAACCATTGCAAGCCTTAAATTACAAATGACCGTCCCAAATCATGTAAAACAACTGAAAAGCATTATAAACTTCCAAGGAAATCCTGGAAATAATTAAGTCTTGAAAACGATACTGCGCCATGATTACTGCATTGATCTCCCTAGGGGCCTTAGAGTAATCAAAAAAATAACAAAAGGTTTTCTTGCAAAAAATTAAACCTTCTATTATTTATTTACATTAAAACTAAAATAAATTAAATTTAAAAACTTATTAGCTATAATCCATCACAGTCATGAAAAATCGTAGCTTTTGAACTTTTCATCATAGCTACCCTTGGCAACGTCCATTAACACCGCTGCCATAGCAGGTCCCGTTCTGTCCACTAAGTTCTTCAGGTAACCGGAACTTTGGCTCAGCAAATTATATGGATGACCTATCTCCACAGCACGTCCGTTATCCATCACAAGAATTCTGTCACTGTCCATAACAGTGTGCAGACGATGGGCTATAGTCAACACTGTGCAATTTGCAAATTTCGTACGAATCGTGTGCTGAATTAGCTGGTCAGTCCTGCAAAGAAAAACAGAAAATAAGAGTGAGCTTTTCTAATAAAAGAAAGTCAAAAATCAACTTACTCTGGGTCAACATTAGCTGTTGCTTCATCCAATATCAAAATCTTGTTATTTCTTAAAATTGCACGTGCTAAGCAAACAAGCTGCCTTTGTCCCATGCTGAAGTTGGAACCTCCGTCAGACATAACACATTCCAAGCCGCCAGATAGGTTTGAAACGAATTCTTTGAGCTCCACATCGTCTAAAGCCTTCCAAATCGCCTCGTCGGTCGCTGTCTCAAATGGATCCAAATTGTAACGCAGGGTACCCGAAAACAACACAGGATCTTGCGGAATGATCGAAATGTTGCTTCGAAGATCATGCAAGCCCAAATTATTAGTGTCAATATCGTCAATTTCGATTACACCTTCATTGATTGCCAGGCGGAATATTGCTTGAATAATTGACGATTTGCCGGCTCCTGTTCTGCCAACAATTCCCACTTTTTCTCCGGCCTCTATTGCAAAATTCAAGTTTTTCAGGATGTAGTCTTTGTTCTCTGCGTACTTCATGCTAACGTCAATGAAACGTATCGAACCATTTTCCGGCCAGTCTTTTCCTGGTTTATATGCTTCTGCCGTTTCAAGAGCAGCCTCTGGCTGAACTCGCGTATACTCCACTACTCGCTCCACGGATGTCATTTGATTTTCCACCTCGGCAGTCTGACGCATTCCCCACTGACACAACCCAACCATGTTAATGCAATTCATGATGGCCAATCCTACATCTCCACTCTGGAATTGGTTTTCCATCAGAAGGAAACTAAACGTCACAGCGGCAATGTACAGGATGCAGACGACATCCAGCCAAAGAGCCAAAGCCCGGTTTGCGGCTGAGAACACATACCAAGCCGAAGTATTTATGTTTTCGAGAGCATGAAACTCTTTTTCGAGGACATCCTCAGCGCAGAATGCCCGAATTGTAGTGAGTCCTTGAAACGTCTGATTGGTATGCGAATAGAGCGGACTGCGTGCTGTGAACGATAATTGGTTAGTTAATACTTCATATATATAAATTTAACGAATGTTTGTCACTTACTCAAGGACTCTACTCGCTTCAAGCTTCGACTTGTGCGTACATAAATGCCACGTATAATGTAGAAAATTACAAGGATAATTAGCGCAGGAATCAACAGCCAATAGTTGGCAATAGCGACAATTACCATTATAGCGGTCATGTCCATGAAGAACTGTAAAGATTAGGAGTATTATTGCGTGAATTTAGTAGTCCACAGCAGGAATTGAAGCTTAGCCTGACCAAATTCCATTCTCAAAATGTACACTCACCCCAATACAAATAAGCATCGAATTTGGAAGACTACTGTCAATCGCAAAAATATCCCTTGAAAACCGGTTCAAAATTCTCCCTGATGAGTTTGTGTTGAAGAACTGCATTGTGGCTCTAGTGATGCTCCGGAAAAGCCTATCATGTAGTTTCAATGATATACGGAGGCACATCATGAAAAATCCGTAAGTCCTTGACAGGAACAGCACAAATGCCGCTGCCAATAATATTGAATACGTGGTCACAAATGCTTTCCGCTGCTCTTGAAAACCATCGCTTATTTGAACTTCGGCACCGTTCTGCGTTGAAGTAGTGTTCCCCAGAGAGATGTCCTGTTCCCAATTCACCCTGGAAGATTAAAAGATAGTATACTGTAGTGGGGCTGATTTTTAACTAATCTATTCACGAAGGTCTTATTAAACATTTGCTCCCAAAAAAAATCAGTTGAACTCCTTACGCTTGAAGATCCTAAACTATTATACATCCGCCAATAACGGCAATTGAAGAACGAACACAATGATTACTTTCTAAGTGGAAGAAACGCATCTAGATCTTCATGGAGTGAATGAAGTTATAGTCTACTAAAGATCATCCCAATTCGCACGATAGTTTGAGTAACCTTATATCTCAGAGAGTAAATAGTATAAGCTTCCTTTTCTTATTAGTTTCTGTTTACTGAAAGCGGAAACTGCCGTTGAGAAAAAGACTTCCCCTCGAGTTAAGCACTGGGAGAAGCTCCTAGTTGTTGTAAAAGATAATTAAAAAGGATGGAGTAGGCCAGCAACATATAAATTTGTGTCTCCCTTTGTAGTGCAAATGGGGAGCTACCATAACCAATAGATAACCGCCTGCTTCACCTCTTCATATTTTCCCTTTTGGTGAGGTATCCGGTATTTCATTTTCCCCTGCACTGCGATGGTCAGGTTTCCAAAGTTGTATTACCATTTTCAACAATCGTTGTTGCAACAATCCATATTGGATCAGGGCCTTTAAGTGTGTTAGAGCATTTCATTCAAGACCGTGACAGTACACTCCTGGATTGCAGTACACTGTAGGAGACAATGTGGTCAACATTGCGCTCGCCCGAGATTATTATCCTGGTTTGGCTCAGGTACTCATTCACAGCTGAGTCGACTAGTATCCAACATCAAATTACGATACAAATCCCACTGCCACCAGTGAGATTTGAACCGCGATCTTCCGTTCAACACCCTTGCATTCTAAACACTCAGCTATCCGTTCACAGTTTTCAAATAGATGCAGAATTAAAAGGAGTTCTTGGTTGCTGAACGATTCTGGCTTAATGCCCTCAATATTGCTCAGCTGTCGCTACAGACCACGATAGTTTTTTCCAATCGCTCATCAAACACCTAAATTATCCCTCTTAGCATCGCATTTACACTATGATCAAAAAATACTGGCAATTTTTAATTTAAAGGAACTGCGCTTGATAGAACCACCATATATGTCAATATTTAGCGTCAATACATCATTAGTATTTACTTGGCGTCTATTTACATCAGTCAACTTTTTTTACCTTTTAATGTTGGTAGCTCTGTTGAGCAATGAAATGAAATTTCGTATGCTAAAGGATCGGAATTGTGGCAAACAACATTTCGAGAATCTGCTCTGTTGAAAACGCGGGCAAACGAATAGTATAAAAACTTTAAAAACGGCCGTATAACAGTAGGGGATTTACCTCGTTCCCCACGCCCTCGGTAGACCTAGATTTCGTATGGATACACCGTTGTGATTTTTCAGTTGGGCAAGTTTTGAGTGTCCGGATAGCTGAGTGGTTAGAGCGCAAGACTGTCGTACGGAAGGTCGCGGTTCAAATCTCACTGGTTTCAGTGGAGTTTGTATCGTGATTTGACGTCGGATACCAGTCGACTCAGCTGTGAATGAGTACCTGAGTCAAATCAGGGTAATAATCTCGGTCGAGCGCAATGCTGACCACATTGCCTCCTAGTGTACCGTTACGGTCTTCAATGAAGTGCTCTAACACACTTCAAGGCCCTGATCCAACATGGATTGTTGCGCCAACGATTATTATTATTAAGTTTTGAGAACGAAACCTGTTTCACATTTGGGACACACATTTTAAGCCCGCACTCCCCGATGTTCCACCCGGTAAACGTATTCAAAAAGAACTGATTGAGCCGTTTCATTTGACACGCCACATATTCTGTGAAAAAAAAAGAAAACCCCCCCACGGGGATCCCCCCCCTTAACCCTGGTGAAAAATAATGTTACCCGTTGTATGTAAAGGGATTCATAGACCACATGTTCTCATCAAATTTCCTGATAATCGGTTTAGCCGTTTCCAAGTGAACCGGGTGTAACAGGCAAACAGACAAATAGGCAAACAGACATCGAATCGATTCTAATAAGGTTTTGTGTTATATAGAATCTTTAAAAATTGAAAGTAATGGGGCTCGATCATCGGTATACCAGCCTACGGAAGATTGCTAATGAATTTAGCATTACATATCGAACCGCTCAACACGATATGGTGGAAATTTTGCATTTGAGACCGTTGCAGCGAGTTGCAGCTTTTTGATTTTATTCAGATTTTTCGATTGGCTAGGTGGAGACATTTCCACATGACTACATTAGGTGTAAAAAATTACACCCCATTTCGCATGTATTGAGACCCCCCTTTAAGTTCCACATAGAACCATGTAGCTCACTATATATGTGGACGTTTAAAATTTGGTGTCAATCAGTAAAACGGTTTCTGAGAAAGTGCATGCGACAGGCAGACAGTTAACCGATTTTAATGAAGTTCCCCAGAACCTTAAAAAGAAAAATTGGAAACTAGTAAAATAGTTATACTTAGAAGACGTTAGATATTGTCTTCTATTTGCACTTAAGTCTAAAATTGATACACCAGTAGCTTACTCCAAACTACAATTTTTATTTATCGGTGTAGGTATATATATCGGGAGCAACTTACTGCCTTCATCAGTACAAAGCTAAGAAGCAATAAAATAAAATTGTAGTTTGGAGTAAGCTACTGGTGTATCAATTTTAGAGTGCAGAGTGTAGAGAGCTAGAGTGGCCAATGGGAATCTTCAAACCACTGAAATCATTCGCAACAAGGGTATTTATTACGGAGGCAAGCAGTAAGGATTGTTTTCACCTTATAATTTTCTGACCAATTTGCTTGCCAATGTTTCCACTCAAAACAGTGGAGAATAGAGAAAACTAATATTTTAGAGTGCATCAGCTGACGGATGTAATACGAGATGCCACGGAAACTATGATAAATAAATCGCACTCTGTCCGTTTTTGGACATCAAAAAAGCGTTCTATAACACATCGTGTGCAGAGATGTGAGTTGCCCTGATTCGAAAGTGCGGGAAACACTCTGACCTTTTCAATGGACAGGATGTTAGACAGTAGAAGTTCCAGCAGGTACAAACTCAGTTGTCATGAATACTACGCAAGGCTGTCCATAGGGTATTGTACCATCACTCCTAGGAGAGATAGCAAAGGCTGGAATACAGGAATACGTTGACGACATTGCTTTAACCTACAAGGAAAAATATAAGAATTCTCTATGTGATAGAATCTAAACTGGATTGAGAATGATTAGCACCTGTAGTGGCGCAACAATCACCTAACATCAACTCAGCACCATTCACTAGGAAGCGCGTGTACGATCATCTGACAGCCATCCAATATTTTGGAATTACATTAAATCAAAAACTACTCTGAAAGACGCATATTGCGAACGCATGTCAGAAAGCTACAACTGCTTTGATAACTTGTAATCGGAGGAAGATTTAATTCGGTATTTGCAATTGCTAACACCAAAGAATAGCATGATAATGAGGTTTCATGTAGACCAAAGATTTGAAAGGGGTTGAAGTAATAGCGCAAACTAGGAGATCGTGGCAGTGGTCTAAGACTTGAACCAGCAACTGATCACCTGGAACACTCACGGGTTCCTCAAAGTAGAGGGAGGGACTGCTGAGATCATTGGTTTAAAAGAATTCTACCTTGAACCAATCGGTACATTTCAAAGGAACATTAAGGGACAGAACATAGCTTTTCAGACCAACAATCAAGCGGCTAATCCTGTGAATTCTGAAATCTGATAACAGCGGTGCAAGAGATATGCTAGACTGATTTCCTAACGAAAAGCCATTACACCATATATTATAACGGCTATACACTAAACCATGTATTCGAATTATGTTTCCTAGTCAAATAAAAAATGAAACCTGCTGTTGTCGGCTTTGAAAACATAAGTTAATGGCTGTAAATTCTGCGCTTGATAGTCAAAATTCGATATGAATTCAAAATCATACTTGGAGAACAGAAGACGGACACCGTATTCGGACAATATGTCTGCTACCGTAGTTTGACTGCGGGTTTTCCAACTAGCGGTGGTACACGAAATGGTTGATATAAGTAGCTGTTTTTCGTAGAAAGGGGTTCAGAAACAACCAAGGCCCTCTCTAGACGTGACTTTCAACCAAATTGACTACGTGTTAATCGAAAGTCGCCACCTTTCGTCACTTGGATCACCATCTCGTAGCTATGGTGCTTCGAGGTCAAATAAGAACACCATCTCTAACGCCCTTCTGACGATTAGTTGAGAATACACACTGAGAGCACACATATTTGGTCCCATTCACAAATAAGTGGGAAAGACTGGTACGACGATGAAGGGAAGAATTTTACAACGGTGCGGAAGAATGCTGCATACCGGACAATGAAGCAATCTCGAAGAACACAAGCACGTGCAGATGCCTCATCTGAATTCCGAAGCGAAGACGCAACTTCACAGACAAAAGAAGGATGTTTAGGAGAACCAGTTTGTCTATGAACTCGAGATGTGCAGGGAACGACCGCATCAATCACGGCAGTTTTACCTATAAGTTAGCAGGATGAAGCCATATACACATCGATGCTCATCTTGCCGCGACAAAGATGGAATTCCGGACTCTGTGTGGGCATATTGGAGCGACGGGTTGAGTACTTTGATGAACTGCTTAACAACGAAAATATCGGGGGATTGCTGGCTCGCCAACTGAAGATGACGGACAAATGCTGCCACCACCAAGAAGAAGAAATGGTCAATTTAAGAATCATAAATTGCCCGGAGCAAATGGAGTTGCAACCGAACTGGTTGAATATGGAAGCGACTGACTGCGCCAAGCGGTTAATGAACTCATGCTCAATGTTTGAGAAAGCGAATCAATCCGCAAGGAGGCATTATATGTGCCTTACATAAGAAGGGGGATATCACGCTGTACAGCAATTCTGGAGCTATCACCAACTTACGGTCCAGAAAAGTTGGTGTTTTCTGTTTTGAATCATATTTTGTGAACCTTACTGTTGTGGATACGTGACTTTTTTTTCTTGTTTGTTTCTAACGTCCCAAAATAAATTACCATCCGACAGCTCTGCTATACCTGCAAAGGCATCAAAAACATCCACATTTAACTTTTTCGCCGTTTTGAACTAAGAAGAGGCATAATATTGAAGGAGACAGACTTGTCCATTAGGCAATTAAAGCTTAAAGACGGTACACACATCAAGGAAGATTCGGCATTATTGCAAGTAAAAGGGATCGAAAGTACAGAGTCGGGAAGTACGGTCCACACTGTACAATTGAAATTGGAAGAATTTGGGCAGATTTTGTAGTTAGCCAGTTAGGATCGCGAGAAGCTTCAAGAATGAAGGCGAGCTAAATGGGAAGAATGAAAGGAAAATACTGACTCGACCGAGCGTCTGTGGCGGGAAAGCTTCTAGCCTGAGTGCTGCAATGAAGTAGAGAAGGTCCACGCTAGATCACATTCCCTTTTGATGTCAGCCCTGGCTCCAGTTTAGTTTTTATTTCAGTAAAACTGAAGGGAGCATAACAGGAAGATATATGCCACATAAAAGGAAGAAGATCCGGTGGGAGTTGTCTGATTTCGCGATTGGGTCGCTCTCCCATAATGGACAGCACGTCGCCGAAACCGCTAATCGTGGGGCGGTTCGACGTCTAGGCGCCACGATAACCAGGAGCATGGCTCTGTCTGCTGTAGCCGTTTCACCACAATCTGTGGCGACCACTTTAGCAGGTTCGAGTAGGCAGCGGATGAAATGAACTGAGAAAATGAACCGTTTTATCATCCGCTGCTACTACGAAATAACAAGGGTGGGGTATGTACCTCATCTTCCCGTTCACTGCTGCACCAGACTTTCGTCGAGAATTTCCCGCAATACGCGCATGTGTACCGTTTCATGACTCCCAACGACACCATCCGGGGAACTGCTGAGTTGTATATTGTATAACATAACATAAAGGTTGGACTGCATTTATGTGCAAAGCGCCTGTCAAAATATTTTTATATAGTTTTGCACGAAGCAATACAGACTTGAGCGAAACTGCGTGACGCGACATTTACCCAAGTGACGCGGTGGAGTCGCCGGGCAGAGAGTATTTTGCAGTATTGCATCTCATCTATATAATTAACTGCCACGATATTTCAGTTTTAGTTTGTATCCACCTGTTAAAATGTCAACATATATAGCTGTTTGCAGATGGCTGCGCGCTAGTGAAATGTGAGCATGGTTGTGCTGAATGTAGTGTGTGGCTACGCTTCGTGCAGTAAATATGGAGTGGGTAATCAAAAACAAAAGAATTTTTGAAATCTTAAAGCTTTCAAAATAAAGAAGAAATTTATCTACCGAACCATTAAACGGTATAATGACATCTCTCCTACCCATTTAGAAGCGAGGTCAGCTCATTGTGATCGGTTTCGCCACTTCGCTTCGTCGAAGGTTTGATCTGGATGCAGTCGTTAGGCTTTCGAGTCTCTATCTAGCATATTAAGGCACCGTTGTTTCGGCCGCCTTTTGTCGTTTTCCATTGACTTCAGTGTTCACAACAATCTTCTTTTTTTCTTCAGCCTTTTTCCCGTCCACAAGCGGGGTCGGCTCGTCATGATCGGTTTCGCCATTTGGCTTTGTCAAATGTCTGATCTGAATGCAATCTCGAGGCTTTTAAATCCCCATCCAGCGTATCAAGCCACCATCATTTCGGCTCGCCTCGATCGCTTACCATCGACTCCGATATTTAGCCCAATTTTGTCAAGTGAATTCTCGTTGGTGCGAATTACATTACCATACCATCGAAGCCGCCTCTCTCGTAGTTTTTTCACGATCGGTGCAACTCCATATCGATCACGGATATCCCGGTTTGTCCCAACATACCTGACTCTCGTGCAAAAATCAACATGGAAAGACAATTGCTCAGGACAGAGGATTTCTAAATCGAGTAATGAACTATCCTTCATAAAACACGTAATAACTCGTGACGAGACGTGGACCTGATTGGCATGGAGGCAAGTCAACAATCGTCCAAGGGACGCTTGGAAGATCAGCCAAAGCCAGAAAAATACAATGCGGTGTGAAAGACAATCCTTTGCGACCTACCAGGAGTGCATGGTCGAGGGGGTGAAACGCTAGCACACGTGTGTTGCTTCAGAGGGATGTTATTGTGATGGAGATAAAAAAAATTGGCTGGAAATCAGGTTACTTTTCTTCCGATACTTTTTGACGATAAGGAACTTTAGCCACAAATACTGTTCTATGTCCCACCACCACCCATATCCAGGCAAAGGTACATCTATTCAGCCCATAAGTTGTAAAAACACGTTTCATTTTTGACTCTACATATTTGTTCCAAAGAAGTTTTCTAACAGAAAATTACAAAGAACGCCAGTTGTGAAACGGTACTCAATCCAAGTTACACTGATGCATGAAGCAATTTCATAACGCGGTTCACCATTGGCTAAGATCTTTAATTCGAGATATTTACACAGATCAGTTCTTGACAGGTTGTTGCCACAGACAATGATAGTCTCTGTTTCATTGCGGCAAAGGAGAGTGATGAGAGGGCACAATCAGGAAGTATAATCAATGCGTGCTTGCGGTATTTCTAGCAAAAAGTTTCTGGAAATGAAAACTGAATACCGTCTCCGTCGCATGAAGTAATCTTTATTCGGCATATATCGGGAACAACTTATCACCATGTATCCATATCTGACAGCGGACCCGAAGAGCTTTCGCGCCTACGAAGGTTTCCAACGACCGCTTAAACATACAGATATAGATTGATAGTCCGGGTTCTATCATCCCGATAATACGGCTATTGATCTAAATATGAAAAAATTGTAAGATTTGAACCACCATTGAAGGTGTTCTTTTCTATGGAACTACACAGGTTGTCAACCATCCCCGAAGAAGACTATTGAAACGTGGAAGCAGATCGATAAGCATTACCAACTGTGAGTCCCGCGCAAATTGGCGGCGAACATAATGCCGTGAAATTTCAATAACGTAATAAATTTCTTGAATTGCAACTTCGTGTGAGAAAATAACAAAAAAAATTTACTATTGAACTGACTAGTGAAACTTCCGAAAACTTATAGATAGTCGCGAATTGTTCGATGGCCATGTCAGTGATGTTAACGATACTGTTTCTTACCTACGATGATCAATAACTTGAGATTGAAGAAGCACTTCATCATTATACTCAATCATATAATATCCGACGAAATCCGCGGATACGGCGTGCTCCTCCACATAAAATTGAAGAATAGACCATCAATACGCTCAAACTAAGTAAAGCCGCCGGTAATGAAAGTCATCCCCCGGAACTTCTCCTTACTCCTGGTTCCTGTATTTGCAAGGGTATTAGCTATAATCAGCCTGAAGTGCACCAAGTAACATCCCGAAAATTTGATAAAAAGCAACACATTAACACCCTTCAGAACGTTGTTGCCCAGTACGTGGAGTTCAGAGCGACTGTTATCATAAGAACGACATATGATGATGCAAAATATTACATGTTGTATCGAGGCAAAATTTCGGGTAAATTTGAAATCCAATGAGAAGTCCAAAAGGGTTGCGTCATGTCGCCATGCTGCCTTGGATGGACTATGGTCATTTTTGCTCAAGCACCTTCACTAAACTGATGACATTGATTTGTTTCGTTGATCGTGTCACAGGAAAAGAAGGCAAGCAAAGTAGAATTGCAATTCGACATTAACGAAACCAGTCTGACTAATCATCGCAAATTTTAATATTTGCGAAGGCGATGAACAATTCAAGTATCTAGGTAGCATTGTTTCTCCCGACGCGACACTGAACTTGAAGTTAACCGACGCATGAGCAGTGTCAAATTCACATTCGCTGTGTGGTTGCAAATTTCGAAATGAAGCTATCTCAACACCAACGTTAAATTTGGATTGCTCTGCGCCAATATTATCCGTGTGCCACTTCACGAGAGTAGAACATAGAAAGTGATGGCTGCTGTTACTCAAAATTTCCATGCTCCATATTCTGACCTGAGACAATAACCATTGAAAAAATTGGTCGGTCTATAGGCCACATTGCCATGTATGTGTTGACCAAAAAATGCAGTGAATAGGTCACATATAAGGAAATAGCAACAACTCCATTGCGGATTTTGCTATGCATTTGAACTCACTATCCCAAGTTTTGGTCATCCTAGAAGAGTAGGAGAGGGGTGTAAGTTTCACGGAAAATGTTGGAGGGAGATGAAACGCATTGCCAGGAAACGAAAGCGACGCGCTAAGCTCCAAATAGCGGTTTCCAGCAACCGTATATGATATGCATACCAGAAGACGATCTAACATAACTTCATTACTTATAGGAAGATTAAAGCAAACCAGAGCCGTGCCCGATAAAGTGTCTTAAATTAAATGATGTCGCCGTGTGCGGAGGGAGTTGCATTTTCCAACACAAATGTTTTGCATGTATTCAATATAGACTGAGGAAAGCTCAGACCACGAGGAAGACACAATTCCAAACGCAATTGGTACGTGATTAAAGAGGTAGCTCCCCGGCGATGAGGGACTTTCCGGTAGTTCGCCGGGAAAAAGGGGAGGAGTTGCCGGTGACTTTGGTGTATAAAACTCACAGACGCCATATCTCTACCATGGTCAGATTCTATCATATCTCTGACTTACAGAGAAAAAGCTAAGCTGTTTTTCTCTGTCGTGCAACACTCCACTGGTGTATCTTAGTCGGTCCCCGAAGAGGCTGGCTACCAGCGGCTTGGATGGTATGAAGTGGCATTGATCCTCATAAGCGAAAATCTCGGTATTCAGCATTAGAAGAGAATCTTCCGTTCATGAATTTAATGGACCTCTTTTTAAGATAGACGACTTTCAGACTCCGCATCAGATACGAGATAACAAATGTGATAAAAGGGTGTTACTTTACGACGATAATGATATTAAAGTGTATACAAATTAACTTCGAGCTTATTGCACATTCAATCAGCGCATTAGAATTGGCTCTATTAGGTTTCAAAACAAAACAGCAACTTATGACGAGGAAATGATATACGGCAGATAAAAATAAAAAACCTTTAAAACCATAGGAACGGGTGATTTTAGAATAATATTAGCTACAAAGTTCTGCCTCGAAAGAAGATTTGAATTCTCTGAACCATAAAAAACCATGCATTACTTACCATCTTGATAAGAAGTAATCCACTCCCGTAAGCGTAGTCCTAGCAGCAATGAACAGTGAAAAAATTATCAACAATATAAAGCAGCCGTCCATTGCTCCAAAATATGACTTATAGACTCCAAACCCCACTGCTCCCTCTGCCTGTTGCTCTTTTCGTTCATCACTGTTATCCTTTTCAGACTTTTCAATCAACGCTTCACCTTCACTCGCTTCTCCTTTTATTTTATCTGGCTTTTCCTCCTCATCTTCTTCCTCATCGTGAGTCTCTCCTAGGAATTTGATACTTTCCATATTTTGCAACTTGCTAAAACTCCCCTGCGCTTGAATTTCACCAGCGTTTATCAGAAGTACATGTTCAACGTCCTTAAGAAATTGAAGCTGATGGGTGACCAGAATACAGATTTTATCCTTTAGATATTCTTTGATACATTGTTCAAAAATGTGATGGCCAACATGAGTATCGACTGCTGAGAGGGGATCATCCAAAAGGTAAATGTCGGCCTTCTTGTAAATAGCTCTAGCAAGATTGACTCGAGCTTTCTGTCCACCACTAAGACTTATTCCTCGTTCACCCACTATAGTTTGGTCACCGTAGGGGAGCAACTTGAAATCAGTTTTCAAAGCACACACTTCTACAACTTGATTGTATCGAGCTTGATCGAAGTCCTCAATGAAGACAATGTTATCCTGGATTGTACCTTCAAATACCCAATTTTCTTGACAAGCATAACTGATTCTCCCGTTTATGAGCGCTGTTCCGTATTGAAGATCTAGTTCTCCCAAGATCACGTTTAAGAGTGATGATTTGCCGGCTCCTACAGGGCCAACTACTGCCATTAACTCCCCTGGGTTAACTTCAAAGCTAAAGTTCTTTATAGCTATACTTTCTTTCGAATCCTTGGAATTCCAGTATGCTGTTGCTTTTTCAAATATTACGGACTTTTTATCACTATCTCCATTATGTATCCTTCTAGGTATACCTTTTCCAGATTTCTCGGAATTAACTTCCTCATCTTGAAGTAGAAATTCTCCAACTCTTTTCGCTGAGACGTAAGCTTGAGCCCCGAAAGTCATGGCCATTGGCCAATACTGAACAAATGAATCGCTTAAAGCGTTGAAGAAAGTCGAAACTGTGAAAACTTTCTTTGCAGTCAGCGCATTCCCGAAAAGGACATAGGAAACTAAACTCAAAAAAACTGATATTCCAGAAATCATGTATATGGAGTTCAAAGCTGCTTGTATGTAAATTCCTCCTTTTATAGCCGACAGTTCAGATGCTCTTATTTTAGCTATGACTGCAGCGAAGGACTTCTCCCATGCGTACATCTTGATGACTTGAATTCCCTGAATTATCTCATTCATAAGCTTCACTCGTACATCAGTTCGGGCTGTAGCTCGTTCTCTGAAGGTTGCCGTCTTTTTTGCAGCTAACGTTTGAACAGGAAGGAAAAGCAGCATAAAGCCAATGCCAATAACTGCAGACAGTCCTATCTCCAGATACATCAAATATCCGAAAAGTAACGCTTCGATGGGTCCCCGATACAAATCGTGAATGAAAGTCAACGCCGGATCGAACATCCCCAAATCGTTGGAGAGAATATTAATCGCCCTTCCGCTCAATCCGTCGTTCGTCGCAGTCTTCGATAGCCTCAGTATTTTGCGATAAACCAGCCCGGCACATCCCAGTCTCATCTTCGTACCAAGGAAAAAGGAATACAGCATATAAGGATGGAACACTATCACTTTGAGTAGTACTGGAACAACAATTCCAGCTGCATACAGCCACGCCATGTCCCTACTTATATCCGTTTGACCGGGCGTAAAGTAAGAAACAAGGCCACCGAGACTGAAAATTTGTGCGACTCTGTAAGGACATTGGGGGAGAAAATTGCATTTGAAGTCAAATATGGATTTTGTTCGGTAGTATGAATAATAACAGTGCAAAGGACAAACTTTTGTGAAAAATTCGTATGTTCTGTTGATTTTCGATTGCTAGATACACATATATGCACTTATTCTGCACTCAACCACCTGAAGTCCTAAAACTTACTTGGATCCTGTTTCGAGCAAGCAGTAAAAAAATGCAGCAGATATTGATAGCATCCCATATGCCCGGAATAGCACTCGCAGGATGTTTGGATTCTTGTTGGTTGTAAGTTCATGATTCCATAATTTGAGAAGTTTGTTGGTCAGACGTTGACTGTTGAGCGTCGGTTTATTTTCATAGATATCATCTTCTGTGAGCGGTTGTCGGTATCCTTTCCGAAAGAGATCTTTCATCCACCTGGAAAATATGAAAGCCATATGAAAATTTCCTCCCTTCTAATTGTTTTTACATTCGGGTATAGAGCAGTACAAAAAGTTCAAAAATGGTATTTGCGACTTGGAGGATACTTCTCGCTCCAGTCGACTTTTCGACTTTGCCGAAGATTATCTGAAGGCATTGCTGGAATAAGATGGTCGATAAACAACACGAGAATTGACAGAATAGATGGGATGAACTTTCAAAGCTGCCGCCAACCATCCTAACACCATTAAAATTAAACATATGCAGTTGCATGACATTTTGTTAAAAATTATGAGATTTCCACCAAACTTTACGTTATGACCTTCCTTATCACTTATATTATACTATTCTTTATTTAATGAGAGACCTAGATATCGCATGCGGGCATTCTTATTATATTCCTCGATTGAGTGACGATGCCCACTAAAGAAGAGACCACTTTATTATCCGCCCCTCTCCCCTTACTTATGTCAGAATCACAACTCTCTGCCAAAAACACTAATAGAGACCAATTATTTGATTATTATTATTATTCTGTTAAGGAAAAATCGGAGCGCGTCCTTGAAGAACTATTGTGCCCCTTTTACTGGTTATAGTGTACCTATTGATCATAGCATCTCAAGCAGGCCTATAACCGTTAGGAACTTTAGTATGTTCCCTACTTCCAGATCTTTCAGCTTTGCATCTGGTATTAAGTGTTCTCCCAGACGCCTCGACCTACTTTGCAGTGCCGGACACTGTCCCGGAACGTGTAGGCAGTGTCCGTAGATATCCCTAGCTTCCCTCTTATTTGATACTCCATGTTATTATGGTTATATTCTGTGGAAAAATGTATACACTCTTTGGCAAGCAGATACCTTGAATAATTTTCCTGAAGATATTAATGAGCATCCTATCGCCATCAAAAATACTCCTTTCTGGGGCGGTTCTTAAATCTTCAGCCACATCCCGAAGGGGCATTACAAAACCAGACTTCGGAATATTTTATTGGTCGCTACGATACCGCAAGAAACCCCGGGAAGTTGACGTAGTGTGCGCCATGACAAAAGAAGATTTATTATTGTGCTGGTCGGTGAAACAGAAGATGTGGCGGAGAGCGATAATTTCTCGTATACTACATCAAGAAAGAACTTGCATATCGTCGCAAACTTGTCGATGGTCCTTTGAGGGACGTTAATGGTAGACTCCTCGTCCACGATGAGGAACTAAAGAGGACACTTCACCACGGTTCTTAACCGTTTGACATTCGGTGAAGTTTTCCTCTTGGATCACTTTGGAGCAATGTGAGGAGGGTCAAATCTATACTTCATCTGCTCTTCATCGATTTGGGGAAGGTTTATGATAGCGTCAACAGGGAGTTTATCTATAGTATTTTACACAGGAAGAGCAGAGAAGCTAATAGGTATTTTCAGTGCGACATAGATTGGCACAAAATTCCATAAAAATAAAATACAAATTTATTTTCATTTTATATTTTTTCTGGACTTTCGGTCTTGTCTGGAAGGCGTGGAAAATTTCAACGGACCAGAACATTCTTTTCGCAAACGTTTTGACCGGTTTTCTCAAGCTGACTGACTAAGGGGCCAAAAGCCTCTGGATTGAATATAAACACTAACAAAACCAAGGTCTGACAGTAGTCATCATGCTAATTTCGTTTGTTTGTCCGAACGTGGGTAAAAAAATATAATAATTAAACTTTGTCTAATATGAAAAGAAGACACGGAGACCTGTAATTAAAATGTTTATTCTCGAAATCAAATTAACAAAAAAAAAATGTTGTCAAGTACAGATAGCGGATTAAACTGGGAGGTAATTCCACATTTGTGTCAGATTTTTATTGCGGCAAAAGTGCTGACGGCATGTCTTTAAAACTAGATTCAAAACTTCCTGACATATTGCCTGGGACACCTACCTGTTGCAGGTATTGTGTTACTTCTATTATTGAAGCTGAATCCAACGGCTATGTTACCCGCTCTTTCTATTTGCACTAATAAGAGAAACATCGAAGGCTCTGACCAATTTCTTTATCTCAGAAGCGTGGTCTCTGCGTATGGTGACACCGAACTGGATGTTGTGCGTTGCATTAACAGTGCTAAATCCAAAATCTCGAAATAAACTTAACAAACATTGTCAAGTTAAGATTGGATTGTTCTTTCTGTGTTTTTATATGGGAGTTGTGCATGGAACTACACTTGTCTGCATCGTGCTATCGTTGGCAATAACGAGCAATGCCTGATCGGCTAATATAGCCGGCAGAACCGACATGATTTCAGATATTTTGGGTATTGAGTATTCTGTACGGTGAAGTGCTTCGGACCTCATCAGCCACGGCCCAAAACTGCATTATAAAATATGGCTAACTACGGAATTGTGGAAACGGATTGACGAACGGAGGGGGCCCAAAGCTCTATTGGTCATTGCGCTCGAACTTCAATACCGAACCATTACAAAAAGGAGTTCGCTAATACGCATTACGCTCGACGCCTCATCCACGATGGTAAGCGGCTAAAAACGTAGAATGAACACCTCACCACGGTTCTCAATCGTATCACATTCGTTGAAGTTCCTCTAAACAGAAGAGAAATCATTTCGGCCATCAAGGCACTCAGACAGAGTAAAACTGCTACGCTTGACGGTCTTTCAGGAGAATCGCTACATCAGCAGTTTCTACAAATCTGCAACTTTCACTTGTGTTTGGTGCTCAGAGGTGGCGGTGAAGAAAACGGGGCGGCAACCCTGTCGGCCAAACCAAATCAAGTGGCCGAGGAGAACGTCCACAGTGGTGCCACCGGGAGACGCGGTACTCATTTTGGATTGCCGGCCGTGATGCAGTAGGCGAATGCTCCAAAGGCCGAATTAGGGCAAATTGGTCACGAAACCTCACCAGGGGTATACGGTTATTTGCGGTTGGCCCCCCAGTGGGAGCTTCATCGGGTTGTTGGTTATGCTCAAGCGAAAAGAGACCTCGGCGTGGTGTCGCGTTTCAATACGGGTGCCGTACTCCTTAGTTCGGTAGAGATTTAGGTAGGGCTTGCATCCACCAGTATGAACATCTCGAAAGCGTAATCAACAGAGAGCAAGTTGGTTTCCGCTCCGGACTCTCCTGCATTGACCACGTCAACACCTTGGCGATCATTTTGGAACAGTATGCGGAATTTAAATCTCCGCTTCGCCAGCTCTTCATCGATTTCGAGAAAGCTTTCGACAATGTGAACAGGGAGCGCCTCTGGCGTATTTTTCGCAAGAGGAGTATACCGGAGAATTTAATTGCTATTTACGTGCTGCATTGAGGCAAAATCTCGGATTTTGTGGTTCAGAGCCGAGTCCACCAGCCTTGCATCTTGTCACTGATATTATTTCTTCTTGTTTTCGGTGACATTCTTCTCGCCGCATAGTCTGGAAGACGTAGAGGTGTTCAATGGAGTATAACATCTTTCCTTAGATACCTAGAAATACGCTAATGATATCTGTCCGCTCTGTCATCGGATCATGGACATTGGTCAAATGGTTCTAGCTTTGGGATGAGAGGCAAGACGAGTTGGACTAAAAATAGACAACATCAAAACCAAGATTCTCATTTATTATCCTCTTCCTATCTGCATTATGGACAGAGCATGGAAAGCATTGATCAATTCGTATATCTGAGTGGTTTGTACCCGATGATGATGCACCGAACTAGATGTTGCCGCAGTAGATAAATTATAGATTAAGGAGAGGCGGCAATTGCATTACTAGTTCACCCTCCCAAGGAGGAGGAGGAATTCGGGCGCTCATTTCGCGTAACCGTGAGCGATCGCGTGTAGGTGGGGTTGACGTGCTATACTGCACTAAGTGGTAAACTGTGTCCTTCGCACGATCGACGTGGCTCCGCTATCAAAATATGTAAGAAGTTAAATTAAAAGAAAGAATATTGTACACATCTCAGCGATAAATGGTTTCCAAGCTTCGGTCTAATTAATGACCAGTTATTCTTGTGTTACTCAATGGCATGATAGTTGAGCTATTTGAACGCCAGTCTCTGGTCTCGTTGCTCCTTAGTCGAATCTTAATCGTGTCTGTCAGTCCATGTCTCATTTATATAGAGTTATCATCTGCACATAATAGAGTATGATACTGTGATGATAATAAAACTAAAACGTAGTCTCATGTCAAATGAAACACTGGAAAAGGCAATAACGAAAAGGGGGAGAATATTTGGATGCACTTCACTCTAAAGAGCATCACCTTATTCATACGTCCTCCCCCCTTTTTCTTCTCTCGCTACCATAGGAGAGTAACGAATAGAATGTGATTACCGCTGTTACTCAAATGCACCACATTTTTATCAATTCATGTCTACGTCATGTCATCAGGTATTCTGGCCTAAGACAATAACTACAAAGAACTTGATCGGCATACAGGTCAGATACCGTGTTCATCAGAATGCGGATAAACCTAAATAAGCTGTTCAATATTTTTTTACCCTATATATCCATGTGAGATACCAAATAAAAGGTCTCGATTACTACTTTCCGAAGCAGGTATTAGTTTTGACCTTGATTGCAAAAGGGAGGAGTGTGGTGGTCCGGAAAGGGTGAATTACTTCAAACGCCCATTCTCAGAAACTACTCAACCAAAGAATCCGATCAAAATTATAGTGGTTCAAGCACATGGTATCTAGGCTCTAAAATACTCCCTGTTACAAACTTCAAATTGCAGCAACATAGATTTTAATATGGTGCAGCATTGTGCAAAGTTTGGAGAAAATTGTACCATTATTAACAAAGTTGTAATAGGTCAAAGTTGTTGCACTCGCTAAGAGATAAAGTATCAGTACCACATCAAACCACCGTGCACCCAAATATTCATACACAAATTTCAAATGACTGCACTACACTTCCTAGCGAACTTTCCAATGTAGCAAAAAGAAAGTTTCTCACTGTGTCCAGGGGATGTCAACTATTGACGAGTCTTTTAGGCATTCCTTGAAAAGCAACTATGCCTTGTGTTGATGGTCTCGAAATATTTTAATCATCGGCTATTTAGATGGTTTTCTTTTTTGGCAGCTGTAAAATCTATTATTAATAATTTCCTCGGATTGGATGGGTTAACAAAGTTCGTAATGCGAAAACCCAGCATTCCATTTTCTTCAAACCTCGATGTTGCGATCCTTAAAAATATTGTCATTGTTCTAGTTCCCTACGACTCTCCATTACGATTTATTTAAATTTTCTTATTTGTTTATCGGGGGTCAAAAAGTAGTATGGATCTCAGGGCGAAACGTGGATTGGTACACACGGTGGAGCATAAAATTTAGGAAACGCCTGAAAAACCAACACCAACAGCTCTACCACCAAACCCTATTACCATCTCCACGTAATTATCGCTTTCTTAATCAAAAACTGCAGACGGCGGCGGTTGGGTAGGGCTGATAGCCCCACATGCAAACCCAAAGTTACAAGTAACACAATGACGAACCCGGCAACGAAAACGGACTAACGATTTGCGATTGAACAATATAAGCCGATATAACAGCGTTGCAAGTGCTGCATTGGACAGGGACCGGTTTCCTGATTTGTGCGAAAAGCGGTCCACAATCATATGTAGGCCTTTTAACCAAATTGACCACGTGCTAATTGAATGCCACCGCCATAATGGCTTTAAGAACATATAGAAGGGCCAATATAAACTCGGACCGCTACCTCGCTGGCCTTGTGCTCCAAGCTCGAATGACAATACCATTTAGAGTCCCCACTAACAATCAGATTAGAGTGAACGTTGAAGCCATCCGCAACAAACTTCTCTGTGACACCTACATTTGAGAGAGAGTGGAGTGGAGAGATGCCGCAGTAACCACAGTTATTGTGGAGGTCCTAGATATGAAGCATAGATAAATGATTTTCACAGCCACCTGAGGAATGTTATCGTTGGAACGACCAACAAATTCGGAACGACTTGTTCGATGATGAATGTAAGCTAGCAATGAAAAGGAAGTATGCTGCATGCCAGGCAATGCTGCACTCGCGACAGCGAATCAACACTGTGGATTGACAGTGAGGCATTATCTGTCGCCCACATAAAAAATGAGATATCACGCAGTGATGTCATTAAGGAGGCATCGCGTTGCTGAGTACCATCTATAAGATATTCGCCTCATACGCCCAAAACATCATTGGTCCATACCAAAGAGGCTTCACTCCAAGCAAATCACTAACAGACCAGATTTTCTTTCTGCGGCAAGTGATGGAAAAACTGTTGAAATATCACCACCAGTTCAACCATTTTTTCATCATGCCTTGTCATGCGTCCTCTTTAACGTGTGCTTGGAGAAAGTGATTCAATGCAAGAGACACCATCCTCTGCAAGCCCACCCAAATACTGGCATACACTGTCGATACTGACATTATACGAAGAACAACCCGAGATGTATAGTCTACCTTCATCCAGATCGAACATACAGCGCGAGATCTTGGGCTACACATTTATGAAGGCAAGATGAAGTACATGTTGATAACGTTAGCGCCAAAGAACAAAGAACCAACAACATCAAATAGCGCTGGTCATACGAAAACAATAAAAATAGGAGATTACAGCTTTGAGACCGTTGAAAATTTCTCCTATATATTTAGGGTCGAAAATCGCAACCGATAACAGCCATGACGATGAAGTCCGCGCACGGTTGTTGGCTGTCAACACAGCGTCTTTCAGCTTACAGAACTGCTTTGCTGTTTGACCCCTATGATGGTCAAACCTATTACTGTAAAAGACAACGACCTTGACAGTCCTTATGTATTCCTCGGAGACTTGAGTTCTTAGCAAACAAACTGCGAACTCTCGGCTACGTTTGAGAGAAGAATCCTCCAAAGAATGTTTGGCCTCCTGCATGGGATACCATGGCCTTCTGGTTGTAGAGAAAATCCAGCTCAACAAGTTGCGGTGCGCGGGTCACTTAATTCGTACGGACGCCAGGCAGCTTTTAGGAACAGCGAATTGATGGACCTCGGTGAAAACGGGGACATCTGAAGTTCCTTACTAAAGCAGACCTAGACCAGATACCAGTTGTTGCGCAGTTGAAGAAGATGATGATGTTTTTGTCTGCCGAGCTACTTTTACTATTTCTTAAAGTTGGCTTCAACTCAGTTAATTCTTAATTTGATCAACGGCATAAATGTGCCTGCAAATTCTGTATCTGTGTCACTGCATCCATACTTTCCCAGGTACCAGCAAACCAATCAAAAAAATCCATATGCAATACGTTTGTAGCGCATTTGTAACGCAAACTACGGACTTTGTGAACTATTTAAATTACCGGATGCAAAGGAATGCATTCATCAAATCCTAATATTTTTAACGTTTTCCTGAAACTTCGTATGCGCAAGAAGGAAATTATCAAGACCCGTCTGGACATTATTTCATTAAGCCTAACTGAGTGATACAGTGGAATAAAACGAATTTTAAATTCTGCAACAGATGGATGAGGATAGTTCTTATAAACAACAGCATGCACCGTAGAGCTGCCGAAAAATTAAGGATTTTTATCTCACATGTTCAGGGGAGGAAGGGGATGATTCGTTTGGAAACAACGCACAACAATCAAATGTATTCTCTTGATTGGTTTTTCTTTGAGATGAGATTCAGGAAAAATAATAAATCGACTCCTTTGACCTTGAAGAACAGAGATTGCCACGTCGATTGATCTTCCAGTCGTACAGAAGATGGACACGTGGAGAGAAAAAACCATCTACGGAGAGTACATCTTAAATTTGCGTAGAGGTTGCTGGTGACTAAAGAGTACAGCAACCACCACAACTCCGTCTGAAATACTATGTTCTACATCAAAACTTGACGGGTTGAAATAATGACTCAGTGGTAAACTACCATCCGTTTTATAAATATACTTCGCAGGTAATCTTCGAAAACGATCAGTTCAAACTACTGTGGAACCACAGCATTGTTCATCATCAACGGTGCAACAACCGGTATCCGGTCTAGGCCTGCCTTAATAAGGAACTCCAGACATCCCGGTTTTGCGCCGAGGTCCACTAATTCGGTATCCCTAAAAGCTGTCTGGCGTCCTAACCTACACCATCGCCCACCGTAACATATTGAGCCGGATTTTATTCACAACTGCACGGTCATGGTATCGCTCATAGATTTCGTCGTTATGTAGGCTACGGAATAGTCCATCCTCATGGAGGGGGCCAAAAATTCTTCGGAGGATTCTTCTCTCGAACGCGGCCAAGAGTTCGCAATTTTTCTTGCTAAAAACCCAAGTTTCCGAAGAATACATGAGGACTGGCAAGATCATAGTCTTGTACAGTAAGAGCTTTGACCCTATGGTGAGACGTTTCGAGCGGAACAGTTTTTGTAAGCTGAAATAGGCTCTGTTGGCTGACAACAACCGTGTGCGGATTTCATCATCGTAGCTGTTATCGGTTGTAATTTTCGACCCTAGATAGGAGAAATTATCAACGGTCTCAAAGTTGTATACTCCTCTCCTTATTCTTCCTGTTTGACCAGTGCGGTTTGATGTTGTTGGTTGGTTGGTTTTCGATGCTGGCGTAGCCACTATATACTACTTTGCCTTGCCTTTATTGATGTGCAGCCCAAGATCTCGCATCGAGTTTGTACGTCTCGGGTCTCTAGACCAGTAGTTGGGTGGACTTAAAGAGGATCGTACCTCTTGCATTTACCTCAGCATCACGGATCACTTTCTCCAGGACCAGGTTAAAGAGAACGCATGATAGGGCATCACCTTATCGTAGACGGTTGTTGATGTCGAATGGTATTGATAGTGATCCTGCTGCTTTTATCTGGCCTCGCGCATTGGTCAGAGTCAGCCTAGTCAGTCTTATAAATTTCGTCGGGATACCGAATTCTCTCATAGCCGTGTACAGTTTTACCCTGCCCTACCCAGCATTCTGACCGACCATTATCCGATCTAGATCCGCTTCTCCTTGTGGGATAATGCGAAGCAGACTTTGTGAGTACAGAATATCCAAGTGGTTCCGGGATTAGTCCCAACAAATTTGCGTAAAAAGGTGAAGACATTCGATCTAAGGACAGGATATAGTCGCCATGTATAGAATAGAGACGCAAAAATTCATCTCATCCTTGCAACGCATGCTATAATCTGAAAAATGCTATCCGGTAGCAATCTGGCCCAAAGGGCTCCGTTTTCGATATGCTATATGTCTCAGAAGGTTGAAACCGCCGCATCACTGATTAAGATATTGTTGATAATCGGAAGGTGTATAAACACATCTCGCATGGTCGCACACACTTAAATAGTTAAACGTTTCAAACTCTTTCTACGAAAGAGTAGCCCAAACCTTGATAAAACCTAACTGTGACCAACCATATCCACATGAATTATCGCGTGGAAGCTAACAGATAGGATTAGCACCTTTTTTAATTCAATAGCAACCGATCGATTAAGATTAGCAAAATTTTTACTAGTGTTTACTGGTTAACATTGAAAATCATAATTTTTCATTTCTTATCATAATATTGTGCTGCTTATGTTAATATCATATCAGAATTAGTTCCTTTATGAATCGCTACGGAGAACTCTGCGAAAACCACACGGCCCCAAAAAGCTAAACTGATAACTAATATTGAATTTTTGATAAGACGACGAGTTTATAAGTGCCTTCTAAATAATCTCTAGCAATGAAAATCTGGCTGTTGATCTTTCTGATATATTTATTGGTATGAACTTTTGGGAGAATAGTCACCAACAGGTGGCTTAGTTTGCTTCAAAACAAAGAGGTTACTATTTGGATATCAAGATAATTTAATAAGAGTTTGCACATATGTTAGCTATCGAGAATATCCAGATCGCTTTGATAAATTAGAAAGTTAAATTATTCCCTCTTGAATCTTTGGAATTCACTTTTCTAGCCTCTTGCAGATCTTTTTATGATCAATCAGTGAGCATTTTCCATTTATTCAAAAGGGTGTAGTTTTATAAAATAGTTAATTTTTGCCTATAAGGTTTCTATCACAATCTATTATATTAATGACTTCTAACTGAACTCATTTTTTGGTATTCTCGACATATTTTCGAATAAAAGTTTCCCCTCTCAAATTCCGTTACTTTTCTCATCAATACAGATCATTCTAAGCATGGTCTAAGTATAATATGTCTTTTCCGTAGGAATTTCGAAGGAAGATAAGCCGAGAAAAAGCGGTAGATCCACTCCTTTGTGGAGTATAGGGCATCCACACAGTCTCTTTTTCGTGTTGTTAATTTCTTTTTCTTATTTGACTTTCAATGTCTTCTTGTTCTTGTTGTTCTTCAGACTTTGATCCGTTCAGAAAAGGAGTTGGCTTGTTTTGATTAGTTGCCCCTGATCTAAATGCAGTCGCGGGGCTTTGAGATCACCATCCATTGTATCAGGCCACGCTGCTTCGGTCGGCCTTTTAGCCTTTTCACATCGTCTTCGATGGTCACATCAATATTTTTGAATTTTTGTTAGCGTAGATTACGCGACCAGACCATCAAAGAAGCCTCTCTTGCTATTTTTATACGATCGATCGCGAATATCCTCATTTCAGATGTGATCATGGCATGTTACGCCACTGGTCCATCATAACCTCTTCGTCTCTATTACCGCGAGATGCTGTTCATTGTTTTTTATAGTCAGCTAATACTCAAAATCATACAGGGCGGCAGAGCGCACGACACTACGGCAAGTGTTCGATTCGAGTTGTTCGTTGATAGGTGGATCACAAAGAAACTTGAATTTTGTATGAATGTTTTTTAGTTTCTTTGCCACCTTACGCTACTCAGGTAATAAACTCACACCAGCGAGACAAACACAATAATATTAATAATTATTTGCGCAACAATCCAATTAGACGAGGGCCTTGAAATATGTTACAACCTATAAGTGGCGATGTGGTCAGCATTGCGCTCGCCCGAGATTTTTACCCTGATTTGACTCAAGTACTCATTCGCAGCTGAGTCGACTGGTATCCGACGTCAAATCACGATACAAATCCTACTGCCAACAGTGAGATTTGAACCGCGGCCGTCCTTATGACTGCCTTGTGTTCTAACCACTCAGCTATCCGGGACACAAAGCGAACACAAACATTCATGAAGACCCATTCTTCATTTGATCTCAGAACAACGAGATTGAGATATTTGCACTCTACTCCTTCAACTAGGGAGTTGCAAGCGTATAAATTGAATCATCAAGGTCTACTTCCTAAATAGAAACATCATCTAACCAGTGAAAAACACGTCTCATTTCACATTTAGGCTCGTTTCAAACATATTCCGGTCCATTCGGTTCGGTTCGTTTTTGGTTGCAAATGAAATCCTAGACTCGGTTCACATTCGGTTCGGTTCATTTTCGGTTCAGTTGCGTATGAAACGGTGTTTTAGCCTCGATTCGGTGCCTATTGGGTTACACATCGAAACCATGTAGCCTCGAATACTCCCACAACACGAAGAGGTTTCATCCAGTTACTTACAATACAGTTTGAATTTGTGTTCAGGAAACAAAAAGGAAACAAGGCTCGTCACACAGACGGTTCAGTTTCGGTTTTGGGTTTACAGTGAGTAAATTTAAATGGTATGTTGACGGTGAAAGTCTGAGCTATGTGGTTTCAATTCGGTATTTAATAGACACATTTAATTTATTTAATTGAAACACTATTTTACACTTGTCGCCAGCAAGCGAAACAGAACCTAACCGAATGGAACCTTATAAGCAGGATATAAGACCCATACGGTTCCATTTGAACCGAACCGAATGAAACCCTTTCACATATACACGGTTCTCGCACGGTTGCTATTCGGTAAACTGCTTACCCCAAGAACATCCGACGACTTTTAAAAACTTGTCATTAAAATCCATTCACTGTGAGGTTAAAACCGAAACTGAACCGCCCATATGTTAACGCCTTGAACGCTTTTTGTTCCTTGAACCCAATTTCGAATAGTATTGAAACCTGATAAAATCTATTTATGTCGTGAAAGCGTTCCATAAAGTTTCAATTAGAGACCGAAAAGACCCCAATTTAAAATCGAAACACCGATTTACACTTGTCAGCAGCGACCGAAACTGAAGCGGAAACGAATCGAACGGAACCGTATATGTGTGAAGCCGACATTAAGGATACCCATATACATGAAAATCTTATGGACCTTAGATACTGAAAGCTAGAGATTATATCCGCACAGTGACCTACTTACAAATTTTATATGCTACGCAGCTTTAAACTCAAAAAAATCAAACCAAGAAAATGCACTCCTGCTCTGAAGGGGTACATAGCAAGGCGTCGGGAAAGGCCTACTAGCTGGTTCTTCTCCGATCTAAATTTAATATTGTAGACTCCTATCCTCTTTTTACTTACACATTTATTTTCTTAAATTGAGCTCAGACATTTAACTCGTTCGCTACGTACGTCATTACAGATCAGGATGAAATTTATTTGCCAGGGTTTTGGTTATCATCGGGTATTTTAGAAACTCAAATACATAATAAAGGTATTTTGACTTTTTATTTCGGATATATTGTCTAAAACTTAGAAGACCGCGCTATAATATTAGAGCCTTGGGCAAAGACCAGGAGAAAAAATCGGTCAATTTTGTACAATCGGTTAGAAGTGTCGTCTGGTCGTCCGTAAAAACAAATATTTTGGAATATTGTCTCAAATCTATTTTTTTTGGAAATCACTTTTCCGAAGACAGGGTGGTTGTAATAATAACATTGCTCCAAAAAGACTTTATACTGGGCATTTCCCATAATGATACACAGCCCCAGAAAAACTTTTTAATTATTTAGACACAGTTGGAGTCCATTTACTCATATTTGAATCACAACTCAAGTGTTCTTGCTTTTCTGCCAGACCTTCCTACAGACTGTACCGCATATAAGAACCCGCTCCCGCAGATGGCGGAAATAGAGTTGCACTTGAATTCAACAAGAACTGGTGTCATAGCACACTTCTCTGGACCCCACATTGGGCGCCATTTGTAATAAACCCAGATATGTCAAGTAATAAAAAAGTTTTGACTATGGTGGCGAGCAAACTCTTCGCAGGAAGCGTTTTCACTTTTGCCCTTTCGACTATTTCCATACGCTCCAGGTAGATATGTGCCACCTTCTCCACGCATCGCCCATACTTGAGGTTAATCGATTACCTGGATGAATTTTAGACACATTATTAGGGATACTTTGAGCCTGTAGTGCAAATAGCGCTCCGAACGTACACTACAAAAAATAAATATCAATAAAACTGACGTTCTTATTCTTGCGGATCACGGTATACCTCAGGATATTTGAAAAAGGGAAAGGCCTCCTTTTGAAATTATGGTGGATTTTGGAGTAAAATAGCCATCTATTGATGCTGATCGCAATACTATCGAAAAACATCAATACTAATTTGCAGAATTGCTAAGTGAGGCATTCGTTGACAGCCAGTGTAAGGTGAGGTTTCGAAATTTCTATCTTGACTAAAAATTTAATCCCGATCCTGTCTCCCGTGGCGATCGATAAGACGATTAGAGAATCAAAACCGACTCGACTCGAAGATGAGCTTTTTCGAACAACTCAAAACACAGCGGCAAGGCTGCAGAATTTTAACTTTAAATCAGCTATTGGAAAATATTGGGGGCCCTACCATCAGCAGGTGATGTCTTCTCGTGGGCGTGATGCAGCACGTTCTATTCTACGGCGTAAAAGTATGGATGGATGCCCATAGCAGAAATTTGTATCGTAAGTGAAGCAAGTCGGGAAACCGGAAGCTAGACGCTTCAGATATGGAAGATTTTGTGTATTTCTTTTAAAAAGAGATTTGATTGTGCCTTTATCCCATTTGTACATAGCACGTAATATAGGCATACATTATGTGAAAATATCCACTTTCAAGTGATATTGACATTGAAAGTCTTGAATTAGCACAGAAGCGACAGCTTTGACCTATTATAACTTTGTTAGTAATAGCGAGATTTTCGCCAAATTTGGTAGGATCATGCTCTACGCTGTAGCTTACATTGCTGCTGCAATTTCCGATTCAGATTTTTCGATTAAGTAGTTTCTGGGAATGGGCCCGTTAAAGAAATTCCTTCCATTCCTTTCCAAGAAATGTAAGAACCGGCTTCGAAAAGTAATAACCGAGTCCTTTAATTTGATACCCCATATGACTATATTTGATGAAAAAAAAATGCCACCTCCTTTTGCACGTATGGGGACCCCCTTAAATTCGATGTAAAAGAATGTAACTCACTACATGCATGAGCGTTCACAGTTCCCACGTTTCTACCAAATTTGGTGTCAATCGCTACAACCGTCTCCGAAAAAAATGCGTGTGACGGACAGACAGACAGACAGACTTACTGTCTGTCGATTTTAATAAGGTTTTGTGTTTACACGAGGAGCTTTGCGGCTGGTTGTAATAGTAATCGCTAGAGTAATCCCTGTGGCTTCCCTTGCTGAGGAACGCAATAACATTTATAATCACGAGGCAGACGAGTGTAGAGAGGTGGTTGCTGAAGAGCATTACGGACGTACAATAAATAAGTCGCAACCCCTTTAGGGAGGTGTGTCAAGAAGTGGACAGACTGAATGGCTCATGGGAAACTTAGGTCAGTGGCTGGAACGAAAGTAGATTAAGACTGATTATTTCCTCACCCAGCTTCTAAGCAGGCATTTTCAAAGAGATTCTGAGAAACGCTGATCAATGAAGCTGTGTTGTACTTTTGTATGAGAAAAAATCACTGAAATGGCCAGTAGGACTAAATTGGCTCTAGAATCCCAATGCAACTGAGGCAAGGTAAGATTATTTACAAAACATTACACTATTACCAGATTGAAGCGGGACGGTCTAGGTTAATATTCCATGCTATGTGAAAAATACCAAATGCATTTTAAATTCGGAAAATTTACATGGACTCAAATATTTTGTAAATAATAATTTACGTATTTCATGAAACTCGAATTATATTTAACATACCAGAATGACCATTGCGAAAAAACGTTTGCACCAACAACAGGATTGGGATTTCCTTTATAATTTCTCAAATTACGATTCATTGTCAGGAATCCACTAAATCACTCATTGAATAAATTCACTTAAGATTTGCAAAACACAAAATCACTATTCGCACTAATTAATCATGGGCACTGAGTTAATATCACAACGCGGCATCTATATTTATTTACTCCCCATTTTTCGATAAAGCACTCATCTCCAGACGCCATCTTAAACATCGATAATGAGTCCAAGTTTAATGGTTGGGAATGCAAAAATACGTAACTGGTATAGGGCCTTATCTCTTCCTATGGCGTGTAGAAGGTTTTCCGACATTTGCACGGTTTTCCTCCATTGCAGTGGAATGATTCGAACCTAACTGACATAGCTATCGTCTAACGGCTACTATCAGTTACTGTAATGGTGATATCAACCAAATAATCATCAATTGAATGGATATCTATGAAATGATTTAACTTTGCGTGAAATACGTGGTATTAGTGCCCGTGTGCAAACAGGTTGGATTTTCATGAAAATTGTTTGCAAATTTCCCTTTCATGCAAATATTTACTCGTACAATAACGATAACAGGTTGGTAGCTATTGCACTTGATGTTACTGCAACATCTACACATCAGCATTACCCTTCCAAAGATTCGGCTTCATACAGCCTTTATTCCTGAAATAGCCCGGTCCGGCCGATTGACATGGAATTTGAAGATGGGGTAGAGGGTGGCATAAGAAACAAAAGTTATGAATGATAAACAAACAAACAAACATTGCCTACTACCAAATACTATACTAAATTGATCGTACACACATTTGCGTTTTACTTCGTGCATAAAAGTATACATATGTGCATATAAAGTACATATATTCAATACCGTTGACAAATTGATATGTTACGATGACCTTATACACGTTTTAGAATGCACGAAATTCACATAAAATGTAAAAGTTTCACCTTCTATAACTTTGTTAATAATCGTCGGATTTCCTTCAAAGTTATGCCTTATGTTGTCCCCTATACCACTGCTGAATTTTGTACTTCTAGTATGAACTTAAGGGGGGTTTCCGGCAAAATTTTTAAAATATGCCAATGTACTATTGTTAACTTTATTTATGCAGGTATCGGAATGAGGTGCATTTTGAGGCCTAGATGTCGTTTAGATACACCACTGTGATTTTTTTCAGATTTTTCGATTCGATAGGTTCTGAGAACGAGACCTGTTCATTTTTGCCGGATCATATTTTGAGCCCTCACTCCCCTATGTTTCAGCCGAGATAAAATATGGGTTTCGAGAAGTACTAATTGAGCCTTTTCATTTGATACTCCACATGGTCACAGCCCTTTTTAAGGTTTTGTGTAAACACAAAACCTTATTAAAATCGGTTTACTGTCTGTCTGTCTGTCTGTCCGTCTGTCTGTCTGTCTGTCTGTCCGTCACACGCATTTTTCTCGGAGACGGTTGTAGCGATTGACACCAAATTTGGTGGAAAGCTGGGAACTGTGAACGCTCACGCATACAGTGAATTACATCCTTTTACAACGAATTTAAGGGGTGGTCCCCATACCTGCAAAAGCGGGGTGTAAATTTTTTTTTCATCAAATATAGTCATGTGGGGTATCAAATTAAAGGTCTCGGTCAGTACTTTTCGAAGCTGGTCTTAGTTTTTACATTTGTTGGAAAGGTAGGGAGTGCGGGTGGTTTAAAGTGACCATTCCTTTACGGGGGCCATTCTCAGAAACTACTCAACCGAAAAATCTGAAAAAAATCAAGAGTCTGCCACTATATGGTGCCTGGACTCTGAAATACCTTGCGCACTGATATCTGCATAAATAAAGTTAATAATAGTATATTACTATAATTTTTAGTAATTCGCTGCGGAACCCCCCTTAAATTCATGCTAGGACCACGAAATTTCGCAACAATATAGGGTATAACATAGAGCATGATCTTACTAAGTTTAGTGGAAATTGCACTATTACTAACAAAGTTATAATACGTCAAAGTTGTCGCTTCTTCGCAAATTCAAGACTATAAATGTCAATATCATCCGAAAGTGGATATTCCCACATAATATATGCATATATTACGTGCTACGTACTAAGAAATGCACAAAACCTTTCGTACCTGAAGCGTCCAGCTTCCGGTTTCCCGACTTGTTTATATCTGATGTAGGTTAAATTCTTGGCATTTGCTAATAATATTCAACTCAGAGTGTGAAGTGTATGAGGTTGACTGTTATCAATACAGGGCTTTCCATCAAATGATTTATTTAAATCGCTTTCTAAAGAATAGAGAGGAATGGAATTTTTAGCTATGTGACACGGAGCTGTCGTGCACTCGTCGCTCGTCACATCTTCCTTTTCTTCAGTCGTTGTCCCGTTTACAAGCGGGGTCGGCTCGTCGTGATCGGTTTTACCATTTTATTCTATCAAATACCTGATCTGGATGTAATCGCAAGGTCTTTAAAATCCCTTTAAATCCGTATCAAGCCACGGTTGTTCCGGCCCGCCTTTTGGTCGCTTACCATTGACTTCGATATTCAGACCAATATTGGTAAGTGAATTCTCCTTGGCGCGAATTACGTGACCATACCATCGAAGTCGCCTCTCCCACTACATATCAGCGAACGTCTCAAATCAAATTTACCGCAATATTGTCTGTCTGCTGGTCTCTATAGTTTTGAGTGTTAGCCGACTATAAAAGACAATGAACGGCGTTTTGCGGTAATCGGGACTAAGATGTTGTGTTGGACTAGTGGCGTGACAGGTTTTGATCACATCCGAAATGAGGATATCCGCGATCGTTATGGTGTTGCGCCGATAGTGGAAAATTGCGAGGGAAGCGTCTTCAATGGTATGGTCACGCAGTTTGTGCTAACGAGAATTCACTTGTCAACATTGGTCTGAACATGGAAGTCGATGGTAAACGACCAAAAGGCAGGCCGAAACAACGGTGACTTGATACGCTGGATGGGGATTTAAAATTCTCGAGATTGCAGCCAAATGGCGAAACCGATCTGAAGAAAAAGAAGATTTGTTTACAGCAAGCAAAACTTGTTACTGTCCTCATTTTATGATAGGCATTTCTTCCTTCGCTTTTGTGGCTGCCCTTTTGTTTGTGCTGGTAATTTACGTTTGAGCTTTTTGAGCTTTTGCAGCATTTCCTTTCTCTTGTTGTTGGCAAAGACCGACTTGATTATGTGGAGACACAATAATGGATGTGGTTTTCGCTTTGCGACCTCGGTTTGATTTTTTCTCGTGGTGGCGCTTTTGTGAGAAGGCATGGTTTGATATGATGGAAGCGCGAATGCAGGTAATGAGATGTGGAATCAGTTCAATTTCTAACCACCGATAATCCACAAGAAAAATCAAAGATTCGGCGCTGTTCTTCTTCGTCAAACTGTCTCTCAATAACACTGGCCACTGCGTTCACTTCATCTACACCCAGTGAACAGAAATCCGAACACTCAAGAGTTAAATGGGATAATACCAGTGGCTTTGGAGTCATTTGCGATGTTCATTGACGTCGCTACTTTCACCAGAGCCGCTTTCGCAAGTAGAGGAATGTGCATGATAGTGAAAGTGCGACCTGCATTTTGCCTCAAACACTCCAACATCAAGCAGCTATAGTCGATGGCTAGAATGCGGTGGGAAAATGCGTATTGTCACACCATTTTCAACAGCCAAATCAATCGCATCCACTGAAAGGTGCGCATGCTCAAGATACGCTAGGGCCATCTTCTTTCTCGGGAATAAATAAAAAGGTGGAATCGTATTTCCCGCTGCATTGATTGCAAACCCCAAAGTAATCATAACGCCTCGTTCACCCGGTTTGGCACGTTTGAGATCCCTGTCTCGTCCATGTTCCTTATTGAACTTGGTCCATATGGGGATTTAGCAAGCACCCGCTCTAAATTTGGAAAGAAGTGGTCAACATTGTCTTTGCAAAACGTCTTTGCACGACTCATGCTGGTTTGTTCCGGACTTCTTAACGAGAAATTTGTATGGCGTAACATTACCCGTATTACCACTGCTTTCCAGCCATTTTTCTCCCATCTCAACTCGGTGGATACTGTAGCTGAAATTTTCGGGCGAATTGGTAAACCAATTGCCTGACTTCTATGATACTCAATCCGTAAAAAAATCGGGAACAGCGAATTATATAAGCAACCAGTTATTCTTCCTGTTCATAATCAAATATCTGTCAAAAAATCCATAAATTACTACCACAATTATCGGAAAATATCGCCAGTTACATCCCATATGGACTAAGCCAGTGTTAGCGTATGATACAATGCGTTGAAGCAGTGTTAAAGCCTTCTCATCATCTATAGCTTCAATATCTGCAACTTTCATACCGAATTTCTTGATGTACCGCCCCAAACTTCGATCATCCATACCAAATTGTATGGCAGTTTAGCGAATCGGTTTCCTCTTCAGTTTGGCGTGGTCTTCGGGCAGCCATGCTAGAACTGAAAGCCTCTTTCACAGGGCTTATAAGGTTTGATATAATCCCTTGAAGCACGCTTCAAAACCTTCCTTTTTGAGGGAGTTTATTATCCTAATTACACCGCAGTCTGGCAATTTATTTAATTTAAACTTCCGCACACTTTCATATGACTCGAACTGAATATTTATTCACGTTAGACTACTCGATTTTATAATATATAAGATATAAAATTTTGAGTTTTAATTATAACCATTAGATCATTTATGGAAATTAAGGTTTTGCAAGTAAACAACACTTGTTTTTTTCTAGAGTATGGGAAAACAGACCTGACGATCACAGTTAATTATTTGCTACTAAACATTTCAACAAATCAGATCAACAACAATATTATTAAATTAAAATAGTTTTTGGTATTTGACGTCTCAAATTCGGTGTCTCATTTTTTAAAATTTAATTAAAAATGAAGAACTACACACACTTTCCTCCATTTGTAAGGTTTTGTTTGCAAAACAAAAGCTTATTAAAATCGGTTCAATGTCTGTCCGTCCGTCCGTCTGTCTGTCTGTCACACGCTCATTTCTCAGAAATGGCTATACCGATTCACACGAAATTTGGTGAGAAGGTGGGAACTGTGAACGCCCAGACATGCAATGAGTGATATCCTTCTACGTTGAGATTTAGGGGTTTTGGGAAAATTGAGTTAAACCCCCCCTTAAGTTTATCCCACAGTTACAGAAGTTGGTAGTAGTATCAAATATAATATGAAGCTTATTGTCACCAAGTTTGATCAAAATCATACTATTAGTAACAAAGTAACAGTAGCTCAAAGTTGTCTTTATCGTGTAAATTTACAAACCGAAGTACTAAATCTGACATCCTAAATGCATATATTGTGTATGCATATACAACGTGTTACGTACTAATTGGATAAATGCAATTAAATGTATGTATTTATAAAAGGAATACATAAATCCTTTCATACCTAAAGCGTCCAGCTCCGGTTTCCCAACTTGTTTTTAGTAAAATGGAGTCAATATCTGTCTGTCCGTCACACCCCATTTATTCGAAAGCGGCTAAACCAATTGTCACGAAATTTGGTAAGAAGGTGTGTCTTTCTTTGTGTTGAGTTTTAAGGCAATAATTACAATTAAACGCCACTATGAGTGCACATACCTCCGACTTAAACTCAATTTTTATGAATGGAAGCGACGGGACTAATGCAAGACATTAATAATTAACACTTGCAACGCAATTAGTGCCTCCCGCAGTTCTCAAAATGAATTCAGTCAAATTAATTACATGCAACAATAACTGTCGAAAACGAAAAGCGCCGCCATATTGAAAATGACGTGAAGTGTCAACAAACTATTATCTGTCGCCCATCGCAAAAGTTCAATTTTCCGAACGTTTTGGCGTGCCGCATTGCTCATCGGACTTGTGTATTTTTTCATACAAGCCCGTGTAATGAACTTCATTTGGCAGCTCTCACCCTGCACGCAAGCAGTTATTCCATTGTTGTGTTTCGGCCTTAACAATGAATAGGATTACTTGCAATGCTCAAATCTAAACCTCCTGGGACGAAATTAAAATATATTCGACAACGAAAAATGGAAAATGGAAAATACTAGGATGCATTTTCAATTCCAAATACCCAAATATTTTGTAAATAATGATTTACATATTTCATAAAACTCGAATTGTATTGAACATACCAGAATGACCATTGTGAAAAAACGTTTGCGCCAACAACAGGATTTGGATTTCCTTTATAATTTCTCAAATTTCGATTCATTGTCAGGAGTCCACTAAATCACTCATTGGCTATCGAATCAATCTATATTGATTGAAATTATTGGTAAATCACTTTTCTTTGCTGTTTACACCAACTAATCATGTACACTAAATTAATGTCAGAAAACGGATTCTATTTATTGATTCTCCATTTTTCGATAATGCACCCATCTCCAGACGCCATCTTGAACATCGATAATGAGTCCAAATTTACTGGTTGGGAATGCAAAAATACGTAACTCTCGTAAGGTCTTATCTCTGCTATGGCGTGTGTGAGATTTTCCGACATTTGCACAGTTTTCCCCTATCGCAGTGGAACGCTTCAGGCTTAACTGAATGCCGGCTATCATCGAACGGCTACTATCAGTTGATGTAATAATACGTATCAGCGAAGTAATCATCAATGAAGTGGATATCTATGAAAGTAATTTAATTGTCCATCAAGTTTCTTATAAGATCGTCTCCAAAAATGTGAACATACACCAAATGCTCGTGTGCAAACAGTTCACTTTTTCATTGAAATCATTCTCGGATTATTATTGGGTAAAAGCCGATATGGCAAAGATTCGTACCTTTTACTCTCAATACCGGAGTTATCTGAATCTGAAAATACCTTTCTTTCGTAGACTCAACTTAATCTAAATTCTATCCTGGATTGCTGATTCAATGCTTTATCCTACCTATTCCACTCACCAGTTCTGAATTATTTCGCGGCTCCATTCTCTCATTTAGTGTTATTTTCGTCGATTTCTATATTTACCGACTTGTTCACTACTCACTACTACTCCCAGCATTGTATCTTAGAGAGTAGGATTTGGAGAAGTGTCTCACAAGTATACACAGCGACAGCCCATTTATTACCCGGTTGCATTGTTTTCTTAAGGGTGATTGAAATGGTTTTTGTCTAGCCAGTTTTACACTTTTTACCAATCTCTGTCTATTTTGCCGCTTCCGGTTTTGTAAATTTTTTCTGTCCTCCTCTGATATTATTTCATCCCGCCGCGCCGTCCGTCGGTAACGTGACTCATGCTCCATGCGTTTGCAGGAGGATGTCTTCCATTGCATTTTATCTCAGACAGTTCGACTGAGCTAGCACGCCTGATTAAGACCCCCCCCCCCCCCTTCGTCTTGCCACTAAAACACAACACATCCAAGTTAGTTTTCCACCACGCTTTTCAGATTTCAGTTTTTCAACTTTGTTTGGCATCCCTTCTATTGTTGTATTTACCCTGATCCAGTTATCCTTTTATTTCTGCAACTCATCAGTAAAATTGGGCAGTCCACTAAAGTTTGTCGATTTTAATGATGTTTCTGTGTATTTTTGAGGTGGCTGAGCGCTCAGACCCTCGTAGTACCTTGTACTCGATTCGCCCGCTGGAATATCCCTAATTCGTTCATGAATCGCAGGATTTCTTTTAGTGGATGCGGTACCTGCTGAAGCTGTAGCACATCAGCACCAGAAAGCTGATGTCTAAATCATCCGAAGACCGGGGACTCACATAGAAAATGTTCCGTCGATTCTGGTTCCTCATTGCAGGATGGACACGTATCATCTTGGAGAATTCCTATTCTCAACATATGCCCAGTTTGTGAATTATGGCCAATCAAGTTTACAAGTCTTCCTGCTTTTCGACAGAATAAACTTTGCGGTATGTTCGTTTAAGGCATTAAGGCTCAGCCACCATTTTGTTAAGCTTGTTCCCAGATTTTGACGGTCGCATTAGCCAATGCTACTGACGCCCCAATTGCCAGTTCCGGTCCGAGCATGGGGGAAATTGAATCCTCTTTTGCTAAAGCATCCGAGATTTCATTTCCGTCGACATCACAATGACCGGATACCCAGAGTAGTTCGATTTTTACATTCCAGAACGATTGAAGTAATCAAAGGACTGCTCAATGCCTTCTATGCAGCTTGACTATCGCTACAGATTGTGCTGCGCCTGCCCTTCAACCGATCGTCAGTCATCCAGATTGTGGCCCTGAGGGTCACAGACACTTCAGCCTGAAAGAACGTTGTATATTATCCCAAAGAGAAGTCCACATCTCGTTTTTATTCGAGAGTTAAATTCCAGCTCTAGAACACGGTTCTGTTTTCGAGCGATCGGTGTAGAAGACGTCAGTATATCCTGACACGTATTCTTCGGGTTCGCCTCAGTTTTCTCTTCACTTCCAGATAAATTCATATCTTCTACCAAACAGATGTGGGAACCGAGGAGAATCAGAAAGCATTGCGAAAACTGAATTCACTTTTCCCAATAACTCTTCCAATAGTACGTGTCCCCCGCGTCCATTATTTCCCCATGGATCTAGTCGGATTAGTGCTCTGAATAAAGCCAAGGGCTGCAAAATGGAGTAATGCATGCGAAGCTATGCCGGACGCCGTGTTCATGCCACGAACAGTCTTTGCGGTATGGCTAGTTTACAGCGGAAACTCTTTTGCTTCACTTTAATCCACCACACTACGGATGCATAAGTGAACATCCGCCTAATGATAGAAACATATATCCACATTAGATATTACTTGGGCCCTAAGCCCTCATGTCAAGGCAAAGGTCCGCCTACAAAGCCCATAAGCTGTGAGATCTTGTTTCATCCTTACCTCTAGATATTTGTTCCAAAAAAGCTTCTTGTCTAGAGTAACTCCCAGATATTTCACTTCAATAATTGCCAGATATTTCACTTTTGCGGAAAGTTGAAGGTCCGTACCCCTCATCTCTGGAAGGCAAAGACCATTCCGTTTCTTCCTTTTTGAAAATATTTCCACTGCGGTTTTATTTGGATTTACTGAAAGTCCATGCCAAAGGCAACAATTGTCAAATAAACGGCGGGTTTTGTTTTTCTACACCCCGTCTCGACGAACAACTAGCACAGCCACGTCATCTGCATAAGCTTAAGCGAGTGTTGGCAGATTTTGCAGTGCACATGGTAGTGAATAGATCAACATACTCCACAGAAGTTGTGATTGAACACACACAGTAATCTCTACGCGAGCATAGTATAGATCCACTTAATTAAAGTTTCATCAAAACAATGCTCTTTGGCGACATCACAGAGTTTTTGGAAAGGCGCACAGTCAAACACCCCTTCAATGTCCACGAACACCCCCATGGCGTATTCGCCTTTCAGAGTTGCGTCCTCTATCTTTGAAACCAAAGAGTGAATAGCAGACTCACAGGACGTTGGTAAGCAAGTTGGTTTTCATTTAGTGGGTACGATCTTAGCGCCTCCTCGCGTATCTGATGCTCAGCCGATCTCTCCAGACATTTCAGAAGTTTTTGGATTTGAATTGTTATCTTTCCCAGGCTTAGGTATGGAGACTACCCTAATCGTCTGCCAAGATGAAGGCAAATGACCCAGAGCAAGACATCCTCGAAAAATCATCATGATCAACGGCACAACAACCGGTATTCGGTCTAGGCCTGCCTTAATAAGGAACTCCGGACATCCGGGTTTTGCGCCGAGGTCCACCAGTTCGATATCCCTAAAAGCTGTCTGGCGTCCTGACATACACCATCGTTTCACCTTAGGCAGGGTCAGCCTCGTCTTCTTTTTCGACCATAGATATTGCCCTAATATACTTTCCTCATCCATGTGGGTTAGGTGACCCGCCCATCGCACAATTCTTCTTGCAAGGAACCCAAGTCACCGAGGAATACATGAGAACTAGCAAGATCATTGTCTTGTACAGTAAGAGCTTTGACCCTATGGTGAGACGTTTCGAGCAAATCAGTTTTTGTAAGCTGAAATAAGCTCTGTTGGCTGCCAACAACCGAGCGCGGATTTCATCATCGTAGCTGTTATCGGTTGTGATTTTCAATCCTAGATAGGAGAAATTATCAACGGTCTCAAAGTCTGGTTTGGTGTTGTTGGTTGGTTGGTTTTCGGTGCTGACGTTCCCACCATATATTTTATCTTCCTTCATTAATGTGCAGCCCAAGATCTCACGCAGCCTGCTCGATCTGGATGAAAGCAGTCTGTACATCTCGGATCGTTCTTCCCATCCTCGAAAACTATTTCTCAGAAGTTGCTCTAGGTGCCCTGTACCCTATTTGAACATCGCTGGATAGATGCGACCCATGCCATGTGCTTTGAAGTGGACAGTACAGCAGCTCTCGCCTTTTCATTGTTAACAACCGCCCTCGAAGTGTCCCAATTCTCCTTGCAACAACTTCGTGTTGAATGGTGTGCAGAAATCGCTAATTCTCCTTCTCCCACTTCTGAGATCTGTTCTCCTCAGTGGTGTACTTCCAAGAGAGTCTGTGTAGACTCAACTCTGGAGCTCGTTACAAGCCCATCCAGTTTTCTAACAGAGTCCAACTTGCCAGACTTCATCCTTATTAACGACTCCGCGCAGCCTGGAAGTCTCCCTTTCACTTTTCAATTCCTCACAGTATGCTCGAAAGGAGTCTGGTTTCGAACATTTTATAAGCCCCTTATATTCACGCTTTGAGTTCCAGAAGTTTAACCAGCCTTCTTTCTTATTGCTTTTGCAACAAGATTCAAAAGTCGTTTGGTTGATTTCCTGAGTCTTTGCGGTTCTCGGTTCCTCCATGAAACCATTCTACTGCTTTGACCTCAGGCAATAGGACAAACCTCTTCAAAGCATTCTAAAAGTGTGCAATTCAGTGTTTCCAATTGATCCTGTATCGCCAAAGGAGTCTTTAATCTCCTAGGGAGCTCCACTTTGTTGCGAAGAAGTTCATTGAACATTGTCCATTCCGTTTTCCTAGGATTCCCTCTTTGTATTATGGACTGTTCGCCTGAAATAGACTAAATTCTATGTAATGGTGATCTGAGAGTGAGACTTCATCTAGCATCCACCAGTCTCTAATCAACTCTAACAACTTCGAAATAGATAGATAGACCAGTTGAACTGATAAAATCAAACAGCTTCTCTCCTCTAGGATTGCATTTGCTACTGCTCCAACAAATATGCTAAGCGTTCGCATCACAGCCTATTAAGAGATCAACTTGATTTTGCATATACCCTCCCCCTTAGTTCTTGGGTTGGCGGAGGACCCAAACAATCATATGGTAAGTATGCGGAGGCAACTATGACACTTCTCTTCTTGCCATTAACCTGGCATTGTAAGTTGACTGCAACTAGGTCCTGGCAACAGAACTGTCTCAGGATGGTTGCCTCTAACAATTTTGACATCACGACGCAGACTCTCGACCTCGAGTATCTCTAATCAAAGATACTAGCCTCCTTTACTGATACAATACCACAGATTTTTTTAAAACGAACCCATGACTCTTACACTAGAAATATATAAGGACAGTCCTGCAATTTTGCCAATAGATAGGACTAAATTTTATATTTATTAACATAAGTGTAGTCTAATATGAAAATCAGCGCTAACTGAAAGGTCTGCTGCATTCAATTTCTCTTAGTAGTGTAGCAATGCCCATCTTGTCATTCCCAAGATACTTCGCCTTCTTTCGCAGTGCCTTCCGTTTTCGTCGGCTGGGAGCTCTCCCAAGTTCACGGCGTCTGAGCTGCATGGATCTGTTTCCACCTTCCGGAATTAGGCCAGATCACCAGCTTCCCTATCTTCCGCCTTTCCTGGTAGATGCGAAGGAGAAGACTCTAACAAGTAAACCTGTAGCCCTTCCCCCTTGCGGTTGAAGTTTCCTTCTGCGGGGCTTTAATCTCCAGCTTCTAAAGTTTTGTGTGAAACAAAACCTTATTAAAATCGATTCAATATCTGTATGTCTCTCTGTCCGTCTGCCACACCCAATTTACTCGGAAATGGCTCAACCGATTCCCACCAAATTTGATGAGAGCATGTGGTCTGCGAGTCCCTTTATATGCATCGAGTGGCCCTATTTTGTATTAAATTTGAAAGGGGGCTCTCCATACATGCGAAAGGAGGCTGTATATTTTTTTTTTCAAAGAGCATGATCATATGGAAAATCAAATGAAAACGCTCAATTAGTACCTTTCGAAATTGATGTTATTTCTGATAATAGGTCAAGCGTAGAATGTAGGGGTGTAGTGTAGCATCCGGATGGCTGAGTCTTTAGAGCGCAAGGCTGTCGTACGGAAGGTCGCGGTTCGAATCTCACTAGTGACAGTGGAATTTGTATTTGACGCCGGATGCCAGTCGACTCAGCTATGAAGGAGTACCTGAGCCAAATCAGGGTAATAATCTCGGGCAAGCGCAATGCTGACCACATTGCCTCCTATAGGGTACTGTAAATTCTGTAGTGTACCATTACGGTCTTCAGTGAAGTGCTCTAACACACTTCAAGGCTCTGATCCAATATGGATTGTTGCGCCAACGATTATTATTATTATACAGGGGTGTGAGAGCACAAAATGTGTGCCCCAAAAAGTACAACAAGTCCCGTTCTCAGAGGCTATCCAACCGCAAAATCTGAAAAAAACTCTATATGAAATTTCGCAGAGTCCCACCATGTTAACCTAACAATGTCCAGCTATTTTCGCAGAAATTCTTACCAAACGCGGTAAGCGATTTCGTGGTGTGGAGCATCCGAAAAATCAGTCCGACACCAAAACATGGTGGCCGTTTCCGAAGCATATAGAAAATTCGATATATGCAGATCATATACACAAGCTCACCGCACCACCCGCCCTTTCATTATGAGCTACTTACAAGCATTGTTGGGGACCACGCAATCTTGAATGGCACACATAAATCATTCTAGCTCAGCGAAAAGTTTCGAAACGCGAAGCTATTTGTTCGACAAATGGCTGCTAAAAACAATTCGATTCCGATGGGCATGAGTTCTATGCAGAATTTCTAGGTATTTGTAGAAGTCTGTTTGGATGGAGCTTGGAGGTGAAGGTCACCAATGTTATGTCCCGGATGCAACTCGTGATGACTTTTTATGGAGGGCTTGCATTCGACACTTGTCTAATCCAAATTCCATCCGAATATCACCTTAAAACATATTAACTATTCGTAATAGGCTGAGATGGTCATCAGTACCAGCATAGAACTTGATGTCATCTAACTACATCAAATGTATCAGCTCGCACTCAACATGTGGAAAATTTTGATTATAAGGCGATGCCCTCTAGCATCATTCAGTAGCAATGAAAGGGGCTGCAGTGCCATAAAGAACCAAACACGACTCAACGAATTCCCTCGGAAGATCATCAACGGCGCAACAACCGGTACGCCATCTAGGCCTGTCTTAATGAAGAACTTCAGAAACCCCGTCTCTGCGCCGAGGTCCAACAACTCGGTATCCCTCGAAGCTGTCTGTCGTCCTGGCCTACGCCATCGCTCCATCTTAGGCAGGGTCTGCCTCGTCTTCTTTTTCTACCATAGATATTGCCCTAATATACTTTCCTCATCCATGTGGGTTAGGTGACCCGCCCATCGCAGCTTATTTAACCAGATTTTATCCACAACCAGACCAGATTTCATCGTTATGTAAGCTAGGGAATCGTCTAGCCTCATCGGAAGATGCCTCGGAAGATGCTTCTCACGAACGCGGCTAAGAATTCGTAATTTTTCTTGATGAGAACCCAAGTCTCCAATAAATACGTGAAAACTGACTAATCATTGTCTTGTGCAGTAAGACCTCTGACCTCATGGTGAGACGTTTTGGAAGTGTAAGTTGAAATAGGCTTTATTGGCTGCCAACAACCGTGTGCAGATTTCATCATCGTAGCACTCAAATTTGTTGCCTTCTATCTTTATTGTTCTTATTTGGCCAGTGCGATTTGATACCGTTGTTTCATTATTTTTTGGTGCTAGCGTTGCCACTATGTGCTTCGTCTGTCCTTTATTAATTTGCAGCCCAAGATCTCGCGCAGTCTACTGGATCTACATGAAGGAACACTATACATCTTAGTTGTTCTTCCCTTAAGGACAATATCGTCAACAGAATCCAATAGTTGGGTGAACTTAAAGAGAATGGACGTATGATAAGGCAACCCTTTATCTTAGACTGTAGTTGATGTCGAATGGTCTCGGGAGTGATCCTACTGCTTTTGTCTGCTTTCATAAAATGGTCAATGTCAGCCTAGGGTAGTCTCATAAATTTAATCAGGATACCGAATTCTATCATGGCCGTGTATGGTTTTACCCTGGCTTTACAATCATAGGCGGCCTTACAATTAACGAAAAAATAGCCATATTCCGCAAAGAAAAATCTGGTCTGTTGCTGATTTGCGTGTAGTGAAGCCTCTTTGGAATGAACGTCAGGCACTGATTCGCTGTCCCACACCTTTAGTTGATGAACCGCTTTATGTAGTTGGTTGCCCCCATATTTAACCAATTCGACTGGAATTCCATCGGCTTCTGGCGACTTATATTTTCTAAGTGGATGAATTGCATGGAATGTTTCTTCCATGCTCGGCGGTGGCAGTATTTGTCCGTTGTCCTCAGTTCGCGGGACCTCCAATTTGCGGATATTTTGGTTGTTGAGCAGTTCATCAAAGTATAATATTTAACCCATCGCTCCAATGTGCCCATTTAGTCGAAAATCAGATTTCCCTCTTTGTATCAGCAGGATGAGCATCGAGGTATGTGCTGCTTAATTCTGTTGACTTAGTTGCTCCCTGCACTTTAAAAGTTCACAGACTTCTTCGTTCTCCCAAGCTTCTTTTTTCTGGTCGTGGAGCCATTTCACCACTCGATGAAATTCATTATAAATCTTTGTGAATGTCCGCGTTCTTTGAAAGTGTAGCATTGCTCGGTATGCAGCATTCTTCCGTTCCGTTGCTAGGTTACATTCGTCGTCTAACCAATCGTTCTAACTTTTTTTGGGGCTGGGTCCAAATTTGTTATATTTATAGCTTTATCAATGACAAGGTTCTTCAGGTGGTTGAGAAGATTATTTCTTGATGGTATATCTCCCGGACCTGTTCAATAACTGCAGTTATTGCGGCACCCATTCCCCTCTTATAGGTGTTACTTAAGGTAGGTGTTACTTGTGAATGGCTTCAATGTTCACTCTGACCTGGTTGTTAGAGGAGATTATGGGCTATGTTCTTATTCGAGCTCAGAGCACTATGGCAACGAGATAGTGATCCGAGTCTATATTGGCCCCCCTATAAATTCTGTCATTCATCAAGGCTGAGGCATGGCGGCGTTCAATTAACACGTGTCAAATTTGGTTGAAAGTGGTCCGCGCCATCCAAGTACTTCCAACAACCATTTCGTGTAATACTACTAACTGAATAATCGGCAGTCCGTTTATATGTGTTTTTATGTAAGCTATGGAAGTCGACGTATCGTCTGAATATAGGCTCTTGACTGCTAAAATCTCGAAGTATGATTTTGATATCATACCTGGGGTAGGCCTCGAAGGTTCATTCTCCTGCCTCGGAAAAGGTATTCTTCTCCGAACATGCAGTCTCCTTTGTTGGAGCATGATGGTTAATAAAGCTCATATTTCAAAGTTTACATCGCAAACGTAAAGTGCATAGCATTTCGCTTATGTTTTATTTCTTCTTCAGGAAACCGGTCCCTGTTAAGCCAATCTCCTGCAACGTTTTTACATCAGCCCTATATTGGGGTATATGCTAGCTGCTGGACAGTATTCGGCCTGTACAGGGAGCGCACGGGTCATGAGAACATGCGCAGATCCGTCTGTTTTCATTGCCGGGTTCATCATTCTAAAATCCATCCAGTCCGAGGCTCCTATTGTGGCTTCGTAACTTTGGTTTTTAATATAGGGTTGCAGCCCTACCCAACCTCCAACCTGGAGAATCAGTACGATCTCCTCCATTTTCAGGGCGCGGGAGGTCGCCTTCATCCATCTTCGTCTATCGTTTTCCATTAGGAAAGAAGTCCCAGCGATAAGCACGCGAAGGTGAAGACAGGGTTTGGTAGTGGAGCTGCTGGTGTTGGTTCAGCAAGTATTTTCCAGTGTTTATTTTACTAACCTTAGACCGGCGAAAGTGCCTCTCCGTATACGGTTGAACTCCGAGGTATTAGCAACCTTCCATGACTGATGGCAAAAACAATGCCGATCTAAGATATTGATATATCAACTAAAGAAATTTCTTTGTCCTCTACATGCCGTCCTACAACTATCGAGTCGATAATGAGTTGCTCGATCCAACCGCTTAATCCAAATCAGCAGCTCCTCTGGCTCCTCTGGCAAAATTTTGTTGATCTCGAGGTGCGCATTCGCCTTCCCCTTCCCCTTCCCCCAATAACGGACGTCATGAATTGGGAGAGGGTTGGTAAGCAAGTAGTTGGTTGTTTAGGATAAGTGAGGGATCCTAAGTCCACAACCACTTGTTGTTGGACCGGACCAAATGGAGAGCAGCTTACTCCCACGTTTATTTGGTCCGCGGATCCCTCGTTTGGGGCATGGCACCCAAGCATTCAAAAATTGTAGGACAAACGGTTTCGTCCAGGGCAGAGGCAACTCTTCAGACGCTGCCTCACCTTAGTAAGTAGTTGGTCTTGTGTCTGCGGGGTCCTGCAACGTGTAGTTTTTAGGAACAAGGTAAGTAATTTCCGAAGGGAGGAAAGGTGGATATTCGTCAGGCCGACCTATGACCTATTCTATGCTGTTTGCCAGCCGACCATGTATACTGGTCAATTTTTTATACCAGAAGTTCCATACCAGCGCCTCTGCAGTTTTTCAATGCCTCGTCACACCTCCTTTTCATCCGCAAAACTCATGTCCAGCAAAGTGGCTTCTTCGACGGTAAGCAACTGAGTGTTAGTGATCAGAGGCTTTGCGTCTCTCTACTGTCTGAACACTCTGTTGGGATTCGTTGAGTGATTTGAAAAAACTGCACCACAATTATAGTTTCAGGAGTAACATATCAGCACACAATCTAGAAGCAATCTTATCATTGATTTGAGATAGAATTCTCGGAGTTAATGGAGACGCAAACTAACAGACGAAATACCTGGTGTTCGCAAAGGATCAATTTCCAAAAATTCTATACGCGCTCTTGGAGTCCGTCCCGAACTTCAGCGGAGGCTTCAGGGGGACGGTGAAGAAGAATACTTCGGCGAGTGCTAAAACTATTGCCCGCAATGCGGCGTGATGTCGCTAATGCCACCGCCTCTGCCGCCATCGACTCTTGGTCACCAGTTCCCGTGATGACCTCAAGTCGAACATGCTATGACGGAGTCGTCATTCTTAATTTTTTATTTTTATTTTCCTATTTTTACCTCTTTTATTTCTATTCGTCTAAGTTTAGTTTAATCTCTTGATATATTTTTGAGAAATCATTTCCGAGTTATCACAATCTCGGAAGATGCCGGATTTTACCTAATACTAGCACTAAGTGCCAAGCATTTAGGCTCGGACGATCCTACCTACTTAAAAACTAAAGGGGCACTGGTGGTGGTGGCCGGTGGTAGGTCAATGGGAGAATCCGTCGAGTACTCCCCGCAACATCGAGCAAGTATGCAGAATGGTGTACTTCTGCACGGTTTGAACCAGACTGTGCGAGAGTCCCAGGACATCGAGGAAGCTGTGAGGGATTTAGGTACAATACCTGTAACTGACAATATTATGGGAACTATAACCACCCGCTCGAGACGCCAAATTTGTTTGATTTCTCGAGCCAATGGCTCATAGTTCACCTTCTTCTCCACGTATTTCCGTTCAATGTTGCTATTATGGGGGATAGCAACATCAATAATATACGCGGAGCGACCCGTCTTGTCAACTAATAGTAAGTCAGGCTTGTTGTGTGCGGTATGGCGATCAGTCAGAACTTGCCGTTCTCCATACATGATGTAAGCAGAACTATCAAGTACTGCTTGCGGTCCACATCGGTAAACCGGTCATGTTCCCGTGATCAGCCCATGCTTATATGCAAGGTTTTGATGGATAACCTTACATACAGCATTTTGCCTGGTGATGTATTGCACCGGTGCCATAACAGTACAGCCAGAAATGAGATGATCCAACGTCTCTAATGCCGAACCACACATTCTGCACTGGTCGTTCTCCACCCGTTTTTCCATGATGAGCTTTTTATAAGCTCGGGTGGCAACCACGCCATCCTGAATGGCACACATGAACCCCTCCGTCTCAGTAAAGAGCTCCCCAGCACACAGCCACTTCCATTCATCGATCCGCTCTTGGTCCGACTTCAACCCACTCAGAGGATTGAAAGATCGATCCTTCAAGTTGAGTGGAGTCAGCCCAGAGTCTGCCATACCGACAGCCGCATGCAAGGGACTCGCCTGCTCTTTGCTGTAAAAATAAGCGCGTGGCCAGTCGACTTGGCGATGATGCTGTGACGCCACGTCAACCACGCCCCTACCTCCGATGTCACGAGGCAGGTTCATCCGCTCCACGGCAGACTTTGGATGATGCATTCGGAATTTAGACATAGTCAGTACCAGCATACAGCTTGATGTCATCTAGGTACATCAAGTGTGTTAGTTCGCACTTAGTACGTAGCCCATACTTTATTGCGAAACCATGCCCTCTAGCATCATTCAGTAGCCATGAAAGGGAGTCCAGTGCCATAGAAAACCAAAGGGGACTCAACGAATCCCCCTGGAAGATACCCCTCCTTATACGGATGGGCTCTGAGGTATTAGCATCCTCAGATGTACGGACTGACAAGGTGGTATGCCACCCTTCCATGACTGTCGCCAAAAACTTTATTAATTTCGGATCAATGCGATACAGATGTAGGATGTCGATTAGCCAGGTATGCGGAACGCTATCAAAAGCCTTGGCATAATCGATATAGCAACTAAAGAGGTTTCTTTGGCCTCTAGTTGCTTGTCCCACAACTACTGAGTCGATAATTAGTTGCTCTTTGCAACCCCTTGACCCAACTCGGCAGCCCTTCTGCTCCTCGGACAGAATATTGTTGGTCTCGAGGTGCGCATTGATCCTTCCATTAATAATGAACGTGATGAATTGTAGAGGATTGGTAAGCAAGTGATCGGTCTTGTTTCTGCGGGGTCCTGCACCGTGTCAGCATGCTCAGCATGCTGGGCAGGTAACCACCCCAATACTCTTTCGCTTCCGTCACGAGAATTGTATTGTCTGGACGCTCTGTTGGGATTCGTTGAGAGATCTGAAAAAGCTCCGCTGGTTCCTCGCATATGTTGCATTCTGGACACGTCTGGAATGACTTTCGCCATACCGTCGTAACCGACTGCATATGACAGAAAGTTTCTGTTTTAGTGTGTCCAGAATTTCAACTACGGGTGTCTCACAGGGGATGGCATAGTTCCGGTAAACCCTCTGTACTTTATTTCTCACCCGTCGGCTGGCACTGCCAGTGCTGATCTGAATCAGTCTAGCAATGTCGTGCCTTAGTGAATCCCGCCGACGTTCCAGACGAATTTTCCATGGTGGATCTCTTTTGTCACTCAAACCAATAACACGAAAGCGAATCTTCTGACCGTGCAATCTGATAGCCGTAACTGCATCAAAATACACAAGTGATTGTAGTTGCGACAGCGACATATCAGCACACAGTCGAGATGCAATCTCATCATTGATTTGAGATAGAATTCCCGGAGTTGCTGGAGATACATAGAGCCTGGGAATACCTATGCAAAGGATCCATTTCCGAGAATTCAATACACGCTCTTTGGAATTCGTCCCGAACCTCAGCGGAATCCTCAGCTGGAGGGTGGAGAACAGTGCTTCAGCGGGTACTGAAACTGTTACCTGCAAGGCGACGTTGTGTTGTTGATGCCGCCGCCTCTGCCCCCATCAACTCTCGGTCACCAGTTTCCCCGATGACTTCAAGTCAAACACGCTCCCTGATGGTGGCCGGGATTGTGTCGCTGCGAGTAATAAAGCGGTACTGGTCTGCGACTCGTTGCACAGTCACGTGCGCAAATTGCGGGAAACGCTCGACGAATCTCTGGTGCAACAAGGGGCGGTAAGATGTTGTACCCGCCCCCGCCGTTATTTCGTAGTAGGAGCGGATGATGAAGAGGTTCATTTCTTCAGTCCATTTCATCCGCTTCGTACGCGAACCTGCTGAAGTGGTCGCCACAGATTGTGGCGAAATAGCTGCAGCAGGCGGAGCTGTGCTCCTGGTCGTCGTGGCGCCTAGACATCGAACCGCCCCACGACTAGCGGTTTCGACGCCGTGCTGTCCATTACGAGAGCCGGACCCAGTCACCAAGTCAGACGACTCCCGCCGGTTATCCGTACCGGACCTTAAATTTCTCCTTCTTCTCATTTTTGGTGGTGCATTTTATCCCTAGCTGCCAGGTATTGAGATAGCCTCCTTAGTGAGTAATCTGCAAGACTATAAAGTTCCTGCACTTTCCTCACCTACCCCCTGAGACGCTGCGGTGGCGTATAGCCATTCAGACTGAAGCTATCCATCCCTCCTCTTTTCACAACCGGGCTTGGGACCGGCTTCGGCGGAGTCTAAAGAAATTATTATTTTTTTTTTAGTTTTCTTATATTTGATCCGTTTGCGTGAGTATTGATTTACATTGAAATGAGTCGAAACTAAATTTTTGATTTGGAGACACCCTCTTCCACTCTGTCTTGCTCATCCACGAAAGTCATATGACATTCCTCATTTTAATGACGTGAGGATGACAAAGCAGGGTGGAAACACCAAAGGCACCTGCAGCAGGGAAAGCATTGAGGATGTGATCGGCTGTGGATCTTCCCTCTCGATCGCAGTACTCGGGTCCAGCCTTTTACGATTCTACGCGCGGGATCAAACTGTTATTTTTTGTGTTTCATTTTCTGTTTTATCTCGCGAATTTACTTGCATTAGGTACGGGCGATATCTCGATGTTGGTCTGCTTTTCAGATTACGTTGCGGACCCAAGCATCGTTAGAAGAACACGTGAAGTTTCGTTAATAGACGGGTGAGGGATAGAAGGGTTGAAAGAAAGCGTCGAGAAAGATAAGATAGGCCCTAGCCTAGGAAGACCTCCACGTGGGGGCACCGAGATACGCTGTACTCGCTATGGTTTGCTGACCGTGATGCAGTAAGCGAATGTTGCAAAGGCTTACTCACGACGAGCGGGGACTCATTAGAAGTGGCAATAGATGACGAAACCTTACCAGGAGTATACTGATATCAAGGTATCCGGGATAGTCCCTGAATGTCTCGTGAAAATTCCTGTCTCAGGTCTTGCATCAACCAGTATGAAAAAACTGAGTCATCCACTCAGTATATACTGGTACCATCTCCGCCGAAACGCAACTGTTACAATAAAATTCTCCCTGGAAGGCAATTCACGATTGGCATAGCTAAGAACCTATCAACACCTAATTTTAACAAAGTCTTTATAATCCATCCAAAGCATTTTTGAGATCTATGATCGGCAGCGTGCAGTTTGCCGAAAGCCGTGGCATCCCTAGCTAGATTTGCGGGTCCTGCTACCACATCTATACACATTGTTGGAATAGTTAGTGTGAACTCCTTTTTTCACGCTGAGAGATAGTTACAATATACTATTTTAAGCTTCCTCTTCTCACTTATGATTTTTTTAAAACTGTTTTCAGGGGAAATCCTATTCTATTGCTCTGCTAAGAAATTAAAAAGAAAATAAAGGAAATTTGGTTGGGATAAAGCTCTCTGTTGTTTAAAAAACATACTAGCAGGCCAGTACTCAACATTTTCTCTTTCAAAATAAACATTATTTACAGTTATCATTTGACAATTTTCTTTCGAAGCTATTTTTGGCAATATTTTTAAGTGCCATCGATGTATTAGGGCAGCATCTTTCGACCAATTTTCGCAAGTATCCATTATTTTGACCCAACAAAATGTGTGGATGGCCAATTTCGACAACACGACCATTATCCATTACAACGATTCTGTCACTATCCATAACAGTATGCAGTCTATGGGCTATGGTCAACACTGTACAATTTTCAAACTTTGCACGGATAGTTTTCTGAATAAATTGATCAGTCCTGGAAATACAAGTAACCATTATTAATTATTCAAACGGGACTGCAAAAGCTAAGCGGCTACTTACTCTGGATCGACGTTGGCCGTTGCTTCATCTAATATTAAAATTTTATTATTCCTTAAAATAGCGCGTGCCAAGCATACTAGCTGTCTTTGTCCCATGCTGAAGTTAGACCCTCCTTCGGACATAGCATATTCGAGTCCCTCAGGCAGGTTGGAAACATATTCTTTGAGCTCAACATCCTTTAGGACTTTCCAAATTGATTCATCATCAGTAGTACCAAATGGATCCAAATTATAACGAAGTGTTCCCGAAAATAAAACTGGATCTTGGGGAATAATTGAGATATTACTCCGCAAATCATGCAGTTCCAACTGATTTGTATCTATTCCGTCAATTTCAATCACTCCATGGTTAATAGCCAGACGAAATATAGCCTGAATAATCGAAGATTTACCAGCTCCTGTCCTTCCTACTATTCCCACCTTTTCACCGCCTTTGATTGAAAAATTCAAATCTCTCAAAATGAAATCCTTATCCTCTGCGTACTTCATGCTGAAGTTGATGAATTTAATAGACCCATTTTCGGGCCAGGCTTTGTCTAATTTAGGTGCCTCAGCTATTTCCAAAGCGGTTTCTGGCCGAACCTCAGCATACTCTAGAACTCTCTCAACTGAAGTCATGTAATTCTCCACTTCAGTAGTTTGTCGGAGACCTCGTTGGCACAAACCAACCAAATTAATAGAATTCATGATAGCCAATCCAACATCACCGCTTTTGAATTGCTTTTCCATTGCAAGGAAGCTGAATGTAACGACAGCCACATACATGATGCAGACAATATCAAGCCACAGAGAGAGGGCCCTGTTTGCTGCCAGGAAGACATACCAAACTGAGGTGTGAATGTTTTCAAGAGCGTGGAATTCTTTTTCGAGAGTTTCTTCTGCGCCAAACGCTCGAATAGTTGTTAGTCCTTGGAAAGTTTGATTCGTATGCGAATATATTGGGCTTCGACCTATCAATGAGGATTTGTAATTAGTGAAAGCTATCACCAAATCTTACTCTAGTCCTTAAGGATGTATCGCTTACTTAATGATTCAACTCGCTTCAAGCTACGGGTTGTACGTATGAAAATATTGCAAATAATGTAGAAGACCACGATAATGATGATTGCTGGAATCAGCAGCCAATAATTAGCAATTGCGACGATTGTTATAATGGCAGTCATATCCATAAAGAACTGGAAAGAAATGATAATTGTAATAAAACTGGAATTTCATATGGAAATGTAAACGTAACGTAAAGCTATATTATGAACTTACAGTCAAAACAGAAGAATGGCTAATGAAAACATACGATGCGTTCCAACATAATCTCTTCTCAATGATTTTCAACTAGGACACTTCCTTCCAAAAAGTCCTCTTTGGAGCTGACAAGGGCCTGCTTAATCATTCTAAATGGAAATATGAAGAATAAAGCCTGAACTTTGGTGGTGGGACACTGGTCCTCCAATTTATTTATTTAAAAGGGTTTTAATTTTTGTGAGATTACTACCGACAAATAGGGAATCTTCAGTTTCAGACGGTTCTTTAGGACTTGATGAAAATATGAATATCTTAAGTCTGCCGTGAGAGATGAATGCGTGTGGATAGGGTCAAGTATCGCTTCACCATAGCACTCCAATCCCATGAGAAGCTAAGAGGTTTTGGCGAGAGCCGTACGTCCCCTGGAAGAAAGGAAGGGGATCGTCTTGGACCTGCCTTCAATGTCTGAACAGATACATCCCGCACTTGAGACCTTATAGGAGCCCTCGTATAGTGGCTGCAGCTGCCTCTCTGGTGGCATTAGTTCTCACCAGAACGTGTATGCAGATTTCAATGGCCCTAGGGATGTTAAGCACTGACTAACAAGCAACGCGAAAGGCAATGCCCTATGCCAATTTTCCAGCATCCTATTGGACCACCACCCTATCTCCACCGCTGGGACTCTGACCGCTGGGAGCTCTTTCTTAACGACAAGCTGCAGACGGAGAAGGATGAAGGCGAGCCTCCCGCGCCTAAAAACGGAATAAATTGTACCAACTGGTCCTCCAGGTTGGGGGTTGGGTAGGGCTGACAACCCTACACGGAAAACAACTTGTTACGAAGCCACAACAGGAGCCTCGGACAGGACGGACTTTAAAACGACGGACACGGCAACGACAACGGATAAACGATTTGCGCATTTTCTCATGGAACGTGCGCTCCCTGTACAGAGATGAAGCTGATGAGCAGCAACCCGATACCCTGTCCCAATATAGGGCTGACATAACAGCGTTACAAGAGATGCGATGGACAGGGACCGCTTTCCTGGAGAAGAACCGCTACACCGTATATTGTAGCGGTCATCCAGTAAACCATGTGCTCGGAGTAGGTTCCTTAGTCAGCCAAAAAATGAAACCTGCTGTTATCGGCTTTGAAAACATAAGCGAAAGGCTATGCAATCTGCGCTTGCGAGGCAAGTTTAGGAATATGAGCCTCATTAACGTTCACGCCCCTACAGAGGAGACTGCAGAGTCGGAGAAGGATACCTTCTATGAGGCAGTAGAACGAACCCTCGAAGCCTGCCCCAGGTATGATATCAAAATCATACTTCGGGATTTTAACATATGCATTCATTCATATTCAGGCGATACGTTGGCTCCCATAGCTTACACGAAAAAACAAATGATAACGGACTGCGGATTATTCAATTAGCAGGGTAACACGAAATGGTTGTTGGAAGCACCTGGTTTGCGCGGAAAGCGGTCCACAAACATACGTGGGCCTCTCCAGATGGGGCCACTTTCAATCAAATTGACCACGTGTTGATCGAACGCCATCACCTCTCAGCCTTGATGAATGTCAGAACATATAGGGGGGCCACTATAGACTCGGATCACTATATCGTTGGCATGGTGCTCCGAGCTCGAATAACAATACCAACTAGAATCCCCTCTGACAATCAGGTGAAAGTGAACACTGAAGCCATCCACAACACAACCCTCCGCGACACCTATAAGAGGCAAATGGATGCCGCAATAACTGCAGTCAACAGAGGACCTGGAGATGAAGTATCAACAAATGATCTTGACAATCACCTGAAGAACGTTATCATTGATACGGCCACAAACATACTTGGCCCCAGCCGCAAAAGAAGTCGGAACGGCTGGTTTGACAATGAATGTAAGCTAGCAACGGAACGGAAGAATGCCGCATACCGAGTAATGTTGTATTCTAAAAAAACGCGGCCACGCGCAGAGACTTATCATGAACTCCGTCGAGCCGAGAAGCGACTTCACAAACGGAAAAGGGAAGCCTGGTAGAACCAACAAGTATGTGAACTAGAAAAGTACAGGGAGCAACCACACCAGGCACGCAAGTTTTACCAACAAGTCAGCAGGATGAAGCCTTATACACCTCGATGCTCATCCTGCCGAGACAAAGAGGGAAATCTGATTTCCGACAGAATGGGCATATTGGAGCGATGGGTTGAGTACTTTGATGAGCTACTGAACAACCAGAACATCGGCGAGTTGGAGGTCCCGCCAACTGAAGACGACGGACAAATACTGCCACCACCAAGTTTAGGAGAAACAGTCCGTGCAATTCATCAGCTAAAAAATCATAAGTCGCCAGGAGCCGATGGAATTACAGCCGAATTGGTTAAATATGGAGGCGACCTGTTACACCAAGTGGTTCATCAACTTGTGCTCAAGGTATGAGACAGCGAATCAATGCCTGACGATTGGCAACGAGGCATTATCTGTCTTATACATAAAAAGGGAGATATCACACAGTGCAGCAATTATAGAGGTATCATGTTGCTGAGTACCATCTATAAGATATTCTCCACTATCTTGCTAGGCTGGATTGCCCCATATGCCCAGAACATCATTGGCCCATACCAAAGAGGCTTCACTCCAGGCAAATCAGCAGCAGATCAGATTTTCTCTCCGCGGCAAGCGATGGAAAAACTACTGGAATATGAACAACAGTTGCACCATCTATTCATCGACTTTAAAGCCACCTATGATAGCATAGCCAGGGTAAAACTGTACACGGCCATGAGAGAATTCGGTATCGCGACGAAACTAACAAAACTGACTAGGCTGACCCTGACCAATGTGCGAGGCCAGATAAAAGCAGCAGGATCACTCTCAATACCATTGGACATCAACAACGGTCTACGACGAGGGGATGCCCTATCATGCGTCCTCTTTAACCTTTTTTTTTTGAGGAGGTGGAAATCTTCAAAAGACACTGGCCTGGATACGCCAGCGTGTGGGATTCTTACCCACTAAAACCATCCCCGACTCCCTCCAAACCCCGTGGAACCACCGTACGGTATTACATCACGGGGCGGAGTCAGCTCATTTTAGCTTCGTCCCCTTTCGTCTCTACGCGGCGTACGTAACCGCGCTTTTCTGATCTCCTCTGCCTTTCGCAGTTTGCTATGGATAGATACGACCATGGAGTTGATCGCATCCCAGTCTTCATGACATATTACCATTCTTCGCACCAGATTCTCTGGTACAAGCACCTCTCCTAGAGTCTCCTCTAAGTCCTTCCTTTCCTCCACAAACCTTGGACAATGGAAGAATACATGCTCTGGGTCCTCTGGGACTCCATCGCAGTTTGGACAATCGGGTGAGGTATCCAGTTTAAACCTGAACAGGTACTGGCGATATCCTCCATGCGATATGCTCCATGCCCCCCCCCCCCCCCCCCATCTATCATCACTCCCAAGTATTTGATCGCAGGCTTAGAAGTGATGATATGATTCTCAATTTGAATACGGGCAAAATTTCTTTTACGGCGCTTGGTGATAAGGATCGCTTCCGTTTTTTCCTTCGCAAGTGTCAGACCAGAACTCTGAAGCCAACCCTTAACAGCTCTGATCGCTTCGCATAACTCGTATAACTCAGCATCTTCGAGATGCTTTGCGACAACAACCAGCGCTACATCATCGGCATAGCCCACCACCGTGGCTTCCTCCGGAAGGGGAAGATTAAGAACATCGTTGTACATGATGTTCCACAGCAGTGGGCCCAATACGGAGCCCTGTGGGACCCCTTGCGTCGAGAACAAGGCTGTCAAGCATTTCCTCGAATTCGGGCAGTGTCAGGCTTGGTGGGGCGTAACAGCTGTACACATATACCCCGTTTATTTTCGCCCACACAAAGCCGCTCTATGTTTGATTCCCAGTACATTGGATGGCCTGTCGACCGCATGCCCATATCGCCGTTCCACCAGACGTATCTATAACCCACACGCCACCGTGACGGTTTCTATAAGGTTCGCTAATGATCGCAATTTCCACCTCGGATTCCCAGATGGTCTGCCCGAGGAAATCTTGAGCCACCCTACAATGATTGAGGTTTATTTGAATAAACCTCATTTTTTCATTGAAGTCAGCGCCTTCCTAAATTCCGGGCATTTAGCACTTCCGGCAATATGCCGGTAATCCCGTCCCTCACTTCCTTCACATAATAAACATTTGGGCTCCCTATTGCACGCTTTGGCAATATGGCCTTTCTCCCCACACCTTCTGCATCGATCGGACCGATCAATGCCGCTGGTGCATGCCTTCGCGAAATGGCCAAACGCGAGGCACTTGAAGCACCTCTTTAAAGAAATCTGCTCTCTCAGACGGCAGACAACCCATCCGATTCGAACCTTCCCGGCCGCCAATAACTTCTGCGCGGCGTCCACTGGCAATCGCAATGTGGCCGCCTGAGTATTGCCATAGGCTTTCCGCAAACTCACAATGGACTCTTCGGCAAGTTCCTCCAGCTTAAACTGTTCCATCAAGGCAGTACAAATTTCTCCTTTGGATGTCACTTCATCGAGATCCTTGCACTGTATATAGACCTCATGTTTTTGGATCCGTACTGTGACATTCTCCCAAAGTGAGTTCTTAACCTGAGTTCGGAAGCCATCAGTTTTCCCCAAACTGGTTTCTTTCAGCTCAAACATGAGGTCACCCTTTTGGGTCCTTCGAATCTTGCTGACATTTCCACCTAGATCTTTTAGGTCGGGGTCAGCTTTGACCTTTTTCAATATCTCCGCGTAAGACAAACTTCCATTGCTGGAGATTACAATCGCTTCTGGGCGAATTCGCACCTTTGCCTTTTTCTTCGCCTTTTTCTTAACTACCTTGGTCCAATCACCTTTTTCATTCCCCTTGGATTTTGTCGAGTCGATTGCCGGAGCTCGCACTTGGGGGACCTGCTTTCTCTCTTCGGTGCCTTTAGTTCCGTTTTTCGGAACTATTTGTATGGCTTTTTTCCTCTTAGGCGCCTGTTGACTTCCCAGAGGATCCACATCTCCTTCCCGCACTCTCTTGTTTGGGGGCAGGCCGATTGCAATACGATTAGGTGTCACTTGGGTCGCTTGTGACACCGTTGGGGCAATAGATTTCGACTTACCCTTGGAATTTTGTTCCTCCTGCTGCGATTTGTTGTAGGGCACTCTAATTGCTCTGACCATATTTTTTATGGCTTGGTGGACGTTGTGCTTGTCCTTGATGAACTCAGACAGCTCCACTATTTTTGCACCAAGCTGTGTGAAGAGTAATTCCTCTGCTTCAGGGCTCTGCTCTCCATGATGATTCCTAACCAGATTGCTACTTTTAAATACTCCTTCACATTTGGCATTCATTGGCCTTCCCTTCGTTTTATCTTTTTTGATGTTTGGCATTGGCGGAGATCTCAAAGTTGACGAACTTCTTCTGAATGGGTCCTTTTCCTGGTCCTGGAGTACCTCCTGTTGCTGCTCCTCTTGAATATGTGTGGTCGATGTTGTTGCTGTTTTTGTTGTCCAACGATCTGCTTTCATTTCACCCTTCTTCGGTTTTGTTACTGGTGTCCTTGGTAGAGTGGTACTTCGCTTGAACACTTCCTTTTCCAAATCTAAAACACTTGTAGCATTAGATGCCACGGTGGCCAAGTTGTTCACCCGCTGATAATTTCTCCTATCTAGGGTCGAAAATCACAACCGATAACAGCTACGATGATGAAATCCGCGCCAGTTGTTGTCAGCCAACAGAACCTGTTTCAGCTTACAAAGACTGTTCCGCTCGAAACGTCTCACCATAGGGTCAAAGCTCTTACTGTACAAGACAATGATCTTACCAGTCCTCATATATTCCTCGGAAACTTGGGTTCTTAGCAAGAAAAATTGCGAACTCTTGGCCGCATTCGAGAGAAGAATCCTCCGAAGAATTTTTCGCACCCTACATGAGGATGGACTATTCCGTAGCCTACACAATGACGAAATATATGAGCGATACCATGACCGTCCGGTTGTGAATAAAATCCGGCTGAATAGGTTACGGTGAGCCGGTCACTTAATCCGTATGGATGAGGATGATCCAACCCGGAAAGTCTATAAGGGGCAATATCTATGGTAGAAAAAGAAGACGAGGCAGACCCTGCCTAAGATGGACGCCAGACAGCTTTTAGGGATATCGAATTGGTAGACCTCGGCGCAAAACCGGGATGTCTGGAGTTCCTTATTAAGGCAGGCCTACACCGGATACCGGTTGTTACGCCGTTGATGATGATGATGATTGGACCACAGCTGCCACGTAATTGTCTGCCGGCGTATGAAAGTTAAGAGCTTCCCGAGCTTCAAGAAGAGAGTAGCTTCGAAATATATTCCCTGGTCTACTATAACAACTATAACACTAAAACACTAGCTTATGCAGGTTAAATAAAAGTTGGCTAGGGAACGTTTTGTCGAGCTTTTGACGTAAGGCAAAAGTAAGGGACTTATTTACCGTGAACAAAGTGAACGGCCTGCCCTCAAGTTAAAAGAAAAAAGTATTCGCTATTCAGATACGTGCCTAATAGTGCCTAATTGAGTGAGATTCAACTGCTACAAGAAGAGGCCCAAGGGTCGTCAACTTCTGTTTTGTGAAAATTCCAAAAATGTAAAGTCCACTAACCGCTGCTCGATGGTCTCGAACGCCTCGATGGCTATTAGAGGAGGAGGACCTCTCGCGATTGCCTGCTTTTACACCCAGGCAGGAATAGGTTAAGGAGGGACTTGTGGTGAGCGGTTTAGGACAGGTAACGACGGTAATAGTTTGCCATGCCCAAGAGCCTTCTGTGGTTTTTTGCTGTCTTAGGCAGCCGAAATCTCGTGATCGCTTGTCCAGAAATAACCCAGAAATTTCAGCGGCGAGAAATTTACATTTTTGAATGTTGAGAAATAGACCATGGTGAAGGACTTATGACAAATTTATTAAACTTGAATTGCATTCCACTACAGCACGAATACTCTTCCCAGAAAACTACTTTAATATCAGAACCTCTTACCGACATGCAAGTCATTTGTTATCAAGTATATATGGTTGCCATAGTTCACAATATGGGGCATAGCGCCAACCATGTATACGCGCCAATATTGTCGGTTTCCCGGAATGCGCTTTGATTCCTTCCATGATTTTCCAGGAAACTTCCACTCTCCTTCACTGTAATATGCCACGTGGTTGTAGGGCAACCCAGTCATCAGTCATCCTGGGTTAGTAAGTTACTTTATATGGCATACCCCGCAATTGAATTGTCGTCCTTCCTTAATGTGTAATTTATCCACTGTCACTTCCGTTTCCTGACCAACTCACCTACGGATATTTGGGTCATACGCCGACCAACTTCGTCCTTAGCTATCGTCTTATCCCAAAATACTATGATAACATAACACGACACCGACATTAATTGATGAAAGCTTGGAGTTTGTGAGTGACAGTGATAGTCACTATCCATGTTTCAGAGGCCAATCATCAGCCGTTTTCGATAACCAAAGGTGTTAGTCGTAAAGTCAGTCCCTATCTAAGGACGTTTCGGTACCAGTATAATGTCGGAATTTGTAAGATGCTAGCCTACAAATTTTTATCCCTTTTATTTTATATGTGATTTACGTCGAGCAGAGAATATTTTGACTGTTTTCTTAAACCCCGCTAGTTGCCATCACTGTGAATTTCAAATAACGCCGACAGAGGAGAATAGTCGTGTGGGAAATCAAATGGAAGGGTTCGGTTAGTATTTTCTGAAACTGGTACTAGTTTTGACGTGAATTGTAAAGTGTGCGAGTAAGGAGTCAAAGTGTACGCACCTAAAGTGAGACAGCACTCATTTTCGGAAACTACCCAACCTAAAAATCCGAAAAAAATGTCCTCCACTGTTGTCCTTATGGAGACTGACGTTGAGAAAATACCAGGAAGCACCGCATATACACCACAGGATTTTTTCTGCCTCCATGTGTTGTGTACAAGCGATGTTGTTAATCTTCACTTGAGTACAATTTCCTTTTCGCAAAGTGACAGTTACTTGTATACCCTTCCATTCGTTTACTTTTATCCTCCACATCTGAAGCCTTAGATGCCATTCCAATTGCAGTGAAGTTAGTTTTGGATCTGCGTGTGAACTTAACATTGTCATGTTGTCAGCAAAGGTAGCTGTGGTGGTTGACCCGTTAACAGGTAACAACCGGCGGTGTAGCTAAGATACCGTACAGGACCAAGTACACTACACTACACCGAGTAACTTCTGCTCTGATCTTATATTGTTCACTAAGAACATCCTTGTATTTCGCCTGGAATCACCGCTGCGTTAAATACGATATTAACAGATTATGGAAACAACCAGGGAGTAGACGTTTTATTTTCTTAACAAGACTTGCGTGCCAAACCTTGACGAATACTTGAGCCACTTCTAGAAATACTGCTGCACAATATCTTCTGCTTTCTAGAGCATTGTTTATTTCTGATACAATCCGGTGGATTTGTTCTATTATATTGTGCTCCTTTCTAAATCCGAATTGGTGATCAGGTATAACATTGCTGTCTGCTAGAATTGGCAATAGCTTCTGGAGTAGTATTTTTCGAATATTTTCGATATTGTCGGAACAAGGCTTGTAGGTCTATACGATTTGACTTGCGTAACATCCTTCCCAGGTTTTGGAATCATTCTTATGATTGCACTCTTCCAACAATTTGGTAAATATTCGATTCTCAAGATTGCATTCAAGATATAGCCTAGTAATCTGAGCGCCATTCAATATCCGGATGGCGGCAGTTCAAATCTCACTGGTGGCGGGGAGACTTGTTATCGTGGCTGTATGTCGGATACCAGTCGACTCAGCTGTGAATTAGTACCTGAGTCAAATCAGAATAATAATCTCGGGCGAGCACCATGCTGACCACATTGCCTCCTACAGTATAGTGTAGTGTACCGAAACGGTCTTGAATGAAGTGCTCTAACACACTTCATATGGATTGTTGCGCCAACGATTATTATTATTATCCAATAAACCATGTGCCCGGAGTAGGTTTCTTAGTCAGCCAAAAAATAAAACCTGCTGTTATCGGCTTTCAAAACATAAGCGAACGGCTATGCACTCTGCGCTTGCGAGGCAAGTTTAGAAATATAAGCCTCATTAACATTCACGCCCTTACAGAGGAGACTGCAGAGTCGGAGAAGTATACCTTCTACGAGGCAGTAGAACGAACCCTCGAAGACTGTCCCAGATATGATATCAAAATCATACTTGGGAATTTTAACAGCCAAGTAGGGAAGGAGCCCGTCTTCAGGCAATACGTTGGCTCCCATAGCTTACACCAAAATACAAATGATAACGGACTGCGGATCATTCAATTAGCAGAGTCACACGAAATGGTTGTTCAAAGTACCTGTTTGCGCGGAAAGCGGTTCACAAACATACGTGGGCCTCTCCAGACGGGACCACTTTCAACCAAATTGACCATGTGTTCGAATAACAGCACCACCAAGAATCGCCTCTGACAACCAGATAAGAGTTAACACTGAAGCCATCCACAGCACTCCGCGACACCTACAAGAGGGAAATGGATGCCACAATAGCCGCAGTCAAGAGAGGTCCTGGAGATGGAGCATCAACAAATGATCTTCACAACCACCTGAAGAACGTTAACATAAATACGGCCACAAATATACTTGGCCCCAGCCGCAATAAAAGTCGGAACGGCTGACTTGACGATGAATGTAAGCTAGCAACGGAACGGAAGAATACCGATTTCCGAGTAATATTGCATTCTCAAAGAACGCGGGCACGCGCAGAGGCTTATCACGAACTACGGCGAGCGGAGAAACGACTTGTCAGACGGAAAAAGGAAGTCTGGGAGAACCAACCAGTATGTGAACTCGAAAAGTACAGGGAGCAACCGCACCAGGCACGCAAGTTTTACCAACAAGTCAGCAGGATGAAACCTTATACACCTCGATGCTCATCCTGCCGAGACAAAGAGGGAAATCTGATTTCCGACAGAATGGGCATATTGGACCGATGGGTTGAGTACTTTGATGAGCTACTGAACATCCAGAACATGGGTGAGTTGGAGGTCCCGCCAACTGAAGACGACGGACAAATACTGCCACCACCAAGTTTAGGAGAAACAGTCCGTGCAATTCATCGGCTAAAAAATCATAAGTCGCCAGGAGCCGATGGAATTACAGCCGAATTGGTTAAATATGGAGGCGACCAATTACACCAAGTGGTTCATCAACTTGTGCTCAATATATGGGACAACGAATCAATGTCTGACGATTGGCAACGAGGCATTATCTGTCTCATACATAAAAAGGGAGATATCACACAGTGCAGCAATTATAGAGGCACCACGTTGCTGAGTAGCATCTATAAGATATTTTCCGCTATTTTGCTAGGCCGGATAGCTTCATTCTCCAGGCAAATAAGCAACAGATCAGATCAGGCAAGCGATGGAAATAGTGATGGAATATGAACATCAGTTGCACCATATATTGATCGACTTTAAAGCCACCTATGATAGCATAGCCAGGGTAAAACTGTACACGGAGATGAGAGAATTCGGTACGCGACGGAACTAACAAGACTGACTAGGCTGACCCTGACCAATGTGCGAGGCCAGATAAAAGCAACAGGATCACTTTCAATACCATTCGACATCAACAATGATCTACGACAAGGGGATGCCCTACCATGCGTTCTCTTTAACCTGGCCCTCGAGAAAGTGATCCGTGATGCTGAGGTAAATGCAAGAGGTACGATCCTCTTTAAGTCCATGCAACTACTGGCCTATGCTGATGATATCGACATCATGGCAAGAACCACCCGAGACGTACAAACTGTCTTCATCCAGATCGAGTAGGCGGTGCGAGATCTTGGACTGCACATCGATGACAGCAAGACAAAGTATATGCTGGCAACGTCAGCACCAAAACCCCACTGGCCAAACGGGAAGAATAAAGATAGGGGAATACAACTTTGGGACCGTTAATAATTTCTCCTATCTAAGGTCGAAAATTACAACCGATAACAGCTACGATGATGAAATCCGCGCACGGTTATTGTCAGCCAACAGAGCCTATTTCAGCTTACAAAGACTGTTCCGCTCGAAACGTCTCACCAAAGGGTCAAAACTCTTACTGTACAAAACAATGATCTTGCCAGTCCTCATGTATTCCTCGGAAACTTGGGTTTTTAGCAAGAAAAATTGCGAACTCTTGGCCGCGTTCGAGAGAAGAATCCTCCGAAGAATTTTTGAACCCCTACATGAGGATGGACGATTCCGCACCGTATATAACGACGAAATCTACGAGCGATACCATGACCGTCCGGTTGTGGATAAAATCCGGCTCAATAGGTTACGGTGGGTGGGTCACTTAATCCGTATGGATGAGGATGACCCAGCCCGGAAAGTCTATAAGGGCAATATCTATGGTAGAAAAAGAAGACGAGGTAGACCCTGCCTAAGATAGACCGATGGCGTAGGTCAGCACGCCAGACAGCTTTTACGAACGAACGAGCGAACGAATTCGATTATCAATCAGTATCTATTTATTTATTTCTTTGATTTAACGGACAACAAACAGAGTAACCCCAATTAATTATTTTCCTCAGGAGTTGGAGAAAGCAAAAATCTTATCCTTCGTTTAAAACTACTTAAAGTAGAGAAGTTTAAAGGACGGAGCTGTTCTGCGTTGTAATTTCGGCAAAGGAATCGGGGAATGAAAATAGACTTCGAGCTCTGCGAAGGACACGTTGAAAATGTCTGCGCTACGTGTGTTAATGAGACGCAGGATGGCAGGTGATTTCGTCAGCGGCGGAGCAGTCCATCAAACCGGAGGAAAATTTAAAAAATGTGCATAGATCCAGATAGGATCTACGTTGTTGTAGGAAGGGAAGGTTCAGAAAGTGGAGGCGGGAGGGGTAGTCCACACGAGAGAAGCTTTTCTTAAAGAAGAGGGAACGGGGGAATTTACGTTGCACATTTTCAAGGGCAAGACAATCACAGTTACGGGAGGGTGAACAAATTACGGAGCAATACTCGAGGGTATTCCTCACGACGGAATTGAAGAGAGCTAAAGAGGGTTGGATGGAGTCAAAATCAGAGGAGGAGCGAAATATAAAGCCTGACAATTTTGCTGCTCGATTGATGACATCGAGGCAATGGGTGTCAAAGCGGAGTTTATTGTCGAAAGTGACTCCGAGGTCTTAAGTGGAATTTAGGCATGGTAAGGAATGCCCGTTAACAGAGTAGGAGAAAGAAGTGGGTGAGGATTTTAGGGAGTAGCACATAGAGTGACACTTTCTGACGGTTAGCGCTAAACCATTTGTCGAGCACCAACAAACCAGAGTGTCCAGGTTTCATTGAAGGAAAATACAGTCCATAAGCGATATAGCGGAAAACAGCTTAAGGTCGTTTGCATAGAACAAACAGGGACAAGTAAGGAGGGGAGGAAGGTCGTCAATAAAAAATAAAAATAACAAAGGGCCCAGAATAGATCCCTGTGGGACGCCAGAAGAGGGTGAGAAGGAGCGGGAAGTACAGCCGTAAAAGGAGACGCTGAAGGATCGGTTAGATATGTAAAAGGCAAGCCATAAAACAAGTGGTATGGAAACGTTTAGAGACGAGAGTTTGGATAGAAGTGTCTTGTGATTTACAGTGCCGAAAGCTTTAGCGAAGTCAGTGTAAATGGTATGCGTTTCTTGCCGTGATTTTAGATGAAGAATTTAGATTTAGATTATAGTATTATATTGAGTATGAAAGGTGGAACCTCAAGTTAAGTTGGCGGTGAAGTTAACGGTTTTTTTTTAAGTTGGTATTCAGCAGTTATTGATAATATGAACTTACCCCAAAACATATAAGCATCGAATTCGGTAGATTACAATCAATTGCGAAAATGTCCCTCGAAAAACGATTCAAAATTCTTCCTGATGAGTTTATGTTGAAAAATTGCATGGTGGCCCGAGCGATTCTCCCAAAAAGTCTGTCATGCAGCTTTAAAGAGACGCGAAGGCACATCATAAAAAACCCATAGGTCCTTGCTAGGAATAATATTAGCGCTAAGCCCAACATTACTGAGTAGATGGTTACGAATGTTTCCCGTTGTTCCTGGTGCTCTCCATTTGATGCAGTGGCAGAAAGGACTTCTATGTTTTGTATTGTAAGACTTTGCTCCCAGTTTACCCTAAAAAGATAATAAATATTATAGTTCCAAAATTAATGCGAAAAATAAAAACTGATATTAATCTTCCAAACTCTAGTCAATATGATTCGACATTCTGCAAGCTCATAGAAAAACATTTCGAAAGCTTAATAGACAAGAAGCACCTTGATTTCCGATGTTAACCTTCGTTTAATGGCTAGTTCCATACTCTGCGAATTATAGATGCGCAACGCATGCAATTCAGATCTCGATTGTATATATCACACACAAGATATCTTGTGCTAGATAGAATTGCCAAGAAGTCCGAAGTCCGACATATTGTGACCGATAATATTTCTTTTTGTGATCAAGGACATAGTTCACTTTGCCTTCTCTGGAGGAGTTCAATGAACCATGATGACTAAAATTTCGAACCCTGATAATAATAACATGTCAACGCGAAAGTCAAACACCAGTAAAAGAGATGAAAGGAAGAATTAGTGGAATGTACTTTTCATGTAAGGGACGATTTTGATATTGACAAAAAATATGCCAATAAATTCACAGGAAAATTGAACGAAACCAAATTCCTAGCCAGAGCATGTTAGCTGGAACTGCTTAAGAGATTTCAGCAACTATATACAAGGATTTTTGATATATTTAGGTATCTACCTAAAAAGTGTGGTCAATGCGCTCAATGGCTGAAAATTAGTACGGTCTCCAATTAAGTATATGAGAAAGGTCTACCCTTCGCTCACAGAAAGACAATTGTAAGTTACGGGGGAAGTTTTGTTCCCACCATAGCATCAGATACTTACAGATCGGGCCTCATTCATAAACAAGGACAGAAATTCCACAAAAAATCAGCTACAAATAGAGCAGAGCAGATCTTAAACAATTCGAAAACCGGAAATCCCGCGTTTCAGGCAGAAAAGCTACGGAAGATTCTTTTCTGTAAAAATATTTGGCTACACGATGGTTCGATTTGCACCATTACACATAGCTCGCATATACGCGTTGAATATATCTGATATTCAATTCGACGTGATTTCTTAGCGAGAAGTAGTTTGACGCAAAAGGGCTACTTCGATCTGCTATAATAATTGTACGATTTCCACCAAACTTACCGGTATGATGTTCCATATTAAAGCCTGTATTACTAGCTTATTGTTAGAACTAGGATAAATATATTAATATAGCATTATTATCTTTTTTTAGGCATAGGGCGCCACATAGTTCCTAAAAATGGGTTAGTTCACCCTTCCGTAGCTCCTGTACTCTTCTTCTTTCCAAACAATATCAAAACTAGGACCTGCTGCGTAAAGTACTTTTTGCCCTGGAGGTCCTTCTGGGATTAACCCCTCTCCATCTGCACATACAGATGCAGGCAAGGAAATCAATATTCAGGATGGCCGGTAGTATGAGTGAGGCGGGGAGCTGCCTAAATCGAAGATTGATATTCTTTCTTGGCGGTATCCCGAAATACTGATACCAAGGGATAACATGACAACGAGGTTTCACTGCCATAAGAAGTTTGAAACACGTTGGAGTAACAAGGCAAACTCACAGCAGATGGAGCGGGTGCCGGTGTCATTGGTCCAAGGAAAATGTGCTTTGAGCCAATGGGCAGGTACACTAGCATATTTCAGGCGGAAATATACGCCATATACAAATGTGCCTCCTTTAATCTGCAAAGGAACTACAGTGGGACAGTATCCGGCACTTGTGTAAAGTAGGTCGAGGCTTCTGGGAGAACATTTAATATCAGATGCAAAGCTGAAAGATCTGGAAGTAGGGAACATACTAAAGTTCCTAACGGTTACAGGCGTGCTTGAGATACTATGATCAATAGGTACACTATAACCAGTAAAAGGGGCACAATAGTTCTTCAAGGACGCGGTGCGACTTTCCCTTAACAGAATAATAATAATAAAGTACTCTTCGATACCTCCTTCTGACACACTAAATAGTTTTCCATTTCACAAATGAACACCTTTCCGATCTGGATCAGTAAGCACGAAAACAGAAATCATTTTCGGAAAGAAAATCGTCTTATACAAGGATATCCCGTTATAATGCGCATCGATGGTACCTATTGTAAAAGTTTTCACACTAACTTTTCAATAATAAGTCTTCACAGGGCACATGTTGATAATAAGTTTAATTATTCCACTTGCGTCACTAAGAAAGTTATTATAATATACAACACCACCAACGAGTCACAACAAAAAGGTTAATGATGGCTTTCGGAATATTAGGAAATTGCTATATCAAAATTTTGAAATTTTTGTTTGAATTTTAGAGTTTTGGAGAAGATAAGGATTCTGAGAAAAAAAATAAAAGTGATCATTTAAAAAATTAATTGTTTTGCATAGTTTAGTTTAGTTTACTGGGAGAGCCGCAGCTCTGAGCAGTCAGGGCATTATTAGGCCCATTGTACTATCCCCGTAAATCGCTTATTCAGTGACTTTCCGCATGAGGCGTTCGCAGGCTTTAGTGAATCTCAGCACATTCTTCAGAGGTAGAGAGTGTGCAGATTCTTCGTTAAAGAAAACCTTGCCAAAGTATCTTCGTCTGACATCTGAGGAGGCCGGGCAGCTGCATAAAAAGTGCAGGGCCATCTCCTCCTCCTCCACACACAGCCGAAACCACTACCCCAATCTTTTCCACATGGTAGTTTAAGGAGCAGTGTCCAGTTAAAAGCCCTACCAGGGTTTTCATGTCCCACTTCTTCAGGGACAACAAAAATACCGCTCTAGTGGCCCTGGGCTGTTTCACATGGATTTTCGCCTGCCGGCAAGAGTCCAAATTTCTCCAGTCGGCTACGTGAATCCTTGCAATTTCACCGTTTAGAGTAGACTTGACAGTAGATGGTCGGATTTCAAGAGCTGGTTCTAGCCCCACCATTGTAGATCCAGCCCTTGGCGAGCCTTATTACCAACGATCTTAGAGTGCCCCGGCACCCACATCAGGAATGTTTCGTTCAATCGACCAAGTTTCAGCAGCACCTGATGAAAACTTCACACCAACTGGCTTGATATGTCGTTGCTATTTAGTGCTGATAATGCCGCCCGACAGTCGGAACAAATTCGAATGGTGCCTATATGTGTCATTGGCTGCTTTCCGTTTCATCTCCACGTGAATGGGGGGTAAATTTAGGATAGCTTCAAGTACCGCAGTCGGCGTAGTATTCATTCCTCCAGAAATACTTAGGGAACCAAGTCTCTGAATCTGCGTTAGCTGCTTCCTGCTGTTAGCAAAGTTTAGTCTTGGCCACCAGACAATGCATGCATACATCAAAAATGTGTTTTATTATGCATGTATACATCCAGTATATCCATTTTGGTGAAAGTCCCTAGGTCTTAATAATCGTATTCCTACAGCACCAGAGCAATCTGCAGGATTTCTGATATTGTTCCTGGTTATGGTACTTCCACGTTAACTTGGAGTCGAAATGTACTCCTAAATTCTTGACGGTTTGTGCCAACTGGATTTCCGCCCCTGCTAAGGTGGGTAACGTATAGTTGCCCCACCTGACGTTCCCAGTGAACATAACTAGTTCAGTCTTCCTAGCGTTCACCGTGAGTCCATTGCGGAGGCACCAACTGTGGATTTCATGCAGAGTTGCATTCAAGCGGTCACATACTGTGTCCGCAAACTTGCCGGTAATTTTTAAGGCTAGGTCGTTCGCAAATGCTTGCGCGAAAACTTTTTTGTCCTCCAGTAGCCACAGGAGGGTATCCATTACCAAGAGCCATAACAGTGGAGAGAGAACCCCTCCCTATGGGCAGCCCCTAAGACATCCTGCTTCAATAGACTTCTGGCCGATCGATATGTGGATTTTTCTTCACTCTAGCATGTGCAGGATCCAACTGATCAGCAGCGGTTCGATTCCATGCTGTCTTCCCGCATCACAAATTGCCGCGAATGAGGCATAATTGAAGGCACGTTCGATGTCCATGAATGCGCCTAAGGCGTGTGCTTTTTCGAACATTGCCTTTTGAATTTTTGCCGCAAGTTCATGGAGTGCTGTCTCGCGGGATTTGCCGTTCTGGTAGGCGTGTTGCCTATGGTGAAGTGGCCACTTAGGAATGTGTGTATCCCTTATGAACCGATCTACTAGTCTTTCTAGTCTTTTTAGCAGAAAGGACGTTAGACTGATCGGTCGGAAGCTTTTTGCGTCTGTGTTGGTGAGTTTCCCTGGTTTGGGAATGAATAACACCTTTACATCACGCCATTTAATTGGAATATAAGCGTGTGCTAGACATGCGCGATATACGAGTATATTCCGAATATGTAGCACAGGAATGATATCATCTAGACCTACAGACTTGTATCTATGGAACGAGTTAAATGCCCATTTTACTCGCTCCATTGATACTACTTTGCATGCCAAATTCCAATTCCTTGGTTGAGGGCTGCATGCACCTGATGGCCCCGAGATTAGATTTTGGATGCTGCCTGGGAAGTGCACTTCAAGCAAATGGTTTGCTGTTTTTTCATCGCTTTCTGTGTACCTCCCATTCTGTAAACGTAAATAACCCTGTTTCTGGCTAAGTTCTTCAACCAGAATCCGCTTCAGCTTTGAGATTGCGGCAAGGGAGTTAATCTCTTCGCAAAAGCGTCTCCATGATGATCGTTTCGCCGATCTTATGCTCTTCTTTAGAGTCTTCTGTGTATCTTTATAGCAAATCCAGCTAGCGCCTGAATCACACTTCAGAGCACAATTGAGGAGCGACAAGGATGCTCTGTTTTCCTCTGTTTTGTCAAATCCGAATTCCACCACGGTGTTTTACCCTTCTTTGGTATCTTGCATAAGTGAATCTCTGGATGGAATTAGTGGAATGTGGAATGGCAATTAGAAAATTAGGAAATTGGAAGCAGCTAAGCTAAAAATTCTACATATTAGCAAATGAAATCTTTTTTCAGCTTATCACCGGATAAAACGAATAAAATGTTGCATGTAGCGAAGCCGCGGACACTACAGGACAACTGGGTTTCCGAGACTTGTGAAAAAGACAACTGACCAAAATCAACGCCGCCGTTGCTGTAACCTTTCTCATGTTTACCTGAGTGAAATTATGCGGCGTTTCCAACGATTAATTATCTGAAATAATAAAAACTTGTTGTTTCTTTTTCGTTGGTGTGAATATTTAAGCAACAAATTGCAATCACAAAAGCACAGACTGTCATTGCTGTATTTGGAATACAGCGGAAAAAGCTTCATGCACGATATACCGGCTCTCTTAGGCACAATGAGCTTGACTGTGTGAGCATAAAAATGTACTACACAAGGAGCAACCCGACCCAAAAATCTGAAAAAAATCACAAAGCTGCCCATGTATGATATAAGGAACCTCAAAATAACACCCCTTCCCGGGAATCTGTTCAAAAAAAATTAAATGATAATAGTATGTAACTATCTTTCTTGAAATTGAATCGAAACCTTCACCTAAGTTCATCCTAGAATCAGATATCTGACATACTAAATGCGTATACATTATGAGCTACGGACAAAGAATAAGAATATTTCCTTACATAATAAATATACAAAATCTGAAATTCTAGACTTTCGCAAACAGTGTATTAAGAAAATTCAAAATATAAAACATATACTCACCACTCTGCCAAAAAGTAATCGACCCCCGATAGTACAATCCTTGCAGCGACGAACAAAGTCAATATCATGTAAAACAGAAAGCAATTGTCCATCGCCTTGAAATATGACTTATACACTCCAAATCCCACAGATCCTGTGGCCTGCTGTTCCTGCCTATCATTACCGTTGTCTTTCTCAAACTTCTTCATTGGAGATTCTTTAACAGTAGCCTCTGCGTTCATATCATCTGCTTGACTAGTTTGTTCTGTAGGCGCAGCATAATCTGTTCCCAAAAATTTAAGACCATCCATTATTTGAAGTTCTTCAAAGCTTCCTTGTGCCTGAATTTCACCAGCGTTCATGAAAAGAATGTGCTCTACGTTTTTGAGAAATTGAAGTTGATGTGTAACGAGGATACAAATTTTGTCCTTTAGGAATTCTTTGATGCACTTGTCGAAAATATGATGACCAACATGAGTGTCAACTGCTGAGAGTGGATCATCCAAAAGATAAATATCAGCTCTCTTGTATAATGCTCGCGCTAAATTCACTCTGGCCTTCTGGCCACCACTTAAACTTATGCCACGCTCGCCCACTATAGTCTGATCACCATAAGGAAATAAATCAAAGTCACTTCGCAAAGCACATATTTCTATAACTTGGTGATATCGATCTTGATCGAAGTCCTCTGTGAAAATAATATTGTCCTGGATAGAGCCTTCAAATACCCAGCTTTCTTGGCATGCATAACTTATACTTCCATTTATAGTGACCGTTCCCACCTGAGGGATGAGTTCTCCGATGACTACGTTCAGTAAAGATGATTTACCGGCACCTACTGGACCAATCACAGCCATTAGTTTCCCTGACATGGCTCGAAAAGTCAAACCTTTTAGGATTCCATTTTCGGTGGTGTCTCCGCTCCAATTTGCTGTGACATTTTCAAATATAACAGATTTCTCCTTACTATTTTGGTAATGTTTTCTTGTTAACAGATCAGGATTTTTGGGTATGTTGACATTACTTTGATTTCCAAGCAAAAACTGTTCAGCTCTTTTCGCAGAAACATAAGTCTGAGCCCAGAGTGTTATGGATAGTGGCCATAACTGAATGAAAGAATCATTCAATGCATTGAAAAAAGTTGAGACCATAAAAACCTTCCTTGCCGTCAGGGCATTCCCTAGAAGGACATACGAAACTAAGCTGAGAAACACTGAAACGCCAGAGATCATGTATATGGAATTTAAAGCCGCCTGGACATAAACTCCTCCTCTTATAGCAGATAGTTCGCATTTTCGCACTTTAGCGATAACGGTAGCAAATGGTTTTTCCCAAGCGTACATTTTGATAACTTGAATTCCTTGAAGGATCTCATTCATAAGCTTTACTCGTACATCAGTTCTTGCTGCAGCTTTTTGCCTGAAGCTTGCTGTCTTCCTTGCAGCTACTCCTTGAGCAGGGAGAAATAGCAGCATAAATCCAACTCCAATAAATGCTGAAATGCCTATTTCAAGATACATGAGATATCCAAACAGAATTGTTTCAAGGGGTCCCCGAAATAATTCGTTGATGTAGGTCATTGTCAAATCAAACGTCGTCAAGTCGTTCGAAAGGATGTTGATGGCCCTTCCGCTCATTCCATCGTTCATCGATGATTTTGATAATTGTAAGATTTTTCGGTAAATTAGTCCAGAGCACCCAAGTCTCATTCTTGTTCCTATCATGTAGGAATATAACATGTAAGGATTGAATACTATCACCTTCAATACTAAAGGTATGACCACTCCAACTGCGTACACCCAAGCCATCTGGTTACTTATGTTCTCCTGACCGGGAGTGAAGTAGGAAATGAGTTCACCTAGGCTGAGAACTTGTACTACTCTGAAAAGATGTTAGAAAGAACTTGATTAGGTACCAAGTTCAAGGATAGTAAAATACTAGGCACATTGTAAAGGTTTACATAGAGAAGATATACTTACTTGCATCCCGTTTCCAGCACACAATAAAGTACTCCCATAATAATTAGCAGAGCTCCATAAGCCCGAAATAGCATCCGAAAAATATTCGGTTTTTCCCTCGCCAACTCATCATTCCATAATTTGAGAAATTTGTTAGTCAAAGGTTGACTATTAAGTGTAGGCTTATTGTCGTATAAATCATCTTGAGTTAGTGGTCGTCGATATCCTTTCCGGAAGAGATCTTTCATCCACCTTGAAAAGAAAGAATAAATATTCCAGTGTCTTAAGCATGAAACAAAGAGGCTTTTTGAAAGTATTCTGACCGGCGAAGTTTCCAGACTGTATACTGTGTTCAGGGTGGAAGGGCGGATAGAAAGGCCTTCAATGCAAATCAGAATTGATATTGATACAGAATCACTGTGGGGCCACGGCTATTCACCATCCACGAGAATAATATCGATGTGCCCATAATGAGTTAAACGAGGTGCGAGAAAAAAGCCAAGCAGAGCGAAACCCACTGTCATGTTCTTGAGAACATAATACTCGATAAATATAAGGCGAGCTATGGATGCCTGGGGTCTACACTAAACCTGAATGCTACATTAGCATCAATCAGGACCCTCTCAAGTTTATAAATCTATCAAGCAACAACGGAACACAGCTGAGAAGGGCAAACAAGGAGTGGATTCTGCTGTTCTGAAGAAACCTCCTGCAGCAACTAACAATGGGAGGATTGGCTTACCGCCAACTATCTAAAGGACTCTACATAAAACAAATAGGTGAAGCTCTCATCAAGAAAGAATTATTACAACTCAATATGGATAGCAACATCGTAGAAGTTAAAGAGCGAATGACGTAATGAGTAAGCAGAAAATGAGGAAACATAACGTAGTAGAAGACAAAGTAATATAGTCCGTAATATTAAAACAGGCGCGGGAGGCATCCGCCGCTAGTAAGTGCTACGCCGTGGTGACCCTAGATGCCAGGAATGCCTTTAACTCGGATAATTGGAGTTGAATTAAGGGCCCCCTGGTTAAACTGGGTGTCCCTGGTTACTTAGCTCCGATAATCGAAAGTTACCTTTCATATGCGATTATGGAGAGTCCCTAGAAGCACAGCGGCGGACAACGGCAAACTCCTCACGGTCAAGTTAGGTAACCAATCCCAAGCGGTATTTAAACGACAAAACTGTCTTATCAACTATAGATGTAACAACATACCTGCATGTGCACCAGGAGAAAGATACTTCGACGGAGACGGTAGTAACTGAATGGGGAAGACCAAGGAGGAAAATAAGGAAGCGAAGTTGAACGGCTTAGACTTGGATATTCTGCCACTCAAAGAAGTACCATGCTGGAGCAAAAGGAAGACATTCTGACGATGGAGAGAACCAATGGCCCGCATTAAAATAGCCCAAGTACACATTTACCATGTAAGAACTGCATTCGCAGTAATTGTGAGTCCAACCTCCATAAACAACGTTGGAATAAAGTTGGCTCAAGAACCCTGGGCGCATGGGCGGCAGATTCGTAGTCTACAAGGAGGTAGCACGCAGATACTTTGGAGTTTTTCTTACAAAAAACCAAGGACTTGCATCATTCTCAAATCCAGAGAGTTCAACGTTCCTGACCGGAGAACTTGCCGCTATTCAAATTTCACTGGAAGCTGAGGAGAGAACTCGGTAGTCAGTCGTGATATTTGGCTACTTCGCAGGAGACGACACCCGGATCCCGCCAAAGTTAGTTGTTAGAACATTCAGGAAGATGCTATCACTTCTCCTCGGTTTCCATGATAGCGGCCATCATGAAATCTGGAGAAGCAGGGACACCAATCAAAGGGCTGATATATAATATAGAGAACACGCCAACATTCGTGATCACCACTGTAAAAGAGGTACTAAACATAAATCTAGGGATTACTCTGATGAAAGAGCTATACAGGTGAAGAGTTAAGTCGGATCACTCAATAAAAAGATTCAAAATTGTACTCTCCTCAGTAAAGCAAAAATAAAATGGAGTTGTTCCACTGTACTAAATCCTATGTAATCTCTCTTGATGACAGGGCCCGCAGCAGGCCAACCAAGAAAGTACATCCAATGTCGTTAGAGACAACAGGATCGGATCGAGTAATAAGCCTCGGAAATATGCTAGGACGTCCCCCTCAATGGACGCGGCAGGACGAGCCCCGAACTTTGGACAAATGGGTAAGGGTTCTTCACGCATGAACGGCATCAGGATGAAAGTAAGTTAATCCGAGCAAAACAAATACGTATCTACAGGCTAAATGTTGACACCCTAACTAAAAAGACCGAGCAACTCACAAGAGCTCTTCAGAAAAGGCGCATTGATATGTGCGCTCTGCAAGGAACCCGAAGGTCTGGTGCCAAAAGCTAGGCCATAGAACGCGAGCGCAATAAAAATGGCTATAAACTTCTCTATTTTGGCACTCCACACACTCAATACGGTGTTGGCATTGCCATCTCAGAGGGTTTCCGTGATGCCATTAAAAAATTGGAACGATTGGATGATCGGCTGATGAAGCTCACCATTATATCAGCTGATCGCACTAGTCACTTCTTCACCGCGTACGCACCATAGACAGGTCGACTTGATGCCGAGAAAGATGCCTCCTGGCAACTTCTCGATAAAAAGACTTGTAACGTGCCTGCAGATGACTATATTATCATTGCCGGCGACTTTAATGGTCATATGGATTAAAAGACAGACGGTAACAGGTGCCATGGGGAAAGAGGTTTGGAGCGCGGAATGAGGATGGCGAGTGTATAATCGATTTTGCGAAGACCCATGACCTTGTACTTATGAATACATGGTTCATCAAACAATTGTCTCATCTTCCTACATTTTATAGTTGGAACAGTAAAACGCAAATCGCTTATATTCTCATAAGACGCCGACATTTTACCACCGTCACTGATTGCGAAGCCGTTCCCTATGAGACCATCGCACCTCAACATCGGCCGTTGATTGCCGTCCTGCGAAGCCACCGATAAACAGCGTGAGGAACGCACTGGCCCGCCGCGCATTAAATATTGGCGATTTCGTGAGAAGAAAAAAGAAATGATGTCACTTACGGGATTACCAACCATTACGAATGTGGGAAAATTGTGTAACCAAACGAAAGATACGATCCACAAACCACCTTCTGCAACCCTCGGGTCACCAAGCCAGGTAAGCGGTATATCAACCGAAATACTTGGCTTTGGAATGACGATGTTGAAATGAAGGTCTGTGAAAAGAAGCGCCTCTACCACAAGTTTCTAGACAATAAAACGCTGGCCAATTGCCAAATTTATAAGAATGCCTGAACTGGCAAGAAAGTACCCAAGTTTCAATATGGAAAAGAAAGGTTGTCCAGCAGAATGTTCAAATTACCGTCTGTCTCTCATGCCATGAAGATTTTTGATGCGTTCTTGACGATCGTATTCGCGAAATCTTTGAAATAACCGTGAATCAAGCCGTATTTCTCAAGAACTGTGAAACTTCTGATGCAATATACGCTGCGCGGTTACTCATGAAGAAACACCGGGAGAAGCATCGTATTTCTGGATATGGAGAAAGCGTATGACTGTGTGCCACACGAACTCATCCGGTATGCTCTACAACAACGCTTAGCACCAGAAGAGCTCGTGCGCAGGGTTCAATTACTCTACCACGATCCGAAAAGTAAAATTCGAACTGGCGGGTGTTCATCAAGGAAGCGCCCTCTCATCACACCTCTTTGTTTTTGTTATGGACACTGTCACACCGGATATCCAACGTCCCATACACTGCTTTATGCAGATGATATTTTCCTAGCATCTAATAGTAAAAATGATCTCGAGCAGCTTGCCCAAAAATTAAATGACCGTCTCATTCCACACGGTCTCAGATTGAATCTGAAAAAAACTGAATTTTTGACGACCGATCCCCATGAAACAGGCCCAGAACTGAGCGATTTAAATATCTCGAGTCAATGCTATCAGCCGATGGAGAACTGCGTTATGAAATTGTTTCACACATTAATGCAACCTAGATGGAGCAGCGTTCCACAACTGGTGTCCTTTGTGATCGGCGTATCAACGAACCTGTCAAATGTATAATAAAATTTAACGCAATGTCATCCATCCTGTCGCTCTCAATGGTTCTAAGTATTGACCGACTATAAAAACAATTAACAGCGTCTTGCGGTAATGGAGATGAAGATGTTGCGTTGGACTAGTGATGTGACATGTTTTAATCACATCTGAAATGAGGATATCCGCGATCGATATGGAGTGCTCCGATCGTGAAAAAACTGCGAAAGAGACATCTTCGCTAGTATGGTAACCCAATTCGTGCTAACAAGGATTTAAAAGTCTGCATCCGGATCAGGCATTTGATAGAGCCAAATGGTCGACCCCGCTTGTGAACGGAACAAAGACCGAAGAAAAAGAAGAACATTGAGAGCAACTCTGAAGTAAAATTAATAGTAAGGAATCCAAGGAGAACAGATTGGTCCCCTCTTCCTTCTTTCCGTTAAATTTTGTACTGTTCACAAGGGAGTCGGCTCATCGTGATCGATTGCGCCGTCTCGTCCTATCAAAGGCCTGATTTGAATGCTGCTATAAAATCCCAATCCAACATACCCGTAATGATTGGTAATCGCAAGTGAGATCATTCCTTTTTCCTTTTCGCAAAATCGTCACCATTTAATGCGCGGCGGGCCATTGCGTTCCTCACCTCAAGACCGCGATCAACGGTCGCTTTCGGGGTGCATGATCTGGAAAGGGTCAAAGACGGTCTCTTATGACAATATTTGCGTTTTACTGTTCCCGCGATAAAATGTTGGAAGATGAGGGAATCGTTTTATGAACCATATATTCATAATTCTAAGATCATCGGTGTCTGCGCTAGCCACACTCATTGCGCATTCTAAACCTTTTCGCCCTTGTCGTCTGTTATTTCCCCCACATAACCATTAAGATCGCCTGCAATGATGATATCGTCATCAGCAGGCACGTTGCAACTTCCTCGGCATGTCTGTGGTGAATACGCGGTAAGGAAGTCAAGAATCCTTGCACATTTCTCCACAGGACTAGGGCCCATTCTGCCAAGACTGAGGTGAACGCCCTAGCTTTTTTCTACACTTTATTTGTCTGATTCTCTGATCTCAGCATTTTATTTTTATTTTACTGAGGATAGTACAAAATAAATTGCCTCAAACCCTCAACCTGCTATGTAAATAACATGATGGAGTTTGGGTTTTGCTTTGCAATGCATCTACGTAATAATATGACTCACCTACCGGGAGGCGGAGACGTGACGTCAGGATCGAACAGGAACTGGAGGTAGTGATGGAAGTCCTCAACATAGTCATCATCGACATATATGAGCCGTCCGGATAAGAAAGTCCCGTCATCAAGGGATGTACTCTGATAGATCAGGAACTTAGCCAGAATGAAATCAAAAGTCCAAAAACCCTTCAATCGAACACAACAAACCGGGGACTGGCCAATATTCAAAACTCACTGACGACGTATAGTTACGCGATCAACAAAGCAAGGTTGTAACAGCATCGACCAAAGGGAGGAAGAAGAAGCAGCATAGGGAATTTACTACGGAGAACAGGGGTCATCTGCTTGTCTGAACTACCCTACGGCAGAAGGTAACGGGCAGAAGAGGAAAAAGGGGAATTGGAAACTAGCAAGAAATGTATGCTCGGAAGTTAGTGTAAGACAGGCTAATGAGAACCTTTGCACCACTGAACTCACACGGAGTAGATAGTTACCATGTATGAGACTTGTATGCCGTGGAAATAGAAAAAAAAAATTCACTGTTTGCGTTTTTAGACATTGAAGAAGCCTTCGACAACACAGAGATGGAGTGGAAAGTACCTTGAGAGTTGACAAACAGAAGTCCCAACAAATAGAAATTCAATTGTCATGAACACTACTCGAGCCTGGCCATGGGTGGGATGTTATCACCGCTAATCTGGAGTATGGTAGTTAATAAACTCCTAGAAGAGCTAACAAATACTGGAATGCAGGTCCGGGTTACGTAGGCGATATTGTTCTAATGTGTAGAGGAAAATATGTAGAATGATACCTTATCGGATAGAATCTAAACTGAACTAAGGCGGGGTTGCGCATCGACCCAGTTAAGGTCGCCATAGTACCATACCTAGGAAGCGCAAGCTTGATTGCCCGGAAACCAGATTACATGGAATGGAATTGGAACACGAAACAAAGGTCGAATATTTAAGAATTACTCTAGACCCAAAACTACTCCGGAAGGCACATGTTGAAAACATACGAAAGTGGTCTGAAAAGCTTCGATCTTTGCCCTGCGGGTGCAATTCTTAGACTAGGAAACAAAAAGAAGTCGTTTGAGACTAGATGTGATGAATAAGGAGGGTAGCCAAGCAGTTCAAACCGTAATTCGACTTTCGCCATGTCAACCACAGAGGTGAGGGACGGCGCACCGTTTTGGTGAAACAGAATTTTTTTTTCTTCAAATGTGGCCGTTTTTCCGCAATTTGTGCGTTTACCTTGTCAACTAATGATACATAGTATGCTCCTGTAATGATTTTTCCTGTTTCAAGATAATCGATTAAGATGACTCCATGACTATCCCAAAAAATACTCGCCATCACTTTCCCAGCCAAACAAACAGTTTTTGCTCTTTTGGGGCGATTCCCCCTTCGCAGTCCACTGTTTTAACTGTATTTTTGTTTCGGACGTATAATGGTGTATCCAAATTTCATCTACAGTAATTAATCGTCGCCAACAGTAGGAAATGTTCATCCGAACAAGTTTTTGGTCTCACGTCAGCAAACGCGGCACCCAATGCGCGAGCAGCTTTCTCATGCCTAAATCTTCATTCAAATGTAACAACACGTTCTTTTGACATATTCATGATCTCTGCTATCTCTCTCACTTAAATTCGACGGTTGTTTAGCTCCATTTGATGAACTTTAGCGATGTTATCGCTGCAGAATTCAGCTGCCTAAAATTTCACGGCGATAAATGACGTACGCAGCGTCCAACTCACCTTTGATTTGCGTAGGCCTATGGCTTTTTAAAAACAAATATTTAATGACAGCTCAATACTCGACTTTTACCATTGTCACAAAAACACTCACCTCGACTCACTTAAACGATTGTCAAGCAACAACTGTGCGTCCAAAATGGCTAAAATTTTGGTATCTGCCAAAAAATGCGGAACCACATTTCCTAGCTTTCATTGACAAGTGGTGCCATCTTCACGGTGAGGTCGGAAACTTCTCAGACCACCCTCGCTGCAACAGATTATAGGTACACAGTGAACTTAGCGCAACAGTCACGGAGTTACAAAAACTGCAAAACCAATGTACCAGCAGAGCAAAAAGGACATGTCTAACGGCGGATGTACTTCTGGGATAAACCCCTTTCCATCTTCACCTGCATATGCAGAGCAGAAGAATAATGTCCGAGAGTATCAGTGAGGTGGGGACCTGCATAGATCGAAGATAAATTGAAATTCTTTCTAGGCGGTATCCAGAATTAATGATACCAAGGCATAAAACGACAACGAGCTTTCATTTCGACATGAAGTTTGAAACATTTTGGAGTAACAGGGCGAAGTGGCAGAGCGTGGTGATGATATACGGATTATGCCAGCAACTAATTATTTGGTACACTCATGAGTCCCCACAACGCGCCGAGGTTACTGGTCCAATGGGTAAGCACACTAATACATTCCAGGCGGAAATATACACCACTGATAGATGTGCCTCGGAATTGGGTGCATAGAAAAAAGAGGATGAACGGCAGTAGGCCGGACCTACTAGGTGTGGAGCAATCCAGTGTGCTCAGGGGGAAGCGAACCCAAATTGTCAAATTGTTTAAACCTTACGAAGAAACGTTTTCGGACCATAGTGGGACACTGGTCATTGCCGGAAAAACTATCACCTGCGAAAACTAGGGATATCTACGGACTGTATACAGCGTGATTCTGTGAGGAGTGTGACGATATCTGCACACATTTTGTGGGGCAGTGTTCCGCACTCGTGGAAAGTAGGTTAAGGCACACGGGAAAATACTTAAAGGGGTCATCCCGTATGTCAGATCCGCGGAATCAATTTTTTTTTGCGTTAATTGTATCTATATATAGTGTAGAATATATGGGCAGTGATTTTTTGATATTCGGGGTCGTTCGGAAATTATACTGTTAATAATAATAATAATCGTTGGCACAACAATCCATATTGGATCAGGGCCTTGAAGTGTGTGAGAGCACTTCATTCAAGAGCATAACGGTACACTACAGAACACTGTAGGAGGCAATGTGGTCAGCATTACGCTCGCCCGAGAATATTACCCTGAGGCTGAGTCGGCTGGTACCCGACGTCAAATCACGAAACAAATCCCACTGCCGCCAGTGAGATTTGAACCGCGACCTTCCGTACGACAGCCTTGTGCGCTAACCACTCAGCTATCCGGACACTGATATAAGTCACATGCCAGATTTATGTCGATGGCCTTAATAAAGCTCGTATTTATCGGTCCGAATGAAGTTGGAATGACATCGCTAAAAGGAGAAGAATTGAATCCAAGACTGTCCAAATGTTTCTTCAAGAAACCTAAAGTTTATGGACTAGGTATAGCAGATTAATGGCCAGTTAAGGTTTTATGGCTAAAAATCGCATTCTACTTTTTAAATGCGTTTCTCTCCAAATAGCATATTGAAAACTGGCTGCTACCATTGCCCAAAATCTATCAAACCAAATTCTTTGAAATTTTCACGACTTATTCAGAACTTATTTATACGGTCCGTAAACTAGGTTAATTGTTATCCATTCAGTAGTTTTTTTTATTCATTAACGAAGCCTTAAAAAAACAACAAAATTCACAAAAAAAGTTTAACACGGCACCGAAAATTTTGCTTTTAATATTATTTAATAATCCTAGTTTGTGGACTGTAGTTAAGTCTGTACGTTAAAATGCCGTTTACTTTTTGCTTTAAGATGAACGCAGCGCCATCTAACGTGGCAGCAGGAAAACACCTTTTTTTTAGAGATGGATGTATAAATTGCTCTGGTTTTCAATAACCTACTATGCGATTAGGCTCGAAAAATTACTATGCACGCTCAAGATATAAATAAACCTATGGTGAAAAATTCGTATTTTTATCTTTATCCAGTTCTTCACAAAAAATTTCTAAAGAAAGCCAAAAAACGGCCCTTACACGGGATAACCTCCTTAATATTAGATCCCAAGTTAGAATACTTGAAAATAGAGAGCTTCGTCAACGTACTACGGATTATAGACTTTCTTGACATACTACAGTTAATGATTAATAGTCAGTAAAGGGCACAATAGTTCTTCTTGAGGGCAGTGCAACTTCCCTTAACAGTATTATTATTATCCAATGCCTGCCTAAAAACGGGACAAATTGTACCAACTGGTCCTCCAGGTTGGGGGTTGGGTAGGGCTGACAACGCTACACGGAAAACCGATGTTATGAAGCCACGAAAGGAGCCTCGGGCAGGATAGAACTTACAACGACGAACCCGGCAACGACAACGGATTAACGATTTGCGCATTTCCTCATGGAACGTGCGCTCCCTGTACAGAGATAAAGCTGATGACCAGCTAGCCGATACCCTGTCCCAATATAGGACTGATATAACAGCGTTACAAAAGATGCGATGGACAGGGACCGGTTTCCTTGAGAAGAGCCGCTACACCATATATTATAGTGGTCATCCAGTAAACCATGTGCTCGTAGTAGGTATCTTAGTCAGCCAAAAAATGAAACCTGCTGTTATCGGCTTTGGAAATATAAGCGAACGGGTATGCACTCTGCTCTTGCGAGGCAAGTTTAGAAATATAAGCCTAATTAACGTTCACGCCCCTACAGGGGAGAGTGCAGAGCCGGAGAAGGATGCCTTCTACGAGGCAGTAGAACGAACCCACGAAGTCTGTCCCAGATATGATATTAAAATCATACTTGGGGATCTTAACAGCCAACTAGGGAAGGAGCCCGTATTCAGGTGATACGTTGGCTCCCATAGTTTATACGAAAAAACAAATGATAACGGACTGCGGATTATTCAATTAGCAGGGTCACACGAAATGGTTGTTGGAAGTACCTGGTTTGCGCGGAAAGCGGTCCACAAACATACGTGAGCCTCTCCAGACGGGACCACTTTCAACCAAATTGACCACGTGTTGATCGACCGCCGCCACCACTCAGCCTTGATGAATGTCAGAACATATAGGAAGGCTAATGTAGACTCGGATCACTATCTCGTTGGCATGGTGCTCCGAGCTCGAGTAATAATACCACCAAGAATCCCCTCTGACAATCAGGTGAGAGTGAACACTGAAGCCACCCACAGCACTCCGCGACAGCTATAAGAGGGAAATGGATGCCGCGATAACCGCAGTCAACAGAGGACCTGGAGATGAAGCATCAACAAATGATCTTCACAATTACCTGAAGAATGTTATCATGGATACGGCCACAAGCATACTTGGCCCCAGCCGTAAAAGGAGTCGGAACGACTGGTTTGACGATGGAACGGAAGAGTGCCGCATACCGAGTAATATTGCATTCTCAAAGAATACGGGCACGCGCAGAGACTTATCACGAACTCCATCGAGAGGAGAAGCGACTTCACAGTCAGAAAAAGTAAGCCTTGGAGAACCAACAAGTCTGTGAACTCGAAAAGTACAGGGAGCAACTGCACCAGGGGCGCAAGTTTTACCAACAAGTCAGCAGGATGAAGCCGTTTACACTACGATGCTCATCCTGCCGAGACAGGGAAATCTGATTTCCGACAGAATGGGCATATGGGAGCGGTAGGTTGAGAGGTCTCGCCAACTGAAGACGACGGACAAATACTGCCACCACCAAGTTTAGGAAAAACAGGCCATGCAATTCATCGGCTAAAAAATCATAAGTCGCCAGGAGCCGTTGGAATTACAGCCGAATTGGTTAAATATGGAGGCGACCAGTTATACCAAGTGGTTCATCAACTTGTGCTCAAGGTATGGGACAGCAAATCAATGCCTGACGATTGGCAACGAGGCATTATCTGTCTCAAACATAAAAAGAGAGATATCACACAGATATCACACAGTGCATCAATTATAGAGGTATCACCTTGCTAAGTACCATCTATAAGATATTCTCCTCTATTTTGCTAGGCCGGATAGCCCCATACGCCCAGAACATCATTGGCCCATACCAAAGAGGCTTCACTCCAGGCAAATCAGCAACAGATCAGATTTTCTCTCTGCGGCAAGCGATGATGGAAAAACTGTTGGAATATGGACAACAGTTGCACCACCTGTTCATCGACTTTAAATCCGCCTATGATAACATAGCCAGGGTAAAATTGTACACGACCATGAGAGAATTCGGTATACCGACGAAATTAATAAGACTGACTGGGCTGACCCTGGGCAATGTGCGAGGCCAGATAAAAGCAGCAGGATCATTCTCAAGACCATTCGACATCAACAACGGTCTACGACAAGGGGATGCCCTATCATGCGTCCTCTTTAACCTGGCCTCGAGAAAGTGATCCGTGGTGCCGAGGTAAATGCAAGAGGTACGATCCTCTTTAAGTCCACCCAACTACTGGCCTATGCTGACGATATCGACATCGTGGGAAGAACGACCCGAGACATACAAACTACTTTCATCCAGATCAAGCAGGCGGTAATCGGTGCGAGATCTTGGGCTGGACATCAATGAAGGCAAGACCAAATATATGGTGGCAACGTCAGCACCGAAGACGAATCAACCAACAACATCAAACCGCACTGGTCAAACACAAACACGAAGAAGAATAAGGATAGAAGAATACAGCTTTGCGACCGTTGACAATTTCTCCTATCTAGGTTCGAAAATCACAACCGATAAAAGCTACGATGATGAAATCCGCGCACGGTTATTGTCAGCCAACAGAGCCTATTTCAGCTTACAAAGACTGTTCCGCTCGAAACGTCTCACCAAAGGGTCAAAACTCTTACTGTACAAAACAATGATCTTGCCAGTCCTCATGTATTCCTCGGAAACTTGGGTTTTTAGCAAGAAAAATTGCGAACTCTTGGCCGCGTTCGAGAGAAGAATCCTCCGAAGAATTTTTGGCCCCCTACATGAGTATGGACGATTCCGTAGCCTATACAATGACGAAATCTATGAGCGATTCCATGACCGTTCGGTTGTGAATAAAATCCGGCTCAATAGGTTTCGGTGGGCGAGTCACTTAATCCGTATGGATGAGGATGATCCCACCCGGAAAGTCTATAAGGGCAATATCTATGGTAGAAAAAGAAGACGAGGCAGACCCTACCTAAGATGGAGCGATGGCGTAGGTCAGGACGCAAGAGAGCTTTTAGGGATATCGAATTGGTGGACCTCGGCGCAAAACCGAGATGTCTGGAGTTCCTTATTAAGGCAGGCCTAGACCGGAAACCGGTGGTTGCGCCGTTGATGATGATGAATGTCATATAATTCACTTCCCGTACTTTTCATGATAAGTATTAAACTCCAATTGATTTCATTTGATTTCACAATTTGCGGATGTGATGACGGCGTCCATTTCATCTGTAAATCGAATATGTTTCCCTACGAGTCCAGCCGCTCATTTCAGCCACGTTTGACGGTTAGCCGCGGCATGCAAATGCGTCTATTGGTTAGCTGTGGCGCTCATCCGCCTAGGCGGTTGGCCGCGAGTACGTATTATATAAGCCGTTAAGGTCAGATATGCTTAGACTACCTCAGAAATAAAGGGGCAAAAAAATCAATGACCGTTCAGTTTTGAACAGACTAAATGTTTTAATAACGTGTTTGCCTTTTCTACTAACAAACGCTTGAAGGGTGTTAGTTCACTGGCAAATAATCACATGAATTGGTACTTTCCCTACTTATTCTACAAACAAGTCGGAATACCGGAAGCTCGCGCTTCGGGTATAAAGGTTTTGTGTTCATCTTATCTAAGAAATTCCAACGCACATTTTCCTATCCGTATATAGTTACAAATCCTACATACTCCTTCATATTTTTCCAAACTACGAGACATACGTCCATATTACAGCCGTAGATATTACGCTCACCCTAAACAAACCAACTGCCTATTTCCGAATACTGTACACATATATGCACGTATATCGATTGATCGTACCCATCTTTCCGATTTACTTCTTATATCTATTTGAATTAGGCACCTCCCGCAAAGTTCATTAGCACGCATATACTATCATATATACCTACATACACACATGTCTGGTTGGAGTAATTGATATTCTTATACAAATGACTAAAAACTAAAACAAAATAATTCTTTCCGACCCCATTCATAAGAACTCATTTCGTTGTGGTATTGACGAATTGACATGTGATGATGACGTCATGCAGGTTGTAGAGTGCACCAAATTCACAAAAAATTGTAAAGTTTCACCCCCTATAACTTTGTTAGTAATAGTCGGATTTTCTTCAAACTTGACCAAATTGTGCACCATGTTCTTCATTATATCTATGCTAAATTTTGTACTTCTGTGATGAACATAAGGGGGGTGGCGGGTAAATTTCTAAAATGTGGAAATATACTATTATTAACTTTATTTGTGCAGATATCGGAACCGGATATATTTTGAGGCCTAGATTTCACAGAGATGCACTACTGTGATTTTTTTCGGATTTTTCGGTTGGATAGGTTCTGAGAACGGGACCTGTTACACTTTTTGGGGGTCAGATTTTGAGCCCTCACTCCCCTATGTTTCACCCAATATCAAATATTGAACCAGTTTCGAAAAGTACTAATTAAGACCTTTCATTTGATACCCCACATGGCTACATTCTGTGAAAAAAAAATTTGCAGCCTCCTTTCACCTGTATGGGGAGCCCCCCTTAAACATAACACAAAATGGCGTCAGTTGCTGCATGTAAAGGGAACGGCAGATCATATACTCTTACCAATTTTCATGACAATCGGTCTAGCCGTTTCCGAATAAATCGGGTGTGACAGACAGACAGACAGACAGACAGACAGACGGACAGACAGACAGACAGACAGACAGACAGACAGACAGACGGACAGACAGACATCGAATCGATTCTAATAAGGTTTTGTTTCACACAAAACCTTAAAAAAAGAACAAAAGATAACGATCAACGTACCAAAAAGTCCACTGCGAAAAAATATTCGCCCCCACGACCGGATTGGCCTTTCGCTTATGATTACTTATATTTCGATTCATACTAAGAACTGCAGATCACTGAGGAAAACAAATTGCTTATCCCATTTCACAGAGCTTTCACTTGAGGTTTTCGCACAGGTTATAAATCCATGCGCGGCACCTTTAATTTAGTGCAGATACGTAAATATCACGCGAGAAAAGAAACAGATTGATCCTGACCCTGGCACTCTATCAAATGGAAAATTACAGTTAACTCATTTATATTATTTTGAAACGCTCAGAACAAAAGTGAATTCAAGACTGGCCCAGATATCTTCTAGTTTCTCCAGTATCATTGAATCCAGTATTTCTACGTAAATAAGCCGGTTATCACCGTTGTTAAAAAATTAGATAATTCTCAAAAGCGCAATCTCTCTTTATTTCAATAAATATTTTCTTAACAAGCTTATCTGAAATCTAATAGTTTGTTGTTCACGAGTATGTGCTCCTCTGTCTGGTGGCAGCATTTTATGAACACAATTCAAATATTTAATTACCTTTCTCTGAGGAGGAGATACCTTTAATTTCTTCAAATTTCAACGGTCACTAATGATGATAATGTACAGTGGTGGAAAAAATAATAGGGACAAGTAAATTGTTCTCATTATTTAGCATTTATTCCTTTAATGGTAATATAAATGTACGAAATAATATAAGTAAATAGAAACATATAAGAAAACTTACAAAATTTAGGGTAGAAAAAGAGAGACAACCGGCTTCCCCTTCATGCTCACAAAAGTGTTCTTTCTTTAAATATAAAACAAGGCGGAAACCGAAAGCTTCACACTTCAGGTAAAAAAGGTTTTGTGTTTTCCTATGTGAAGCGCATAACGCAATTCATTGGTTGATAGCATTGACTCGAGCTATTTAAATCACTCAGTACTGTCAGCGGCAGTTACCTGCCCAGAACTGAGCGATTTAAATATCGCGGTTGAATAGCCAATTGAGAAAAAGATGATGTGAGGAACAGTGAGTGAATAACAGTTCCGTATGCACATAGTTAAAAATTTCATTGCCCTCTATTTTTTAGAAAGCTATTTAAATAAATAACTTGATGGCAAGCACTGTATTGATAATAGTCAACCTCGTACACTTCACACTCAGAGTTTAACATTATTAGCAAATGTGATGTTAACCTACAACAGATACAAACAAGTTAGAATACCGGAAGCTCGCGCTTCGAGCGTAAAGGTTCATCTTATGTGAGAACACACACACATTTTTCTATCCGTAAATAGCTACAAATCCAATACATTCCGTCATACAAGCTATATGTACATATTACAGCCATAGATAATATCCTCACCCTAAGCAAACAAACTGCCTATTTCCGAATACTGTATATATATATATGCACGTATATAAATTGATCGTACCCATACATATTTCCGATTTACTTTGTGCACAAAAGCATTCATATGTACATATATAGTACGTATATTAAATACCGCTGGTTTAATGTACAAATATTCCTACCTGAATTAAATACTACCCGCAAACTTCATTAGCATGCATATACCTACATACACACATCTCTGGTTGGAGTAATTGATATTCATAAACAAATGACTAAAAAACTAAAACAAAATAATTCTTTGCGACCCCATTCATAAGAACTCACTTCGATGTAGTGTTGATGAATTGATATGTGATGATGACGTCATACAGGTTCCAGAGTCCAGGGAATAAACAACAAAATGGCAAAGTTTCACACCCTATAACTTTGTTAATAATAGTTTGATTTTCTCCAAACTTGACCGAATTGTGCATTACGTTTTTATTACATCCATGCCAAATTTTATAATTCTGGGATGAACATAAGGGGGGTTGCCGGGTAAATTTCTAAAATGTGGAAATATACTATTATTAACTTTATTTGTGCAGATATCGGAACCGGCTGTATTTTGAGGCCTAGATTTCATAGAGATGGACCACTGTGTTTTTTTTTCAGATTTTTCGGTTGGATAGGTTCTGAGAACGAGACCTGTTAGACTTTTTGGGGATCATATTTTGAACCCTCACTCCCCTATGTTCCCCCCAATATCAAATATGGAACCAGTTTCGAAAAGTACTAATTGAGCCCTTTAATTTGATACCCCACATGGCCACATGTGAGAAAAAAAGCCTCCCCCCCCCCTTAAACTTAACACAAAATGGCGCCACTTGATTATCACGCAGGACTCCGAGGTGATCGTGGTTGTTTTTTCGGGTTTATTTTTTAATAATTTTATTTTTTGTTTGTTTCTACAGGGTGCGACAGCATAACTTCCTTTTTTCAAAACTCAATAAAAACTATTGTATGCATCGGAAAATATTCATTTATTTTTTATAATGTAGGTACATGCCTAAAGTTTTTATTTACATTGTTTTGAAGATCAAATCTGTTAGCTGACGTCCCCCATTCTCCATACATTGCGTAAACCGATTTCTGGCGTTTGTCATGACTCTTGTTAGCATAGCAGGTGTTATGTTGGCAATTTCTTCTTGGATGTTAGTCTTCAAATCTTGTAGGGTTCTTGGACGGTTCACATAAACACGGGATTTCAAAAAACCCCATAGAAAAAAATCACAAGGGGACAGATCGGGAGAGCGTACCGGCCATTCCAAAACGCCTCTAATTGAGATAAGGCGCTCTGGAAAGTGTTCCCTCAAAACAGCCACCGATGCTCTTGAAGTGTGTGCTGTTGCACCGTCTTGTTGGAACCAAGTGTCCCCCAAATCCAAATTTTCTAGCCGCGGGAAAACCAAATTCTGTAGCATGTTTACATACCGGTCCGAATTCACTGTCACTGTAACCTCATTTTCCTCAAAAAACCAGTGACCAATAATTCCAGCTGAGGGAATTGCACACCACACTGTGACTTTGGGTGAATGCAAAGGCTTTTGATGCAATTCTCGAGGGTTGGTGTCAGCCCAGTAGCGCATGTTTTGTTTGTTAACCGACCCACACAAATGAAAATGGGCTTCATCGCTAAAAAAAACAATAGCACCAAGAAGAGCCTCACACGCGTTCATCCGAGAATTGAAGTCACGTTCTAAAAGTTTCTGCACTATCGCCATCTTATAGGGATGAAAATGAAGATCATCACGAAGAATTCTTCTAACAGAACGATCGGATAGTCCAAGGGCAGATGCGTGTTTGCGCGGAGTACGCCGTGGCGATCGCAACATTGACGCTCTCACTGCTTCAATGTTCTCAGGTGATCTAACGGGCTGAGGGACTCCAGTTCTTCCTTTTGTCGCACTTGCAGTTTGTCTGAATGTAGTGACCCATGTAACAATTGATTTACGGTCTGGGACGGGAGCCAACGGGGCTAAATTAAAGCGATTCCGAAATGCACGCTGTGTTACAATAACCGAACATCCGCTTGAAAAGTAAACCTCAACGGCAAAGGCACGCTCCTCACTATTCCAACGCATGATGGCGACTGAACCGTGTCGGGACAAAACTTTACAGTATCCCCTCTTGAACGAGACCACTAGCGCTCCGCTATGACATCAACTAACTGAGTTTCGCGCATTTTAAAAAGGGAAGTTATGCTGCCGCACCCCGTATATATATCTGATTTTATTTTGATATTTATTTTTGTATTTTCATTTCCCTGGAAGCATAAATTCAATTGTAGTGTTAGTTTAAATTTAAAATATATCTCGTACTATAAATTTTAACTAACTTCTTTTAATTTGAGGAGTCCCTTCATCTCTCCTTCTCCTTAGCCCGCAAGACTGCTGTTTTAAGGGCATCCTTCAAAATAATGGACTGAGCATATTAAAGATTGGTGGGAACCTGAGAGGCGGCGCCTCATTAAACATGTGAGGCAGAAGGAGCAAGAATCAAGGATGTGATCCGTTGTGAATCCTCCCTTGTGATCGCGGCACTAGGGTCCGGAGATTTACAACTCCACGTGCGCGGTCGAGCAGTCTTTTTTAAGGTTTTGTGTAAAACAAAACTTGATAAAATCGGTTTACTGTTTGTCTGTCTGTCCGTGACACCCATTCCCCCCGAGACGGTTATACCGTTTGACACTAAAAGGTGGAAACTGTGAAAACCCATGCATACATTGAGTCACACCCTTTTAAGTCGAATTTAAGGGGGGATCCCCATACATGCAAAAGGGAGGTGTTAATTTTGTTTTCATCAAATATAGACGTGTGGTATCAAATGAAAGTACGTGTATTTTCGAAAGCCGGTCTTAGTTTTGACATTTGCTGGAAAGATGGGGAGAGCGGGTGGGTCGAATGTGATTATTTCTTTAAAGAACCCATTCTCAGAAACTACCCAACCGGAAAAATTGAAAAAAATTCAGAGGCTTGCACTATATGGTGCCTAGGCTCCGAAATACCCTCCATACCGATATTTGTTCAAATAAAGTTAATAATAGAATATTACTATAATTTTTAGTAATTGGCTGCAAACCCCCTTAAGTTAATCTTAACACCAAGAAATTTTGCACTAATGTAGGCTGTAACACAGGGAGATAGAGCATAATCCTACCAAGTTTGGTGGAAATCGCACTATTACTAACAAAGTTATAATAGGTCACAGTTGTCGCTTCTGCGCAAATTAAAGACTATGAATGTCAATATCACCCGAAAGTGGATACTCTGACATAATATGAGCACCATATATATGTACTAATGCTATGTACTAATGGGGCAAATGCACCCTCATATATTTTTATATAAGAAATACTCAAAACCTATCATATCTGAAGCGTCCAGCTTGCGGTTTCCCCACTTGTTTTATTTTAACTTCCAGTTTTAGCTCGAGGATGGTTGTGGTAATGCGTGCGAATCCCCGCGTTTGTTTAAGTATTTTAAATTCAGAACCCGGTGCGGACCTTAACCCCGCCCCTCGATTAGCGCTTTCGACGCCATGCTGCCCATTACGGCAATCCAATCTAGTCATGAAATCAGGTGAGTCCCGTCGGTTCGGATGCACATTTTATTCCCAATTGCCAGGTGCAAGCTACAGGACTACAAAATTCCCGCTTTTTCCCCACCTACCTCCTGAACCTACGATGACTTACAGGATTGAAGCTATTCATCCCTCCTCGTTTAATGACGGAGTTTAATTTTGCTTTCAAATCAAAACTGAATTTTTCCCGTTCACTCCTTTGTGAAATATAGGACATCCATGCGTTCAAAGTCTAGACAGGGTCGAAAGGAAACACAAATATTCATGGCAATGAGACGCCCAACCAACTCAACCATAATAGAATGAGTTCTCCTAAATCATAGCTTTAATTTGCGGACCCATCGCCTTCTTCCTTCTAAAGCCCTTAAAAATCATTTCCATCATCAATGGCCGAGAGATCCCATTGGCCGCAAATGACCAACTAAGGCTTTCAAGATGATGTGTCCCTTTCCGAGGCCAATTTTCCGGCCCCACGCGCCAGTCAACATTGAATCTTCTATTTTGCATTTTTAAGTTCGCCTGTGTTTTCACATCTCACGATATTCCCCCATTCAATACTTCGGAATCTGATGCAGCCCCAAAGGATCAAATTAAAGGTCATGCGGAAAATCGGCTGAAACACAAAACCTTATTCGATTTACTTCTACGAAGTTGGAAAAGAAGAGATGAACCATAATATTGGGGAGTGTAGCCGGCATTGGGCATTTTTCATTTAAAAAAATAAAACACATTAGCACAGCGTCGTCCAAAAGCCTGTCCTTTAACACGAACTCTATTTGGAATCAATATTTATAAACTTTTTTTCATAACTACTTCTGGCAATGTTTTTAAGTGCTATCGATGTGGTAGGCCCAGATCGTTCAACCAATTTCCTCAAGTATCCTTCATTTTGGCTAAGCAAAATATACGGATGACCAATCTCTACAACATGACCAGCTTCCATTACCAGGATCTTGTCACTGTCCATAACTGTATGTAGTCGATGAGCTATGGTCAGCACTGTACAGTTTGCAAACTTGGCACGAATAGTTTTCTGAATAAACTGGTCAGTTCTAAAATAAAAAATAAACGCTCTTGAAACGGAACAACGAAACCTAGAAAGTTACTTACTCTGGATCGACATTGGCTGTCGCCTCATCTAGGATTAAAAGTTTATTGTTCCTTAAAATAGCACGCGCCAGACACACAAGCTGCCTCTGCCCCATACTGAAGTTCGACCCCCCTTCGGACATAACACATTCCAGTCCATCAGGCAGGCTTGAAACATATGCTTTCAGTTCAACATCTTCTAACACTTTCCAGATTGCCTCATCTGTAGCAGTGCCGAACGGGTCCAAATTATAACGAAGTGTCCCCGAAAATAGAATTGGATCTTGGGGGATAATTGAGATATTGCTTCTTAGGTCGTATAAAGCCAAGCGACTAGTATCAACGCCATCGATTTCAATCACACCATCATTGACTGCCAGACGAAATATAGCCTGAATGATGGAAGATTTACCAGCACCTGTCCGTCCAACTATTCCCACCTTTTCACCACCTTCGATTGAAAAATTCAAATCTCTCAAAGTGAAATCCTTGTCCTGTGCATACTTCATGCTGAGGTCAATGAATTTTATGGACCCATTTTCGGGCCAGGTTCCCTTTAGTTTGTATGCGTCTGTAGTTTCCAAAGCGGATTCAGATGGAAGTTTGGTGTACTCCAGAATTCTCTCAACTGAGGTCATGTAGTTCTCCACTTCAGCAGTTTGTCGCAGGCCCCGCTGACAGAGACCAACCAAATTAATAGAATTCATTATAGCCAATCCAACATCGCCACTTTTAAATTGCTTCTCCATTGCAAGGAAGCTGAAGGTGACAACCGCAATGTACATAATGCAGACTATATCAAGCCAGAGGGCGAGGGCTCTATTTGCTGCTAGGAAGACGAACCAAGCCGAGGTGTGCGTATTTTCAAGAACGTGGAATTCCTTTTCGATAGTGTCCTCTGCCCGAAATGCCCGAATAGTTGTTAGTCCTTGGAAGGTTTGATTCGTATGAGAGTAGATTGGACTACGACCTACAAATGAAAATTGGTACTTGAATAGAATACTATGCAATACTAGCCTATCTATCAAAGGGTACTTACTCAAAGATTCCACTCGCTTTAGACTACGAGTCGTGCGTATGAGAACGTTGCAAATTGCATAAAAGATCATGATAATGATAGCTGTCGGGATGAGGAGCCAGTAGTTTGCAATTGCAACGATTATCATTATTGCGGTTACATCCAGGATGAACTAAAAAGAATTTTGGATTAATTTAGATAAACCAAATTATATGTAAAATATGAATGTAAGCAAAGTTATGAAGCCTCCATTGAAAAAAAGGAGAACAGTTTAATAGAGAAGAAGAGCCGCCTATCACTCAAAACATACTTTTTATCGTTTTCAGCTCTATCGGGGCTGCGAAACACCATTGAAAAGTTGTCGAGCTCAAGAAATATATTTCATATATTTATTTGCCTCTTTATTCATTCATTTAAAGCAAAAATAGAGAGAAGATGGAATTTCCAATTGCGTTTTGTTTCCAGAAGGAAGGGAAAGTAAATAGCTTGTTCCACGCTTAAAAGGATGAAGAGAGAACCAAAGGAACCAACGTTAAAGTAAAGGAGTTGTCTGACCCCCAACGGTATAATCTCGAGATCGGAGAGTAAAATAAATGATCGAGCTCTGCGACGGAAACTTCGAAAATGTAATATCCGAGGAGGCAGAGCTGTTCATCAGAAAATTGAAGAACTTGAAAAGGGTGCACATGCTCGGAAGCTACTGAAACCCTTGAAACCACCCGGAGTAGAAGGTATTAGATTGCTGTGCGCTGAGGTAGGGGTCGATCGCTACCTGACTACGGAAACAACGAAGGGCTGCCCCCAAGGAGGTGTGCTTTCGCCACTTCTGTGGAGTATGCTGATCGACTCACTGCTATGCGAACTGCAAAATTTGCCAATACACGCTCAAACTTATGCTGATGACGTGGCTGTACTTGCTGTTGATCGGGATCTTGGAACGGTGTGTAGGAATATGCAACGTGCCGTTGATTTGATAGACAGCTGGTGGCTTAGACATGGTCTGTCAGTTAATCCAAATAAAACCACAATGGTTTTATTCACAAAAAGGAGAAAACTGGATGGACTTTGTCTCCTTGAGATGAGGGGTACTACCCTTCAACTCTCCGAAGAAGTGAAATATCTGCGAGTCACTATAGATAAGAAACTTCTTTGGAACAAACATATAGAGGTAAAGATGAAACGAGCTCTCACAGCTTATAGGCTGTGCAGACGGACCTTTGCCTCGACATGGGGACTCAGGCCTCATGTGGTAATGTGGATATACGTTGCGACCATTAGGCCGATGTTCGTATATGCATCCGCAGTGTGGTGGGTTAAGGTGAGATAGAAGGTTGTCACCGTAAACTAGCCGCACTACAAAGAACTGTTTGTCCGGGTATCACTGGTGCCATGAGCACGACATCCGGCGCAGCTCTGAATGCACTACTCAATTTGCAGCCACTGGATATATTTATTCAAAACGCTGCAATGAGAGCAGCTCATAGGCTAATTCGATTAGATCTATGGGAAAACAACGGATGTGGGGGCACAGAGCATTGGAAGAGTTACTGGGAGGACTGAATCCAGTTCTTACAATGCCTTCCGATTCTCGTGTCTCCATACATCTGTTTCGTAGAAGATATGTAGTTACCCTGAAGCGTAGAGAGGACTGGGAAGACCCAGAGGAATGCGTGGCGGGATATTCGGAAGTCTTCTACACCGATGGCTCAAAAACAGAAGAGAGTTCTGAAGCCGGAGTCTACCTCTCGAATAGAAACGAGAAGTGGGCTTTTCCTTTGGGACAATATGCAACGGTTTTTCCAGCCGAAGTTTATGCGATCCTAAGGGTGGCAAACTGGGTGATTGACGAGCGGTTGAATGGCAGGCGCATCGCAATCGGCAGTGGCAGTCAAGCTGCGCTGAGGGCATTGAGCAGTCCTTTGATCACCTCGAAAATCGTTCAGGAATGCAGAAACCAATTGTGAATTCCCCGCCTATGGACGCATCAGGCATCAGATCTTTGGTGCCGATGTTCTCTAATTGCGACGGGTAGCATCACATCCACTAACGGAAATCCTGCGATACGTTAACGAATCCGGAATATTCCGTTAGACGGGGAGGCGAGTACAATGGGCCAACACGGCCTGAGTGCTCAGAAGCTGTAGCTTCTCCCCCACCATACACACACACACACACAGAGAAGGTATTTTCCCAAGAGGATATATACCAAAGACCTGAATGCGGGCAAAAATGGTCTTCTTTCTGAAATCAGGTGTCACTCTAAACCTTTCAGAAAAATTTGCCTAAGATCGTCCATACTCAAAACGATGGAAAAGGTCGTTGACACCTATATTAGAACTAACATTCTAAAGCACAATCTTACACATCAGTGCCAACACGCTTACTGAGCAAGACCATCAACTAAACCTGCCCTATATCTGCAGATGGATGTATTACAGGAAGCCATGGAAACAAAATAAGTGGCACTGTGTGCATTTTTGGACATCGAGCGAGCGTAATAATACATTGCACACAGAGATACAAGATGCCCTGATCCGCAAGGGAGTGGAAAACTCCCTGGCCTTCAAGTTAGACAAAATGTTAGAGAGTAGGCAGCTACAAATTCCATCGTTGGCACAAAGTGGGGTATCATTACAATTAAAGTCGAGCATAGTAGTTGACAAACTCCTAGGAGAGCTAACTGAAACTGGAATACAGTTCCAGGGTTACCCTGATAATATTGTTTAAATCTGTAGTACACTAGTAACTGTTGCAGGAAAGGTGTGCTGCACATAAATCCAGTCCAGACCAATATAGTCCTATTCACTTGAAAGAGCAAACTTAATCACCTGAGACCCATTAAATGACATGGTACGGAGGTGAAAAGAGTAGCAGAGGTCAAATACTTAGGAATCACACTAGACACTAGACACACTGACAGACAGTTAAACGATTTTCAGGGCACTTGCATCCTCCCAGGTGAAATCAAAATTGGGGATATGTTCGACTGACATAATAAGGAGTGAATATTCTGGGTTTCAAGCGATATTGGGTTAGAAGGCAATGAGGTGGCGGAAAAGCTGGCAACGCAAGCAACAGCAACTCTACTATACTACTATAAGGTCTCGAATTCACAAGCTTTTTGTGCGAGTAGGACCAAATGCTCAGTTGTAACTGCAGTTCAGGGCAGAAGTGAGGCAACGTCTGATGAATTGCCTCTGTTCTGGTACGAAACCATAGCCGTCTTCGTCCCTCTTTTACCTTTTGAATCTTGGTTGTTAAACTCAAAAAAAGGAATCCGTGGACCATAAACAGTGGGAGCAAGGTCCTCTCCATTTGGTCCGGTCCGGCATCAAATCCTCCCAAATTCCTATAAAAAGAAATCGTCTAACTCCGGCCAAGCTATTCATTGATGTATCTAAGGTGGAGTTGAAAAGTTTCACTAGTGGTGAATTCCGGTAAAGTCAATGAGTCAGTCAGGAAGGTCAAACATGTTGTCGCCAAAGGTTACGCCCAGACCTTGAAAACAGCTCAGAAATGGTAAGGCCGTCCACTCAAAGTGTAGGAAAAGGATATTGAGACGTAGTTCTGTAGTGTATCGGTACGGTCTTGAATGAAGTGTTCTAACACGCTTCAAGGCCCTGACCCAATTGGATTGTCGCGCCAAAGATCATTATTATGTTATGGTTGACGGAATCAAAGGCTTTAGCAAACTTAGAATAAACGGCATGTACCACTTGCCGGCATTTATGGCATTTAGCAATGAAGTTAGTAATGCCACAAATGTTGAAAGCAGTAGATCAATATTTCCCAAAACCATGTTACTTTTTCGCTATGACGTGATTGACATGGATGATCAGCCAGAACTAGAAGAGGGTAGTGCAATGATCTGATAGTTAGTTAGAATGAGAAAAACCCAACAGATCCATGTCTGATATTGGTGCCAAGTTTATCATCGAGAAACTTAACCAAGTAGCAACAGCAGTAGAGAAAAACTGCGGGTGATTTAGAACAATCTGCTCCTAGAAGAGACATAGATAAGGCATGGAGTGAGGAGATGAAAACGAAAGAGCAATACGAACAAAATAGCTCACATGGTTTTGCGGGGAATTGGTAGTGGAGCTAGCAAAATTTATGGAAATGGGGAAGAATTTAGATTGCAGAAATTAAGGGTATGCGACCGAATTGAGTCGATATATCAGCATATTAGAGCCACCTCGATGCTCACAGGTATTGCCTATCTGCTTTCTAATAATCGGTTTCATGTGTCACGCATAGTCTTAAAATGAAGAAAGTCATTGACACTTTTGAAACTTCTTCCATAGTGCTTATGTCAGGCGAATGTTTTTCTGGATCGTCTCAGTGAACTAAACTGAACAAAAGCGCAGACGCGCGGAATAAGGGGAGGGAGATCAGCTTGAACCCGTTAATAAATATGCCATCCTACAGTGTAGTGTAGTGTACCATTACGGTCTTGAATAAAGTGCTCTAACACACTTCATGGCCCTGATTCAATACGAATTGATGCGGCAATTATTTCCTAGTTGTCGCAATCTCGGCAGATACCGCCTAATACTAGCACTAAGTGCCAAGTATTTAGGCTCGAACGATCCTAACCACTTAAAAGATGAAGGGCTGATGGTGGTGATGGCCGATGGTAGGTTAGCGGAGAATCCGTCGAGAACTCCCCGCAACATCGAGCACGTATGCAGAATGGTGTACTTCTGTATGGTTTAAACCAGAATGTGTGAGAGTCCCAGGACATCAAGAGAAGCCGTGAGGGATTTAAGCACAATACCTGTAGCTGACAATATTACGGGAACTACAACCACCAGCTCGAGACGCCAAATTTCTTTGATTTCCCGAACTAGTGGCTCATAGTTCACCTTCTTTTCCACGTATTTCTGTTCAATGTTGTTATTATAGGGGATAGCAATATCAACAATATACGCGGAGCGACCCGTCTTGTCCACTAACAGCACATCAGGCTTGTTGTGCGGGATGTGGCGGTCAGTTAGAACTGACCGGTTCGAATACATTCTGGGAGCAGCACTTACAAGTATTGCTGGTATAACTTCTCTAACGCCGAGCTACACATTCCGCACTAGCCGTTCTCCACCCGTTCTTTCATTATGGGCTCGGGTGGCCGCCGTCCTGAATGGGATACATAATTCCTTCCGTCTCAGTGAACAGCTTCCCAGCACACAACCATATGTTCGACAAATCCAAATCGATAAATAGTTGCCAAAAACAATTCACGTGTTCATCGATTCGCTCTTAGTCCGACTACACCCCACTCAGAGGATTGAAAGATCGATCTTTCAAGTTAAGTTGAGTCAGTCCACCCTCTGACTTACAAACCCGCATGAAAGGGACTCACCTACTTTTTTGCTGTAAAAATGAGTGCGCAGCGAGTCGAGTTGGCGATGATGTTGTACAGCCACGTCAACCGCGCCCTTGCCTCTGATGTCACGAGACAGGTTCATCCGCTCCACGGCAGAGCTTGGACGATGCATTTGGAATTTGGACATAATAGTCCGTATCCCTGTTGATTGATGATGAAGTTAAGTTGAAAATGGCCAAAACGACCTATTGAATTTAATTTATTTTCATAAGGCGTTTTAGTATAAACCACTGAGTTTCATTTCAAATTCAAGGATGTTCAAGGAGATAGAGGGAGGATATATAAGGAAGAGGAGGAGGAATAAGAAGAGATCGATACTGCGATCCAAGGAGTTGCAAGGAGGTAGTGTTGAATTGCATTGCATTGCATATTTATGGAAAAAGAAAGTAGTAGGAAGGAGCGGGACGGGCTATTGAAAGGGAGAGGCAAACTATAGCGATGAAACGACGACAAGGGTGGAAGGATATGTTAAAGTAGGAAGTTAGGAAAAACTGTCATACAATTCTCCATACAAGTGGAAAGGGCACGTACCGGCGAACTACACACAAGAAACAATGAGCAGACCGCAGATGCACAGAGAGACACGTAAGACAGCTAAAATGTAAGGATAGCCAGCTAAGAGGCAGATAAGTTCGGTGTGTAGTGAATGTTTGATTGCAATCAGGACTCGACCGCCAATAGACTTATGTGATGCAATCTCTGAATGGAAATTTCTTCAACCAACTCTGAATTTAATGTTTTACAATCAAGGCAAGTTTCTACAATATGGATGATATGGTGCTAGTGAACCAATACCGATAAATTAGACCACAAACATTTTAGTAGAGTAACGGAACAGTGAAGGCGGAAATAGATACGACCGACAGACCGTCGGAACTCTGAGCAGTAGAATCGTTGAGTTTCCATTGGTTTTGTTTCTTTTTGTGAATTTTTACAATTTTTTCCTATTTATATCTCATTATTTTTACTGATTTGGCATAAGGGACTGATATGGTTAAAAAAACCCCAATGCTCATATGTTCAACCCTAAATAGCACAGAGGCATGTCGACAGGACACTTCAGTGAGAGTCTTCATAGTCAATTCCGCCAACTTTCTAGTTTTTCAGATAACTGTCCCCTCTAGGTTGACTCCGAGGAACCAGAATAATCTTTCAACCGCCTCAAATCCACCAAAGTTATTAAACCTTTCTTATCCCTCCTCTTAATTCCTTCATCATCATCATCATCAACGGCGCAACAACCGGTATCCGGTCTAGGTCTGCCTTAATAAGGAACTCCAGACATCCCGGTTTTGCGCCGAGGTCCACCAATTCGATATCCCTAAAAGCTGTCAGGCTCTGGCCTGTCTCAGCCTCTTAATTCCTTCCTAGCTTTAAATCTGTATTTTCAAAAATGCAGACGTTATTTTCACATTAACGAAATACTTATCACTACTTACCCCAAAACAAATAAGCATCGAGTTGGGTAGGTTACAATCAATTGAAAATATATCCCTTGAAAAACGGTTCAAAATCCTGCCGGAAGAGTTTATATTGAAAAACTGCATTGTCGCCCGAGTTATGCTGCTAAAAAGTTTATTGTGGAGTTTCAAGGATACCCGCAAGCACATGGCAAAAAATCCATAGGTCCTTGTTAAAAACAGTATCAGTGCTACGGCCAGTAGTATTGAGTAAGTTATAACGAACGTTTCCCGATCTTCCTGAAATTCCTCTGCAGTCCCTGCATTATCCAGCAACGCGCTGATGTTTCTTGAAATAATAGCTTGTTCCCAATTAACCCTGAAAGCAAAATAAAAAGAAGATATATTGACTACTGGAAAAACGGTATACGAGTAATTAGTATGTATGTTACAAAACCAGTAGGCTTTTCCTTAAAATGATAAAAAGCAGGTAAGGAACTAAAAGTTCCACGCCAGTGGAAAGACATTAAACAAATAATCAAATCTAAAGAAAACCAAACTTCGATCCTGACTAACCTTGAGCAAGGAAGCAACCCTAAATCATCAATGGATAGTTCGAGTCTCAACGAACGAGGTGATAGAAGTCACTTGTGTCAGCATTACTGACACGGGGTACCAACCGGCGCTAACCGCTGTGATCATAATTTAATCCGCAGGCATTTGTCCCCAAGTAACTAGTTCATTCCACTTGAACAAAGGGCAACTCTCCGGTTGTATGAAAGGTAAGTTTGAGGAAGCCTCGCAGACATTTGCGATTAGCAATAAATTAAACCAACACCTGCCTTATAACGATCCCAACTGATCACCTAAATCAAGCTCAATCGGCAACAGCTAAAGGCTCATCTCCAGACAAATCATGGAACCAATGAATGAATCTTGCGAACTACTTAACGTGAAACTCTTCTTAGCTGCGAGAACTGAATTATTTCAAGGTATGAAGGACAGGTGAAAGTGACCTTACCATAACAATGTTTTAGAGGAGGTGCGGTGAAGTTCTGGAACAGCCTAAATATTGTTAGATAACAAGCACCAAGAAAAAAACTAACAGAGTGGCTGTTTTTCTGACTATCGGGATGTCCGAAATGGATATTCGGAACGCTTTTAGTGCAAAGCAAGCGTTACAAGTGCTAGTACCAAGAACCACCGGAGTCTATGCACAAGCCAAGACGCCTTCTTTCAAAATGTTTGCATTGTGTTCTAAAGCAGCCACTGCTCAAAACTGTCATCAAGCAATTGCTAGATGATATTTATATACCTCATGCAAAACCCACTGGATTCTAGGGAGGACAAATTAGGGGTTTCCAGTATACTGATCACCAGATGCTAAATTATACCTGGGTGAGCGAAACCAAAAGTAGTACCCAAGTATCGGTTTTTCCCTGTCATTCTTTCCTCAACACGGAATGAAAACAGATTATACTGGGTAAAATCGCCTTCAGGGAGCAAACCTTTATTATCTGATTCAGGGATCTTAACTAACGACCTGTGAAATGAATTCTTTAGCGGTCTGCTTTGTTCCTAGACAAAAAGGATGAGCTTCCTAGTGGAACCATAACAAAGGCTAGATAACATTATGCTGACTTCTCATCGTACCAGAAAACGGAAGAATTCGGATTTGACAAGGCCAATCTTCAATCAATCATCATCAAAAAATTTACAGCTTAAAGCGGATTTTTGCTAAAAAGTGTTGTCAGCAACTGGACAATCTGCGCTTGAACCGATGAAAAAAGCAGACAATCTGCTTAAATTGCCTTTTCTAAGTAGCACCCAAATCCATAAATTCGGGCCCAAAAACGAGTTTTTAGTATGCCAAAAAATGACATCAAAGGGGGTGGCGTATCTAATTCGTGCCGCCGATGTTAATATCAAAGCCTAGATAACATCACCCTTCCCTTACTAAAAAAAATATCATCATCATCATCAACGGCACAACAACCGGTATCCGGTCTAGGCCTGCCTTAATAAGGAACTTCAGACATCCCGGTTTTCCGCCGAGCTGTCTGGCGTCCTGGCCTACGTCATCGCTCAATCTTAGGCAGGGTCTGCCTCGTCTTCGTTTTCTACCATAGATATTGCCCTTATAGACTTTCCGGGCTGGATCATCCTCATCCATACCGAAGTGACCCGCCCAACGTAACCTATGGAGCCGGACTTTATCCACAACCGGACGGTCATGGTATGGCTCATAGATTTCCTCATTGTGTAGGCTACGGAATCGTCCATCCTCATGTAGGGGGCCAAAAATTTTTCGGGGAATTCTTCTCTCGAACGCGGCCAAGAGTTCGCAATTTTCTTGCTAAGAACCCAAGTTTCCGAGGAATACCTGAGGACTGGCAAGATCATTGTCTTGTACAGTAAGAACTTTGACCCTATGGTGAGACATTTCGAGCGGAACAGTTTTCGTAAGCTGAATTAGGCCCTGTTGGCTGACAACAACCAATTTCATCATCGTAGCTGTTATCGGTTATGATTTTGGACCCTAGATAGAAGAGATTATCAACGGTCTCAAAGTTGTAATCTCCTATCTTTATTCTTGTCGTTTGACCAGTGCGGTTTGATGTTGTTGGTTGGCTGGTTTTCAGTGCTAACGTTGTCAGCATAAAAAAGTAGACTAAAAAAAATATATAAAATATATCCCACACTTTCATGGTGACAATATTTATCACGAAAGATTTCCATTGGTTCGCTTTCCAACAACCTCGGAATACACGAATATATGGTTGCTATAAGCCCCTCAGTGTTGCACAGCGATTCCTGACAGCGTCTTCAGCTCCGCCACGACATCCTGAGAAGGGTATCCTCTTTCTCTCGTTCTCTCTCTCTTCAACTTATCGGCCATGCTGGGATCATGGGTTCTATTATATGGCATAACTTACTATATATATATATTATATTTGTCGCCCTTTCTCAATATTAAACCATTGCCACTCCCCCTTTCTCATCAACATATCCACGGATATCTAGTCCCTACGCCGGTGAAGTCCTTGCAGTGGAGGCCAAGATCCAGGTGCTAATCAGTTGGATTCCTCAGATACAGGAAGATCTCTATTGTGGTCGGATAAAATCCATTAACAGAAAGTGTCTTACGAGCGGACTACAGAAAAGGTTCCCCTCTTCCCAACCGTGGCACCTCCCTTAATGTGACTACTGGTAGTCAAACTTCTGGAGGACACTGTTCACCAAACCAATGACTCGATATTTTGGCAAACGATAAAAATGTCGTAATCAGAAACCATCTTTCTTCAGTTAGTCCAACGAGAGCATTTTTAATGCGGATCAAGTATTTTGAGGGCAGCCAGAGTCCAATTGTCTGGTCAGATTAGCAATATTGATCGATTCAGAACACTTCCTCATTGTGGGAACAGGAATTCAGCAAAGTACAGCAGCACCGAATAGAAAACTCCCTGTGGTCAAACTGTGATTCTAATCATCAGACACGAACATCAGCTCGCTTTACATGGTGGATATCGACTTATCCATGCCATTATTCGCACAAAATTGGGGGTCATCAATGAAACAACGATAGTAAAGGCAGTAACTAGGAAATGCATAACCGGCTTTAAGGCAAATGCAAGACCAAGCCAGCAACTAATGGAAGAAGTACTATCCAAACATATTCATCCAGTGAAACCTGGATCGAGTAAGCTGAACCTATCACGATCACGTGAAGTAGCGGTATATGCAGCCGTTAAGTCCATGAAACGACATTTAACTAAAGTGATCGGAGCACATCTATTGAAAGCGAAGATGTCTACGCTATTAGTCGTCGGAGCCTGCCTCAACTCTAGACTGTTGGCACCTATAGACACTGACTCATGCGATATCGATGTGCTACTGCCTTACTGGGGGGAATCTTTTCGAACTACCCAAAGGAGATATGCAGGATAAGTGTGCAAAAAGTAGCAGCTGGACCCAAAATTAAAACAGCAATTCCAGTAGCGATGGAGCCTAGGGTATCCAACTAAACTGCAACAACGAGCTAAGTGCTCATCAAAATCGGCAAGCTGGCCTTTAGACCAAATTCTGATGCTATAACCGGGAAAAAACGCAATAAAAACTAAGAAAAAGATCATGAAGCAACCCACCACACTGTAATGGCAACTTCCATAAAACTGACAATGGCAACTTCTGGAGTCAAAACTCCCCCATTGACTGTCCCAAGTGCGGTTTAAAGAAAAGGAAGGGGAGTCGCTATAATCTGAATGATCGTATAACATCTAGACATTCCAGCTTGACGTGCGAATAAACCTTACTCGGCTAGCAGTGTTGAGCTGGAAAGCTGATGCACCGCTGAGGTAGCAACTCCTTGGAGATCGACAATTTACTAAAATACATTTTGCTTGTCATTTTAGATGACTAAAAAAGGGATGATTTTAGCATCCTTGGGAAATGGATACCATGGCTCGGAAGCAGGATAATTTTTGGACTACGACTTTTTGTTTTCGTCAGTATTTTGTGATTCAATTCTGGACTATGACGCTATGCTCCTCGACGATGGTATCATGGCTCTTCAGAAGGCTCACTTGTTCCGACTTCAAAAAGTATTTCAGCAGGTACGAGATATTCTGAGAAATTCAGGCGTCGGGTGAACACCCCCTCCTTCTTGCGGTACTATATTTTTCTACTCTATCAACAAGTGCCAAAGAATATCGGCTCCGAGTGGGATCATCACTTGATGTGGTTGCATGCCTTCACTTGGGTGTTGCATCTACCGCTTGCAGGGACGAAGATGAGGGAAGAATGAAAAAAGAGTACAGTCGTTAAAATTCCCCATTGGGTGTTCGCATTGCATTCTTTGGCCAATATTATTCTTTCACGCTGCCTTCTCCACAAAACGTGATGTGCTTCAAAGGACCACGCCATTTTTCATCAAACAACTCAACTACATTGATGACATCTGCTTATTCTCACTCGCGACTTCGATTTCAACCAAATGGTTCTGGATTTGAATTTTTGATGGTGATACCGAACTCAGTCTTACTCGATGGTTGACGTCACTAGCTCCGCTTTAGCTCACCTGTCCAAAATCTGAAATATAGTATATCTTGACGTGATCATTAAGGTCGCTCCACGTCAACATTGTCCCTGTTCTGCTATATGAGGGTAGTACATGAGAAGTCATCATCTTGAGCGAAAAGGTACGTCGGTGTATGAGTAAGGAGGCAGTTTGTGAGCCACACATTAAGAAATGGAAAATGCCATTCCTGGCTATGACATGCATTGAAATACGTAATAGTAAAGTAGCTGATGATTGGATAGTCCTAGAAACACGTGGCGAACAACAATAGAGAAAGAATGTAGGCTTGCCAGAGCAGAAGAGATTTAAAACACATTTCAAAAGACCGACAAGAAAGACAGATAGGCGTGGCTGAAGCCTTATGCCCCATTTAGGAAATGATAGTAAGTGTATATATATTAACTTTACGATATTTCTCCGAAAAGAAACACTTGTTTATCAAGCGACCGTTCACTCCTTTATTGAACATTTTTCAGTTTCACTATCAAGTCCGCAAGTGCTAAGTTTGCAGTAGCGAGGCAAGCACAAAGACGAATATGAACATCTATGATGCAATCAGGATTTGAAACAGAGGCACAAGATTTACAAATCAATATTAAACGAAGTCACATATCGTACCGTATTTCATATCGTCATCTGTCGACTGTTAAATAGGCTCCTCGGTTTCACAAAATTCGATAAATTCTAAATTAAGCACTAATAAAAGGGCAAAACAAAAATAGTACTTACCACTGTGACAGAAAGTAATCAACTCCTGATAGCACAGTCCTTGCCATTACAAACGCCGCTAACACTATATAAAATGAAAAGCAACTATTCATCACTTTAAAGTATGACTTATATACATCAAATCCCACAGATCCTTCGGCCTGGTACTCCTTCCTTTCATCACTATCATCTTTCTTAAACTCCTTTATTAAATATTTTTCTTCAGATGCCTCTGATTCCACACCTTTTGATTCAGTCGCGTGTTCAGTGGATGCAATATGACTCTTCTCAGAAAATTGAAGACCATCCATAATTTCAAGGTCTTGAAGACTTCCCTGTGCTTGGATTCTACCAGCATTCATGAAAAGAATGTGCTCTACATCCTTAAGAAACTGAAGCTGATGTGTAACGAGTATACAAATCTTGTCTTTCAGAAATTCCTTGATGCATCTTTCGAAAATATGATGACCAACATGAGTATCAACTGCTGAGAGTGGATCATCCAAGAGGTAAATATCAGCTCTCTTGTACAAGGCCCGCGCTAGATTCACTCTGGCCTTCTGACCCCCACTTAAACTTATGCCACGTTCGCCCACTATAGTCTGATCGCCGTAAGGAAGTAAATCAAAGTCACTTCTCAGTGCACAAATTTCTATGACTTGGTGATATCGATCTTGATCGAAGTCTTCTGTGAAAATTATATTATCCTGGATAGGGCCTTCAAATACCCAATTTTCTTGACATGCGTAACTGAGACTCCCATTTATAATGACCCTTCCTACTTGAGGAGGGAGTTCACCGATGATCACGTTCAGTAAAGATGATTTTCCTGCTCCAACCGGCCCAATTATAGCCATTAGGCTTGCTGGCATAGCGCAGAAAGTCAAACCTTTCAAGGTCGAGTTTTCTGTGTTGCATCCGTTCCACTTCGCTGTGACATTTTCAAATATAACTGATTTCTCAGCAAAATTTTCGTTATATACTCTAACTGATTCTCTAGATTTACCGGAGGATTTACGATTCTCGTTGTTGGCTAAATCTACATTCTGAAGAAGAAATTCTTGTATTCTTTTAACCGAAACATAAGCTTGAGCCCAAAGTGTTATGGCTGTTGGCCAGAATTGAAGGAGAGATTCAGTCAAAATATTGAAATAGGTAGAAACTGTAAATACTTTCTTCGCGGTCAAGACGTTCCCAAAAAGGACGTACGAAACTAAGCTTATGAACACTGAAACACCTGAGATCATGTAGATAGAATTTAATGCCGCCTGGATATAAATTCCTCCTTTTATAGCAGACAATTCAGACTTGCGCACACTAGCAACAACAGCAGAAAAAGGTTTTTCCCAAGCATACATTTTGATAACTTGGATTCCTTGAAGTATCTCATTCATAAGTTTCACCCTTTTATCAGTTCGGGCTGCGGCCTTTTGTCTGAAACTCGCTGTCTTTCTTGCAGCTAGGGCTTGAGCTGGTAGAAACAGCAGCATAAATCCGACTCCAATTATTGATGAGATACCTATTTCTAAATACATAAGGTATCCGAACAGTATCGCTTCCAACGGTCCCCGAAATACTTCACAGACATATGTCATGCACATATCAAATATTGTTAAGTCATTGGAAAGGATATTTATCGCTTGTCCACTCATCCCATCGTTCAGGGATGATTTTGATATTCCTAGGATTTTTCGGTAAATCAGTCCAGCACATCCAAGTCTCATTCTTATTCCAATGATGTAGGAATGAAGCATGTACGGATTCAGCACTATCACCTTCAATATTATAGGGACAACTATTCCCACTGCGTACATCCATGCCATGTCGTTGGTTATGCTCGTTTGGCCAGGAGTAAAATAGGAGATGAGTTCACCAAGGCTGAACACTTGTATAACTCTAAAACGGGAATTAAATGTCAAGAAGAATTACAAAATACTATTCAAATCTGACATTACTTACTTGCATCCTGTTTCGAGCATACAATAAAGTACTCCCATGACAATCAACGCCATCCCATAAGCCCGAAATAACACCCGAAAAACAATTGGCTTTTTTCGCACTAGCTCTTCATTCCATAATTCCTGGAATCTGTTAGTCAAACGATGACTATTAAGGGCGGGCTTATTTTCATACAAATCATCTTGAGTTAGCGGTCCTTTATATCCTTTCTTGAAAAGGTCTTTCATCCACCTGGAAAAAAGAAATGAATAATAGTAATGGAATATTTTAAAAGTTTCCCGCATTGAGACCAGGTTAAACGTTTAAGACTCTTTTTACAAAATATAGTCTAACGTATTTCCAAAATGCATGCACCTAATCGCAGGCCACGCCAGTTCTCACCTTTACACTAAGATACTCTTTTAAGGGTTTTTTGGCATCAATTGTATCTAGATATAGCGTAGGATATATGAGCAAAGTGATTTTTTGATATTCGGAGTCGTTCAGAAATTATAGTGCTTCATATTTATCGGTCCGAATGACGTTCGAATGACTTCGCCAGAATCATAAGAATTGAAGACAAGGCTTTACATGTGTTTCTTCAAGAAACCTTATTAATGGTGAGTTAAGATTTTATGTTTAAAAATCGCATTTCACATTTTAAATGTGTTTTTCTCGAAACTGCATGTTGAAAATCGGCTGCCACCATAGCCCAAAATCTATCCAACGAAATTCTTTGAAATTCTCACGACTTATTCAATATATTAATGAATACATGGTGAAAAATTCGTATTTGTAACTTTAACCGGTTCTTCACAAAAAAAAATCTAAAGAAAGCGAAAAAAACGGCCTTCATACTTGATGACCTCCTTAAACTTCCAGAAAAATCCAAACTCTTCTTCAACTGTGCGCGTCCTCAATCGTCGAATCATTATGTAAATTTTTAGCTTCAACATTTTAAAGACGTCTTCCAAGACATACAGGTCTAGACTAAACTGCCTGTTCCAAAAAAGTGAGTTCATTGCATAGTATAGCCAGTACTAAGGTCACTGTCACTTGTGAGTTCCACCAGCGTGTATCGCAAACATGAGGATTAGATTGCATTATTTGAAAACACTTCCGCGACGAAAACTCCGATGACTAAAACTTGGAATTGGGTATTCCTCATAGCTCAGAAACTTACTGATTCTGTCCATCAACGTACAGTGGTTCAAACGAATAATCGGGCAAATAGTGATTCATGTTAACTCCGCCATGCTATTAACATAGTATGCGGGTCCCAAGCCCAAGTAAAGGAGGAGGGTTTGAGGCAACGTACTCTGTTCTATCCTCAGTAAAATAAAAATAAAATGCTGAGATCAGGGAAAGAGATAAATAGAGTATAGTTGGAGTTATTTCACTATGCTAAATCCTACCTGATCTCTCTTGGTGACAGGTCCCGCGGCAGGCCGACCAACAAAATGCATACAATGTTTTTACAAGCATGACATTCTTGACGCATGGACGGTGTCAGGACGTGAGCAAGTTAGTCCGAACAAAACAAACAAAACAAATACATGTCTGCGCTAAATGTTGGTACCCTAACTGGAAAGAAGGAGGAAATCGCAAGAGCCCTTTGGAAAAGGCGCATTGATATCTGCGCTCTCCAAGAAACTCGATGGTCTAGTGGCAAAAGCTGCGACATTGAACGCGAACGCAGTAAAAATGGCTATAAACTTCCCTATTTTAGTAACCCACACACTCAATATGGTGTTGGCAATGCCATATCAGAGGGTTTTCGTGATACCATTAAAGAAGTCAAACGATTTGACCATCGGCTGATGAAGCTCACCATTATATTAGCTGATCGCACTATTCACTTCTTCACCGCGTACGCATCACAGACAGGTCGACCTGATGCCGAGAAAGATGCCTTCTGGCAACTGCTCAATGATAAGACTTGTCAGGTGCCTTCTGACGACTATATTATTATTGCCGGCGACCTTAATTATCATGTGGGTGAAAAGGCAGACGGTAACATGTGCCATGGGGGAAAGGGGTTCGGAGAGCGCAATGAGGGTAGCGAACGTATAATCGATTTTTCATGAATACATGGGTCATCAAACGATTGTCTCATCTTCCTACATTTTACAGTGGGAACAGTAAAACGCAAATCGATTATATTCTCATAAAACGCCGACATTTTATCACCGTCACTGATTGCAAAGTCGTTCCCGATGAGACAATCGCACTTCAACATCGGCTGTTGATTGCCGTCCTGCGAATTAAGCCACCGATAAAACAGCGTGAGGAATGCACTGGCTCGCGGCGCATCAAATGGTGGCTATTTGGCGAGAAGAAAGAAGAAACGATCTCACTCATACGATTACCGACCACTAAGAATGTGGAAGAATCGTGAAACCAAATGAATGGCACCATCCACAAAGCGGCTTCTGCAAACCTCGGGGTCACCAAGCCGGGTAAGCGAGATGCTTGGCTTTGGAATGATGATGTTGAATTGAAGGTCCGTGAAAAGAAACGCCTCTACCACAGATTTCTCGACAATAAAACGCCTGCTAATTAGAAAATTTATAAGAATGCTAACCGGGAAACAAAGAAAGCGGTCGCTGTCACCCGATCAAACCATTACAAAAATCTTTACGATAAACTGGACACTCGGGTTGGCGCGAGAGAGCTGTATCGACTCGCTAAAAGCCGTAACGAACGTACACAGGATATCGAACACTTCTGTTGCGCTAATGACAAAACCGGTACTTTGCTTACCAACCGTCGAGCCGCAACGGATAGGTGGCGAGAATACTTCGAGCAGATTTCAACTGAAGAATTTGCTCATCCTCCACTTTCACAATCATTGCCGACATTTGGACCAGTTCTACCTGTCAGCGTGAGGGGGTGCTCAGAGGTGGCGGCGAGGAAGATAGGGCGGCAACCCTATCGGCCAAACCAAAACCAAGTGGCCGAGAAGAACCTCCATAGTGGGTGGCACCGGGAGACACTGTAATCACTTTGGTTTGCCGGCCGTGATTCAGTAGGCGAATGCTCCAAAGGCCTAATCAGGGCGATCAGACCCGAGTCTGCACAGGGACTCATCTGAAGTGGCAAATTGGTCAAGAAACCTTACCAGGGGTATACTGGTACCATGGGAACCGGGAAAGCCCCTGGACTCAGATACTTCGGGTGAACTCCTGTTGTATGTGAGGACAGCTCGGTTATTTGCGGTTGGCCCCCCTAGTGGGAGTTTCATGGTGGTTGTGGTTGTGCTGAAGCGAGAAGAGACCTTCGGGCCTCGACGTGGTGTTGCGTATCAACACGGGTGCCGTACTCCATAGTTCGGTAGAGATTTAGGTAATTCTTGCATCCACCAGTATGAATGCTAAGCCATGCACTTGGTATAGACTGGTACCGTTGTTGCTTGTCTGAGCGGGGCTCTGATTGTGGTCACAAAATCAATCCGTATTGTCTTAAGAGGACCGTAGGATTAAGTCTCACGGCAGGTGCCTACGTAAAACACTATGGGCTTCACTGTCAGCGTGAGGGGGTGCTCAGAGGTGGCGGTAAGGAAGATAGGGCGGCAACGCTATCGGCCAAACCAAGACCAAGTGTCCGAGGAGAAACTCCATAGTGGTGGCACCGAGAGACGCTGTACTCACTTTGGTTTGCCGGCCGTGATGCAGTACTCGAATGCTCCAAAGGCCTAATCAGGGCGATCAGACCCGAATCTGCACGGGGACTCATCTGAAGTGGCAAATTGGTCACGAAACCTTAGCAGGGGTATACTGGTACCATGGGAACCGGGATACCCCCTGGACTCTCATACTTCGGGGGAACTCCCGTTGTATGTGGGTACAGCTCGGTTGTTATTTCATGGGGGTTATGGTAATGCTGAAGCGAGAAGGGACCTTCGAGCCTCGGCGTGGTGTTGTGTTTCAACGCGGGTGCCGTACTCCTTAGTTCGGTAGAGATTTAGGTATGTCTTGCATCCACCAGTATGAATGCTAAGCCATGCACTTGGTATAGACTGGTACCGTTTTTGCTTGACTCAGCGGGGCTTTCATTGTGGTCACAAATACAATCCGTACCCTAAGAAGACCGTGGCATTAAGTCTTCCAGACAGGTCCTCACGTAAAACCCTCAAGGACCTAACTGTCAACGCAACTGAAGCCGAGGAGGCAATAAAACGAATGAAATCGTGGAAAGCCACAGGACCTGACGACATCACATCTGAGCTCTGGAAAGCGAAGAGCTGGGACCCAACACTGTGGATCAATGAATTCTTTAATCGGGTTATTCAGGAAGGAAGAACACCATCTGACTGGCAAGAAAGTACCACTGTTCCCATAGGGAACATAAAGGTAATCCAGCAGTATGTTCAAATTACCGTCCAATTCGATTACTTTCCCATACTATGAAGATTTTTGAACTCATTCTTGACAACCGTATTCGCGAAATCGTTGAAATAACCGTGGATCAAGCCAGATTTGTCAAAAACTGCGGAACTACTGACGCAATACACGCTGTGCGGTTACTCATATTCATGGAGAAACATCGTGAGAACCATTGCCCTCTTTACATTGCCTTTCTGGATCTAGAGAAAGCGTTTGACCGTGAGCCACATGAACTCATGAGGTATGCTTTACGATAACACTTAGTACCAGAAGAACTCTAGCGCTGGGTTCGTTTGCTCTAGCATGGCGGGTGTATCAAAACCGCTTTGTGTCTCTGATGGTGTTCATCAAGGAAGCGCCCTCTCACCACTCCTCTTTCTTCTTGTTATGGACACATGGGATATCCAACGTCCAGCGCCCTACACACTGCTTTATGCAGATGATGTTTTCCTAGCATCTGATAGCAAAAATGATCTCGAGCAACTTGTCCAAAAATGGAATGATCGCCTCATGAAACACGGTCTCAGATTGAATTTAAACAAAACTGAATTTTTGACGACCGATCCCCATGAAACAGGCACAATCACTGTCAGCTGCAGTGATCTGCCCAGAACTGAGCGATTTAAATACCTCGGGTCAATGCTATCAGCCAATGGAAAATTGCATTATGAAATTGCTTCACGCATTAACGCACCCTGGATGAAGTTTCGTTCCACAACTGGTATTCTTTGTGATCGACGTATCAACGAACGTCTGAAATTGAAAATTTACCGTAATGTTGTTCGTCCTGTCGCTTTCTATGGTTCTGAGTGTTGGCCAACTATAAAAGACAATGAACGGCGTCTTGCGGTGATATAAAGGAAGATGTTATGTTGGACTATTGGTGTAACACGTTTTGATTACATCCGATCGGCATTGGATTGCACCGATGATCGTGGAAAAGTTGCGAAAGAGGCGTCTTCGATGGTATGGTCACGCAATTCGTGTTAACGAGAACATCGAAGTCGATGGTAAACGACCAAAAGGCAGGCCTAAACAACTGTGACTTGGTAAGCTTGATGGGGATTTAAAAGCCTCGAGATTGCACCCAGATCAGGCATTCGATAGAGCCAAATGGCGAAACCGATCACGACGAGCCGACCCCGCTTGTGAAAGGGACAAAAGCTGAAGAAAATGAAGAAGTGATTCATGTTTTGAACATGCTTTTTGTACTTATTTATAATTTTTTTTTTTTATTTATCTTTTAGACAAAGAACCGACCTTTCAAGAGAAGTGTAAAACATAATATATTTTTATAAAACATCCTTATAAAAAACGTTACAGCAAAACATAAAAACAATCTAAATCAGACGAATAATCGAACAAACGCTTCAAATACGAAACTTCAATATTTTAAAACATTTACTTTTGCTTTTATCTTTGCTTCGAATCGACGGAGCATCGAGCGCACAAGATATGCACCAAATTTTGGAGAAATATTGTTCCACTGCTTAATAGCTTCCTTAAACTTCTCTATATTCTTAAATGCCTGGTGACTGGCAACAAGGCATTATCTGCCCCATACATAAAAAGGGAGATATCACATAATCAGCAATTATGAAATAACACGTTGCTGAGTACCATCTATAAGATATACTCCGCTATCTTGCTAAGCCGGATAGCCCCATACGCCAAGAAAATTAGCAACAGATCAGATTCCCTGTGTGGCAAGCGATGAATAAACTGTTGGAATATGGCAATAGGTTGCATCATTTTTCATCGACTTTAAAGCCGCCAATGACAGCATAGGTATTTTTAGAAATTTAGGGCAGTGATGAGCCACATTCCAGAAACATAGTGAATGTACCAGGGATCATCGTCCTGATAGAGGGCGAATTTATCCAATACATCTATGGTAGTTCCTCAGCACTTTGTCTCACATTTTGCTTTAAAATGTGTAAATGTTGATATTTATCCATTTTATTGTCCCTAAAATGAATATTCCATTCCAAACGCCCTCATGCTGACACTGACTCTCCATCACGTTTGATAGTGGCCCGAATATTATGTGAATAAAACTCTGTATAAGGTTTCCGCCACATATATCTTTTCTCATCAGAATTGAATTAAAAATGTTTCTGGTATTTACCGTTTCCCAAAGGTCAATATGCTTATTAAAATATTCTTTACAGAGCTAAAGCCGTGAAACTTTTTTTCTGACTGATGTATGGCGCTTTTCCACCTATTTTACCATGAAAATCATATTTCCCAAGAAAGTTTTCAACCGTTTCTGCACAAATATCCAAATCCAAATCGTTTTGGACTATATTTTCCAATTCATTTGCCGTTAAAGAATATTTTTATTATCATCTTTTTAGAGTACCCCGCTCATCATGATCTTTGATTTTTCCCCTTGAGCAGTTCTGCTCTTATTTTGAATTTGAAAATTTTTAGTTATAACGTTTTATAACGTCTAAATAGTAAAGTGGCTTCCACAAAAAAATTTCCGATAATTCAGACAGTTTTACCCACTTTATGTAGCTTTATTTTAAGTGACATATTTGAAGAGTTCTTTGTTGTGGCACCGACGGTCATTGTTTACATATTCTTTTCGTTTCGAAAAAAACTTGAATAATGCCTTTGAATCCCAACTTATGCAAACTTGTACCTATCTGTAACAAATCATTCCAGGGAGGGAGTAACATTATTTAGCGAAATTCTGCCGATTTGTCTGTGTCCGATTATTCGTTTGATGTGATTTTTTGTCTATTCCTTGTTTTTTTTCTATTTTTTATAACAATATTGAATGAAAATGTATTACGTTATATACATCTGTTGAAAGGTGAGTTTATTATCTAAGGGCTCCATATAAATTTTGAGAAAAAAACTTATAATTTAATACAAATTATTAAGTTCAAAGCTTAGAGCATTCTTTGTCCGATTATGCGTTTGAGCCACTGTAGTTGTTAAACGAGCAAAGGAAGTCCTACCCTAAGCTTGGAATTTGTTTACGTTAACTTTAAGTACATCTCTCCTTCCGTTTTATAGTAGCGGACTGTTAAATGCAAACCATGCTTTCTCGGCAAAGCTAAGCAAGCATTAGCCTTGTTTTGTTGCTTCAAGGCATAGACCGCGCAGAAACTCTAAAACAAGGGGAAAGGAATACTACCAACCTTTTGAGGAATCGAAAACCCCAAATATTATAAACAATCCAGCAGACTAGCGAACAGCTGGAATGGCACACCTGTGGGCGCATGTGGGAGTTCCAGAACATGCTGGACATACTAATCTTACTGACTTTACTGATTGCTCTCGCCGATTTTATTCTGACCGTTGCCTTCAAGCGGTGTTACACCGTGGGAAAGTTCACTAATGAATACCGAATGCTATTGTCTTCTGAAGTGAATATCTGTTGGGAACGGGGATTCGATTCCCGAAGAGGTTATCAGACAACCGTCCTCCATCCGAAAAATAACCTAAACAACTTAGAGACTGCATACTCAGAAATGATATAGACGCCAAGCTGGCCTGCAAAAGTAGATCAGAATAATAAGCCTTAGGAAGAGCCCCTAATTTAAAGGAGTACATGGCGACTTTAAACGACCCATGAAATCAAAGGCTATACTAATTCTCGATTAGGAAACCCAGCTGCGGGTTAATTGTCGAACCTTCGAATACAATGTCAGCCATTTATACTGTCCGAAGGTCAGTGAGAAGAATTGACCATCTATAACCAGAGGCCAATACAAATTCATGTGAAGGGGTGAAATTAAATTATCACTCATTCATGAATCATATATTTCGCTTTCTTCCTAGAGATTATCCAGAGATTATTCCCTAAGGAGGACGCTACGACGATTGCCTCCAACCATTCTCCAACATCGAAATAACGTTAAGAAAAGAACTCCTGGAGATTTTCAGCAATATTGTAAACAACTCCGACTTTGACGTCCCAAGCCCGTTTGCAAGAGAACGGAGGAAGTGTCATAATAGTCTAAAAGGTCGTATAGCCCCGTGGCACTTAAGTGAAAAAGCGAGGATCAACCCCACCCTGGCTAATGGTACTTTAAATTAACTTGCGGTAGTCAATTCCCTCCTCTATGAGTTTTGGGGTGGTAGAATTTACTCAAAGTATTCCCAGCTTGTCCTAAAAGACGACTAAAAGGCATGTAAATTTGTAGGCTAGCATGCTTGTGAAATGGCAACCATGCATCGAAATCGAACTGATCGTTGGATACGAGTTTTGGCTTTCTTCAACGAATTATAAGTGGATTTTGCAATGGGCAAACGCTTCTCAATGACGGTATCGAAGCTCCCCAGAAATCTCGGTTGATCCAAATTCAGAAATACAGCCTGGGCATTATGGGAAGAGAATTCCTCTCGCCCCCGCACTACTACAGTGTTATTGTGCAGCAGGTCTGCCAAAATTAAGCGGTATTTCGAAATCGGATCAATGCTTGCTGCATCCGCTAACTGCGCCTCCTTATCCTTGGAACCAATATCGGATAGAATTCTAACTGTTAGATTCCAGACAGTAGGAACACCTCAGCAGCGTAGTGCTATGCAGCAACAGAGACTTCCAATGCAGGGAAAAAAGGAAGCTTTCTTTGAGCAACTCAATGTAGTCCAAAAAAATATATCGCAATCGTGATAGAGGTCTGAATGCCAAGGCAGACTTTGATAACACCTTCCTCAAACACGTGATGAGCGAACACAGTGTTGGGGACAATAATAATAATGGTAAGAGATTTACGGCTTTCCACATGTGATGGGCAAACACAGTGTTGGGGACAATAGTAACAATGGGAAGAGGTCTACGACTTTCCACAGCTTCCACGACCACATCATTACTGGCACATTTTTCAAACAGAGAGCCCGCTATAATTGGTTCAATTGGTTCTCAACTGACTGGCAACTAACCTCTAACCAGTGATCTTCTGGATGTACGATACCGCATCATGAAGTAACTTACAGGTGGACGTAAGTCTCCCGATAATCCCGGCCGGACGTTAACAGAAAACTACTCCAGCATGGTTTTCAACCGTCTTACATCTAGCGAAGTTCTGCCTTTTGTGGATGAAATGCCTTGTAACCCTAATATGCGGAAACTAGTTTTGGACTTGCCAGCCTCTCCGCAGAACTATTCATCCTCCATCCCGTCGCAAAGATAATGGCTAAAATGATCCTGGAATTCCTCAAGAACCACTCCGAAGGTTTGGTTCAGAGAGCAGTTATTTGTGAACGTGATGAACAAAAGGCGGAAGTAGCAGCATATACGCCACAGATTACGGAGGGATAACAATTCCATCGCTGATTGCGCCATGCAGTTGAATCCACTCTCCCAAAGGGGTGGGCCAGTGGATCGCCCAGAGAGCACTTGGCGTAAAACAGGAGTGCAAACGTTTCGGGAAGTTTTGGAAGGACTGTGTACAATGGCACGTAGGCGTGTTTGGCACGCTATTACCCACCAAGAGCTGAATGGCACCATATAATAATATAATGGATGTCGTATAGGGCAATATCTTAATGTTTGACAGATTTTTTGGGTCGGTAGTTTCTAAGAATGCTTACTTTCCTCTAGGGCATTTCCCCATCTTCAAACTCATGTCAAAACTGTGAAAGTGGCAATTGGCGCCTTTCATTTCACACAGATATAGTCGGTGAAAAAAAGCTCACCATCCTTCCGCATATATGGGGGCGCCTTTAAATTTAGCGTAAAACGATATCACCTAGAGTGTGCATATGGGTGGCAGGCATCAACGTTTCTGAGAAAGATGCGTGTGGCAGTCAGCCAATAGTATGCTTGTAACAAAATATACTTACCTTTACAGGATGCTGAGCTCCATTTTACCCTATGCCTATGGTGCCGATTGACACCCTGGATGATGAACGACCATATACACATAACGGCAAGTCCATCTCAACTTTGTCACAGACGAAGAATACCGAAAAAGAGAGCTCTATAAATAGGTGGTAACAACGATCGAAAAGGGAAAGATCGTTCGGCATACAGGCTGATACCTACTATTAAGGGGTACTTGGACAAGGATCATAGAGAGGTCAATTATCATCTCATCCAGTATCTTGTGGGAAATCCAGGATATCGACAGTACCTCTGCAGGTTTAAACTTGATTGTCCAAACTGCAATGGAGTTCCCGAAGATCCACAGCACGTGTTTTCCACTGCCCGAGCTCAATGGTGAGGCGCTGACAACGGAAAATTACGTGTGGATCTAGCCAACGAGCAAAAAAACCCAACGCGACCAAAAATCAAATAACCCGGCTCATACCTGATGGCGTAATCAAGTTAGAAAACTAGAAACGGACTCAATTTTCCTATAATGTCGAAACAGATTTTTTATTCCCATATACCGATACTCCGTGGCTCTTGAAATATCAGTATGGTCTAGTGAACATCGGTATAGTCTAGTTTTAGACAGAAACTCACTAAGGAAGAGGACAACTGGTCCTCGAAATATCGGTATATAGGAAATAAAAAATCATTTTCGACATTAAAGGAAAATTTAATCTTGTTTCGGCTTTCTAACTACAACCAAGGCGCCACATTCACAACAGTAGAATTGACATATCAATATAGGCGTGAATCCAGCTAAAATTAGGGAGCTGACCAGGTTGGGCTATCTGATTATGCAGCTGAAGTAATGTGCAACACATCATCAAAAATCATATGCGGACCATCAACTTAGCAAAGTTTGCCTAACATTGTCTAACGAAACGGCGACGGATGGAGGATCGCCACCTTTGTTGCTCCACAGGAGGGATCTAATCGGAACCCGCTTTCGGAGGGTCCCGTGGAAGCTAATCCCAAAAATTGACGTTTTGCAGTACTTCGCCCCCCCCCCCCCTTCGATCAAATATTAAAAATGAGACCAGCGTTGGAAAGTACTAATCGAAATCTTTGATTTGACTATATTCGATGAAAAGAAGTTAAACTCCACTTAAAACGATATTACCCATGCTTGTTTCACATAAAACCTTAAACAGAATGGTTCCTTACCAAAGCTGCGGCTAATGCTGCGACAGCGACAGACAACAACTAAAAGGACTACGTCCAAGTCGGGTTCGGGTCAAATTAAAAAAGTAACGAGATCACGCAGATTCGGAAAAAACCGCATTGGTAATAACAGCAGAAGAGGGCATGTGCTAGCTGATATTCTACGCAAGGTACCCAGATCCCGTACTGTAAGTGTTCGGCGACAATGCTATGTGAATAAGGCTACCACAAAAAGGACAACTGCTGTTCGAATTATCAAAGAAAAGCACATCGATCTCTAAAAGAATATAGAAGTCTCACTCCGTGACTAAGCCACCATCCAAAGATCTCGACGAGGTCGCTATCCTAACTATGTCAATGACGCCAACTAAGAAAGTTGTATTTGCAGGTAAAGTTCGCATCGGTTCGATCATGTGCAGGCTACGCAGTATCCACCAAAGAGATGCTTTAAACGCCTCGGACTCAGACAAATGGCGAAGGATTGCGCAAGCTTATCGACAGATCGAAGCTGTATTGAAAATGTGGAGAGCAAAATCATTTTGCGTAGGACTGCACTAAGAATCCTCACTGTCTTCTATGTAGACAAATCATGGGTTGCGATCGCAATCATATAACAATGCAGTATCAGGTGCCCAGTTGAATTCCAAGCACTACCAACCTGCTCAACATGTGCTATCACAGAAAGACTATAAACGGAGATCGATTTTACTATTGTCTGGGAACAATACAAAAATCTCTAACAAGACGTAAGGCAATCGCACGTAAATGGAAAAGGTACTATATGCAACTGTGGAAATTGAGCTTTGCGGCAAATAATGAAGCATCGCGATTAAGGCTCTATGAAGGCTAAGATGGATGAACTCTACTTTTACAACTTTTATGCCGCACTAAGCGTTGCAATACCATAGTATTGCAACAAGCTGGACAGACTAGCGAAAGACGCTAGAGAGCACAACCCCAAGATTATTGCTGCGACTTCAACACCTGGACAGAGAAACGAATAAACTTTACTTGAAGTTTACTCCTGCTTAAACATCACTCTGACCAAATGTTAGAAATGTAAACACGTATAGGCGTGGAGAACTAGGATCCGCCCTTGATCTTACTTTCGTGAATGACTCGCTAGTGTAGCAGCTGCACTGACAAATCGGCGGAAGGAATACGCACAGTAACAACGAGAATTGTCGGATATATGCATGTATATCGATATATTACCACTGATAAGCGACCCAGAGTAGCAATTGCGGGTGAATGCCGAATTTACTGGAGCGGCTGTAAATAGGGCATCGCAGTTCTCCCAACAAATATACAGAGCAAGCCATGCTGAGATGCCAAGTAGAGTAAACTCTCAGAAATGCTGTCCCAACTGCCAGTGAAATGATTCCGACGAAATGTCGAGGACATACAATATAACGACAATTGTTCCTCAGGCCTGTTCTGGGCCCTCTACTATGGAACATAAAATATGATTGCGTTCTACGGCTCACAGTTGCTAAACAAGTCCCGTCGAATCCGTAAATGACGTCGGGATAGTCATAACATACCATCATGCCGACCAAATAGAGATCTTTGCGAGCGAGACGATCTGGTTTCAAGATTTCGGGATGAAGCTTACCGAGCATATTCGCTCTCAGCTATCACTGAAATACCTAGGAGTAGCTTTCAGCTAGTAGTTAAGCTTTAAACTCCATCCAAAACTAATTGCGCAGAAAGCAGCTACCATCGGCTTAATATTAACAAGGATACTGCCAAATTTAGGCGGCCCGAAACACAACTGACAGTTTCTATTATTGCCAGTCATCAGCTCTGCTCTCCTCTACGCCGCACCAGTGTGGGCATCTATGTAAACATCTTAGAAAATTGAAGACAACTCCAAACTGTGTGCCGACTAAGTGATTTCCGAACATGGTGCGCGCAATTTCAGGGATGATCCCGGTGGATATTCTAGCCAATGAGGAAAGCCGTTGGTATGAGTAACCGGACGTAAGCCTAAGCAATCAAAGTGAACGATTAAGGTCATTGACGGCGTGGCAAACAGCATGAGACCAGGCGAAGAATGGTTGGTAAACACATAGACTTAGCCCAAACATAAGTACCAAAGCAAGAGGAGTTATGGCTTGATTTAATTCCTAAGCGGATGCTATGAATATAGGAAGTGCCTCTAATAGGCTCGGATATTAGACCAAAATTTCCTACCTGCGAAGGTGAAGCCGAAGATGCAGAATACGTTTTTTCAATTAACCCGGACTTGAAAGCTCAAGCAAAAATCTGATTTAAAGTTCCGAACGAAACGAAGGTATAGAAGGGAAGCTACTAGAATTAACATTGCACAAAGCAATCACAGCTAATTCATCTAAGGTTAAAAACTAAACAGCCTCGCGAAGCAACACCAGAACCGTGGTCGATCGGAAAGATTATGGAGAAAATTTTGGGAGGCTGTAGACGGTATGCGCATCCTCAATTACAGATAATTATCCATGGTGGATTTCCCTAACCCAAAAATAACAAACAGGCAGGCAGTGAACCGATTTGTATAAAATTTTCTTCTCCACAAAATCTTAAAAATGACGGAAACATTATATACAGCTGAATTATGTAAAAAGAACTCATATAAATAAAATAAAACGCGTAGCTTCTAATTAATCATTCCACTTTACCGTGGCTGAATACCTAATTATTTAACTAGGTATGTCAATTTTGAATAATTTTTACTATATTTCCTATTTTGTAATGTAATTTAGTTTATATGTCTCTGTTATTTACTATGTGTGCATAGTATCGTAATATTCTTTCATACGCGGTACTTGAATATAATTTATTCCACGCCATATTCAGTTCTATGCAACCATTGCGGAAAATTCATTGCTGATTCATTGCTATTTGTAATTGCATTGATAAAAGACTAACAGAATAATCATATTTCATTTTTCTAAATTATGTTGATGCCACGTAAATAAAATAATTTAAGTAAAACAAGTGGGAAACCAGAAACTGACGCTTCAAAGTAATTTTTTTTGTGAGGAATTTGTGGGACTGGGTGCACCACTGTTTGATTTGCTAATATCTAATGACGACCCCACTTAGGTGCAGAAACGCTTAATTTGCAGTTCATTTCGAAGCATTGTACTACTAATTCACACCGCCCGTTTTCGCAATATTCGTTCTAAGCCATCATCAGAACGGTCAATCTTACCAGTTCTTTGGTGAGCATAAATTCCGATGAAGGCCGGGTCTGGCGCCTTCTTGACGAACACCACCACAGCAGGGATGCTTTGCCGCTCAAAACACTGATGAAGATTCTGTTCTTGGCACCTTCCGCGAACAGAATTTCACAATCGCCTACTGCCTAAGGAAGCTGTGCCACTCAATAAGTGATACACTCTTATTGTCTCAGCGACACCATGTTTGCGCCAGTTGGCTCGTTTCCAGTCCAGTTTCCTGTTTTCCCAGAGTTCCCCACAACTATCCCCTTTATCCCTTCTATCTGACAAAACACTCCTACTGGCAATGCTTTAAGAAAACAGTTTTGTTCTTGCAAGAATATCATGTGCTTCAGTTTATCCTGCATATTGACCTGTGCCAATATTGGAAACTTTAGCGCTGCTTTGACTAATTTCCATGAAGATTTTAATTCTTTATTTTGGAAATCATGATAATAGAAGGCGATATCATCAGAAGCATCCAGGTTGAACTATAACAAAAATCACATTTCATCACTTCTCAGTGCGAGATACGTGCACCCCACAAACCCCAACCAAGTAAAAACAGTGGCATGGCTGCAAAGCAGGTTTTTACAAATTTCCTTACGTCGTCATTAGTCATTCCTTCAGAGATATCAGGAGTTAGTAGTATGAAATCAAAGCATGTAATCTGTGTGCATATACGAGGTGGAAGCGAGGCATAATCTCTGAGCACTCAGACCGCAATTTTATAATTCTATTATACTCGACGCCCCTGTCAAATCCTAAATTCCATAGCAATCTGATACCTAATGCGTCCATAGGCGGGGCACCATATAGCAAATATTTTATGAACCCCACTTCCTCACTACAGGATGGATATTTTTCATCTTGTAGAATCCTTATTCTGAACATATATGGCCTACTAGAATTGCAACAGTACACTTTTTAATATATTTGTTTGGTCCTTAGGAAAAGTTTAGCATATCTAACAGCATGCAGGTTCTCCCACCTGTCATTATGAACTGACACTCCTATTGCTTCCGGGTACGTCAAGGAAAACATTAAATCCACTTTTAGAAATAGAATTCATACAATTTCTAAATTTCGGAACGATTCTTGAGGTGATCAGGGGCCTGCTCAATCCTGTCAACACAACTTGATTATCGCTGTAGATTGCAACGAGCCAGTTGTTCAATCGCTCTTCAATCTTCCAGAGTGCTGCCCTTACGACCAAATAAATCGTAGCTCCAAGGAACATTGTATATTATCCCAAGGAAAAAGCCCACTTCTGGTTTTCATCCGAAAGATAGACTCCTGATCGAACCCTGTTCTAATTTTAAGCCAGCATCTCACGTATAATAGTAGTAGTGATTTTATTCAAGTTACCCGGTTGAAGTAATCGATTTCGGGGATAATATATCGGAAGAACATATGATGACGAAACTCGAAGCTCATCGACTCTCAATGCGCCCCTGTGGCGAAAAAGGCAAATACTACATCAGCTATAGATTCAGTAATATCCCAACGCATATGCACACGAAAAACCCAGAAACGCAGTTTGGATGTATCTCCTAAGCACAACCTACCAAATTCCCTGAATGAATGATGAGGCATCAAAAGCACGAGCATGAAGGTAAATAAATCTCACCATACAACAGCTGCACCTGCACTAATTTCAAAGGTTATTTCCAATATTAATGTTGGAATAGCATTAACTCAAGAACCTTGGGCGTACTGAATATAGATCTGTTGTCCGCAGGAATGAAGTAACAAATTCTACCACTCTTAGTTCCAATGCAAAATACTATCAGTCAGATACTATACTTGCCACGTTCTAGGTGTCCAAGTTCCTAGCATCACGTAAGAAGTCCTACCTATAACCGTCGTGAATCTTCTTATTAGTGGTCTACTAAGAAACTGGCAAATTTTGACGGAACTCTCTGTGTTGAATTGCATAGTAAGGCAAATTGGACAAGGGAAATTCTCAAGTAGATACCGAGCAGAATTGGAAACAATGGCTGAAGACTTGAACGGAGTCATCCTTAAAAGGAATGAGTCTAGCTCCGCGAATGTACCTCGGTGGAACAAAGTCCAGATGAGGACAGAAATTCAAAAACTCTTCAACTGAACAAAACAACACATAGACTGGTCAAAGTACAAAAATGCACTAACTAAGGACATTTATCGAGTATAATGAGCACAGGATCTACGTAGTTCTTGAAATGCATTCCCAAAAAGTCTATACCACTAGTTCTTATACCCCACCACCAAGACATGGAATCCAATTTAAAAACCAATTAACTAACGATAGATGAAGAAGAGGTTGTTAGGTGCATCATCGGAGAACGAGCAGCTGGTATCAAGTCAGGGGACAGTAACCGTCGAGATCAGTCCAGTCGATGCCAGCTGTACCATCGTTTTGTTGAAACAAACAACAGAGATGTCCAGAAGCAGACGAACTAGCTACTAGCTAGCTTGGAAATCACTATTACCGACCCCCGCATAGCGAGTAACAGCCACAGTACTCCTACGCCAAAACCATTGACGCCGGTTATCCCCAAAGAAACAAGGCCCGACAATCTCACACCGGAAATCAACGAAGAGACAATGGCTCATTGAAGTCATGCTCCACCAGTACCAGAAGATTATGCATATTCTGCAAGACTTCGAAAATTACAAAGAATAAGGTGGCTGATACTGACAGTGGACGATATGAAAAAGGCCTCGCTAAATACCGGGCGATTGTAGAACAGGGACTCGGACGTCAAGCAACCTCGCTCACAGTGAAACAAAAACGACCATCTAACAAGCCACGAACTTCAAAACCTTGACATGTCCAAGAGTCACTTACGTATGGCACTAGCGAGTGATAACTCTGCTAGCTGTAAACAGTTTTAACGATCTCAGGTCTATGGCAGGAAAGAAATAGGGGGGCACCGCGAAAATACTAGGTTGGATATATAATATAATACAATAGCACGGCCTCGGTAGGGTAATCTTGCCGAACAGAATTAAACTCGGTACAAAAGTCAAGGGGTTATATAAACTCCAAACACTTGCTGGTTCGTGTCTTACGTGTCCAATAGCATATTTGCAAGTTCTGTTAGAATTGACTTCTCTGTATCTTCACATATAAAGGTAGAAAAAGAGGGTGTCGTATCTGCGCTCCTGAGACCGGTAGACCGACATCTTTTTGAAGAAATACTAATAAATAATACAAATAGGCGATAGGTGGAAGTGGAAGCATACTGCACCAGTACTGGAAACGTCAACGGATTACCCGTGATATCGGTGGATCCCTCAAAGCAAGCAAATACGCACTAATCATTGGCCAGAGGAAAATGTATTTTGAACCAATAAGTAAACGCACCAGTATATTATTAATCAAAGTACATGCCCAAGACAGATGTGCCTAGTGTAACCTCTAAAAGCACTATAGAAGGCTGAACATTACAACCCTCTCCGACAGCTAGGTGCCTATCAAAATTTTCAGATCTAACCAAGCAAACCCTAAATAGGTATGGGAATACCTAATTAAATTAAATAGCTAGGTTCTGGATATTGTGAAAGCAGTAGAAAAGTAACACTACGGATCAGAAAGGGCCGAAAGGCTGAAAGGAAAAAGGAAGGTTGGTAGAACACTACTGGACATTACTTACCAGGAATGGAAAGCTCCAGGGAGCTTATGGGAACATGTGAACCTAGGGGTTATTAGAACCTTACCCAGCATAGTCTTAGAATCATAGTTGGAATACTCACAGGCTACTACCGACTAAACTACCACCTGTGGTTACTGGGATATCGGACGGTATTGCCGGTTGGGAGAGGATTGCAATACCTAATACTAAGCGTAATGTGAAAAAGCTAAATTTTCGTTACACTGTAGTTATAATAGCACACTATAACCATCAGTGGGGAGTAATAGTTTTTTAATCCAAAATCCTCTCAATAACATAAAAATTGGATAAGGAAACATTTTTAGCAAACGTCATATATATGTATGTCAAAAACGATTGCATATTTGTATGTAAGACATGGACATCAGTAATCAAATCACTAAACACAGTGGACGTATGCAAGCGGTGTTTTGCTACGAAAAATCACTGTGACCAGCATATGAACTCAAAATGTGTATACGTTGCAACGCTGATTTGTATGACCTATGAAACCAGCTATATCCAACAGTATCCCTAAGGCTTCTAACACTGCAGAGAATAGGTCCATGCGACGCAGGGATCAGGGCACAAAGCAGCTTTAAAGGGCACCAAGAGGACGATGGGAGCGCTCACTTAATAAGGACGCCAAATCGGTTTTGAAACTCTCGGCCTAGGCAAGGTATGTAAGAATTGTTATTGCATATTAAGTAAGGCCTGTGAATGATATTTTGTTGATGCACTCTATTATGCGAAAGAATACTGACATATCTATTGGAACTAATGAAAAGAATTCCTGATTCTTAGTAAGCGAACGCAAACTGGCTCTACCGTGGGTATCTCATGTAATACCACTCTATTCACATTAAACGTATGCAGTCTGCCACTCTGACTTGACGCGCGGACGCATAAATTAGCATTTCATCTTACATTTTACGTAAAGACATTTCGATGATTACCAGACAAACAAATTAATTGGTTTAATTGACACTTCATCATGTTACTTGAAAACAATTCACTGGAAACTCGACACACCACAGAAAAGCCCAACATACCAGAAACTCCATTTAGAAAAGATATTCGCCCCAACAACGGGGTTGGAACTTCGTTTACTATTATTAATATTACGGTTCATCTTCACAACTCCACTGTTTGGCGCACTAAGAATACTTCTAATCCATAAACGAGGTTTTACATTAACATTTGAACTATTACTATATGTTACAAACCATTGCTCGCCACTTTTATACAACGCACTTGCATATAAGCATGTATATAAAACATGCAATAAAAAGCTGTTTTTAGCATGGCTATGTAATCATTCTCGACCCTCCATCTATTTGAAATTCAAATCGCGGACTAGTCATATTATATCATATTGAAACGTTTACATCAAAAACGGATTGGGAAGGGGTCTGGGTGCCCACCACCCGCACGTAGTGAACACTGGAATCCTAGTCACAAGCAAGTCTGTAACTAAGGAAGCTGCCAGCGTCACGGAAAAATTAGATAATTCTCGGGACCCTTTAAGAAACCTGGGAAATTTTCAAAACGTATTTATATTTTTAGTAAATATTTTGTCTTCAGCTCCCCATAAAGTTAACTGTCTCCCGAAACGACATGTATTTTATTATCTGAAAGTAACAATTTATGAACATAATTTAGATATTTAATTAACTTTTTCTCGTCCATTGTGTACCTGCAAATTTTATCTCACGTTAATTCTTTTAATTTATACGTCACTGAACGATATGTAGTTTTCCGTAATAATATATATTTGTCATTATAATTATGTGGTTAGACGCTGCAGGAGCTCCAGTACACCAAGCGATTTCCATAAGTGTACTCTCGTTATTTGCTATTCGGAGAAGAAATCAGAATAATTATTAACATTAGATAACAGACCGCACGGAACGCGTCTTTTTCCTGCAAGTAAGGTGCTAAGAGAGGGGGGAAGACTCGACCAATCAATAAAGAAATTTAGCTCAATAAAATCGTTATATAGCGTTCAAGTAGCAACACGCGATTGAGAGCAAATTAATAAGCGATAAGAAAAAAATATAACAGAAAATATCAGGAAGGTTCGTGACTAATCGAAATAATATAACGTAATAGGTCTCGTTGTCAGAATCTATCCAACCGCAAAATTTTAAAAAAGTTATGATGTTGTATCTAGATAAAATCTGGGCCTCGAGATACACGCCATTTTAATATCTGCTTCAATAAGGTTATTTTAGCACGTTATTATACTTAAGATACCCCCTTAACTTATGAATACTCCGCCACAGACATCCCCTCGGACCCCGTCTTATCGCCGTAGAGTGGCCTGTAGGAATTTGCTACTATACTAAGAGTGTAAGACACATGAATATGGAAGCTAAGAGTTTTCATTCTCCAAATGCTAAAAAGTCACAGACTTCGAATCCACCCACGATTACAAGCAATCAAGCCATGACCAGGGCACGAATTTTCATGTTTTCATGTCTTCCACGGGAAAATCTGTGGATCCGCTTCAATATAAAGCTAGTATTTAGTACCTCCGGTGCAGATAGTCAGATAAAAGTATGGCAATTCTCGATTTTGAAGGAAACGTAATCGAACTATGGTCGGCCCGACCCCGGCACTGTTCTAAATAGACCAGAAAGCGGAAGAGGAAGGCTTAGCAGACGAAAACTTCAGCCACTAGGGTTAGGAACTACAGACTAATTCCTGCTCACTCTCTCCCCCTTATATCAGAAAAAAAGGCATGGATATAGTTGCATTAGTAAGTGTGGTAATATCCAGAAAATCAGACGCAAGGAAGTGAAGTTATCGGTGCAAGATGAGGACCCGCACTGAACATAGCAGACTCTGCCGTTAACAGAAATGCGCGAAAGGAGCCCAAGACCAACGCATATTTTCCTGCCTTTGAAAAAATGTTAAAAATGGACCGCAACTACGGTCTAATAATTAAGGTTTTCGCTATCCATTTGGAGTACATCATTGTGAACACCGAGCTTAGCAGGATCAAACATGACGGAAACAGGCCTTCCGGCCTCCAAGGAAGGCAGGAGATATCATTCACACGCTCGGTGGACAGAACCTGTGGTAATCTTAGACACAAAGGAGTGAAGCTTATAAATGCCAGGAAGGACAAATCGGTCGTCGGGGGTTTGAAGGTACTCAGGCTTCATGATGCTCCACTTTTTCTTTGACGCTACAACATGAGGAAAATCTGGTTACACACCGAACGTGGCATACGCTTCTACCCGTGTTCTTTCCCATTTAAGACTGAGCTTATGTCGAAAAACATAAAGGTTGCTCACACCAATCTGCAGCATGCCAACGCGCCTTTCTTTTTACCTAGCAGCAAGGTTAATAAAGCAGCTGTGGTGCCCTTATATCTTTCTGATGCAATAGCTATCGATTTGAATTAATAAATTCTATCTTATTAGATCAGTTAAGATGGCTCATATCTTCTAAGATGAAAAATCCAAAGGACTGAGACTTGTGTCCTGATCTCTAAATTTTTAGAAACAGCCACGCTGAAATAGTTTTGCTCCCGGGCCAATACCAGATTATTGGCAAGATTGAAAATGTCATAGTGACCTTTGCTTACTTACGCAATGATTCTTGTTCTACCGGTGCAAGAATTAAGGGTAAGGTATTAAGGTAACGTATGCAGAATCAAGTGGTCTTGAGTTTTTAACCGGTTGTGATGAGAACGGCCAGTACTTTTGCTGGGGAAGTAACAAATGCATTCCTAGAAGATTTGATTATTTGATTTATTTGATTTTTATTGATGACTTAAAGGGAGAAACCACACTGGAAAGCCGATTTTCCTAACTATTTTTGGGATATTTTTAGTGGGAAAATTAATTGGAATTCAATTAAGTTTGGATATTAAATTAGACCAGTCCACATCCACTTAATGTTGTCGTGTTTGCAATTACATAACAAGTCGGGAAACCGGAAGCTGGGTGCTTCAGGTATAAAAGGTTTTGTTTGCTTCTTCTGTAAATATATTTGAGTGTAGAACAATCCCATTTGTACGTAGCCCGTTATATATATGCATTTAGCATGTCAGAATTAGTACTCCGGGTTGTAAATTTACACGGTAAAGACAACTTTGAGCTACTGTAACTTTGTTACTAATAGTATTATTTTTATCAAACTTGGGGATAATATGCTTCATATTATATTTTATACTGCTACCAACTATGATAACTCTGCGATAAACATAAGGAGGGTTTTACTCAATTTTCCTATAAATTTGGCTTCGAAAAGTACTAATCGAGAGCTTTCATTTGGTACCCCACATGACTACATTCGGTGAAAAAAAAATTTACACCCCCCTTTTACATGTACGGGGACCCCCCTAAATTCAATCTAGAAGGATATCACTGACTGCATATCTGGCGGTTTTACAAACAAAACCTTAAAAAGAAGCGATTTCCATATATTGCCACGTTCGGTCATGCTCCTAGGCCAGAGGTGAGACAACATACGGGCGAAACTGCTAATTATATCTTTTTCTAGAAAATCACATTGCGAACAATTTTTAAAATTTTTTTTTTTTACATTTAAGCCAAATAAGATTACGCGACATTATTCCGTTAACTGACGTTCTCCAACTGCGGGACGTGTAGCAACTCCACCTTTCCTGTGAAGACTAGCTTTTAATTTTACATTATTAACTTATTTTCTAAGAATATGAACCTGAGCAGGTGAATCAAAATCAAAAATTTTGCAGCTATTGAAAAAAATTCTATTTTTACCATTTTTACAAATAATGCAAAAAAGTACCTTTAAAATATGATATTGTATCAAATGTTGGTTCATCATCATCACGAACGGCGCAACAACCGGTATCTGGTTTAAGTCTGCCTTAATAAAAAACTCCAAACATCCCGGTTTCACGCCGAGGTCCACCAATTCGATATCCCTAAAAGCTGTCTGGCGTGCAAACCTACGCCATCGCTCCATCTCAGTCAGGGTCTGCCTCGTCTTCTTTTTCTACCACAGATATTCCCCTTATGGACTTTCCGGGTTGGATCATCCTAATAATTAACGATTAAGTGGCCCGCCCACCGTAACCTATTGGGCCGGATTTTATTCTCAACCTGACAGTCATGGTATCGCTCATAAATTTCGTCGTTCTGTAGGCTACGGAATCATCCGTCCTCATGTAGGGGGCCAAAAATTCTTCGGAGAATTCTTCTCTCGAACGCGGCCAAGAGTTCGCAATTTTTCTTGCTAAGAATCGTCTAAGCAGTTTCTGAGGAATACGACCGGCAAGATCATAGTCTTGTACAGTAACACGGTTCAAGCGAAACAGTTTTTGTAAACTGAAATAGGCTCTATTGGCTGACAACAACCGTGCGTGGATTTCATCATCGTAGCTGTTATCGGTTGCGATTTTCGACCCTAGATAGGAGAAATTATCAACGATCTCAAAGTTTTATTCTCCTATCTTTATTCTTCTTCGTGTTTGACCAGTGCGGTTTGATGTTGTTGGTTGATTCGTCTTCGGTGCTGACGTTGCCACCATATATTTTGTCTTGCCTTCATTGATGTGCAGTCCAAGATCTCGCGCCGCCTGCTCGATCTGGATGAAGGCAGTTTATACGTCTCGGGTGGTTGTTCCCATGATGTCGATATCATCAGCATAGGCCAGTAGTTGGGTGAACATAAAGAGGATCTTATCCCTCGTATTTACCTTAGCATCACGGATCACTTTCTCGAGGGCCAGGTTAAAGAGGACGCATGCTAGGGCATCTCCTTGTCGTAGACCGTTGTTGATGTCGAATGGTCTTGAGAGTGATACTGCTGCTTTTATCTGGTCTCGCACATTGGTCAGGGTCAGCCTAGTTAGTCATATCAATTTCGGCGGGATACCGTATTCTCTCATGGCCGTGTACAGTATTACCCTGACTATGCTACCATAGGCGGCTTTACAGTCGATGAAAAAATGGTGCAACTGATGTCCATATTCCAATAGTTTTTCCATCACCTGCCGCACAGAGAAAATCTGATCTGTTGCTGATTTCCGTAGAGTTAAGTCTCTTTGATATTGGCCAATAATATTCTAGGCATATGGGGCTATCCTCGAGATAGCGGAGAATATCTTATAGATAGTACCCAGCAACGTGATACGTCTATAATTGCTGCACTGCTTGATATCTCCTTTTTTTTGTATATGGGGCAGATAATGCCTCATTGCCAGTCGTCAGGCATTGATTCGCTGACCCACACCTTGAGTATAAGTCAATGAACCACTTCGTGTAGTCGGTAGCCTCCATATTTAACCAATTCGGCTGTAATTCTACCAGCTCCTGGCGTTCTGTTTCTTCTATACTTGGGGGTAGTAGCGTTTGTCCGTGGTCTTCAGTTGTCGGGACCTCCAACTCACCGATATTCTGATTGTTCAGTAGTTCATCAAAGTACTCAGCCCATCGCTCCAATATGCCCATTCTGTCGGAAACCATATTCCCTCTTTATCTCAGCAGGATTAGCATCGAGGTGTGTAAGGCTTCATCTGGTTGCCCCTTTTATTTCTCGATCTCACAGACCTGTTGGCTTTCCCAGGCTCCCTTTTTCCGTCTATGAAGTCGTTTCTCCGCCCGCCGGAGTTCATGATAAGTCTTCGCGCGTGTCCGCGTTCTTTGTCAGAGGGAACTCTGGGGTAGTGCTGTTATTCGAGCTCGGAGCACCATGGCAACGAGATAGTGATCCGAGTCTATATTCGCTCCCCTATTTGTCCTCACCTCCATCAAGGCTGAGAGGCGACGACGTTCGATCAGCATGTGGTAAATTTCGTTGACAATGATCCCACCTGTTTGTGGACCATTTTTCACGCAAACCAAGTAGTTCCAACAGCTATTTCATGTGACACTGCTAACTAAATAATCCGCAATCCGTTATCATTCATATTTTGATGCAAGTTATGGGCGCCTACGTAATGCGTGAACACGGCCTCCGTTCCTACTTAGCTGTTAAAATCCCCAAGTATGATTTTGATATCATATCTGGGACAGGCTTCGAGGGTTCGTTATACTGCTTCGTAGAAGGTATCCTTCTCCAACTCTGCAGTCTCCTCTGTAGGGGCGTGAACGTCAATGAGGCTTATATTTCTAAGTTTGCCTCCAAGCGTAGACATACTCGTTCGCTTATGTTTTCAAAGCCGATAACAGCAGATTTCATTTTTTGACCGACTAAGAAACCTACTCCGGGCACATGGTTTACCGGATTTCCACTATAATATATGGTGCAGTGACTCTTCTCCAGGAAACCCGTCCTGTCCAACGCATCTCTTGCAACGCTGTCACAATTTTCAGTTTTCAATGTAGATATACATATATTTCGGGAGCAACACAAAGCAGTACAAAGTTTCGTACTGATGAAGGGAATATATATCTACATTGAAAACTAAAAATTGTAGTTTGAAGTTACTTGTCTATCAATTTTAGGCTAGACTACAAATAGCAGACAAATATCTAATCCCTAACGCTATTACATCAGCCCTATATTGGGACAGGGTATCGGCTGGCTGCTAGGCAGCTTCATTTCTGCACACGGAGCGCATGTTTCATGAGAAAATGCGCAAATCGTTATTCCGTTGTCTTTGTCGGGTTCGTCATTTTATTATCAGTCCAGTCCGAGGTTCCCGTTGTGTCTTCGTAACAAGTTGTTTTCCATATAGGGTTGTCAGCCCTACCCAACCCCCAACCGGGAGACCAGTCGGTACAATTTGTCCCACTTTTAAGAGCAAGAGACTCGTCTTCATCCTTCTCCGTCTGTAGCTTTTCGTTAAGAAAGTGCTTCCAGTTGTAGAGCTGTTGGGGTTGGTTCAGCAGGCGTTTTCCAGGTTTTATGCTTCACCGTGGGTACCAATCCACGTTTCGCCCTGGAAACTATACTACCCTTTGACCACCCACAAATGTTGATTCATATTCTTAGAAATTTTATAAGGAATCATACCTCTAAACTTCGTAATAATCGACATATTTTTTGAGTCAGAATTCCCGCAATTGTGAAAACTTCATTTTGAGAAAAACGTGTTTAAAAAAAATTGTTTGAAAAGTCCTTTTTTGGATATGAAGACATTCCTCAGCATTGATTGCAAACAAAATACAATAAATACAAATGCACCCGTTGAAGGGGCTGATGCCAGGTAATTATAAATACACTATAAAGCAGTAGAAGGAGAATGTAGGGATAGCCATAGAAGAGCAATTGGGAACTCTTAATCTAACATTGTACTTTGAATAGGTTTGTCCTATTCGCCGAGGTCAATGCGGTAAACCGGTTCCATACCAGAGCACTGAAAATAAGGATTGGTTGAAATTCAGTGGGAATATAAGAGCTTCATAAAATGTTCAAAGTTTTAGCAACTGAAGGGCGAAAGCGAGACTGCAAGCCTGTTCAGAATCCTTAAGAGGGATAAGCAGGCCAAGTTGGACTCTATTATAAAAACGATCGAGGATTGAGTCAAACATCTGGGAGAATAGATAACAGGAGTAGAAGGGTTTCTCCAAGCTTTTAAGCATAAAATTATTGCAAGGGGAATTAGAACACTGCGAGACCTTTGGGCATTTCAAACCACCTGATATGAATGGTATTTTAGCTATCCCGCGACGCTAAAAAAGGGCATAGAACACCTAGTCGGAATCTCAAGACATATTTTTCTACCCTGTCTTACTCTGGGTATCATGCCTACCTCTTGGCGGAAGGTAGCTATTCAGACCCAGGGAATTTCAGACTAATCAATATAACACAATTCTTACTAAAATGTTTGGAGAGACTGATTGACCGTCACATTCATATTAAGCGCAAGAAGGTTGCACCCACTAAGCAGAACCTTTTGGGTCTACTCTTCGTTCATTGGTTTCAAATGTAGAGAATGCTACTCTGAGCGATGGATACACTTTTGCAATCCTGTCAGAGAGCATGGCGTCAATGATACTTTAACTAAGCAAATCTAACTCAAAAAAGAAACGAATCTAACTAGTCCAACGAAAAACGAAACGCTGCCCCGAAAATGTATGCTGCTGTCACTTCTGTGAAGTATGTTGATCCACTCACTATTACGTCAAATGCAAATCCACAAATATATATCCAAACCTATGGACACAAAAATGGCTCTGCTGATGGACATCTCGGAACGGTATATACATAGAAATATACAATGCACCTTTGATTGGATTGATTGTTGGTGCCACAGTCATGAAATTTCAGCGAATCCAAATAATGCCATAATTACATAATTTACAGAAGCAAAGAAAAGAATATTACAATACATGCTTTCCAGAGATGAGGGTAATAGGCCCTCACCTCCGAAGAAATGAAATATCTAGTTCGAGTTAATTTAAATAAGAAGTTTCATGGGACAAACATGTAGAGATGAAGAAGGAGCAGTCACTACGTGTGAGTTGTGCAGATAAGCCTTTTCTTGGATTACCATTAAGCCGATGCTCGCTTATGAATCGACGACGACGCAGCTCTAGATACATTACTCAATTAGCAGCTCTTGAATACATACATATATTAATAGCACTCTAATGAGAGCAGCTAATAGACTAACTCGTTTAGATCTATGGGGAAACAACTAACATAAGGGATACAGGACATTGAAAAATCTATAGATAGAACCGACTCGGTTTTGGCTCTGCCTTCCAATTCCCGATATGATATTACTCTCAAGTGTAGGGAAAATTGGCTGGCCCTGGATGCTGCCAGACACACAAAACTTTTCCAAATGTCCACCCTGTAATGAGCTCACACCCCCCCCCCCCTCCCAGCAGCAACCGACCTTAATGAGGCTTATATTTTGAAATTTTCATCGTAAACGCAGAGTGCATAGTCTCAAGTTTCATTTTTTTGCTGACTAGAAAACCAATTCCGAGCACATGGTTTACTGGATGGCTGCTATAATATATGGTGTAATGGCTTTTCTGCAGGAAACTAGCCCTTTTCATCCTATCTCTTAGCTGTTACATTAACCATTTATTGGGACAGGGTAAATTGTCGGGGCCGTAGTTGTGAAATCTGTCCCGTCCGGGGCTCCTTTCGTGAGTCCGTAACATTGGTTTTCCATGTAGGGTCATCAGCCCTACCCAACCCCCAACCTGGAGGACCAGTTGGTACAATCTGCCCAGTTTTCAGGCGCGGGAAACTCACCTTCATTCTTCTCCGTCTGCAGCTTTTTGTTAAGAAAGGGCTCCCAACGGTCACCACGTGAAGGTGGAAATAGGGTTTGATAGTGGAGCTGTTGGTATTGATTCAGCGGGCATTTCCCAGGTTTTATGACGTCACTATCCGCCGGATTTTCACAATACATTACAGTATTATGCCCAATAATGTGAGGAGTAGACAGATCTCCCATCGGACGCGGATCCAAGTGGTACACCTGCTGATGTGCAAATATTTGTTCATGTATTTTTTTTCGGACTGTGCATGGGCACGTGTCTGGTCATTTCTAGAGCGTGGACGAAAATCGCTATGGGAAAGATACCCAGAACACAGAAAGATACGATTTAGGAGCTCGGAACGAAAGTACCGACGATTTTTGGAAGTGAGTAAACAAACTACCGGCCTTCGATATACTTTCATTGCAGTGCATCGGTGGGAGATAACTTAGCCACCGTGGCATCCTATCGTACAAGCGATTAAGATCTGGAGAAGGGAGGTACTCCAAGACCAAGGTATTGACCCACTCAGGGGAAGCTCCTCAATTCTTCAATCTCAACTAATGCCAACGACATACATGTGGTTTAAAGTTAGAAATAGTGTTGAGAAGTTTTCGAATTGACAGTGGTAACTTTATTGAATCAATGGAAGGTGAAGGTATTAATTTTTGTTGTTTTATGATCTGTTATCAAAGTCTTCGGGTTGCGTTCGTTTGCTAGTAAGGAAGAATTTGTTGAAAAAAGTCGTCCAATGGAGGTATAAAATATTAAAACGGAAAGAAGTCTTGTATTTTTCTAGTAAATTGCATAATCTTGTGGATTGATTCACCGACTGCACATTAAAAATACATTCTTTTGTAAACCGTAACTGTCATTTTCTTCCGAAAATAACGTGTGGCGAACAGAAAGAGTCGACAATTTAATTAATTTCCGTACAACTGCTGGAAAGTGCGGCAAAAAAACATCGAGGATTTGACATCGGATTTAGTTCTATGTAAACTGGATACAGGTTCGCGAATCAAAGATTTGATTGATGCTCATTACAGATCATTACTTCCACAACAAAAATTAAAAAAAAAATATTGCGAGTTTCAACTTGAAATTGTGAGGGATAGTTTTCGACACTATAACTATATAAAAGAAACTGTATTTTCGTAGGCAAAATTGAAATCCGAGCAAAGCTAAAAACAATCGCAGTAATGGTATTAAAAACTCAAAAAAAATACTTCTTAACTTGTTAAGAAGACTTTTAGCACCATATACAGCGTTCACTCCTCATGACATGGATTCAACCAAATGTTCGACATGCTCACCTGGAATTTTTGTCCATTATTCAAGAAGACGTTCTATCAAGAATTTTTTTCCCGAAGTGGAACATTTGCGAAGCCTATCGTCTACATAATCTCTCACATTCTCAATAATATTACAGTCCGGGGATTGTGGAGCGATTTTGAGTAGCTTCAGACATTTGAACACTACGACATGAATGTTTTTCAGGCTTTATGCTCCGGAAAATTGTCTTAGTATTGAATGTTTGATAAATGCTCCATATCTCTGCGCGGACATTCAGTTTTTTTAAATATCGATATCGATATTCGTATCCATATTAACCTCCCCGAATATCACATTATCCACGTCGTTACGGTCGTTAACAGCCCCACATCATAACACTTCCCTCATCATATTTCACTATGCTTTTCAGATTTTTCGGCCCAAGTTTTGTGTTGTTTCTCCCAAAATGCAACATGACTGCGAATTATATTCAGTTAAAATCCGCCCATAAGTCAGGCCAAGACTTGGCCAGAGCTGAAATATTTTGTTTAATACGCAGTCATGCCATGTTTTGCTAATTATGTAAATGAGCATTTAACATCTACGAATCGCTTCGTTCATGTTGCTCCCAGAAATGAGCTGAGACTGCATCTGAAAACAAACCCGTGTTTCCTTATTATTTGTGACGCTTGGGTGCTAACTGAATCATATTTATAACTACAAATTAAAAAAAAAAATTAGGACTCCTTGGACCAAAAAAAAAGGAAGTAAGTTGCTCCCCATTTGTATGTTGCGTTCTTGTAAAAAACAAAATACATACAACTCCTTTTACCTCCTTTCCAAACACTTAGAGTGGCTCAGACCTTTTAGATAAATATTATAAAGTAACCAACAACATTTACAGTTTGATGTTTTGCATCGTTATCTTGTTAGAAGCGGAAAGAAAGGACTATATCTAATTTTTGGACACTGTTTTAGAATCGTTAGATACTTACGCTGGTCTATGATGCTGTCAATGAAATGCACATTTTCCGGCCCAGCGACTGACACTGGCCTCCATTTTTAAGGATTTGTTTGTAAAACAAAACCTTATTAAAATCGGTTCAGTGTCTGTCTGTCTGTCTGTCTTTTTAAGGTTTTGTGTGAAACAAAACCTTATTAGAATCGAGACGGTGTCTGTCTGTCCGTCTGTCCGTCTGTCCGTCTGTCCGTCTGTCCGTCTGTCCGTCTGTCCGTCTGTCCGTCTGTCCGTCTGTCTGTCTGTCTGTCTATCTGTCTGTCTGTCTGTCTGTCTGTCACACCCGATTTATTGGGAAACGGCTAGACCGATTGTCACGAAAATTGGTGAGAGTATGTAATCTGGTGTTCCCTTTATATGCAGTAAGTAACGCCATCTTGTGTTAAGTCTAAGGAGGGGCTCCCCATACATGTGAATGGAAGGTGCAATTTTTTTTTCACATAATGTAGCCGTGTAGGGTATCAAATGGAAGGCCTCAATTAGTACTTTTCGAAACTGGTTCAACATTTGATGTTAGGTGAAACGTAGGGGAGTGAGGGCTCAAAATATGACCTCCAAAAACTGTAACAGGTCTCGTTCTCAGAATCTATCCAACCGAAAAATCTGAAAAAAATCACAGTGGTACATCTCTACGAAATCTAGGCCTCAAAATATATCCGGTTCCGATGTCTGCACAAATAAAGTTAATAATAGTATATTTCTACATTTTAGAAATTTTCCCGGCACCCCCCTTATGTTCATCCCAGAAGTACAAAATTTGGCATGCGTGGAACGAAGAACATAATGCACAGTTTGGTCAAGTTTGAAAAAAGTCCAACGATTACTAACAAAGTTATAGGGGGTGAAACTTTACAAGTTTTTGTGAATTTCGTGCACTCTACAACCTGCATGACGTCATCATCACATATCAATTCGTCAATACCACAACGAAATGAGTTCTTATGAATTGGGTCGCAGAGAATTATTTAGTTTTAGTTTTTTAGTTATTTGTCAACCAGACATGTGTGTGTGTAGGTATATAATATAATATATGCGTGCTAATGAACTTTGCGGATAGTGCCTAATTCAAATAGATATAAGAAGTAAATCGGAAATATGGGTACGATCAATTTATATACGTGCATATAAATGTGCAGTATTCGGAAATAGGCAGTTTGTTTATTTAGGGTGAGCGTAATATCTATGGCTGTAATATGTACGTATGTCTCGCAGTTTGGAAAAATATGAAGGATTATGTTGGATTGGTAGCTATATACGGATAGAAAAATGTACGTTGAAATTTCTTACATAAGATGAACACAAAACCTTTATACCCGAAGCCCGAGCTTCCGGTATTCTGACTTGTTTTTTTTTATGGATGGAGGTAGAAATCTTACAAAGACATTGCCGCGCCAGGTTGCAGCAGCGTGTGGGATTTTCACCCACTAAAACCACCCCCACTTTCTCCTTTTTCCTTCCCCGCGGGACTGCCGTAAAGCATTATTTCGCGGGGTGGACTGCGCTTTACGCGACCACGCCTTCCGTTCTTCGCGTCCTCCTTGCGCGCTCCGCTCTTCCAAGTTCCTCTTGTATTCGTTTGATTGCGGTGTTCACCGCACACCAGTTTCCCTCCGATTTCAACATTTCCCCGACGATTTTCTGCGGGCTTAGGATGGTTTTCAGGGAGTCTTCCAGACTCCTCCTTTCTGAGAGAAATCGTGGACAGTGGAACATAACATGCTCCGGGTCCTCAGGTGTGCAACCACATTCAGGACACAGGGGAGAATCATCCAGCCTGAATTGGTGCAGGTACTTTCTGTAACCGCCATGTCCTGACAGGAATTGCGTCAGATGATAGTTAATCTCACCGTGTCGTCGCTGGATCCACTCCTCAATACGGGGAATCAAAGTGTGGGTCCAGCGACCCCTCTGCGAGTCATCCCACCGTTTCTGCCACTTTTCCAGCGACTCTCGCCTTGCCGCCTTTCGGCATTCTGCATCCTTTTCAAGAGGATTCATTTACCTTGTATCGTACAGGCAGCGTGTCTCACTTGCCAGAATGTCTATCGGGATCATTCCCGCAATAACACACGCTGCCTCGCCTGATATTGTTCTGAAGGCGCTGCACACCCTTAGCGCCACTAAGCGGTAAGTCATATTCACTCTCCTCCGATTACTCTCACACGCTAATGCTTCCTCCCAAACTGGTGCCGCGTATAATAGTGTGGAGCAAACCACTCCGGCCACAAGTAATCTGCGACTGTACCTTGGACCTCCAATGTTAGGCATCATCCCCGCTAATGATACGCTGGTATTTGCCGCTTTCTCACAGGCATAGTCCAGATGTCCCTTGAAATTGATTTTAGCGTCAATCATCACCCCTAGGTATTTGATAACCGGCTTCGAAGTGATGACGTGACCACCAACGCGAATATTAACCGTATTCCTCTTCCTACGATTGGTACTCAAGACCGCCTCCGTCTTTTGTTCCGCAAGGTCAAGCTGAACCATCTCCAGCCACGCTTTTATGGCGCTAATGGTTTCGTTAGCGTACATTTCTACGTCTTCAGGTTCTTTCGCGACGACAACCACAGCTAGATCATCTGCGAAACCGATTATCGTGGCCTCCTTTGGCACGGGAAGGACAAGGACCCCATTGTACATGACGTTCCACAGGAGAGAACCCAACACTGAACCCTGTGGTTCTCCTGCAATGACGGTGTACTGCTTGGATCCCTCATCCGTGTCGTACCACAGTGTCCGCTCCGAAAGGTAACTGTTGAGGAGCTTAATCAAGTAACTAGGGACACCCGTTTTAGCCAGTGAACTTTTTATCCACTCCCAGCTTGCGGAATTGAACGCATTTTTGATGTCCAATGTCACTACGGCACAGCATTTTTTAGACGACATCGCGTCTCTAGCCAGCTTCAAAACAACGTCTACGGCGTCGATCGTTGAGTGGGCTTGACGGAATCCAAATTGTCGCTCCGATAGTCCATCCTTATATTCGATGATAGGGAGCAGTCTGTTGTAGATGACCCTTTCGAGCATCTTTCCTGCCGTGTCGATAAGGCAAATCGGTCGGTATGATGATGGGTGTCCTGGGTGTTTATTCGGCTTCGGGAGCAAAACTAGTTTTTGCCTCTTCCACCGGTTGGGGAAAACTCCTTCTATCATGCATGTTTCAAACACGCTGATAAACCAGTCGGGTCTGGTCTTAACAGCGAGTTTAAGGGCTCTATTGGAAACAGCATCCAGACGGGGTGCTTTGTTATCACCAATTCTCCGACAACTTTGCGTAAGTTCCTCCTCAGTTACAGCAGGTATGGTGTAGACGTCCAGTGCCCGCTTGTGTTGTTTGCGCTCCTCTTTATCCGGGAGGAAGAGCGCCGCCACGATATCGAGCAGAAGATGCAAGCAGGCCAATTGTGGTCATCTTCTTCATAACTATCCTGTACGCTGTTCCCCAGGGGCTTTGGTCTGCCTCTGAGCAAAGTTCCTTGAAGCATTCTCGCTTGCTGGTCCGAATAGCCTGCTTAAGCCTACCTCGAAGGTTCACATATGCTAGCCGATTCTCGTCGAAGTCTGGTCTTGCTCTAGATCGTTGGCAAATCCTTCTAGCACGAAAACATGCATCCTGTAACACCGCGACCTCTTCATTTCACCAATAGTTTGAGTGCCTTTTTACGAAAACTCGTCGCCTCGGCATAGCAGCGTCGCATGCTCTTGTTACGCGTCCCATCATTTGCTCTACCTTTTCCGTAGCCGCACCACCGGGACTTTGGCCTCCCAATAGCATCTCTATGAATGCATCCTCCTCAAGCCCTTTCACGGACCAGCCCCCGTTTCCAGCCTCACGGGAACACGCATCGACGCATGGCCCATATTCGATCTGGAGGAAAATCGCCTGGTGGTCGCTGTGAGTATAATGCTCACTGACAAACCATGTCATTCTCCTCGCCAATGTGGTACTCACATATGTCAGATCGATTATTGAGCCCGACCCTGTCCCAAGAAAAGTGGAAACGTTTCCCGTGTTGGCAAGCACCAAATCTAGCTCCGCGAAAGCCTCGAGCAGGATGGTGTTCGTAGTGCGACTGCCCCAATCCACGGCCCATGCGTTGAAATCACCAGCTATGACCTTGGGCTTTTGACTTCTTGCATCCAAGACTAGCATACCTAGCATTCCTTCGAATTCTGTTATCGTCGCGCTTGGTGGAGCATAGCAACTATATATATAGATACCAACTATTTTTGCCCTGACGAATCCAACTTCTGGAAACTCCATCACTTCTTGAATGGCCTGATTTCCACACGCCCATATTGCCGCCTTGCCAGTTTCATTTGCAGTCCAGGCACCGCTCTTATTGTTGCGATAAGGCTCGCTGATTATGGCAGCTTCGATTCCCTTCTCATATATGGTCTGCGAGAGAAGGTCTTGCGCTGCCTCGCAGTGGTTGACGTTGATTTGTATCAACCTCATTTTTTTACTGCATTCAAGGCTCGCCTAAACACTGGGCATCTGCTGCTGCCTGCAACTTGCCGACAGTCGACGCCCTTTTTTTCCTTGCAGACCATGCATTCAGACTCAGCCTTGCACTCCCTGAACATATGGCCTTCTCCCCCACATTTTCTGCAACATTTTGACCTGTCACAGTCACCGGTGCATTTCGCAGCTGTCTGTCTGTATGTCTGTCTGTCTGTCCGTCTGCCTCTCTGTCGGTCTGTCTGTCTATCACAGCCACTTTTCTCAGAAACGGCTATACCGATTGACACGAAATTTGGTGAGAAGGTGGAACCTGTGGACCCCCAGACATGCAGTCAGTAATACCCTCCTACGTTGAGATTTAGGGGGATCCCCATACATAATAAAGGGGGGTGCAAACATTTTTTGCACTAAATATAGTCATGTGGTATATCAAATGAAAGGTCTCGATTAGTACTTTACGAAGCTGATTTTAGTTTTGAGATTTGTTAAAAAGGCGGGGAGTAGGAGGGGAGCAAAGTGATGATTTCTTTAACGGACCCATTCTCAGAAACTACCCAACCGAAAAATCTGAAAAAAAATCATGAAGCTGCCTCTATACGATACCCAGGTCTCAAAATACTCTCCATATCGATATCTGTTCAAATTAAGTTAATAATAGTATATTACCGTATTTTTGGGGAAATTGAGTAAAACCCCCCTTAAGTTTATGTCAGAGTTATAGAAGTTGGTAGTAGTATAAAATATAATATGAAGCATATTATCTCCAAGTTTGATCAAAATCATACTATTAGTAACAAAGTTACAGTAGCTCAAAGTTGCCTTACCGTGTAAATTTACAACCCCAAGTACTAAATCTGATATGCTAAATGCATATTCTTAACGGGCTACGTACAAATGGGATAGTTCTACACTCAAATATACTCACACAAGAAACAAACAAAACCTTTCATACCTGAAGCGCCCAGCTTCCGGTTTCCCGACTTGTTAACTGTTGACCGTAAATTGTTTTCTTTGTATTCTTAATTTAGACTTCTCCAAACATATTATGGGCCCTCGGAGGGAACAACATTAAACCTACATTCGTCGATAAACAATGTTGTCCTTCACAATGAAAAATTTTTGCTTTTGTACAGTTGTTCGAATTTCAACCTTTTTGAAAGGTTTTTCGTGTTGATAAACTGTTTTTTTTTCGCGAAACTCTACCATTTAAATTATCGACTTTACTTTGGAGTTTTCTTAACTCTTAACTGGTATCTATATTTCAAGATACGTAATTGGTGTCGTAAGTCCAAAATTACCTAAATTGGAAAAAGAAAATAAATAGTATTATATAAAAAAAACCGTAGGGAAAAGGGGCATGTTTTTAAAAAATAATGCCTTTTTTTAATGCAAATGAAAGTTTTGTTAACTTTATCATAGATCTTTTATCATATTTTTACTTACAGTTTTCGATTTTGAATATATTTTTAGGTGTGTACTTTAGATAGTTGAAAAATATAAAAAAATAACGAAAAACAAAAGTAAAGACCTTCTTAGGTTTAATTAGGCTCTGAACTTAAACAAAACAGAATCTTTTTCTGAGATAAATGGAATATAAAAAAAAATACAAACTAGACGTCACTTTAAAATTTAGCGAAAACAAAGGGAGTTCTTTAGATAATTCTTACAACTACTTATATTTGACATTTAGAAGACTTTACCGTCCACACTAAATGACTTTCACAAATATATTTGCAACATTTTGAACTTTGTTAAAATTGTTTTTGGTTCTTCTTTCGATCGCATAAATAGAAATGCCCTCACTTAGATTTTCACACCGTCGTTTGAGCAACTAATATTCTCCAGTTTTTCTCTTTCACTAATTAATTCATCGTGATATATAGTCCCCTCTTACCAAGGTCATTATCGCTCTCAAAATCAAAATTACCTTTTAGATCTTTAGATGTACTGCTTGAGCATGTAAATTTTGTAAGATTTCTGTTCCAAATTAATGAAAAAACTAAAATAATTTAATTTATAAATACAAATTTAAAAAAATACATGGTGTCGTGCGTCCATTTGGACCCCAAGCCATTGGTATTTCTGCTTCTATCAAAGAGTAACCGCCCTACATTCGACAACCAGCGCAGCACTTGACATAATCAGATTACTTAGACGAGATGGTCAAAGGTGACAATGGTGGTCAAAGGGTAGTATAGATCCCAGAGCGAAACGTTGATTGGTACCCACGATGGAGCATAAAACCTGCGAAATGACTGCTGAACCAACACCAACAGCTCTACTACCAAACCCTAGCCCCACCTCCACGTGGTGACCGCTGGGAACTCTTTCTTAACGAAAAGCTGCAGACCGAGAAGGATGAAGGCGAGTCTCCCGCACCTAAAAACGAGACAAACTGTACCAACTGGTCCTCCAGGTTGGGGGTTGGGTTAGGCTGACAACCCTACACGGAAAACCGATGTTACGGAGCCACGAAAGGAGCCTCGGACTGGATGGACTTTAGAACGATGGACCCGACAACGATAACGGATCAACGATTTGCGCATTTTCTCATGGAACGTGTGCTCCCTGTACAGAGATGAAGCTGATGAGCAGCTAGCCGATACCCTGTCCCAGTATAGGGCTGATATAACAGTGTTACAAGAGATGCGATGGACAGGGACCGGTTTCCTGGAGAAGAGCCACTACACCATATATTATAGCGGTCATCCAGTAAGTAGGTTTCTTAGTCAGCCAAAAAATGGAACGTGCTGTTTTCGGCTTTGAAACCATAAGCGACCGACTATGCACTCTGCGCTTGCGAGGCAAGTTTAGAAATATAAGCGTCATTGACGCTCACGCCCTACAGAGGAGACTGCAGAGTTAGAGAAGGATACCTTCTACGAGGCAGTATAACGAACCCTCGAAGCCTGTCCCAGATATGAGATCAAAATCATACTTGGGGATTTTAACAGCCAAGTAGGGAAGGAGCCCATATTCAGACGATACGTTGGCTCCCATAGCTTACTCGAAAATACAAATGATAACGGACTGCGGATTATTTAATTAGCAGCATCACACGAAATGGCTGTTGGAAGTACCTGATTTGCGCGGAAAGTGGTCCACAAACATACTTGGGCCTCTCCAGACGAGGCCACCTTCAACCAAATTGACCACGTGTTGATCGAACGCCGCCACCTCTCAGCCTTGATGAGTCTCAGAACATATAGGGAGCCAATATAGACTCGGATCACTATCGCGTTGGCATGGTGCTCTGAGCTCGAATGACAATACCACCTAGAATCCCCTCTGACAATCAGGTGAGAGCTAACACTGAAGCCATCCACAACAAAGCCCACCGCGACACCTATAAGAGGGAAATGGATACCGCAATAACTGCAGTCAATAGAGGACCTGGAGATGAAGCATCAACAAATGATCTTCACAACCACCTGAAGAACGTTATCATGGATACGGCCACAAACATATTAGGCCTACAAATAAGTTCTGTCGGTTTTCACAATAGATGGCGTAGCTTGTTTTTTATTCAATTGATGCACATTTCCAAACATTCATCGGAAAGCTACTGTCAATAGGCACAAACGTCAGTATAAATTATTTAATTGAAGTGTAAACAACAATACTTTTTTCATCAACGAAAATGGCCAATTTTGTACCAAATAATGTGTTTTTGCGGGGAGTTCTACTTCATTATTTCAATATGAAGAAAAAAGCAACTGAAAGTCATCGCATTTTGGTGGAAGTTTATGGTGACCATGCTCTATCTGAGCAAACGTGTCAGAGGTGGTTTGGACGGTTTAAAAGTGGCAATTTTGACTTGGAAGACGAAGAGCGTGCCGGACGGCCAACAATTTTTGAAGATGAAGAATTAGAGGCATTGCTCGACCAAGATCCATCGCAAACGCAAGAAGAACTTGGAAAAACACTTGAAGTCACTCAGCAAGCCATTTCCCACCGTTTAAAGCAATGGGAATGATCCGAAAGGTCGGAAATTGGGTTCCGTATGAACTGAAGCCAAGAGACGTCGAACGCCGTTTTTTCACGTGCGAACAACTGCTTCAACGACAAGAAAGGAAGGGTTTTCTGCATCGAATGGTTACTGGCGATGAAAAGTGGATCCATGACGATAATCCCAAGCAAGCCAACTCAAGAAAAAACGGCCACAATACCAGCAAAGGCATGATAAAGTTATTTTGCAACATGGCAATGCTCGTCCACATGTTGCACAGCCCGTTAAAACATATCTAGAAACGTTGAAATGGGAACTCCTACCTCACCCGCCGTACTCTCCTGACATTGCTCCTTCTGATTACTATTTGTTCCGGTCGATGCAGCATGGCCTGGCTGACTAGGACTTCTCTAATTACGACGAACTCAAAAAATGGCTCGATGAGTGGATAGCGGCCAAGCCGGCCAATTTTTGGCGCGATGGTATCTATCAGTTGCCTGAAAGATGGAAGAAAGTTGTGGCTAGCGATGGGCAATACTTTGAACAATGAATGTATAACCAATTTTTCACAATAAAGCTTCAAATTTAAACAAAAAACCGACAGAACTTATTTGTAGGCCCTATACTTGACCCCAGCTGCAAAAAAAGTCGGAACGGCTGGTTTTGCGATGAATGTAAACTAGCAACGGAACGGAAGAATGCCACATACCGAGTAATGTTGCATTCTCAAAGAACGCGGGCACACGGAGAGACTTACCACGAACTCCATCGAGCGGAGAAGCGACTTCACAGACCGAAAAAGCAAGCCTGGGAGAACCAACAAATCTGTGAACTAGAAAAGTACAGGGAGCAACCGCACCAGGCACGCAAGCTTTACCAACAAGTCAGCAGGATGAAGCCTTATATACATCGATGCTCATCCTGCCGAGACATAGAAGGAAATCTGATTTTCGATAGAATGGGCATATTGGAGCGATGGGTTGAGTACTTTGATGATCTACTGAACAACCAGAACATCGGCGAGTTGGAGGTCCCGCCAACTGAAGACGACGGACAAATACTACCACCACCAAGTTTAGGAGAAACAGTCCGTGCAATTCATCGGCTAAAAAATCATAAGTCGCCAGGAGCCGATGGAATTACAGCCGAATTGGTTAAATATGGAGGCGACCAGTTATACCAAGTGGGTCATCGACTTGTGCTCAAGGTATGGGACAGCGAATCAATGCCTGACGATTGGCAACGAGGCATTATCTGTCTCATACATAAAAGGGGTGATATCACACAGTGCAGCAATTATAGAGGTATCACGTTGCTGAGTTCCATCTATAAGATATTCTCCACTATCTTGCTAGGCCGGATAGCCCCATTCGCATAGAACAACATTGGCCCATACCAAAGAGGCTTCACTCCAGGCAAATCAGCAACAGGTCAGATTTTTTTTCTGCAGTAAGCGATGGAAAACTGTTGGAATATGGACAACAGTTGCACCATCTGTTCATGGACTTTAAAGCCGCCTATGATAACATAGCCAGGGTAATACTGTACACGACCATGAGACTATTCGGTATCCCGACGAAATTAATAAGACTGACTAGGCTGACCCTGACCAATGTGCGAGGCCAGATAAAAGCAGCAGGTTCACTCTCAAGACCATTCGACATCAACAGCGGTCTACGACGAGGGGATGCCCTATCATGCGTCCTCTTTAACCTGGCCCTCAAGAAAGTGATCCGTGATGCTGAGGTAAATGCAAGAAGTACGATCCTCTTCAATTCCACCCAACTACTGGCCTATGCTGACGATGTCGACATCATGGGAAGAACCACCCGAGACGTACAAACTGCCTTCATCCAGATCGAGCAGGCGGTAATCGGTGCGAGATCTTGGGCTGCACATCAATGAAGGCAAGACAAAATATATGGTGGCAACGTCAGCACCGAAGATGAATCAACCAACAACATCAAACCGCACTGGTCAAACAGGAAGAATAAAGATAGGAGAATACAACCTTGAGACCGTTGACAATTTCTCCTATTTAGGGTCGAAAATCACAACCGATAACAACTACGATGATGAAATCCACGCACGGTTGTTGTCAACCAACAGAGTCTATTTCAGCTTACAAAGACTGTTCCGCTCGAAACGTCTCCCCATAGGGTCAACGCTCTTACTGTACAAGACTATGATCTGGCCAGTCCTCATGTATTCCTCGGAAACTTGGGTTCTTAACAAGAAAAATTGCGAACTCTTGGCCGCGTTCGAGAAAAGAATCCTCGGAAGAATTTTTGGCCCCCTGCATGAGGATGAACGATTCCGTAGCCTACACAATGACGAAATCTATGAGCGATACCATGACCGTCTGTTTGTGGATAAAATCCGGCTCAATAGGTTACAGTGGGCGGGTCACCTAATCCGTATGGATGAGGATGATCCCAGCCGGAATGTCTATAAGGGCAATATCTATGGTAGAAAAAGAAGACGAATTGGTGGACCTCGGCGCAAAACCGGGATGTCTGGAGTTCCTTATTAAGGCAGGCCTAGACCGGATACCGGTTGTTGCGCCGTTGATGATGATGATGATACGTTTCTGAAACATTGAAGATGAAGGCCCCAAAGAAAATTGGTTTGCACTGAGCGGGATTCGAACCTTGAGCACGTAGAATATTCGGCGGTATCTCTTCTCTTGTGACTCGATTTGAATTTGAAACACACAAAATTCTAACGCAATCATTTATTATCAAAATTAAGATTGAAGTTAAAGTTTGAAAAAGTTAACTCACATTTAGATGATCCTCACAATTTAAACCTGACTCCAAATAAACTGGATTCCGTCAGAAGATGGCGATTCACTTCTTCCGAAAATCTCATTTCGGAACAGCTAAAAAAGCTTTTTGCGAGAAAGTGCATGCTAAGAAGACGATGTAACGACAAGGAAGAAAAAGGAGGGCAGGTAACCCTACGAATGCCGAGCAAAACCAAGAGGTGGGCTTGCCTGGATTCCCCAACTATCTGCTCCTGAAATGAATAATCGATCCCTTGACTGATTTGGTAGCAAACCAAACATACAGCTGTATATGTAGGAATTTATTGTAGGAATCCATTTTCGCCAGCAATTACTTCCGAGGAAAACAAAGATATTATTCTGGAGGCGCAAAAAAAACAAGGGACATTCAAATTCTTAGTAAATGTTGTTTAACAATGGTCAATTCTGCAAACACACGGTCAGCATACTCCTATTATAAAAACCATAAATATTGATCTAGACCAGCCATCACATCAATAATTAGTGGAATTACCCAGTGGATTAATTAATTAAATGCTTGAATAATAAATGAGACTAAATAATAACGTGCTGGAAATGTTTTCTTCGTTACAATACCATAAACGATTGCGAAATACCTATCGCAATGGATAATTTCAAAATAATTATTCCAAAGGAAAATGGAACTATTAAGCCGTATAAGAAAATCGAAACTAAATTAATTAAAAACGAATCGATCAGACCTTAACTGAAGGCTACAAATTTTCTTTCAGGGAAATGACCAAAAAACATTTTTCAAAACAGAGTGCAGAGGCTAGTTTGATAGAAGTGAAAAATAAATGAAAAATGGAACTGAATAAACCTGGAAATAAAGAAAATACAACAATATACATATGTGTATAATATCAATTAATACAAAACAATTATTCAAAAACAAAATAACTGACTTTAAAATAGTGACAAGGGTAATCTTAAGCTCAGCGTTGGGCCTATTATTTCCATATTCTATATATCCGAAGGAAGGCCGCTTAGTTTTCGAACTTAAAAGAAAGTACAAGAGATCACGAAAGAACAGTTGAAGTGTGACGAAAATTTACAGATCTGTCCGGCAGCACCAAAGTATCCCATCGACAGGCACTTACTTCCTTCAGAAATGTGTCTCATTGACGCTTCACCTCCCACAACCGCAGGCCAACATAAAACCTGACAAAAAACAGCGATTTCATCCAGGAGAGAGCCATGTCATCAGACCCTACCGCACTTCTGCCCATAGTGACTGTAGTGGCTACAGGTGCTCTGAGGTGGCGGGGAGGAAGACGGGGCGGCAACCCTGTCGGCTGAACCAAAACCAAGTGGCCCAGGGGAACCTCCACGTGGTGGCATCGGGAAACGCTGTATCGCAATGGCTTACCGGCCGTGATGCAGTAGGCGAATGCTCCGAGGCCTAGCAAGGGCGATCAGACGAGGCGAGTCTGCACGGGGTCTCATCTGAAGTGGCTTCGGTCACGAAACCTTACCAGGGGTATACTGGTACCATGGGAACCGAGGTAGCCCCTGGACTCTTATTCTTCAGTTATTCCTGTCGTATCTGAGTACAGCTCGGTTGGTTGCGGTTGGCCCCCTTGTGGGAGTTTCATGGGGGCTGTGGTTGTGCTCAAGCGAAAAGAGACCTTCGGGCCTCGAAGTGGTGTTGCGTATCAACACGGGTGCCGTACTCCATAGTTCGGTAGAGATTTAGGTGATGCTCGCATCCACCAGTATGAATGCCAAGCCATGCACTTGACATAGACTGGTACTGTTCTGCTTGTCTAACGGGGCTCTCATTGTGGTCACAAAATCAATCCGTGCCTGAAAAGGGCCGTAGGATTAAGTCTCAAGACAGGTACCTACGTTAAACACCGAGAACTTCACAGTAGTGGCTACAAAGTTTTATTTGCCCTCTTACAAGTAGTGAGTATAAAGCCAATTTAGGGATTGAGGAAATAAACAGCGGACTCGCTGAATCTATAAACAAAACTGTAGTCTCAGAGATATCGGTCTATAAATTGTTTATAATTTATTAACTTTAGTTCACTACGCGCAGGCGACACTCGAAGTATCATCAGTAGGGTGGGAGTGCGTATATATGGAGCAGGAGGACTGGCTCAGCCACTCAATACTCAGTCGTGTAATAACCCTTCTCGCTCATAGCCCCGTTTAAGGGAATATCCAAGATCCACTGCAACAGGGATGCATAAAGCTTGACATGCCTTCATTGGTGAGTGCCCTATCCATAGAGAGAAGTGGTTGATGTGTGCTGAAGTGGGGGATGATCGTTAGCCAACAACAAAAGCAAGGAAAAACTGGCGAAAGTATATGCTAATGTGGTGTGCTACAATTTGTTACAAAACTCCAGGTTAGACATGAAACCTTGAATGTACAATGTCCAAGCTAGTGTTCACGGACCAATCGCTAATTTTTGCCTCCCGATACTCTTTCGCTCCATACCCCCAATAAACAGCCCAATTTCCAAACAACAAACAGCCGCCGAAAGTTCTGTAGGCTTTCAACGATATTTCCTCCTCCACCTCCCCTAAGTTTGCTGGACTAACTCAAGCGTTTCCCCTAGTTTCGAGCATACTACCTCCAGTAAATTGCGGTTCACCCATCTCAGGATTGCAACAAAGTGGGGTGTTGGATTTCGAAACCAGTGGAAAACGTTCACCTCAACTCACAGGCACCGCCCTACACGGGCCGAAGTATCGCCTATGCGGGGAGGAACATGAGCGTCAAGGGTGTGTGCCTAAAACATAGTCACTACCTACCAGTCTTCATATATCCAGGACTTTTTGATTTTCTGTTTTAGGTGCCCTTTCGTGTTAATTTTCTTCCCGGGAGATATCATTCGTACGATATAGTCTATATGAACTGCCATATATGTAAGTAGGAAGCAGGGTCTCACCGGCTCAAATCTTCTAAGCGAGCCTTTGTGAATACTGTAGAAATGAAAACATCTCTCCCACCCTGCAATGCGGCTTGGCGCCTTCGCCATCTGAAATCAGGGTGTTAAGTACTGCTAGTAAATTCTGCTCCCGACAATCGCCAGGGCGCCACAGACTGTGCCCACCGAGAGACTGCAAAGAACAGATCCTTACTTCGCACATTCTCCTTTATGTTTCGAGCGTGCCGTCCAGACTATTCAGCGCATCCCTATACTACCTCACCAATAGGGAGGATGTCGCTACCGAATACAAAGCGTTAATGATCTCTTGACCGTCGGTCGGAATGACAATGCAACGCCTGGGGGTCGAAACATGCCCCAGCCATTTCCATCGAGTATGAGTACCACCAGTACTTTCACTGTTAGTACACTGGCCTATCCTGGTAGACCGTGCGACTCGGCGACACTGTGAGTATTCGAGAAAACTCCCACACCAATTCCAAAGATCATCGATGAAGAATACTGTGCCTTAACATTGCAGCACGTCGTCTACTCTGCTCAGGTTCAAAAGCCCACAGCAAAGTTTCTCGTGAAGTTCGCCTATGTACGGCGCATTCTGTAAGGAACGTCTTGAGTTCCCGAGGTACTTCATTCAGGATGTTACTATGACCGTAGGGCTTCGATGCCTAATATCCGGACACACGTACACTATAGCATATTTAATGTGGAGGTGCAGGGGTAAGAGGTGTAAGGCATCTACGTGGCAGGACGGCAGATCCCCGGTCGTCTCACAATAAAACCGTACGTTAATAGTGAATAAACTACGGCTCTGTACATCCAAAGGACCATCGTCAGCCGGAGACCCCAACACCTTACATAGGTTATTCAGCAGGCATAGGAGGCTACACAGATCTTCTTAACTTCCAAACTTTTAATAAAAGATTGGCTTTCAATGTTCTGATAATAGCCCAACCAGGACCGCTTCTTAACATTCTTAATGGCCGTCTCTTCAGGCAGTCCTTGCAACATCATCATCATCATCAACGGCGCAATAGCCAGTATCCGGTCTATACATGCCTTAATAAGGAACTCCAGACATCCCGGTTTTGCGCCGAGGCACATAAATTCGATATCCTTAAAAGCTGTCTGACGTCCTGACCTACGTCATCGCTCCACATCAGGCAGGGTCTGCCTCGTCTTCATTTTCTACCATAAATATTGCCCTTATAGACTTTCCGGATTGGATCATCCTCATCCATACGGATTAGGGAACCCACCCACCGCACCCTGTTGAGCCGGATTTTATCTACCACCCGAAGGTCGTTGTCTTGCTCATAAATTTCGTCGCTACGTAGGCTACGTAATCGTCCATCCTCGTGAAGGAGATATTCTTCGGAGGGTTCTTCTCTCGAACGCGATTAAAAGTTCGCAATTTTTTTTGCTAAGAACACAAACCTCCGGGGAATACATAAGGACTGGCAAGATCAGAGTCTTGTTTCGGGCGAAACAGCTTTTGTAAACCGAAAGTGGCTCTGTTGGCGGCCAACAACAGTGCGCGGATTTCATCGTCATAGCTGTTGTCGGTTGTCATTTTCGACCCTAGATGGGAAAAATTTTCAACGGTCTTAAAGTTGTAGTTTCCTCTCTTTCTTTCGTTTGACCAGTGCGATTCGATGTTGTTCGTTCTTTGGTTTTTCACCCTGACGTTGCAACCATATACTTCATTAATGTGCAGCTCGAGATCTCGCGCCGCCTGCTCAATGTGGATGAAAGTAAACTATACACTTCGGGTCATTATTCCTATGATGTCAATATCGTCAGTGCAGGCCAGTAGTTAGGTGAACTTGAAAAAAAATGATGCCTCTCGCATTCACATCTGCATCGCGAATCACTTGCTCTAGGCCAGGTTAAAGAGGACGCATGATAGGGCATCCCCTCGTCTCAGACCGTTGTTGATGTTCAATGGTCTCGAAAATGATCCTGCTGCTTTTATTTGGCCTCGTACATTGGTCAGAATCAACCTAGTCAGTCTTATTGATTTCGTCGAGATACCGAATTCTCTCATGGCCGTGTACAGTTCTACCCTGACTATGCTATCATAGGCGGCTTTGAAATCTATGAAAAGATGGGGCAACTGATGTCCATATTTGAGCAGTTTTTCCATCGCTAGCCGCCGAGAGAAAATCTAACCTGCTGCTGACTTGCCTGGACCCTCTTTGGTATGGGCCAACGATGTTCTGGGCGTATGGGGTTATCCGGCTATCCGGATACTCAGTAACGTGATACCTCTATAATTGCTCCAATCGTTATATGGCTGCTAGTATTTGAGCCTGCAGCAGATGTTAACTACCTCTCTGGTCATCTTCCTGAGACTGAAGTGATCTTCATTCCACCACAGTGGCAATATGTTTTTGCTCTATTTACCAGGGCACGAGACTTTGAAGTTGGTTTCGAATCACTTTTTCAGAGCTTCGACCTTTGACCCTAGTACGCCTGCTGTGCCAATGTTTTCAATACACGCAACGAAGAATTTATTCTAGTTAACTTAACTAAACTTCCTCCAGTTAATCTTTTTGGGGCCTCTGAAAAAGCTAGAGAACACTTTGCCGAGGTTTAAACTGAAAAGTATTGAACTTTGATTTGAGAAGGATCTTTTGTCAGACTTCCAAAAGTCCCACTGACGGTAATTAGGTTGATATCGATAATTTTAACAATTCCATCCATCAGCACTAAGGAAATTAAATTGTGTGTAGAAAATAATTTTCAGGTGAAAGCTTCGACCAGACACTTTTAATTTAATATATGGCGTTGCATAAACGGCACAGTTTTAAAATAACGGGAATAAGAACCTCGAACCAACCTTCTTAATCAATAAATTTCGTTCGACTGGACAGAGTTCGGCTTCTTCACAGGCCCCACGGCCGGTCACGATTGTCAGCCCGACGGTGGGCACGCCGCACACGGTCTTATTATTGTGATCAGCGTGCGCGCTCGTTGCTCGGCTTAGCCAAGGCTGTGAACTGACCACGGGAAAAAAACTTTAACCTGTCAAAGGAGACTGCCTTGAGCCTGCCTACGACGTCCAGTTGGAATGCGTACTGGTCATGCTTGAGGACTTAATAGGGACCCTCGTATAATGACTGCAGTGACTTCCGATCGGCGTCAGTTCTTACCAGAACGTGGATACAGACTTCGATCTTCCAAGAGGTGTTGACAACTAGCTGTGCGTGATGAAGTGGAGGCGGCTCAATTTGACGACACCTCCCGTAGCATGCCTAATAATCCGGCCTTCCCAATGCCGTCTCTCTTTTTGAGGACCAGGTCACCGGGGAATAGTAGGTTCTTCACGTACACCAGGCCAGCATGGCTGGCAGCAAACTTTTTGCACGCTGCTGTACGGAGACCTGTGATCATGATCATGATCAGATAATGTTTTTCTAGCATCTCTTAACAAAATGAACCTGAAGTAATACACAAACTCTGCATCATACAGCATGGTCTAGGACTAAATCAAAATTAAACAGATTTTTTGACTACCGACCTCAATAAAACTCACACGATCACTATCAGTCCTGAAAAACGTATGTGAAAAACTTCCTATGCACGTTTTTCCATTCGTACATAGCTAAAAATTCACAGTAGTCCTTCATAAATTTGCAATTTGTAAGATATTCGCATGTGGATAATAAAGCCATAAATATTATGTTCATCCTAAGCAAACAAACATTTCCTACTATCGCATACTGATGGATAAATTAATTGTAGATATTCAGATCTCCGAATCGCCCTGCGGGCAAATTGAATTGAATACCACTGATGCGAACACCAACATATATACATACATGATATATTTATTTTGTTAATTACAGTTGGATTTCCTTCAAACTTTTTATAATTATGCCTTCCACTATTACTTACACGCTAGCAGTTGGAATCGTGTTGGGCATTATGTTCCGACTCTTTTTATTGCGAAGAAGATTGAACTCGACCGGCGGAGAGTCCGGATGGCAAGGGGTTCCCTGAATAAACAACTCCCTTCCTTCCGTCCCCTCCTGTTGGTGAAAGGAATTCCCTGACTTGAAGGCTCCCAAGGCCGAGAGAGCGAGAGGAGTAGCCCGAAGTAATGTGTTTAGTTGGTAGTCCGACAGTGTACTGTTGCGGGAATCCAACACACTATGCGTAAACGCATTCACCTACCATACTCAAAAAAATCACTTGTACCAATGCCAGTTTTGTTCTTCTAGGATGAATTTTGGGTAAATTCCTAAAATATATTAAATGCACAACTAAGTTCTCTGTTTGTCACTAGATGGCTCCAGCGTTAAGTGCTGGTCGATTTTGACATATCTAAAACGTCGTGAACCACCAACATATGATAAACAGACCGCTCTGATACGTTAGTGATTTTATTGTCACATCATATACTAGTACTTTTAGCTATCCGAAGATGTCTAATTTCGTACCAAATAATCATCATTTGCGGGAAGTGTTACTCTTCCTATTTCATTCAAAGAAGACGCCGGCCGAAGCTTGTTGAGCGTCGTCTGAACAACTGTTCCGGCGGCAAAAGAGGAAAGGTTTTCTTCGTTGCATTGTAACCGGTAATGAAAAATGGATTCATTACAACAACTCAAAGACAGAAACGTCATGGAAGCTGCCCGACCATGGCTCTACGTCATCGGCTTGGCCGAATATACACGCCACGAAGGTTATGCTATGTCGGTGTTATTTATTATGAGCTGTTGAAACCGGAGGAAACCATCACTGGGGGATGGTATCGACTTCAATTGATACGACTGATCCGCGCACTGCGTGGCGAACGGCCACAATAAAAACAGAAGCACGAAAAAGCGATTCGACTGCATGACACCGCTAGGCCTCATGTTGCCAGGGGAAATCCTACTCCGCCCGCTATATTCTCCAGATATTGTCCCGTCCGATTATTACTTATTCCGCTCGATGGCGCATGGTCTGGCTGATCTGCAGTATACGAAGACATCGAAAAATTGCATGATTTATAGATAGCTTCTTTTATCGTAACGGTATTCGAGCGCTGCCGGAAAGATGGGAGAAGTCGCAGCTATCGCTGAAAAATACTTTGAGTAATTTATTTGCAACTACATTTTCACAATTAAAAAGATTTATAAAAAAAAACAGCGTAGTTGCGCACCTAATAGTCAAATGCTATTATTAACTTTATTTGAGCAGATATCGAAGTAAGATGTATTTTGAAATCTAAATTTCGTTCAGATGCACCGTTGTGGTTTGTTCAGATTTTTCAAATGAATACGTTCTGAGAACGAGACCTGTTTCACTTTTTGGAGCACACATTTTGTGCTTTCATTCCCCTATATTGCGCCTAATATAAAAAATACGACCAATTTTGAAAAATACTAATTGAGCCCTTTCATTTGATACACCACATGACTATATTCGGTGAAAAGAAATTTGACACCCCCGTTTCGCATGTACGAGGACCCCCCCCCCCTTAAACTCAACAGAAAATGACGCCATTGGCTATATGTAAAGGGTTTTTATGGACCACACGTTCTCTCAAATTTGATGACAATAGTTTCATCCGTTTTTGAGTAAATCGGATCTGACAGGCAGGCAGACAGACATTGAATCGATTATAATAAGGTTAAAAACCTTAGAAAGGAGACATTAGCTTGGATCAGTATCATAGCTGGCTGAGATCATGTCACGTCATGTTGGGTCATGTAATTTCCGCTGAAAATAACCTGCTAGCTCAGATTAGCCTGAATATCTAATTCGATGCAAAACAACTTAAATCAGACCAAAACCGCGATGGCCTGATCCGCTAGATGATTGTTTAAGAACCTCTCCCACCCATCCCAAAAAGTACCAAACCCAAGTCAAACGAACCCACCTCTCTACCGAACGAAAGAAATGCTTAAGGAGACAAATAACGATGCAGAGCCTTCAACCATTATTTATTTTGTACTTTGTGAATTGAAGAAAAGCTCCAATCAATTTTAAGATACACGAAGACTACTGAAAAGTCACAAATGGATGTAAACTTCATGGTTTTAAGTCAAATATCATCTAAATTTGTTTCTATAGCTTTCCTCTGCCATATTTCTTAAAACAGTTGCCGTTGTAAAACCGGTTCGTTCAACTAAAGATGATAAGTACCCTTCACGTTGGCTGAGCAATATAAATGGTTGCCCTATTTCTGCAATGTGACCATTATCCATCACAATAATCCTGTCAACGTCCATCACAGTATTTAGCCGATGAGCAATAGTTAACACTGTGCAGTCAACAAATTTGCTACGAATTGTTTTCTGAATAAGTCGGTCAGTCCTAAGAAGTAAAAGAATCAATAAATTTCAATAGCAGTTAATTGAAAGTATATAAGCTACTTACTCCGGGTCAACATTGGCTGTAGCTTCGTCTAATATAAGAATCTTGTTGTTCTTGAGTATCGCCCGTGCTAGGCAAACCAGCTGTCTTTGTCCCATACTAAAGTTCGAACCTCCATCGGAGAGATTCGATTCCAACCCTCCTGGCAAGCTTGAAACATATCCTTCGAGCCTGACTTCTTTCAATGCCTTCCAAATTGTCCGATCATCAACGGATCCAAACGGATCTAAATTGTAGCGAACTGTTCCCGAAAACAAAACTGGATCCTGAGGAATTATTGATATCTTGCTTCGTAGTTCATGCAAACTCAAAAGGTTGGTATCGACACCATCAATTTCAATAACTCCCTCATTTTTTGCTAACCGGAATATTGCTTGGATAATAGATGACTTGCCAGCTCCTGTTCTTCCAACTATTCCAACTTTTTCACCGTCGTCGATAGAAAAGTTAAGACCTCTTAAGACAAACTCCTTGTTCTCAGCATATTTCATGCTTAGGCTGATAAATTTAATAGAACCGCTCTGAGGCCAGGTTTTCATTCGTTTATACAAGTCAGACGAAACTATATTAGGTTCCGGCGGAATCTGAGTATATTCCACAACTCGCTCAACTGAAGTCATTTCATTTTCTACTTCAACAGTTCGCCGTAAACCTTGCTGACATAGTTCAATCAAGTTAATTGAGTTCATGATAGCTAACCCTACATCACCACTTTCAAACTGATCTTCAATTGAAAGGAAGCTGAATGTCACAGCAGCAACGTACAAAACACAAACCATATCAAGCCAAAGAGCAAACGCTCTCGTGGACGCCAAGAAAACGTACCAGGCTGAAGTATGCCTATCCTCAAGGGCATGGAATTCCTTTTCTAGGACGTCTCCAGCAGAAAGGGCCCGAATAGTTGTTAGTCCTTGAAATGTTTGGTTTATGTGCGAATAAAGCGGACTTCGAGCTAGAAGAAGAGAGTCAAAATTAACACAAAAGATCCCAAATATTACTTCTAGAGAAAATACAATAAAATAACTCACCTAAGGATTCCACTCGTTTTAGGCTACGACATGTAGAGACATAAATGGCACGTAAAATATAGAAAATTACTAGAATCACAACGGCAGGAATTAGAAGCCAGACGTTCGCGATGGCTATAATGATAATTATAGCTGCTATGTCCATGAAAAACTATAAATGAGAAATTATGATAGCCACGGGAAAATCTGGAAATTAATTTGAAAGATTTATGATGAGGTTGGAACTATTCTTACCGCAAAACACCTGAGCATCGAACTCGGAAGCGCACTGTCAATGGCGAAAATATCCCTTGAAAACCGATTCAGAATTCTTCCTGATGAATTGCTGCTAAAAAACTCCATTGTAGCTTCACTGATACTTCGGAATAGCTTCTCATGCAGTTTCAAAGAGACGCGTAAGCACATTATGAAAAACCCATAGGTTCTTGACAGGAACAGAATGAATGCAAGTCCCAACAATATTGAATAGGTCAACACGAATGAGCTACGTTGTTTCTGGAATTCAGTATCCACCTCAATTATGGATACACTTTTTACCATGCTCATATTTTCAAAGGCAGCCCTTTGTTCCCAATTCACCCTGGAAATAAGCATGTAAAAGTCAACCTGCATCAGCCGCCCATTCTAGTGCTAACCATCTTGATAAAAAGTAATCCACACCAGATAACAAAGCTCTGGTGATGAAGAATAGAGCACTGATTACAAGAAATAGGAACCAGTTGTCCATTGTTCGAAAATATGATTTGTAGACTTCAACTCCAACAGATCCTTCAGCTTGTTGTTCAACCCTATCTGCTGCATTGCTTACAGGGGCTGTTCTGTTCGAGAATCCTTTCTCATCGTGTTCATCTGCTTTGCCTTCTAGATTCTTCTTCTGCTCCCCACTGCCACTGCTTTGTATCCCATTTAGGAATTTACTACTTTCCCTATCCAGCAGATCCTGGAAACTGCCTTGTGCTTGGATTCTTCCAACATTTATCAATAATATATGTTCAATATCCTTTAAAAATTGAAGCTGATGTGTGACAAGAATGCAAGTTTTATCCTTCAAGAATCGCTTGATACATTGTTGAAAAATATGATGACCGACGTGAGTATCAACCGCGGAAAGAGGATCATCGAGAAGGTAAATATCAGCCTTTTTGTACACCGCTCTTGCAAGATTGACTCGCGCTTTCTGCCCACCGCTTAAACTTATGCCTCGCTCACCCACAATTGTCTGATCACCGTAGGGAAGTACACTGAAATCCGGTCTTAATGCGCAAGCTTCAACGACTTTGTCATAGCGGGATTGATCGAAATTCTCCGTGAAAACGATATTGTCCTGGATGGTGCCTTCGAAAACCCAATTTTCTTGTGATGCATAACTCACGGTCCCGTTGATAGTAGCTTCTCCATCTTGAAGATTTAACTCTCCTATAATCACATTCAAAAGAGATGTTTTGCCTGCCCCTACTGGTCCGATCACTGCCATCAACTCTCCTGTTTTTACTTCGAAGTTGACACCTTTTAATATAAATTTATCTTCAGAGTCTCTGTTGTCCCAATCGGCTGAGACGTTTTGAAATATGATGGCGTTTTCAGCAGAATTTTCATCCAATATCCTTTTGGACGTTCCAATCCTACCGAATCCGTCCCCTCTCTCCTCTCCGATTTTATAATCAATACTTCCTTCTTGAAGAAGAAATTCCTTCACTCTTCTCGCGGAGACATAAGTTTGAGCCCAGCATGTTAAAGCCATTGGCCAACACTGAACAAATGAATCAATCAAAGCATTGAAATAACTGGAAACTGTGAAAACATTTTTTGCCGTCAAGCGATGTCCAGAAAGTACATACGAGACTAAACTCAAAAACACTGAAATCCCCGAGATCATGTAAATTGAGTACAACGCTGCTTGGATATACGTCCCACCTCTGATAGCGGACAATTCAGACTTTCTTATTTTGGCAATAACAGCAGCAAACGGTTTCTCCCAGGCGTACATTTTGATGACCTGGATTCCCTGAATGATCTCATTCATAAGCTTTACTCGGATATCAGTCCGAGCAGCAGCTCTTCGTCTGAAGCTTGCTGTCTTTTTGGCAGCCAATGCTTGAACTGGGAGGAACAGCAACATAAATCCAACTCCAATGACTGCAGATATCCCTATCTCTTGGTACATCAGATAGCCAAAGAAGAAAATTTCAACAGGTCCTCTATATGCATCATGAACGTAGGTCATAGTGGAATCAAGTACTCCTAAATCATTAGAAAGGATGTTGATCGCTCTTCCACTTAATCCGGTATCCGTTGTTGCTTTTGAGAGTTTCAGAATTTTTCTGTACACCAGCCCAGCGCAGCCTAGCCGCATCTTAATACCAATGGAGCACGAATACAGCATAAATGGATGAAATGTAATCACTTTCAATAATGTTGGAGCCACAATTCCAGCCGCATATAGCCAAGCCCCGTCCTTGCTTATTTCCTTTTGCCCTGGCGTGAAATAAGATAGGAGTTGCCCGAAACATAAAATTTGTATAACTCTGCAAAGTATAAAAATATAAAAAAAATAAGCAATAGACAGTCGAAAGATTGATTTGAAATTCAAAAAACAAAGGGACATTCTGCCAAATCCGGTCCCAATCACGTATACACTGAAGCTATAGGGCCAAAAACCTACAGAAATTGCATGTACAGCGATAAATGGCTCTGCGGAGAGATCGTCATGTTCAGGGACTATACATTGGTAGCCAAAATAATTTCCTATTTCTGTACAGCAGCAGTCCGTATTCCAATACTACGTTAACCAGCCATTCTTTTCAGGAGAAGCGGAACTTCCGCTGACCTGATACTATTGAGAAACATGGTGAAGTACTCCTTTCACCTCTTCAGTTGCTCATCATCCTGAATGAAGAGTAGACCTTAAAAGCCAGAATATTCCTCCCCTCCCCCGGTATTGGAGCTCGAAGACGTCACACTCGTAAACACTCGCAGCGATCAATAGAATCTCCTTCCTTACGTCCATCGATCCACTTCCGATATTGGTGGTCGACAACTCGAGAAGCACTCGAGAAAAGATGGTATGCACAATGTTCATTAGTATTCTCAAGGGAACTATTCAAGGTGTCTGCTATCCAATCAGCGAGATAACACTTTGACTGTCGAACAACAATTGGATCATATAAGCGGTCGATATTGAATTTGGGGGTTCGCAGGTCTTCAAACCTGTAAGAAGCGAGGAAGGCAACACGCAAGCGAAGGTAAGCGGTCTTTAGATGGTGACACCTTTCGAGATCGATGTCAACGATCTACTGCCTTCCGCAAAGTGGTCAATCTGATTGCTCGTACGTTGTCAGAAAGCCAGCTAACGGCCTCTGTACTCGAACACTGTGCCACTGATAACAGATCGTGTTTCCCTATCACATTTCCGAGAGAGGTATTGTCACCTAGGTATTCAGCTCACTCATCACAATCACAATGTCATTTCTAGGAAGCATCTGCTGAACTCCAATTATTTGTTTAGAGAAAACCACCTTCTCCTCTGGATTGGACCTCATCGTTGGTGCGTAAAATTGTACTATTGAAATGTTATTCATTGTGAACCGAAATCTCGTAGTTAAGATCCTGTCCGAAAGCGGCTCCCAAGTAATTAAGACGCGAGTCCCAATTGCTTTAACCATTAATCCGACCCGAGATTCACCCTTCTTCTTCTGCATTAGTTCCTCAGAGAATACCCCTGGAGTCCTATACACCTATTCTTCCATGTACCTCAAAGGTAAAAACCACATGGGATCAAATCTACACATCTCGTTGACCAGGAATGAACCCACAGCACTCTATCCATCCCAGTGTTATACCCAGACACTGTCGCATAGCTCTGAAATTTGGGGTAGGACACTCACAGTGTTGGTGACATAATAGTTTTCTTATAGCCAGCGGTACGTCTTTCCGCAGGATGGCGAGTTGACTGCATAAAATGTTCTCATAAATGGTCGTATTTAAATTGCTAAGTGGAAGGTAAAAATTATTTGCTTCTGAGAAATGAATTTCTAAAACATGATAAATCTGCGTAGCTCAATAAGCATCTAGTTTCGACTCCTAATTAACTGAACTTAATTGGTTGATATAACCTCTAATATAGCATGTTTGAAAGAATAGATCACGCATCACGCTACTTAGATCTCCGCTCTGCAGCGTACAGAATCATAGCAAGAACTCGTTCTATTACTAAAACCACTGACTCCGCTGACTTTGTGATATGCAAATGCTGTTCCCAAAGCCCGTCGCTTCCTTATTAGGGACATCAGCAGGACCGGCGACACCGAGTTTATTACAAAAGGACGCCTACCTACCATCAGTTGGCTAATCGCGAGTATAACCTTGCCCTCGGTGCTCCGCATCTGCTCGAAGAAGCTCACCTTGGAGCCCATCATTATGCCAAGATATTTTACAGCTGATTCAGACTTGACCGTGATCTCATCAATTTCTACAGGGAAAGGCGTAAGATAAATTCTTTGGTCAAACATATATATATAATATGGTTGCTCTTCTCCCCGTGCGTCAACCACCAAGTGCCCTTGGGTCGACCCTTTCATTGGCCGTCTTGGGAGAGTGGATTCCACTGCATGGCGTAGCCCGCAATACAATTGTCGCCACTTCTTAATGTATGACCTATCCATAGCCACTTCCGTCATCAGATCACAGTGGGTACCAAGCCTGTGTGTCGACCCAGTTCTTCGTTTAAGAGATTGTCAGGCCAGCGTTCTCCAATGACGCGACGCAGAATTCCTCCACCTCCTCCGCACAAGGCAGCATGAAAAACTTCACCGGTAGCAAGAAGAAATAATATCGGTAAGAGAATAAAACCCTGGCAGATTCCGCTTTGGATCTCAAAATCATCCAAAATTTTACCTCGGTTCAGCACGTGACATATGTTGCTCTAATAATAGCTATTAGTTTCCCAGGAATACTCTTCCCCTGTAGAGCGCTCCAGATACATTTCACGCTATCGAAAGCTTTCTCGAAATCGATGAACAGCAGGCGCAGCGAAAAAAGGTTACCCTCTTTGGAATCTTAAAGATCATCCGCTTTTGCCATTTTCTGGGAAAGGTCTTGGATTCCCAGGATTTTCGTACTAGTGTAAATAGCAGATCCGCAGTAACTGCAGGTGCAAAGATAACTAACTCTGCGGGGAAACCGCCAAGCACAGCTGCTTTATTTCGATTCAGTGCATTAATGGCCGAAATGATTTCTCTTTTGCTTGAAGGAACAATGTGTATCCTCATACTTTGGTGACTAGCTACCTCATCCAGAAGAGGAGAAATCTCACCGAATGTGATACGGCTAATCGTGATGAAAGGCTTTTTCCCTCCTGTTTAGTTGCTTGTCATCGTGAACGAGAAGTCCATCGTTGACGTCCTTCACAGTACCATCACCATCATATTCGACCACATGGAAGCACTTTCGTGATACCGTATACAGTTCTGAAATCATTGCATTCTGCGGCGTCTTCCGCTTCCTAATCAACGCAATAGCAAATTCTCTCTTGTCACGGCGCATATTGCGTTAAACTGCTCGAAATTTCGCTGGGTATCGGAGTTCGAGCGCGATACACCCACCATCAGTCGCAGCGGCCAATAGAGCCTTCAACATTTTCCGTTCATCGATTCACTTTCATAATTTTGTAGTCAGCCAGCTTTTATCACGTCCCTCCGGATGTGGCCAACGACCTGTATAGCACCCGAGAAAGAACATGTTGATGGCGGCCCAACGATAATCTATATTCTCAGGCGGGTTACTCAAGGTATCTGGGGTCCGATCAGCAAGATAGCTATCCTACTCCTAATTTGAGGTCGCAACTCCCCAACCCTGCGAGAACCTCTGATGGTGATTCCTTTCGAGGATAATTTCAGTGCCTCCCTTGTTATGCACATCCAGGACACAACTCCTGAATCTACTGCTGACCGCATAGTGATCGATCTGATTGCTCGTGCGGTGTCGGTTAATTGAAACCCAACTGACATTATAGCAGGCTGTGTGCTCGAATAATGTGCCATCAACGACAAGGCAGTAGAAAGTGCAGAAATCCACTCACCTCCCACCATTATTGCTACGATCGCCAACACCGTGTTTCCCCATCACATGTCTGAGCAAGGTGTTTTCAGAGCCCACTTTGGCATTCAGATCGTCCATTTCGATCACAATGTCAGCTTTAAGCAGCAGTGTAACCATAAATGGTTAACAGACAATGTTTACTCCCTTGTATTATGTATATATACACAAATACAACATGAGTATTAATGGAGGGTGAAGACCGCCTCGTTTAGACCCAGCTTTCCACAACGAACATGGCTAAAGATGGATTTCACAACTAGTGTCCTTTCCGATCCACTTACCTTAAATCAAAAATCTACAGCAGCATCATTTGCGCTGTCACCCTTGATGAATGATACGTGTCCACCATTAAACAACAAGTCAGGAACGGGAGGCTTGGCGGAAGTATTAATGAAGAACATGAAATGCACTTACTTAGATCCCGTGTCGATAACACAATATAGAAATGCCATAACAAAAAGCTTTACTCCATATGCACGAAAAAGGATTCGTAAGATGCTGGGATCCTTATTGTTTTGTAGATCGTCCCTCCATAATCCAGCAAACTTTTCAGTCAGATCTTCGCTACTAAGAGCGGGTTGATTTTCATACATATCCTCCTGTTTCAATGGTCGCCGGTATCCTGTTTTAAAAAGATCTCTCATCCACCTGGAAGAAATTTTCAATGTAAAGGAAATTTGAAAAATTAAAGCACTTAATGAAATAAAATTATTGAAACAAATTAGGTAATATAAAATTGCAATAATAAACCTAAAATAAAATATTTCAATATTTGGTGTAAAATTTGGTAGAAAGACTGGAATTGTGAACCCCCACATATGCGATGAATTACATTGATAAACGCTGAACTTATGGGTGGTAGGGTCCTCATACACCTAAAAAAGGATTGCTAAATTTTTTCACCGATTGTAGGCATGGAAGGTATCAAATGAAAGGTCTCAATTAGCACTTTTCGAAACAGATATCGGTTTTGAGATTGATTGCAGAGAGGAGAAGGAATTACCCATTCTCAGAAACTACCTTACCCAAAAATTTGGAAAAAATCACGGCATTTGGTATCTAGGCATAAAAGTACTCCTCGTTAGTAGATTATTATATTTTGAAAATTTACTGCGGACCCCCCTTAACTTAATCTAAGGTCCGTATAATTTTACAGAAATATAGCTTCTAGTGAGGCTTCATATTGGAAAGTTTGATAGACATCCTACTATTATTAACAAAGTTATAATAGGCCACAGTTGCATCAGCAAATCACTACTCCCTAAGAAATTAAATGTTAGTATCAAATCAAATTCAATATCGAGTATTTTTGACGTACATACATTACGAGCTATATATAAACGGGACCATCGTATACTCAAATAATGTTATATAAAAAAATCAAAAAAACCTTTCATACTTGAATAGCCGAGCTTTTGGAAAACTGCAAAATATTTTAAGGATAAGGTAGGCGATATAAGCAAAAATTCAATTGTGCACTGGTTTTCAAGACCCATTTACAAAACAACTTTGATCCGGGAAGTGTTCCAGTAATGCGAAGACTAAGGATGACCCATGGGAAAAGTTACACACAAACAACAATACATTTTCAATTGATATGTATCAGCAAACAAGTCGGGAAACCGGATAACGTAGTTCTCCATTGGTTGATAACATTGACCCAAGATATTTAAATCGCTCAGTTCTGGGGAGGTTACTTCCATTGCCAGAACTCAGCGATTTAAATATCTCGAGCCAATGGAGAACTGCGTAATGAAATTGCTTCACGCATTAACGCACCCTGAATGAAGAGACATTCCACAACTCTATAGTTCTGGGTGTTGGCCGACTATAAAAGGCAATGAACGGCGTCTTGCGGCAATGGGGACGAAGATGTTGCATTGCACTGGTGGTGCGACAAGTTTTGATCACGTCTGAAATGAGCGTATCCGCGATCGATATGGGATTGCACCGATCACGGAAAAACTGCATGAGAGACGTCTTCGATAGTTCACGTAATTTACACTAACGAGAATTCACTTACCAAGATTGGTCTGAACATCGAAGTCGATAGTAAGCAACCAAAAGGTCGGCTGGAACAACAGGGGCTTTATACGCTGGATGGGGATTTAAAAACCTTTCGATTACATCCTGATCAACCACTTAATAAAATAAAATGTCGGAACCGATCAGGACGAGCCGACCCCGCTTGTGAACGGACAAAAGCTGAAGAAAAAGAAAAAGATGTGAGGAGCGACGAGTGCACGACAGCTCCGTGTCACATAACCAAAAATTCCATTGCCCTCTACTTTTTAGAAAGCGATTTAAATAAATCATTTGATAAAAAGCCCTGTATTGATAATAGTCAACCTCCTACGTTTCACACTTTGAGTTTGATGTTATTAATAAATGACAAGAATGTAACCTACATCAGATATAAACAAGGGCAGGAAGAATTAGATTCTTCTTGAATGGAATTTTAATATTTCACTCGAATGTCAATTATTCCCGTTAATTATGACGTCAGCATCTTATTTGCATGGCTTTGGAAGCAGTTAATTCGGGCGAAATTGCTAAGTTTGTACTGCTATAACTTTGGCGTTAATTACCAGATTTCCATGAAATTTAGCAAGTATATATGAAATATTGTCCTCTCTGCTGGTGCATTCGGAAGTCCTAGGATGAGTCTAAGGGGGTTTTTCAGTAAATTTCTAAAAGTTATTAATATACTATTAGTAAGTTTATTTGAGCAGATAGCGGAATCGGACATATTTTGAGGCCTAGATTTCATCTAGTTGCACTACCCTGATTTTTTTCGGATTTTTACCTTAGGTAGATTCCGAAAATGGGTCCTGTTTCACTTTAAGTGCAGACATTTTGACCCCTTACTCACGCACTTTGTAATTCACGCCAAAACTAATGTCAGTTTCGGAAAGTACTAATCGAGATCTTTCATTTGATATCCCATACGACTATATCCGGTGAACATTTTTTTTAAATCGCCCCTTTGCATGTATGGGGAGCCCCCTTTAAACTCCACCTAAATTTGGGGAGGGGGGCGGGGGATTTCATAATTCCCATCTGTCCACCAAATTTCGTGCGGATCGGTTTAGCCGTTTTGGAGAAAAGTTCGAGACATTGAATCGATTTTAATAAAGTTTTGATTTACACAAAACCTTAAAAAGGTGATACGGCATACGCCGATATTCTCCGAAAAGTCGGATCCGAACGAACGCTGTCGGACTTTGAAGAAAACTTCAGTCAAAACAGTAATTCCTAAAGGTAGATCTGATGCTAAAGCTGTAAGTCTCTCGGCGAGACGTCCAAAAATGTTGTCTCCAAGGTGGAAAAATCCTTAGAAAATCCGACCCAATAAGGGCACAAGAAGGGTGGATTGTCATACAAATGAAGTGAGAACCATAAAGAATTGCATAAGTCGGTAATTAAGGGGCATAGGAAGCTTTACAGAAGCATGCAAACTGCAACCATCAGTTCTCCGGCGAAAAAGCGCTCAAATTATTGACGGAAGACAATATAAACATATGATGAGTCATTTGCCAATTCAGAAAACAGGTGCGGGGAAGCGATAATAAACATGCAGGATTGCAAAAAGACCAACCTGCAAAGCATGTGCGAGCCTTAAAAGGCAAAGCTTCCATATACGATCCTTGAAAGGCCACTTGAACCATGTCAAAAATAAATTTTCTTCAGCTTGCGGGGATATTTGGCCGTACTTCTTTAGTCTGCGTATCGTAGTAGAAATTCTTATTCTCTGTGAAGGAATCTTCTAACGTTTTGATGCTGTTACTGTATCCTTGTTTCAAAATTTTCTACAATTGATACCGCAATTGTCTTGAAATTGCTCCCTATACTCCGCAAAACTTGTGGTTTTGTTTGCTCCGACTAGATTTTTTCACGTGGACCATTACCTGTTTTGCGGGAAATGAAGCCACTTTCTTTAAAGTTTTTTATTTCGTAAGAAACAGTGGACTTCTGTCTTTTTGCTATTTGAGCTGTTTCCTGAATGCTTTTATTATTATTTTATAATATTTAATGATCAGATCATTCGAGTCATAAGACAACTGCTCACTGCCCATTTTCGACCATTAATGTTGTCGTATATACCAGGAAACCCATAACTTACTCCTTTTAGGCATCAATCGCATTATGTGCTGCTAAGATGAAATGATAATGGTATTACGTGTTGCACCCGGCATGTTTGCATTGACAGAATTCATCATCATCATCATCAACGGCGCAACAACCGGTATCCGGTCTGGCCTCAAAGTTGTATTCTCCTATCCTTATTCTTCTTCGTGTTTGACCAGTGCGGTTTGATGTTGTTGGTTGATTCGTCTTCGGTGCTGACGTTGCCACCAAGCCCAAGCTCTCGCGCCGATTACCGCCTGCTCGATCTGGATGAAGGCAGTTTGTACGTCTCGAGTGGTTCTTCCCATGATGTCGATATCGTCAGCATAGGCCAGTAGTTGGGTGGACTTGAAGAGGATCGTACCTCTTGCATTTACTTCAGCATCACGGATCACTTTCTCGAGGGCCAGGTTAAAGAGGACGCATGATAGGGCATCCCTTTTCGTAGACCGTTGTTGATGTCGAATGGTCTTGAGAGTGATCCTGCTGCTTTTATCTGACCTCGCACATAGGTCAGTGTCAGCCTAGTCAGTCTTATTAATTTCGTCTGGATACCGAATTCTCTCATGGCCGTGTACAGTTTTACCCTGGCTATGCTATCATAGGCGGCTTTAAAGTCGATGAATAGATGGTGCAACTGTTGTCCATATTCCAACAGTTTTTCCATCGCCTGCCGCAGAGAGAAAATCTGATCTGTTGCTGATTTGCCTGGAATGAAGCCTCTTTGGTATGGGCCGATGATGTTCCCGGCATATGGGGCTATCCGGCCTAGTAAGATAGCGGAGAATATCTTATAGATGGTACTCAGCAACGTGATACCTCTATAATTGCTGCACTGTGTGATATCTCCCTTTTTATGTATGAGACAGATAATGCCTCGTTGCCAATCGTCAGGCATTGATTCGCTGTCCCATACCTTGAGCACAAGTTGATGAACCACTTGGTGTAACTGGTCGCCTCCGTATTTAACCAATTCAGTTGTAATTCCATCGGCTCCTGGCGACTTATGATTTTTTAGTCGATGAATTGCACGGACTGTTTCTCCTAAACTTGGTGGTGGCAGTATTCATATTCATGAAAAAGACCCCAAGAAGGAAGAGGAAAAAAAACGGCATCTACAGGATGTCTTGCGAAGATTGCCCTTGTACATACGTAGGGCAGACCAAACGACTAGTCAACACTCGAGTCAAGGAACATTTAAAAGAAGCTGATCTATAAACACGGGGCAGAAAAACACATATCAATTCTGCAGTCGCCATATTGTAGAACGGCATATTGTAGAACATGGCCATAAAATGGAGAGGGTAACGGTACTGGAAGAGGTCAAGCGCAACAAATTGGACCCTTACAAGAGTTTGTTCATTGGAAAAGAGCCTCAGGAGATTTTCCGGCGCTCCTGAGGCTCTTTTCCAATGAACAAACGAAAATCAGTGACAAAAAGGAAAATAGAATCTGCTTATGTTTTCGGACATGAAATGATAACTTGAAGTGTGTGTGTGTGTCCAAGTTTTTTAACGGTATAAAACATCCATAAAAAGCGATATTCAACTTCAAAGTGTATTATATTAACTGTCCAACTTTCTAATTGGTTGACTGTACGTGCAAAGTTACCACCTGCCCACCAAATTTCATATTAATAAACCATAAACCGATTTCAGTAATTTTTTGTTTTCCCCACAAATTTCGGAGTTAACATAACAATACAATTTCCATGTATTTTCACTCACCAAAACGTCCATTTAGAAAAGATATTTGCACCGACCACAGGATTGGAATTTCCTTTAGAATTCCACACGCCACGATTCATCGTCCAGTCCGCAACTAGTTCACCAAGTCAGCCAGGCTCAAAACATAGATCCAACTCTTCTGATACACCAAGTTACACTGAAAATGATCGTTTTCGTAGCGCATTTATCTTCTATTTGGCACTCAGATTGGGCACGATTTAAATACAGAATTAAGTTTACATTATGCAAACAGTGATAATGTTGATTTCGGATTATATCTATTTACTACACAATCAAAAATATCACGTTAAGGCGGATCTCCTGCTTCTCGTATTTTCTCAATTTTATCGTAATTTTGAATAACCTGATGAGCTGCTTCGGATTCGAAAAATGCTTACTACGAACATAAAACCATGTCCATCGCAAGATTATTAATTTGTAGCTAACAATTGAAGTAAATTGAAATTAATTGAGAAGTGATTCGTATATTAGCACTCGTATCATGTTCGAATAAGTTGGTGATCAGTGATAGTTAAGTGATCACCATCAAACGAGTGTTTCGTATATCAGATGATGCTAACCCACAAACATGTCTGGCCGGCATTTTAGTTGGTGAAAAACCCAACAATTTAGTTTATTTCCTCAATCTTTATCTACATTTCTGATTAAACATCCACACTTTAAAAGTACTTAATCCAATCCAAACAAACCCCGACAAACAATGGTTAATATTAATGAAGCCAAGAACAGAAATTGATTTCTAAAATATGGGAGGGATTTTCAAAAAGGCTTCATTAATTCCATCTAGACACTCCGGGTGCACTCAAGGGAAGATGGGAAGATAATGATATGGACTACCTCTCTCCTGCGTATCTGCACTAGTGTCCTCTGGTTAACTTCTCGGGAATGGACAGAAATCCTCACTGTGAGTGACAATAACCTACACTGAGCTGAGTCATTTAAATGCATACGTGTATTGTATAGATTATTTCAAAAAGCAATCATCTCGTCCACGAAGATCTCAAATTTAAAATCTATGGCAGTATCGCCAGGGTCGAGCAGTAGGCTACAGGTTAGGTTGACGCGGAATACACATAGCTCTTTGCGAATCAACCTTTCTCTCTTTGAGATTGATACTGACTCTCCAAGAGCTAACTCTCTCATCTGCGGAGACCATTAACAGATAGTAATAGCCACACACTGCACGAGGTGACCTTACAATTGACAAAACGCTTGAGTTCTATACTGGGGAGTCGAAAGATTGTTTGCAGCTGGGGGTAACTGATTGTATTCGAACGATGCGTCACCGATACCCGGTCAACTTAGTGAGAAAGCTTAACCTTACCGTGCTATCTGAGTGCTTCTTACCCCGTGGAGTGCAAAACTCGTGTTCACTTACATACGCTTTCGACAAGGTCATATACTCGCGACCTGCCCGACGGAGGACACAGCCGAATGGCTTAGAAGAATAGTCCCAAAATTTACAACCGGGAAGAGCAACATATGCTGGGGTTGATACACCAAGGGCACACATGATGACAGTGTATCTTCTTAAAACCACAGCGCTAAAATTTTTATGGGCCTTATTTAATTGTTAATTGTTTAAAATAATAATCTCCATGCGCGATTATGGAGAGTCGTCAGAAGCAGGGAGGAGGGCAAAGGTAGACTCCTCACGATCCGGGTAGATGGCTAATGTTTAGAGGCAATCAGACCACAAAATGGCCTAATCAACGATAGATTTGTCAACATACATACATGGTTTGAATTAGGAAGTAGTTTGTTTTCAAAAGTCTTAAAAAGAAAGATTGCCTTGGAAGATATTTTCCTTTTTATTGGCTAAAAGTATCTAATCTATATGAATACTATTTCGGGGACCAACTGTCCCCTTCCTCAGTGTTTTATCTTCTAAAAAATTTCTCTTGACAATTTGGTTTTTTAGCTATTCCTGTGATTATAATATCTTAATTAAGCTTCTATTCTTCTTCTAGTTTTTCTTAAAAATTCCACCAAGGTGGAAAAATTGTTGCCCATGTCCGTGTTTAGCCTTTTTTCGAGATGTGAAGACTCTCGTAGGAATCTAATCTCCTAACGTCATTCACTTCTTTCAAAATATTAGCGTTGTCCAACGACAAATAGTGTCCCTGGTCTATCATATGTCTGGCAACCGCGGTCCTTATATGTGGGTTATTCTTGTTTTTAGCGGATTGGGCCTCCTTTAAGTGTTCTAACACCGTGGTGTGGACTAGCCGTTATGTTTGCCCTACGTAAATCTAGTCGCAGTCTGGCCAGGAAATCTTATAAATGCCGTTTCTTCCGCACACTCTTTTTTGCCCTTGACTGATTGTAACCGGTTCCTAAGTAGGTATCGTCCGCTGGTCGAGGTGACCCGGAATCCATGTTTATGTAGTTTTTTTTTTTATGTTCTGCGTCTGACCCTAGTAGGTTAATGTTATCCATTGCTTAGGTTCTGTGTTCACGTCCTGGAAGAGTATTGAAAGTTGCTGTCTTGAGTCCTGGCGCAGTTTCTTTTTGATCCGATTTTCGATGAGGTTCCTGTTGTATCCATTGTTCTTGGCTGTTTCCAGGATTTAGTTCATTTCTTTGTTTCTTCCCTCCTCATTGAGCGGTGTTGAGGCTATCCTGTGAATCACAACGTTGTATGCCGCCATCTTATGGTGGATATCGTAGTTTGAGGTGTATGTGATGGGTTATTGTGTCAGTTGTCGGTGTCGGCTTCCTGTAGATGTCAAACACCGACCCAAAATATTTGCGAAGTGGCTCTTGGAAGAAGTCGAAAGGTTAGGCCTAAAAATAAGAAAACGAGCAGTAGGAAACGACAGAGAGGTCATTGCCAGACTCAACGAAGCCGGCGGGATACAAACTGATGAAATGCTAGTATCCTTCGACGTAAAAGCTCTGCTCCTAAGCGTACCGATGAAAGAAGCCTTACACTTGTTCGAGGAATAGATCACGACTCACGAAAATTCATCCAAATGGAGAAAAAAGCTAAAGTGTTTAAGAAACTGGCCATGAGTGAATCCTTCATTCGCATTCAGCTTGCATCATTCTTAGACGCAATTTAAAATACATATGTCTTTTACAGTTCTTGACTGGAGGTCTTGTAGCTATATAAGTTCACTGGAAGCCAGAGACAGTCGTGGCATCAGGCTACTTCCCAGGAGACGACATTCCTATCACACCGAAACTAGTTGCTAAATTAATGAAATTCTGCTAGAAAAAGGCGATATCACTTCTTCTCGACTGCGATGCTAACACTGATCACGAAATCTGGGAAACAGCGATATGTGACCAGCACTGGACAGGAGATACTAACCGTAACTCTTAGAGCTAAGAATATCAAATCGCAGAATAATCAGATTCGACATTGAGGCCAACAATGGAGCAATGGTAATAGTAAAGATTCCCAAGAAATCAGGGTGACGCTACTATGCAAATCACCTAAGCTATAAATTGACTCATATCAATCCAGCTGTCTAGCTAAGATAATTGAGATATCAAGGAATGAACTCTGGTGGAATAAGAACCTAGCCAAAATGTAAATATAGGCCCGAAAAATATTCAACCAGACAAAACAAACCAGATTCTCGCCTAAGTACTAAAATGCACCGACGGCGTATAGTAACGCGACCAGGGAAGCAAACCGAAACAACTTCAGGAAGTTCTGTGAAGGGATCGAAAAATCCATAGAAGCATCCAAGCTATACAAATCTGCAGCCAAAGACAAAACAATATCTTCTGTTTGTCCGAAAAGGGAAGATGGAACATTTATCGAGAATAGGGAGGACAGAGTATATCTGCTTCCCAAAATTCATTTCTGCCCGATAACACTACAACGAGGAAAGGAGAACTGGAAACTAGCAAAAGAGGTATGCTCGGAAGCTAGGGTAAACCCCTGAAATCGCTCGGAGTAGATGAAATCTTCCCAGCCCTACTCCAAAGGGTCTCTTCAATGGATGGTAAGGGGCCTCATAGCCTTGGGATATACTATACCAAGGGCATAGAGATAGGCAAAAGTGGTCTTAGTTCCAAAAACGAATAAATCACCCTAAATCTACTCACCACGGTGCAGAGGGTCTTAGGCACCTATATTATAACTAACGCTCTAATGCACAATCCCATAGATCAACCGCACAAAAGAGCCAACCGAAACCTTCCTACATCAGCTGACATATGTATTGTATAGGTGAAGAGAATAACAGAGGTCAAATATTTGGTATTCACATTATGGTAGAATATGGGAATGTCTTAATAGACTGAACATGCTCGGCTCGCTCAATATAGTCTAAGTACTCTGGGTTCTAGGAGACATTGGGTTAGAAACCAATTAGGCAGCAGATGACCTGATTAGGAAAGAAGCACGGACACCGTCACACGGACCAGAGCTATTCTGTGGAGTCAGAAATGATTCATGGCTATTACGTTAAAAAATGAAGCGAAATGGCTGAGGCAACTGTATTGGGCAAACTTACCAGGACCTACCTCACCAAGAGGAGCCTCTGGATAATAGTGGGGATACTCACTGGTCACTGCATGGTACATTATCACCTGCGAAAGCTACACTGCTTGTAAATTCAATGAAGAGAGTTATGAAACGTCCACACATGTTCTGGAATAGTATCCAGTACTTGTAAAAAGTCGGTTAAGGGGGTCATCCCGTGTGTCGGGTTGGAGAAATCGATTTTTTTTTGCATGAATTGTATCTATATATAGTGGAGAATATGTGGGCAAATGGATTTTCCGATATTCTGAGTCGTTCAGAAATTACAGTGTTAAACAGGTAAGTTGTTTGCAGCCGCGGCTAGAGTACTCCATGAGAAAGAGTATCGAATCTTTTTTTACCTGTTAGTTTTTTACCTCAGCCTTATAAATTCGAACACAGGTATAAATATAAAAAGATGGAAAACCAATCAATTGTCTAAACTTTTTCACTGTTTGGAATAAAAAGGATAATCCTGTCTAAAGTGAGCACTGAAAGGCTTTCAAGCCATACTTAGTTATATTTTGTTGTAAGTATTGTGCTGTTTGTGTGCTAATTTATTTTTTTAAATAGATCGTTCGAAGGCAGATTGCTTTAACGTTCAACGTCATGCTCGCACTAAAAAACGAGTATTTCATGGGAATCGATACTTATCAGAGAAGAAAAAGGACTTCGCATCAACATCAGCAAAGAAACTTTTAGCAAGCATGAGCATGGATGTTCCAATTGCGTTTTGTATATTGTATATTGGATTTTGCTGGAGTTTTCTCCGGTATTTCTGTAAATTTCTGCAAATAATAAAATATATTATATGTAGCAGTAAAAAAGGAATACGTAGGACATGTCGAAAAAGAATGGGAATGCGGCTTAGAAATGCAAAGAAGAATCACAAAGGCATTGGTGGAAAAGGGGCTGGAAAACTTACTGATAAGGCTATTAACGACCTCATCACATTTTTTTGGCCTAGCCTTTCGTCGACACGCAAATTCGATAGAAGGAATGAAGTAGGAAATTTGGGCAACTTTCTTCCATAAATGCACTACAGACGAAAATAATAATAATAATAATCGTTGGCACAACAATCCATATTGGATCAGGGCCTTGAAGTGTGTTAGAGCACTTCATTCAAGACCGTAACGGTATACTACAGTAGACTGTAGGAGGCAATGTGGTCAGCATTGCGCTCGCCCGAGATTATTACCCTGATTTGACTCAGGTACTCATTCACAGCTGAGTCGAATGGTATCCGACATCAAATCACGATACAAATCCCACTGCCGCCAGCGAGATTTGAACCGCGACCTCCCGTACGACAGCCTTGTGCTCTAACCACTCAGCTATCCGGACACAGACGAAAATCCTCAGCATCAAAATTGTCCAGCAGGCGAGGACAGTTGCTGCAAATGGCGCAAAGCGGAAGCTAAAGGAGAACTGGATAGTTTCCTCCACGAGAAGGCACCTTTGACTGGAGAAGTTCAAATTGTCATCAAACCAATCTACGAAGATTTGTCACAAGATGATCTCTTGAACAGATGTTTAGGAGCAGAGACCCAGAATAACAATGAGTCGTTAAATGCATTGATCTGGACTTACGCGGGGCCAAGGTCGTAGAAATAGCCACTTTTCTGGCTGTAATTATTTTCAATGAAGGATTCAATGACATTCTCAAAATCCTAGTGACAATGGGATGTCAAGTTGGTCACATATGTCATGTTTATGTCGACCGCCGACGATCGACTGACCTCGCTAAAAAAGCCGGAATTGAAACCAGAGAGCAACAATCGGCCTTACAAGACTTTTTCGAAGAAACGGAGGGTGCTCTCCATGGACCAGGTATAGCAGATTAATGGTGAGTTAAAATTTTACTGTTGATAATCACATTTAAATTTTCAAATGCGTTTTTCTCGAAACTGCATCTTGAAAATCGGTTGCCACCATAGCTCAAAATCTATCCAACCAAATTCTTTGAAATTTTCACGACTTCTTTAATACATATTTCTACGGTCCGCAAACTAGGATAAATGCAATCGGACTGGTAGTTTTTTTTTTATTCATAAAAAAAGCCGTAAAAAAACACCAAAATCCAAAAAATTAACTTTAAAAGCCCACTAAAAATTTACCTTTTAATATTTTGTAATTATCCTAGTTTGCGGACCGTCGAAGATTATCCAGATTAAAATGCCGTTTAGATTTTTCCCTCAGATGAACGCAGCGCCCTCCAGCGTGGCAACAGAAAAACACCTTTTTTTGAAGATGGGTGCATAAATTGACACGTATTCCGAAAACTAGCTACGATATCAAGCTGAAAAATCACATATCACATATACTAGAGATATCAGTAAACATATGGTGAAAAATCAAATCAAGTTTCTATCTTTATCCAGTCCTCCAAAATAATTTTTCAAAGAAAGGCAAAGAAACGGCCTTCACACGCCTTCACACCAGGGAGAATACTTAACATCAGTCCTGACGGTTATAGGCTTGAATGACATATTATAGTTTATAATTATAGTTTATAGATATACTATAACCAGTAAAAAAGCACAATAATTCTTTTAGAAAGTAGTCCAACATGCCTTGACAATATTATTTTTATCGGTCGCCTTGTTGCCCTCTTTACGCCGACTACATATGATCACGTTCAAAATGAGGACATTCGCAATCGATATGGAGTTACGCCCATCCTTAAAAAATTGTAAGAGAGATGTCTTCGACAGTACGGTTATGTAATTCACGCTGATGAGAACTTATTAGCTAATATTCACCTAAACATTGATGTCAATGAGAGACGATCAAATGACCGATCGAAACAGCAGCAGAGAGCCGAATTCGATCTAGACAAGCCGGCTCTCCCACTGAACGCGACGAGACCACAGTTAGATACTAGACAGCTACCTCACTCCCCCTTGCCCCTCAAGGGGGAAAATCAGTGCGAGTACACACGATTTCAAATTGTTTTGTCCTTGAGGATGAGCGAGATGTACCGAAAACCCGATCAACTGTGTTTGACATACCGCCCGGACTTGCCAATGTATTGGTGAGATTGGCAAGTTTTTGCTTATGTATAAGTGAATACGTGAAACAACTTTTTGCTATATGGGTGCGCACGCCGTAGTACCAGAATAGCAAAAGCTCACCGATCTCTCTCTTACCAATATAATTTGACCAAGATTATGCCTTTTCCTTGTTTAGCGTCTCTGATGTGTACAGATTAGCTTCTGCAAGCACATTTGCAAGTGGGGTCATTTTTGTAAGGGTACTGCCTGTAGTAGATGCATGTTAGGTGTATCGCTCTGAGCTAGTAAATATGTGCTTGCATAAATATTTATTAAATATAGGCAAAGAGTGAGTTGAATTCTTTCATTTATTTCACAATTAATAAATATTTCCAAAAATCTTACAATTCATCCACGTTCTGAGTGATAACATTTCCAGCAGGTACAGTGTATACAACAAACGTAAATTATTAAGTTTCGACCACTATCACAAAGCCTGGAAAGGCACTATTGAGACTTAATATAAAAATATAGTGAACAATGTATAATAAGACACTCGTTTGGAAACAATAGACATAATACTTGAAATGTGAGATTACAGGACGTAAGATTTGCATCACATACCACCAATTTACATTCTTATTATAGTGTTGCGCCTAATCGCTGTGTGACTTATCGTCGACAATTTTGTAGTTCGATTTCGCAACCTCCATAAGGACGGAAGCAGTCGCACTGCCAGTTTTATTCACCAACTTTCTCAAATGACCATCGTTTTTCTGAAGTAACTCATAAGGCGGTCCCAATTCAACAGCTCTTCCAGCATCCATGACCAGAACACGATCACTGTCCATCACTGTATGAAGACGATGGGCAATAGTTAGGACGGTACAATCAGCAAATTTCGTCCGTATTGTTTGTTGTATGAGTTTGTCGGTTCTGCAATGAAAAAGACGTTTTGTTAGTTGCTCAGTCAGCTTCAAAAATCAATAAATAGATGTTTGTATAAAATAATAACATTCTTTCACTTCACTAAATGACTGAACATTCCAACAGTTACCAGAGAAACCGCGGAATATAGCTCCCTGGGGCCAACCCACATCTCATTGAGGGCGAGCTGTCGTCTTCTTGGGTGATGTGTTGCTTTCCAAGGCCAAGCCTCTCGTGTATCAAGACTGTTAGTGAGTAATGATAGGCACACCCTGTATGAGGTGACCCTACTATTAACAAAACGCAACGACTGGGGAGTCGAAAAACACCTCCCCAATCCAGGGTGGCATGCGAACCGTGCCCATTGGATAGCTTACAGTCAGGGGTATGGACTGTATGTCGCGTCAGTGAGTAAGTTTGACCTTACCATGCTACAGGAGGCTATGGCACGGCGAACCTCCTAACCCCCATTCTCGTGGGAATCAAATGAGTAATGTTGCAAAAATTAAGGGAATAAAAAGAAACTACAACCAAATAAGCGGGACCCCGTACCGTACACAAACTGTTTAACCAAGCGGAAGCACATCTCCGAAATACTGAAAGCCAGGTGATTACACCCAAGAAGGGAAAATTTGGGACGTCAAGCAGTAGGACCAAGGTCAATATTGGTATACCACGAGGACTACAACCAACAAATACCACTGCTCAAAAAGCAAGAACAAGCAAAAGAATGTCTGAGATAGATATATCATAAACAGATGAGGGTCTTAACAAGGCAACGCACCCGAACAAGAACATGGCTCACCTTCAAGGGGCGGGAGCGAACTGGAACGAGAAACAGTGATGGAAAACCTCAACACAATTGTCATTGGCGCACTACAGTTAAGTCATCAAGGGATCATGGTTGCACAAAACATAGAACAGAGGTACGAAAACTTTTCAACCGAGTAAGATAAACCGGGGACTGGCCGAGGTACAAAAATACACTGATTGCGTATAGCAATGCGATCAGGGAAGCGAAACGGAACAACTTCAGGGAATTCAACAACATTCTGTCACACGCCCGACCAACGAATAAAAAAGGAAGAAAGGAAAACTGGAAACTAGCAAAAAAGGTATGCTTGAAAGCTAGGGTAAGGCGAGCAGTTGGAGCTTTTGAACCACTGAAATCATCCGGAGTAAATGGAATTTTCCCAGTACTAATCCAGGGAGCCCTGGAAATCATTTTAGAATCTCTTGTGTTTGTCCGAAAAAGGAAGATGGAACATTTATCGAGAAGAGAGAGGACAGAGTACATGTGCTCCTCAAAATTTATTTCCCGAAGTACTACCCCACGGCGGAAGGCGACAACGTTCTTCACGACACCACTACCACGAAGAAAGTGGGGAGAAAGGAGAACTGGAAACTAACAAAAGAGGTATGCTGAGAAGCTAGGGTAAACCACTGAAATCGCTCGGAGTAAATAGAATCTTCCCAGCACTACTCCAAAGTGTTCCTTCTATGGATGATAAGGCGCAGCATACCCGTAGGAATATACCAAAGGCATGGAGACAAGCAAAAGTGGTCTTTATTCCGAAAGCGGATAAAAACGATCTTTTTCACCCTAAATCTTTCAGACGAATTGCCTAACATCTTTCGTATTCACAACGGTGAAGAAGATCATAGACAAATATATTTGAACTGACATTCTAAAGCGTAATCCCTTACATCAGTGTCAACACGCTTACCGGTCAGGACGGTGAACTGAAACTGCTCTGCATCAGCTGACGGATGTACTATGAGATGCCATAGAAAGAAAAAAATAGCACTGTGTGTGTTTTTGGATATCGAAGGAGCATTCGACAACACATCGCGCACAGAGATACAAGAACACTTTGGCTCTCTGGATGGGCAAACTCCTGGAGAATAGACGAATAAAAGTACCGGCAAGTACAAATTCTATTGTCATGAATACTACTCAAGGTTGTCCACAGGGCTGCGTACTATCGCCGTTTATGTGGAGTATGATAGTGGACGAACTCCTGGACGTGCTAACAAATACTGGAATATATGTCCAGGGTTATGCGGACGACATTGTTTTAATCTGTAGGGGCAAATATGAGGCTACCCTATGTGATAGATTCCAAACTGGAGTAAGGGTTACTAGTGCCTGGTGCAGGAAGATGAGACTGCGTATCAATCCAACCACAACCACCATAGTACCATTCACTAGGAAAGCTTGATCACCTGAGAGCCATAAGGTTACACGACATGCAGGTGAAACGAGAAACACAGGTCAAATATTTGGGAAAGCAATGAGGGCTCTGTAGGCTCATAGCAGGAAAAGGAAAGGAATTGAGTTGCAACCCGAAGATACTACTTTGGATATATACTGCAATAGTAAGGCCAATGATTACCTCTGGGGCGGTAATCTGGGCAGAAAGAACTCAACTCAGCACACAAGCCAGGGAGTTACGCAAACTGCAAAGACTGCTTTGTGTGTGTATCAGTGGTGCAATTCTTCTGGGATAAACCCCTCTCCATCTGCACATACAGATGCAGGCAACGAGGGCAACATTCAGGATGGCCGGGAGTATAAGTGAGAGCTGCCTAAATCGAAGAACAATATATATTCTTTCTAGGCTTCGATACCAAGGGATAACATGACAACAAGGTTTCACTTCGATAAGAAGCAGCCGGGGTCGTTGGTTCAAGGAAAATGTACTTGGAGCCAATGGGTAAGCACACTAGCATATTCCAGGCGGAAATATTCGCCAGACAGACAGATGTACCTCCTTTAGTCTCCAAAGGAACTACAGGGAGTAGAACATTGCTATTTTCACCGATAGCCAAGCAGCGATCAAAACACTTAGGACCAACCAAGTGAACTTTAAACTGATATGGGAATGCCTTAAGAGACTGAATACGCTGAGCTCGTTCAACAAGGTTTGGATACTCTGGGTTTCAGGCCATATTGGGTTGGAAGGGAATGAGGCAGTGGACGAACTAGCCACGAAGGGAACAGCGACACCTTTCCACGCGCAGAACCCTTCCTTGGAATCGAATTCATGGCTTGAAGAGAAACGATTGAGGGAACTATACTGGAGCAGTCCAGGGTGCTTATGGGGGGATACGAACCCAAGGGCCCAAAGATTGCTTAAATTTCACCAAAAAGAACCTCCGAATCATAGTCGGAATGGGGAACACTATACACGTTCTGGGACGGTGCCCGGCATTTGTGCAAAGTAGGTCGATACATCTGGGGGAACACTTAATACCAGACGCAGAGTTAAAAGATCTGGAAGTAGGGAACATACTAAAGTTCCTGACAGTTATATGCTTGCTTGAAATAATATGATCAATAGGTACACAATAACCAGTAAAAGGAGCACAATCGTTCTTTAAGGATGGACGACAGAATAATAATAATAATGAACTTAAGAAACAACAGCTACTTAGATTTCATTTCACTTCTAAGCGGTTTAAAGAAAAAAGAATTACAGAGAGTATGTAAGTTTCGGCAACGAAAACGCGCAAACGATTTCGCATTTTCTCATGGAACATGCGCTCCCTGTGCAGCTAGCCCATACCCTATCTCAATATAAGGCTGACATCACGACGTTACAGGAAATGCGTGGGATGCCGGTTTCCTTCAGAAGAGCCGCTACACCATATATTACAATGGCCATCTAGTAAACTATGTATTCAGAATATTATCGTTCACGCCCCTATAGAGAAAACTGCAGAGATGGAAAACGATACCTTCCACAAAGCAGCAGAAAGAGCCCTCGAAGCCAGCCCAATATGTAATATCAAAATCAACAACCAAATAAGGACGGATCCCATATTCAGACGACTACCATAACTTACATAAAAGTACCAATGACAACGGACTGCAGATTATCCGACCAGCAGCGTCCGGCAAAGTGGTTGTCGAAAGCACCTGGTTTGCACGGAAAGTGATCCACAAACAAACGTTTGACTCACAAGATTTAATAAGATGAGGAAGAAGTTGACATAAAAATTACAGACAACCGAATACTAACGGACGAGGAAAGGCGTTGGTTTTAGAAATTGGAAAATTGTTCGATAAATCGCTATCCAGCTACACTGTTGTTCCTGATAGCGAATTTTTAAAACGCCAAATTTTTCGATTTCATTGAGCGCAAATTCGCCAATTCTATTGACCAACCTTTTTTGAGAATTGTGGGGTCCTAAGTCCGCATCAACTTGATGCCGGACCGAACGAAATGGAGATCAACTTACTTCCTCTTTTTTTTGGTCCACGGACCCCTCGTTTAAGGCTTAGCACCCAAACTTTAAAAAAATGTTAGGCGATGGCGGCTTTACGGTTTCGTTCCAGGGCGGCTAATTGGCGGATTTGCGCTCAATATAATTCGTAGTCATGTTGTATTCTGCGAATTATATAAAGGAGCACTTAACATCTGCGAGCCGCTTCGGTCACGCTGCTCCCAGGGCAGAGGTGAGGCAGCGTCTGACGATTTGCCCACAATGCAGTATAGCAACACAGAAAGAACACTAGCGCAGAACAGTCAGCATTTCCAGATTTTAGACAAGACAGCATCAAGGACGTCAGAAGAACCAGAAGAAATAATATCGTTCAGAGCATGCTACCTTGGCGGGCTCCGCATTGGACCTCAAAATCCTCTGAGATTTTATCTCGTTGCAGCACGTGTCATTTCGTGCGAACATATGTCGCTCTAATAATAGTTATTAGTTTCTCCGCATTGTTCTCCCTACGTAGAACACTCCAGATACACTCCCTGTTCATGCTATCGAAAGCTTTCTCGAAATCGATGAAAAGCAGGAGCAGCGATGATCTAAATTCCGCGCATTTTTCCAAAATGATCCGTAGTGAAGTGCTCAATGCAGGAGGATCCAGAGCGGAAACCAGGTTGCTCTCTGTCGACCAAGCTTTCGAGATGTTCTTTGATACGTTCGAAGATAATTTTGGCTACTATTTTTGCAACGGCAGGGAGCACGTAGATACCCCTCCAATTGTCACACTCAAAATCAGTACCCTTTTTTGGAATCTTAACGATCATCCCCTTCTTCCACTCTCTGGGAAAGGTCTCGGATTCCCAAGATTCCTATACGAGTGAAAGCAACAGATCTGCAGTAACTGCAGGTGCAGCGATAAATAACTCTGCGGGGAGACCGTCAAGCCCAGCGCTCGAAAGTTAGTGTGGAGTGTTTCTAGCCTTAAACTAACATTAGAATAACCTCTATAGAGAACAGACAATAAGAGGGTAGAATGATAATTGGGGTACAACTTCTGCGAAATGAACTCATACTAAAATCATCTATCAGAAGTAAGCATTCATTACTATCAATATAAACAGGAATGGAAACCTTTATGACAATGCGTTTAGGATTTCATATAAACAGCTATGATTTATAGAAAGCCATAGACTATATTGCTGATTGAATAGGATGAAACAGATATTACGAATAGGAAAAATGTATGGAATCGAATTTGTTTGTTTTGAGCTCTTCCCTTTTCCTTTTAATCTGCCAACAGAAAAAGAAGTATCTAAAATGTTAAACCTGAGAAACGTCATGATTGGAATATGTACCCGCAGACCCTGACTCATTCTTTCATAATATTGTGCGGAAAAGCATCCTAAATCGTTAATTAAAGCATGAAAATAACGAAAACCGTAAGAAAATTAGCAGTTTGGAAGCTGATGCATACCGATTAATATAAAGAAAAGCCAGTAAATATCAAAAATAATTATGAAAAGAAAAGAAACACTCAGAGGCTATTATAGCCTCTCTGATAAGTTTTTTATACTGATACTTTCATAAAACATGAAAAATAAAGAACAACTTACTCTGGATCCACATTCGCTGTCGCTTCATCAAGTATCAAAATCTTATTATTTCTCAAAATAGCACGCGCCAAACAAACCAGTTGCCTTTGTCCCATACTAAAGTTTGATCCGCCATCCGACATCTTGCAGTTTAATCCCCCCACTAGGCTCGTAACGTATGTCTTCAACTCCACTTCCTCTAATGCCATCCACAAGTCAGCATCAGATTTGGTCTCAAACGGATCCAAATTATAGCGCAGTGTCCCCGAGAATAATATAGGGTCTTGTGGAATGATCGATATTCTCTTCCGCAAGTCATGCAAGCCGAGGTTACCAATATCAACACCATCTATGAAAACATTCCCTTCGTTTATAGCTAACCTGAATAAAGCCTGAATTATCGATGACTTCCCAGCTCCTGTTCGTCCAACGATTCCTATCTTTTCCTTTGCTTCAATCGCAAAGTTCAAATCTTTCAAAATTGTTTCACCATATTCGGAATATCGTAGCGACATTTTGTCGAATCTAACCACTCCTTTATCTGGCCAGTCTCCAGGAAGGTGGTGTTCAGGAGCAGTTTCCAATGGAGGTTCTGGAGGTTCCTCGACATATTCTATCACACGCTCTACGCTTGTCATTTGACTCTCCAATTCGGCTGTTTGCCGCATCCCCCATTGACACATACCTATCATGGTTACACTCTGCATAATAGCCAACCCGACATCGCCACTTTGAAACTGGTTTGCGAAGATTAGGAAGCTGAAGGTAACTACCCCTATGTACATCACACAAACTATGTCAAGCCAGAAAGCGAACGCTCTGGTCGATGTTAAAAATAAGTAGTAAGCCGCAGTATTACGATTTTGGAAGTAGTGAAATTCCTCTTTCAACATAGGTTCAGCACCGAATGATCGAATCGTAGTGATTCCTTGGAACGTCTGGTTCGTATGTGAAAAAATAGGACTCCGCGCTGTAAAAAAATATATTGAAAGGATTTTTCAGAATCAGATAAATACAATATTTTTCAAAACTTACAGATTGCTTCCATTCGCTTGATACTACGGCCAGCATTCACATAGACGGTGCGCATAAGGTAGAACACAATTGAAATGACTACAGTTGGAGCAAGCAACCAATAATTCACGACAACGACAATCGCAAGGACTGCGGCGAAATCCACGATAAACTGGAAATCAGATAAATAAATAGACAATTTGAGAGTTTGGCTTCTTGCAGTATTTCAAACGTAACAGAATTCAAACATGTTAGCTAAGCAACACTAACACTACCTAAAAATATCCTGAAGCAGGGAGTAGGTCTATCTAACGTAACCGCATATTCTTCCTATTATCCAAATCTTTCTTCTATGAATATTAATATTAAATTCAAACCTAATTTAGTGTAAACAAATCCTTTTTAGAGACTAAGACTTCAACTATAAAACATCATTAAATAGAATATATTTTTTTTAAAAGTAAATTCTGTTTAGCAGTAAATGTGTAGATTATATGTAAGTAGGTACCGGTGGCCACTCCCATGCTGTGGTGCGCCATTTTGATACCACAGATTCCTTAGACCATGACCGCTGTAGGAAGGGCAGAATCCAGTCCGGCAGTTAGAGACCTGAGGTCATGCAGTGTCCTGCAGAATAAACTGACGCGGAATATAGCTCTTTGAGAACCAACCGCTGGAGTTAATATGGAGTTAACTGGAGTTAATATGATGCTTCCCAAGGGGCCAAACCTCCCATCTATTAAGACCTTTAGTGGATGGTGATAACCACACCTTGTACGGCGTGACGCTACTATTAACAAAACGCTACGGGTCTAGACTAAGAAGTCGAAGTCCAACCTAACCGATCCAAGGAGTTACCTCATCGCCTCAGTGAGTAAGAATGACCTTACAGTGCTACAAAGGGCTATGGAACGCGAACCCTCCCCCTCCCCCACGTTCATGGAAATCAAATGAACAAGCAATTTAAAAAAGAAAAGAAAACAATAACAAATAAGCAGTGCCCCATACCGCACACAAACTGGTCCATTAGGTGGAGGCACATCTCCGCCATACTGAAAACCAAATGACTTTAATCAAAGAGATAAAAGTTGAGAAGTCAAGCAGTGGCATCAAGCTTAACGTTGGCCTACTGCGAATACCGAAACCGACAAAACTCCTTGCTCCAAAGAACCCAGAAAAACTAAAATGTTATTATATCAGAGATCAGGACAGAGACAGGCCTCAGTGGCGCAAGTGCTAAATGGTAGCTGCGCTATCTGAAGGAAGACTTCGAATTGAAAGAAGCCATTGAGAAGGCTCAGGATAGACCCATGCCTTCAACAACGGAACGAAGGAAGAGAAAAGCAGCCAAGATCAGCCTCAAGAGGAGAATGCTCCCAAGAAACCCAAATCCGAACTAAAGAGTCTTTAGAAGCAAGGTCGAGGGCAAAGCCAAACTCTTCAGGATCGGCGTAGGTGACCGATCCCCGAAAGCAATTAAACTACGCACCTATCTTATCAATTACAGATTTGACAACATATCTGTGCATGTGCAACGGAAGAAACCAAGGATAGATATTTCGGAGGACACATTGAGAGGAAAATTTACTGAAACCCCTAAAGAAACCTGAACCGTATAGAGCATTCAGGCTCTACCAAGTTATAGCCAAAGACAAGGAAATTGTCAGTCTGTAGAAGGAGAATACCAAGAATAAGGAGGACAGGACACATCTGCTTCTCATAACTTATTCCCCCGAAGTGCTACTTCACAGCGAAAGAAAACAGCATTCTGCCTGACATCCAATTACGAATAGAAGGGGAAAAAAGTGAATTGAAAACGAATGAAAAAGGGATGCTCGAAAGCTAGAGTAAAATGAGCAATGGGAAACTTTAAACCATTGAAATAACCCAGAGTAGATGCCATTTTCCTAGCATTACTCCAGAGAGGTCTACCAATCTACTCTCCTAAAGGTGGTAAAAGGCAGATTAGGTTTGAAATATATACAAAGTAAATGAAAGTGGGTAAAAGTGTTCTTAAAATGGTTTAGTAGGTTATAGACATTTGTTTATTATAGAATTAACGTCCTAATGTGCAATCCCCTACACCCATGTCAGCACACTGACTAGGTAGCACGGTTAACCGAAACTACCCTGTATAATCTGACGGATATAGTACGGAATGCTATAGAAACAAAAGAAATAAAACTGTGTCCGTTTTTGGACTTCGAGGAGCGTTCGACAATACATGCAAAGAAGGAGGAAACATCCTGGCCTTCTTGATGGGCAGGATATCAGAGAGTAGAGAAATCGGAGGGCGAACAGTTGTCATGACCAAAAAGACGGGGTACTATCAGCGCTAATGCGCAGTATGGTAGCTGACGAAATCTAAGGAGAGCTAACAAACACGGGACTTCAGGTCCAGAATTAGGCTGAAGTCATAGTTTGAATCTGTAGAGACAAATGTGAGCATATCTTAGGTTATACAATCCAAACTTTACTACGAATCACTAGGAACTGGTGCAGGAAGGCGTCTTGCCAATAAAGCCGGCCAAGTCCAATATAGTGCCATTCACTAGGAAGAATTGCATTACATTGATTAGAGGTGAAACAAGTAACAGAGATCTGTCAGAAAGATAGAATTTCAGAAAGATAGAAGGGCTCTATTCACTTCCAAGTCCATAACAGAAAAAAAAATCGGGATGCTCTCGAAAATGCTGCTCTGGATATACCCTGCAATGGTAAGGCCAATGATTACCTATGAGGCGAGAATCTGAGCAGACAGAACTGAACTCAATACAACAACCCGGGAGTTACACGAACTTCAAAGACTGCCTTGCATTAGTACCAGTGAAGCAATGAAGACATGCTGATCGGCATCCTTAGTGGTCTTTCTCAAATTGGCTCCTTTCCATCTGTACATACAGTTACAGGCAAGGCAGCCGATTTTCAGAATGTCCTGGAGTAGTAGTTTCCTTCGATAAAAAGTTTAAAGCACTTTGGAACATAGGCTGTGACATACGACTTAAACAAGCAACTGATTACCTGGTATACTGATGGATCCCTCACAGCAGAGGGGGCGGGCGCCGGGCGTCCAAGGAAAGCATACGTTAAACCAACAGATAAGCACACTAACATATTCCAGTAGAAAATATCCATCATAGACAGATGGGCCTCCTTCAATCTCTAAAGAACAGGCAGGACATTGCTATCCTAATGGGGAGCCAAGCAGCTATTAAGATATTTAGTTCCTATCAAGCAAATTCCAAACTGGCAGCGGAATGCCTTAACAGGGTGAACATGCTCGACTCACTCAATATCATCTGGATACTCTAATTTCTGGGTCACGTTGGATTAGAAGGCAATCTACACAACGGAAGAGTTAGCCAGGAAAAGAGCAGGAACGCCGCTACACAGATCTGAGCCATTTTGAGGAACCGCAAATGGGTTTATAGTTGCTACGGCAAAATACGAAAAGAAATGGCTGAGGAAACTGTACTAGGCTAACTTACCAGCAACAGTCCAGAGTGCTCATAAGACGACACGAATCCAAGCACTCGAAAGAATGTTTAAAACTCACCGGCCTTCGGATAATAGTAGGAATACTCGCTGATCATTGTAGGCTAAATTATCACCTGGGTAAGCTAAGGATATCTGCGGACAATGTCTGCAGATATTGCAAGGAGAGTGCCGAAAATTCCACACATGTTTCGGGACAGTGTCCGATAATTGTGCAAAGTAAGTTGAGGCACCTCGGAGAATATTTAATACCAAATAGGAAAGTAGGGAACATACTAGAATTTCTGTCGCTTATATATAGGAATAGGAATGATATACTATATTTAATAGGTATATTATAACCAATACAGGGGCACGAAAGCTCTTCTAGGATGCAGTGCGACTTCACTTGAAAATATTATTACATTCGGCAGATCTAAACCCACAAGATCCACCCATATTACGTCAAACCAATACAGCGCGAATGACTATGCAAATCAGAAAACAACTAGAAAACTCGCTCGTGACGAACTACTTGCTAATCAACTGTTGCGAATCTCAAAGAAAAAAAATCAAGATTGATTTCAGTGAAGTGGAGAATATGTCTTCCACAGATTTCTCCGAAGGGGGTTATAAATCTGGGGAGTCGCCCAAAATTCGCACCCCGACCACGACATGATTTCTCGAAGTCGCGGCTGAATTCGAACTCTGTGACTCAGGAGATCACTCCTTCCCCTCTTGGAACCGGTAAGCCTGCACGAAACAAGCGTAACCCTTCTCTCTTGTCGTGGGACCCGGTGTCAGGAAAATTAGTGACCGCGAAATGTCACTCCAGAACAAGGAACATCTCAATAGCACAGTATTATGCACCAGCGGAGACCTCCGTTACAGAGGAGAAGACCTGGTGATTGTAGTGGATAATCTCAAGACCAAGATTGGTCTCATAAAACTTGTTCAACTTCGACCCATCTGATGAATATTCCTAATGCAATGAGTCCTACTTCAATTGAAAAGAAACTCTTGAAAAAAGCAACATTTTCTCTTTGCGCAGCTGTTGCTGTCTCTTCTGCTTGAAGATCACTCTTGGAAACTAAGCTGCTTCGGTTTTTTCTGTCAGGTTCGAAAGGCTGCTACTGGTATGATAGATATCACATTCTGCTGTTGGTTAGACGTTTTTATAACCTCGGAGCAAATTATTAAATTTGACGAAAGGGATGCCTATCCGCAGGAAAACTGAAAATGCTAAATAATTCTTAGTTTCTGCTTGCGCTCGTTATATTTAAAGAACATTGTCAGCACTGACTTCGACTAAGTAAATAACCTTCCCCTAAGAAGCAAACTTATACAAAATATCACAGAACCGCCGCCAATCTGTTGTAAGATTTAATAATGGGAATAACGTCTCATCTTAAATCAGAACAATTCTCCAAACTAAGCTTCACTCACTGAAAGCTGCAGTGACTAAACACGAAAATTTATTCCAACAGTACAGCAACCTATCTACTATGTTTAACCTGAGATCCCAAATTGTCTCTAACGTGTTTTTTCAGTACAGTCATAAAACTTATCGTCCTTCCCTTCTATTCTGACCTTATTCACATAATTTACATAATGAAGCAATTGATTACTTACCGACAAACAATCAACCATGGTATCAGGAATAAAGGTATCAATGGTATGTATGTCCTTAGAAAATCGATTCAGTATCCTTCCTGATGGATTTGTATTGAAAAATCGCATCTTCGCCCTTGTGATACCGCGGAATAGTCTATCATGTAAATTCAAAGATATTCGAAGGCACATTATGTAGAAACCATAGCTTCTCATTAAATGTAAAATTAGCCCCGAGCCCAATAACAGGCTGTAGATAAATATCGACATTTCGCGGCTTTGGGTAGCCAAAAAATCGCCAGTGGTATTGGAAGCTTCGCTGAAGTTAGCTGTAGATACCGGGGTCGTTGTCCTATTTACTGCTAGGTATTCCTCCCAAATTACCCTGCAAACAAAGATTGTGAAATATTAATTATGTACAGGTACATACTCGTATGTGTGAAGGAATAATAGCAGTTTGGATCTAAAAGAGTCTCTGCCAGAGAAGCTGATTAATTGATCCAAAATGTTTCCGCAATATTATTCCAAACCGGTTTAAGTAATGATAAATAACATCTTACCATCTCGAGAGGAAGTAATCCACCGCCGCCAACACTCCTCTAGCCAAGAAAAATAAGAAGAATACGATGAACATAAATGAATATCGATCAAGTGATTTAAAATACGACACATAAACCCGAGCGCTAACCGCCCCCACCGCCTGCTGCTCTTTGACCTCATCATCACTACTTCCATTTTTCAGCGGCTTCTTCTCTTCCGTCTTTGTAACTTCAGCGAAGTCCTTTTCACATTTCTCCATACTATCCCCTGATTCATCATGAGTTTCAGCCAGAAATTTCAAGTCTGGTATCTTCTGTAAACTTCGGTATGATCCTTGAGCGGCAATACGACCACCATTAATAAAAATTAAATGTTCTACATCTTTTAAGTACTGAAGTTGATGTGTCACTAGCAAAACTATTTTATCCTGCAGGAACGTTTTAATGCAATTATCGAAAATGTGGCGTCCGACTTGAGCATCAACTGCTGATAAAGGATCGTCTAGAAGATATATATCTGCTTTTCTGTAAATAGCTCGAGCTAAGCTGATCCTAGCTTTCTGACCGCCACTTAACGAAACTCCTCTTTCGCCTACTAAGGTTTGATCCCCGTGTGAAAACAGATCCAAGTCGCGTTCCAGAGCACAAACTCTAATCACATCCTTGTAACGAGCTTCATCGTAGTCGTCAATGAAAACGATGTTGTCCTTAACAGTGCCTTCAAACACCCACGGCTCTTGACATGCATAGCTTATGCTACCATTCACCACGGCAAATCCATTTTTCAATTCCAATTCGCCAATGATAACGTTCAATAGAGAAGACTTTCCTGACCCTACTGGTCCTACAATAGCAACCATGGAAGGACTTTGTATGTCTATGTTATAGTCTTTCATAACATCGTTAACGTCACTCTCCCAAGCTGTGCTTGCATCGCGTAGGGAGATTCCTTTAGTCGTTGTGTGCAAATTTTGAGTTCTTCGGCTTGTAAATTTGACGATATCGTCCTTAATGATATGCGAATTATTTTTTATTACTCCGTTCTCATTTCCGTCCTTCGAATATGTGCGATCACCACCATCCTTTTCAAGAAGAAATTCTTGCACTCTCTTAACCGAAACTTTAGCTTCAGCAAAGAACATTAGTGAAATAGGCCAAAAGAACACCATCGAATCCTTTAGTGTATTAAAAAGCGATGAGATTATGAACACCTTCCTTGCAGTCAGTATGTCCCCGTAAAAAACATAAGACAAAACAGTCAAAAATATAGACACCCGCGGCACTGTTGTAATCGAAAAAAGGCCAGCATGAATGTACAATGTTCCTCGAATTGCATTAATTTCTTTTCTCCGCACTTTGGCTATAACTGAAGCAAATGATCCTTCCCAAGCGTACATCTTTATTACTTGTATACCCTGAATTATTTCATTCATAAGTTTGACTCTGAAGTCTGTCCGTTCGGCTGTTAGTCGCCTGTAGTACGCTGCCTTCTTGGCAGCCCACGCTTGTAGAGGTATGAAGGCAAGCATAAAAGCCACCCCAATTAGTGGTGCAACTCCCATCTCCTGATACATGAAGTACGTGAGTAGGACAGCTTCAAGTGGCCCCTTCCAAAGGTGGTGAGCAAAACACACTGCCAAATCAAACTTAGCTAAATCATTTGACAAAATATTGATCGCACGACCACTTAATCCGTCATTGCTTGAAGCTTTTGGTATCCTCAGGATCTTATCGTATATAATCCCAGCACATCCCACAGCAAGTTTCCTAGCTAATTCGAATAAGTACAATATATAGGCATGAAACACCAACGCCGGGACTAGAGAGCATAGGACAATTATGGCTGCGTAAGTGAATGCCAATTCTCTGCTTATTTCAGTTTGTCCAGCAACGAAATAAGTCACTAAGCCACCAAGGCAGAAGGGCTGTAGAAGCCTGCAAGTAAAGTAGTATCCAATTAGTTCGATTTTCACGAAAATAACGAAAATAACTAAAAATACTCAAAGACGTAGGTTCCACTCTAAGGGCATCATGTGGCAAACATACCTCGCAGTAATCTCGATGCTACTATACATGATGTCCAGCAGCAAAATCCTTAAACCGTAGGTTTTCAGTAACACTCTCATCATACTAGGTTTACTTTTTTTAAGTTCCTTTTGCCAGAGGCCGTTGATTTTATTTGTATTTTTTTCGCTGTCGAGCCATGGCTTATTCTCATAGATTTCCTCCTCATTCAACGGACGGCTGTAACCTTTGTACAGGATATCACGCAACCACCTGGAATATCGAAAAAAATGGAAAGTTTAAAAGATTTTTTTTCTCAATTCTAGTATGTTATGTGCTTCTATTATTCGCTAATAATTTCCTACGAAAACATCTGCATCTTATATCGAAAGATAAACGGAATTAGTTTGCATATCACTTAGTGGCAAAATAGCATTCTGAATTCAGCAAGGTTGCTTCTAGAACATCCACTAGGGAGGACGCTCCATGACAAGGGGTATTTGCCCGCCAATGAAAGAGCCCAGAAGAAAACACCTGCCAAAATTCCCCAAATGCCGGACACGAAGCTTCTCAACCAGTGGAAAAAAATATCAACCGCATCAAAAGTTCTCAGAAAGGATATCCAATGCTGAAACTCAGAAATCATAAAATATAACCAATGGCAAATGATTGAGGACACAAAGATGTCGTACAGCATTAGCAGCGTCCGAAGAAAATTACTTTTAAAAAGTCAAGGAGAACCCTGAAGTCCGTAAGGGTAAAATTGAGAGAACTCCATACTAGTGATGGGCACAAGAAACTACAACCAAACAATCAGATATATATATGTGGTTATGGCAATTTACCCCTTGATACGTACCATCGCTGTTATCAGAAATGTGCTTCAGCTCCCCCCACGATTTGCTGAGATCCTTGAACTCTTACTAATATCAGGCAACTTCGAGCACATTGCCTGAAATTGCTCATTAATGCAGAGATGTGTAAAGTGCGCAAAGAGCAATTCGCGTGGGAAATACCCAAGACACACGAGGGAGGGAAAGAAATGGTAGCTAGAAAAGAAGTTCCCAAAACCAGGAAAACCAAAAACTTTCTCGAGTCAAGCAAACTGTGACACAGCTATCACAGAGCACAACCAGCCTCGTCTTCTAATAGGGTCAAGCGCTTAGAAAGCAGTTCCTACAATCATAACCCAACCTATTGCTATTCCAACTTCTACAGCTTGCAAACATTAAATTCTTCTTCTTCTTCATCTTCATCTTCATTGGTTTCACATGCCCAATGTGCTACAGCCCAAGTGTTGGTCGATTCTCTGAAAGCGGACTTCTATTGTGTTTCGCAGACATACCTTAAGAGTAGACAAATGTGAAATTCACTGGATATAACATTGTCCAAAACGACACCAACACTGGCGCTCCCCTATTAGTAAAAACTATGAATTGAGGACCTCGTTACCGACAACCTGTTCACCTCTTTCGCTGCAGCAGCGCTAGTTAAAACTACCGATAATAAACAGATATTGATAGTCTCTGTCTACATAAAATGCAACTCTCCAACTGAGCAACTGGGGCATGACTTAAACCTCATGGCCGATCTCCAGTTAAAATCCAAGTACCTCACTCTAGTTTGCAACTTCAATTCAAGGCACATCTCGTGGGGCTATACAGTAGATAATCGAAATGTGATAACCCTGTTCAAATAGATCCAGATGTTCCTACCCAATACACCCATAAGACCCACCAGTCCCCCCAGCCTTGACTATATCCGAGGAAATTAGGCACTCTTTTGAACTGTACCTATGGAAAACAAAGCCAGGCATGTCTGACCACTTTGCGGTTCAACTCAAACTGTCTTTCTCCTCACAAATACAAATACGAGTACTCAACACAATTAAATCCTTCGCCCATACCAACTGAGATAAATTCAAGTCAGACTTAGCGCCAATACTAAACTTGAAAAAAAATACTAATCACTATATCATGATACACCTGGAAGTCAGACAGATATGGCGCAGAAATCTCCCGGATAAACTGCCTGACTACCCTAATTCGGGAAATGGTTGCAATATTCCGTAATAAAGAACAAGAAGAAAGCAGATGTTAAGCCCGGGTCAAATATGTTCCAGCACATAAATAGGTTGACGGGTCGAAACCAATCCTGCAACTTCGTTCTTACCAACTGCAGCTTCCGCCTCGTAACAATCCAGCTCAATTGTCAATTGTTGATTCAACAGTCAAAGCTTTTGTCTCTGAAAATACACGTAAATTGACAACCTTCGATACCTTGAATCCGTCCAACAAACAGTCTGACACGACGAGCTTTCTGAGCTTATGTCAACTCATGGAACTTACTAAAATTCTCAACAGTAAAAAATCAACTGGTCCAGATGAAATCCCTAACTTCGTCATTAAAAATCGACCCAAGACTTCAATGAAGTTTATTCTCGCAGTCTTTAATAACTTTATCAATAATGGCTACTTTCCCAGCACCTCGAGGAGCAAAAATAATTCCCATAGAGAAGAAAGGTAATTCCCACGAGCCACAAAACTTCAGGCTCATCTCTCTATTATCTAAGTTGGAAAAGCTTTTCGAGAAAGCGTGGACTGTAGAGTTGGTCCGACGCTCCAGTTTGGATTCCGATTCAGAACACACGAATTGAGCTATCTCCACGATATAGTGACCAGCAGACTTAACGCCAATAACGGACCCACGGTGACATGTACACTGAACTTAATAAAGGCCTTTGATTCCGTATAGGTAAAAGGACTCATATATAAACTAATTGACTATGAATTCCCTATCCCGATTATTAGACTTCATGTCAGAGTGGGAAATGAATACTCCGACCTCTTGCCAGTAACTTCAGAAGTACTGCAGGGGTATATATCAGAACCAACACTTTACAATATTTTCAAGACCGACGTTATAATCCCTGAGAGCGGCATAGAAGTGACCCAATTTGCTGACGACACACTTATCTTCTCTTCGAACCTCGGCCCCAATAAAACAGCCAAAGCAATTGAAAACTACTAGTTCTTGGTAAATGCTACCATAGCTACCATAGCTGGGGTATAAAAATCAACGAAACCAAAACGCAAATCTGTACTTTCGGAGGCAGTCTAGATACAGTCGATCTAGGTCTATTCACAAAAGAGCTAAACACCTCAAACTCCACATCAGAAGCACAAAAGTGGACAGTTCACGAATAACGAAGTACTTTGGAATTAAATTTCATGAATTCCGGAGATTAAATCTACATCTCTATTCTTCGTAAAAGAGTAGGTCTATGCACCAGAATGATGCTCATTCTTTACAAAGCTCTCATACTTCTTACAAAGCCCCTACGTGGACCACTAAATAGGAAAATGTGAGGCTTTCGAACGCCAAATCTTACTTCACTGCACCAGTTTATCCTTTAATTGGAGGACAAAGAAGTTCGGGCCCAACTAGCATACCGATGACCAAAGATAAAACTTTTCGATAGTTCGCTCTCAATCTAATAGAGAGATCCTTCGAAAGAACGGAGAATCACTTGTAAAGTATCTGTACCAATAAGGTAGCACAACTCCGTTGACTACATTCTTAAGGCCCTGCCAAATTGTAGGCATCAACATAAAGCCCTCCATGTTCTCCCGTTTTGATACTCCTTACCGGGTACAGGTACACGGAGGTTAAGCACAGTAAATTGCAAATAGTATGATAGTATTAAGTTAGGATAAGTTGTCACTTAGTTCTAAGTAGTTTTAAGCCCCATTTTCTAAAATACTGTTTGCCATTAAAATTGTTATAATGGATATATAACGTAAAATATACACAAGTAAAGCAAATTACGAAGAAGGTCGAGTCGTAATAGCCACCCATTGCTGGTTAAGCTAAATTTAGCTAAATGTAAGTAACTGTAGTCCGTCCTCTCACTTCATTCACCACTACACACGAATAGCTCTTTGATTGAACATTCTAGGACGATGGAGTATTCTAGTTGAAACTATACGACGGGAGCGGAATCTCATTCGCCTCTTCCTGAATTAATTTGTTCAAATAATGCATTCCATAATGTGCAATTGCCCTAATGTTAGCCGCATTCGGGCGAAATGATCTTGACAGAGAGGAATGATCTGCCGCATCCATAGGCACACGCGCATGTTGCCGCAACATGAACTCTCGGAGTTCAACCGAGGTCAAGGCGAGCGTAGCGGGATGGGGACCGGTTCATGGATGGACAACTGTTCAATGGTCATTGTTTGTGCCGGAGCTGTAGAGAGTTAGAGGTAATTTCGTGATCTCCCAAATTTCGGCTTTGGACAAGGAGGAAGGTAAGTTCCCTTTTCCAAAAATCGAGGAATGATTTCATCCTCGTAACAGGTAATTTATATAAGACAAGAGTCAGATGACTCTGTGAATCGGAAGGAAGGTTGGCGGACAAAAGGAATGATTGACGTGGTGGCGTAGCCGAAAGGTCGGGGAATTGGTTTGCTGAGACTTCGATGCAAAATTTTGGATGTTATAACGATGTTGAGTTTTAGCAAGTTTGTGCATGGCGGCAGGATAAAAAGCTACAGGAATCATAGTCTGCCAAGAGGAAATAATTCACGAGCGGCAAAACGATTGTTCAAGAGGAGCCTACTTTGTGATGAACGTGAATTTCCTCAGTTTCCCGCGGGAACAATTGTGTAGTGATTTTGTGTTGAAGTTTCAGTTTCAAGCTTCGGAAGACGTTACCCATTGAGTGTGCGACTTTCATAGAAGATCGCATTTGTGGCCTCTAAAAATTTCTGGTCTGATCTCTCCACGTGTGCGTCGCTGGGAGGACTTCTGGAAAAAAAATTAAGAAAAGAAAAACCAAAAGACTTTCGGAATTTTTTCTTTTCGTTAAATTCAGTAATATTTCCGTAAACACATTTTTTTTTTCTTTTGAGTCAAGCAATCTCTCCAAGACCACCACCACCAAGTATAGAAGAAACAGTCCTTTCAATTCACCGGCTTAAAAATCATAAGTTGCCAGGAACCGATGGAATTATAGCCGAATTGGTTAAATATGAAGGCGAAAAATTACACCAAGTGGTTTATCAACTTGTGCTCAAGGTGTGGGGCAGATAATCAATGCCGGATTTGCCTAATTTCTCTTATCTATCTATCTTATCTATCTATCAACAGAGCCTATTTCAGCTTACAAAAACTGTTCCCTTCGAAACGTCTCACCATAGGGTCGAAGCTCTTACTGTATAAGACAATGATCTTGGCAGTCCTCATGGAGACTTGGGTTCTTAACAAGAAAAATTGCGAACTCTTGGCCGCGTTCGAGAGAAGAATCCTCCGATGAATTTTTAGTCCCCTACATGAGGATGGACGATTCCGTAGTCTACATAACAACAAAATCTATGAGCGATACCATGACCGTCCGGTTGTGGATAAAATCCGGCTCAATAGGCTGCGGTGGATGGGTCACTTAATCCGTATGGATGAGGATGACCCCACCCGACAAGTATATAAGGGCAATATCTTGCGTAGGAAAAGAAGACGAGGTAGACCCTACCTGAGATGGAGCGATGGCGTAGGCCAGGAAGCCAGGCAGCTTTTAGGGATATCAGATTGTTGGATTTGGTCGCAAAACCGGGATGTCTGGAGTTCATTATTAAGGCAGGCCTACATCGGATACCGGTTGTTGCCCGTGGATGATGATGAATATCCGTATGAAACAGAAAGAAACGAAATGCCGAGCTCGGGGTATAATCAAGTTTTTTTTGCTTTAATTTCATTCTTTCTTTTTATATTTTGATTTCATTTTTCTTTTGTATTTTGATTTAATTTCATTTTTCTTTAATATATTTTTGATGTTTTCATTTTATTTTACTTTCATATTTATATTTTTTTGCTTTGATTTCATTTCATTTCCCATGAATATAACATAAGCTAATTTTTTCTTACTTGTTACCTCTCTCTTCCTCTTGACCCCCTGAAAATCTTAATAGGGACATCCTCTAAATAATGGTCTGAGGATGTCAAAGATGGGGGGGGAACCTCAGGGGCCGCGCTTCAATAACTATCTGGGGAAGAATAAACAATGATTGGGATTGTAATCCATCGTTGATCTTCCCCCTCGATTGCGGCAGTCAGGTCCAGAGACTTACGGCTCCACGCCCGCGGTCGAGCCGTTTTTTTTTATTTTCCAGGTTTAGCTCGCGTTCTGTTTTTCTTCGTTAGACTGTCGCGAATTCCTTTATGTGTTGTCTATTTTTAGACCCGGTGCAGACCCACGCATCGGTAAAGACACGTAAATTTTGTATTAATGACCCGTGAGGGATCAAAGCGGCCCAAGGATCCCCCCACATTCCCGAGCCTCGCTAGCACAGAGTCGTGCAAAGTGCTCAGTTGACACGTTCAACTGAGCACTTTGCTTCAGTCTTTGCGGGCTGACCTTCACGGTCAATTTCGCCAACTTTTTAGGTTTCTGGGATGGCTCTTCCCTCTAGGCCGTCTTCGGCCACTCAAGATGATCGTCTGATCCTCCTTTTTCCACTAGGTCCATTACAATGTATTGTGGTAGTTCGCAAAGAAAAAGGAAATTTTACTAAAGTGATTTGCGTAAACCTTGTGTAATATTTCCACTGATTAGGCAAATTTTGTTATAGCTTACCAGTGGCATCTACCATAGAAATAGATACCAAAAACATAAATTTTGTATACGATTTTTACTATACGTCAAAATTTCGCCAAGTTATAACAGATAAATATCATTTTAAAATTCAAAGGTGTGTAAAATTTATACAAAGAACCGGCGAAGGTTAAATCATTATTTGAGAAATAATTTCATTGACAAAAAGCCAATCACGGAGTTGTAAAAAATAATACAATGTAAACTAAATAAATAATTTTGTCCGACTAGATCGGCAAAATTACCCTATGTACGCCGCGATTGTTTAACAGAGTTAGAGAGAAGAGACCTTCCTCTTCTCCCTCAATATCCTCCCCACCCGCTCCGTAGGTCGGACTGAACGCTAAACCCTACCTTTATGATAGTAGTTGAATATCCAAACTTTTCCATGTAATATCATCATTACTATCACTTCTTAAGGGGGATAACCGCCACGATTTTTCACTGGGGTTTAAAAAAAGAATCTTTCTTGTCTCCTTTATACCCCCACCAAGCCAGAGGTGGGATTGCAAATTCAACCATTGCCGTAGAAGAACCCAATCTTCTGAGAAATTTCAAACGAATCTTAAAGCAACTAGCAAAAAGCCTCGTTAGTATGATAATTCAAGAATAGATCTTAGTTTTTATTTAGTCTTAAAGAATGACAACTAAGTGATTCCATATGTCATAACATTCTAAATATTACCATCATCATCATCGACGGCGCAACAACCGGTATCCGATCTAGGCCTGCCTTAGTAACAAACTCCAGACTCCCGGTTTTGCGCCGAGGTCCACCAATTCGATATCCCTAAAAGCTGTCTAACGTCCTGACCTGGCCATCGCTCCATCTTAGGCAGGGTCTGTCTCGTCTTCTTCCTGTTTGACCAGTGCGGTTCGATGTTGTTGATTGGTTGGTTTTCGGTGCTGACGTTGCCACCATATACTTTGTCTTGCCTTCATTGATGTACAGCCCAAGATCTTGCCTCAATGTACGCCTGCTCGATCTGGATGAAGGCAGTTTGTACATCTCGGGTGGTTCTTCCCATGATGTCGATATCGTCAGCATATACCAGTAGTTGGGTGGATTTAAAGAGGATCGTACCTCTTGCATTTACATCAGCATCACGGATCACTTTCTCGAGGGCCGGGTTAAAGAGGACGCATGAGAGAGCATCCCCTTGTCGTAGACCATTGTTGATGTCGAATGGTTTTGAGAGTGATCCTGCTGCTTTTATCTGGCCTCGCACATTGGTCAGAGTCAGCCTAGTCAGTCTTATTAATTTCGTCGGGATACCGAATTCTCTCATGGCCGTGTACAGTTTTACCCTGGCTATGCTATCATAGGTGGCTTTAAAGTCGATGAATAGATGGTGCAACTGTTGTCCATATTCCAACAGTTTTTCCATCGCTTGCCGCACAGAGAAAATCTGATGTGTTGCTGATTTGCCTGCAGTGAAGCCTCTTTGGTATGGGCCGATGATGTTCTGGGCGTATAGGGCTATCAGGCCTACCAAGATAGCGGAGAATATCTTATAGATGGTACTCAGCAACGTGATACCTCTATAATTGCTGCACTGTGTGATATCTCCCTTTTTATGTATGAGACAGATAATGCCTCGTTGCCAATCGTCAGGCATTGATTCGCTGTCCCATACCTTCAGCATCAGTTGATGAATCACTTGGTATAATTGGTCGCCTCCATATTTAACCAATTCGGCTGTAATTCTAACGACTCCTGGCGGCTTATGATTTTTTAGCCGATGAATTGCACGGACTCTTTCTCCTAAACTTGGTGGTGGCAGTACTTGTCCGTCGTCTTCAGTTGGTGGGACCTCCAACTCACCGATGTTCTGGTTATTCAGTAGCTCATCAAAGTACTCAACCCATCGCTCCAATATGCCCATTCTATCGGAAATCAGATTTCCCTCTTTGTTTTAGCAGGATGAGCATCGAGGTGTATAAGGCTTCGTCCTGCTGACTTGTTGGTAAAACTTGCGCGCCTGGTGCGGTTGCTCCCTGTACTTTTCGAGTTCACAGACCTGTTGGTTCTCCCAGGCTTCCTTTTTCCATCTGTGAAGTCGCTTCCCCGCTCGACGGAGTTCGTGATAAGTGTCTGCGCGTGCCCGCATTCTTTGAGAATGTAACATAACTCGGTATGCACCATTCTTCCGTAAATATTACCACCCACATAAATATGGACATAATAAGCTGAAGTCTGCGTTCTGTGTCTGAGTATCTTATCATACCTATCTCCTTTGTTTATTCGCACCAACCAGTAGAACATGTAGTGATTCCATATGTATACATAAATCTTACGCGATCTTTGTAGTTACCATTCCGGAAACGCGTTTGTTTACAGACAACTTATGATAAAAGTAAAGAGAAAACTGGATATCTTTCCATTCATGATTTTAATATCTTTGACGATGGAATACAAGGAAGGGAAGGTACAAAAGGGTACTCAAGACAAAATTTTAATGGAAGGAATAACACCCCATAACGGATGTTTGTATCCAACACTATACAAATGTAGCTTTGGTTGCTTCGGGTTTCGCGCATAAATTCTGGAAAATCTAAGAGATAAGCACAGAGATCTTTGAGTTATGGGAAATAAATTCAGGAGTTGAGTAGAAAATGTTTGTGATGCTTTGTGTTCAATTCTGCAGTGATTAGCTAACATCGAATAATATTCAGGTCATGACTCAAACGTCCGTTGCCATTGTGTTCGTGCGTTCTAGCGCTTGCTCGCACAAAATACTTAGTAATAATAAGTACTTATCAGCTCCGAAATGTATGGTAACGAAACCCATGGGAAACCACAAGTTGCTTAATTACATTGTGTTGAAAATCAATCAATTATGAAGCAGTAGATACCAAATGATGAAATGTGTATTAAAAGCAAGTAAGAATTAAATCAAACCAATATGAGAAGCTACTAATGTGGGGTAGTCCTAAAACGCATGCTTATACTCACCAAAAGGTCCACTTGGAGATGGCATTCGCTTTAAGTACAGGATTCGGAGCACTTCCACAGGTTTTTCTAGTCCGATTCATTATGAACTTCTTGGAAACGATGACACTATCTAAAACATTCTACTGGAAAAACCACATTCACATTTATCATCCATAAAATGTTTATTTCATATTTTAAAACACTTTTCACATCACCATGTATGGAAGATATATCACGGAAACACAAAAGATATAAATTCAATCTACTTCTCCAATCTTGTGAAATTCTATATTAAAATGAGGAGCTTTCCAATAAGATAAGAAAGGAACCCCCCATGCGTGAAATTAGACTGAGTAATCAATGAAGATTCTGCAAATCACTCCGCAAGTAAAATACACAAAACTACCCATAAATATGTATGTTTATACTGAAAGCCGTGACTTCATAATGTGACTGGAATCACAAATCGCGAGGAAGCTGAAACACAGAATGGCAAACATGCCGGTGGCGTCGACTGGGGGGAAAAATATTTTACCGGGCGCCAAAGCTAAGCTTAAATATTTAACGCTAGAATGCAGCTCTTCAAGTTATCTGTTATCTGTTTACAAAAAAAGATACATTTCAGATATGATGTGCCGCCGGTCGTCTATTGAAATTCACAAAAAAGTATCTGGAAGTCCGAGACAACGAATGCCCATTATACGAGTATGTGTATATTAGTCAAACAATGATGGCAATTTCAAAAGAATATCAAAACAGCAGAATTGCACAGAACAAGATATCTTTCTATAACAAATTTAATAAGTGTCTCGACGATAAGGAAGATTTATAACTATGATATAAGGAAGAAATTAACAGAGCATGGCAAACTTTGTTCAGTGTCAGACATCTGCAATTAACATAATAACAATATACGAAATTAGAAATAGTCATCACTTCGGGGTTTCTAGTCAATTTCTAAAAAGTATAGAAAATTAATAGAGTAATAAACTATTCTTAACAAATATCGGTTTTGAGGCCTACACTACCAGCAGCAGTAGCAGCTTCGTAACTTTTTCAGATTTTTCGGTTCAGTAGCTTCTTTAAATGAGTCCGTGGATGATATTATCAATTTCCAATTCCCGCCTCCTCCGGCTTTTATTAAATGTCAAAAATGAGGCCAGGAAAGGAAAGTACTAACCGATACCTTCCATTTAATATTGCATATGACTACAATCGGTGTAAAAAACTGTACCGCCCCCTTTCGCGTGTACGGGAACCCCTTTGAACTCAACGTAGAGCGATTTTACTCATTACATGCGAGGAGATTCACCATTTCCACTTTCCCAGCATTTCATATCAATAGAAGTAATCGTTTCGGGGAAAATGGGAGTGACAGGCAGACCGAGAAATAAGCAGGCAGACCAGTCCTCCCATCAGAGGACGGTTAGGGGCACACCTATTGATGTGTTAATACGTGATCTTGTACTTTTCTTGTCTGGCTGTGGATGAGCTAGTGTTTGCTCATCAAATGGAAGGAAAGAGAAAGAGGAAACTGACGATGCAGGGGCTCGGAGCCCCAGTACCGGCGGCTTTTGGGAGTGAGTGAGCGAACTTCTGCCGTCGATATCCCTCGGCCGCAGTGCCTCCGTTGTGGACAACTTGGCCACCATGGCATACTACAGGCGTTTTAGATTTGGAGAAGGCAGTCTTCAAACGGAGCACAACTCTGGCTAGAACACCAACAGCAAAGGCAAAGAATGATAGACTGAAAGGAAATGGCTGACCAAACAAGGCGATTTCGACACCCACTGCATGTGCTCAAGATTTACTCTATGACTAGAAAATATACCCATTAACGGGAAGCTCATCAATTTTAAGATCTCGTTTATTGCCAAAGACGGCAAAAGAGAAAGTTCATGGAAGCTCAGTAAACGATAAAGGTGAAGAAGTCTGTAAAAGGCCGACCTAATACAGCTAAGCGGAAATGTCAAGAAAATCCGAAATACCCAGCAAGCGGATCTCATGTTTAAGCTGAAGAAATCTAGCATAGAAGAACTGACTCCCTCGGGGAGAATCTCATGGCACGTTTCCAAAAACATAAGATCTTTATACAGTGCCAGGATCTCGATAAGGTGACATCCAGTGAAGAAATCGGCACTTCTTTGAAACAACAAGTTGAAGGAATTCGGAGATGATGATGATCTCAGTACTCAAACGAGCACAATGCGACTTCCAGTGGAGGCAGCGCAAAAGTTATGATCATAGTTGTTTACCGTCTAAGGGAACAAATCTGACTGAAAAGACACTTCAAACGCCTGGAAGGCATTCACTAGCAGCATTAACCAACCTGATCGGTGTCGAAGTTGTGGGGAGAAAGGACATATTGCCAATAGGGAAATAAATACATTTTGTGCCAAGGAAAGGAGGGACGGAATACTCCATATATTACCAGAAATGGTAAATGCCCTGAATTTAGGAAGGTGTTAACTGCAATAAAAAAAGGAGGTTAATACAATAAGCAAAGGTCATCGCGGAAACAGGTGACCGAAAGTCGATGGTGGCAGAGGAGGCGGCATAAACAACAACACGCCGCATTCTTGTCCCCGTCTAGCTAAAGTTTCCGCTGAGGTTCAGGACGAATTCCAAAGAGTGTGTATAGAATTCTCGAATATGGATCCTTTGCATATTCCAGGTATTCCCAGGCTTTATACATCTCCATTAACTCCGAGAGTTCTATCTCAAATCAATGATGAGATTGCATCTCGGCTGTGCGCTGATATGTCGCTGCTGCAACTACAATCACTTGTATGTTATGGTGCACTTACGGCAGATTACACGGTCAGAAAATTCGCTTTCACGTTAGAAGAGATCCACCATGGAAAATCCGTCTGGAACTTCGGCGGGACTCACTAAGGCAGGACATTGCTAAGCTGATCCAAATCAGCTCTGACATGCCAGTCAGATGAGAAGTGAAGCACAGAGGGTTTACAGGAACTATGCCATCCCAGTGAAACACTCATAGTTGAAATTCTCGACACACTAAAGCAGATACTTTCTGTCAGAAGCAGTCGGTTACGACGGTATGACGAAAGTCACTCCAGACGTGTCCAGAATGCAACTTACGCAAGAAACCAGCGGAGTTTTTTCAAATCACTCAACGAATCCCAGCAGAGCATCCAGACAGCACAATTTAACGGAAGCGAAAGAATATTGGTTTGGGTTTTGGCGGTTACCCGCCCACTATGCTGAGCATGCTGAGTAGATCACCGCCGAAGGCACCCGCCATGCCAATGCGCCTGGCATTAAGAGCCCAGAAAACCTCTGTAGTCACTATATCGATTATGCCAAGGCTTTCGACAGCGTATCGCTATCGGCGTATCAGTTAATCGATGTCCTACGTCTGTATCGCATTGATCCCAAACTAATAAAGCTTTTGGCGACAGTCATACCACTTTATCAATGCATTCATCTGAGGGTGCCAATAACTCAGAGCCCATCCGTGTCCGGAGAAGTATCTTTCAGGGGGATTCGTTGAGTCCCTTTGGTTTTACATGGCACTGAATGATGCTAGAGGGTATGGTTTTGCAATCACATGTGGCGTACGTATTAAGTGCCAGCTGACACCCTTGATGCATTTAGATGACATCACGCTGTATGCTGGTACTTATGACCATCTTAGAAGCCTTTTGCGAATAATAGTCATGCTCAGCCGTGGTATTCGGATGGATTTAAATTTGTCGAATCCAAGCCGTCCACAAAGGTCATCACGAGCCACATCCCGGACATAGCATTTATGACATCCACATCGAAGCAGACTTCTATAAGTACCTAGGAATTCTGCAACAATGCCATGCTCTAATTGATGATCTGAAGGATGCTTTGCTGTTCGAATTCCCGCGACGTGTGAAACTGGTACTGAAATCACACCTCTCGGGGAAAAACAAGATAAGCGCATTGAATGTATTCGCTATCCCTTCATTGGCTTATGCAATCAGAATATTGCCGTGGCAGAAGACCAATCTGAAAAATATACAGCAGTCGATACAGACTACTATGTCCAAATTTCGAATGCATCATCCAAACTCTGCCATGGAGCGGATAAACTTGCCTCGTGACATCGAAGGTAGGGGTGTGGTTGACGTGACGGCACAACATCACCGCCAAGTCGACTCTCTGCGCGCTTATTTTTACAGCAAAGGCGAGGCGAATCCCTTTTATGCGGCTGTCTATAAGGCAGACTGCGGACTGACTCCACTTAACTTGAAGGATTGACCTTTAAATACTCTGAGGCAATGCGCGGTAAACACATGAATTGTCTTTGGCAGCTATTTGACAATTTACATTTGTTGAGCAGATGGCTGTGTTCTGGGGAGCTCTTTGCTAAGACGGATGGATTCATGTGCGCCATTTAGGACGGCGTAGTCGAGCGAGTGGTTGTAGTTCACATAATATTTTCAGCTACAGGTATTGTAACTAAAAACCCCAATTCTTCTCTTAATGTCGTGGGACTCTCACACAGTCTGATTAAAACCATGCAGAAGTACACCATTCTGCATACGTACTGGATGTTGCGGCGAGTTCTCGATGAATTCTCCAATTAACATACCACCGGCCAACGCCCCTTTATAATTTAAGTAGGTAGGATCGTCGGAGCCTAAATGCTTGGTACTTAGTGCTAGTATTAGGAGTATTAGGTGACAACTCGGAAAAAAAAAATGAACAATACAAATAAACGTTGCACTTACGGATACCGCTGATGCTAATGCAGATATATATCCATCGAGATTTTTGTGGCTAGTCGATTTCTATAGTTATATGCTATTATTAACTTTATTTGACCAAATATCGTAATAGGATGTTTTTTGAGGCCTAGATTTTATATAGATGCATTACTGCGATTTTGTCGTGATTCTTCGGTTGGATAGGTTCTGAGAACGAGACCTGTTTCACTTTTTGGGGCACATATTTTGAGTCCTCACTCCCCTGTTTTTGACCCAATATGTGAAAAAGGATGATCATCAAAAGAACTAATTGAGCCTTTTCGTCCGATATCCTAACTGGCCATATTGTGGAAAAAATGTTCTCCTCCCCCCCCCCCCCCCCCCTTAAACCCAACACAGGATGGTGCCACTCATTGCACTTATAGCGATTCGCAGACCATATTTAGAAAGAAATTTAGGAATTTCGTGATGATTGCTCCCGCCCTTTTGGAATAAATCTCGTTGACAGGCAAACAGAAAGACAATGAATTCATTTTAATAAGGTTTTCTTTCACACAAAATCTTAAAAACGTATCTTTTCGAATAGATACATATATTATGATGCAATGCTAACTCATGATAGGCCCGTTATTCGAATTATGTTAAAACGACTCTTCAGTTACTCTATCTATGTATCTTCTAACTTTGATAGTAGTTTCACAGTCATGCCATCCACTGCACATTTGAAATCTGATTTTCTCACATCCTCATCAGATTATATGCGCTTTAATTGGCACTTTACTTACAAAAATATAAATTTCAGGTATCCTTAAAGAATCACAGCACACACACTTAAGATACTTCACGAAAAGTTCACAGTAAATTATTTATTAGAAAAGACCATGACCTCCTTATGGACGATGTTTAAATATTTATTTGAAAAATTAATTAAATAAAATTCCTGTTGTATGAATCATCGGAATGCCTTTGGAAAAGGGTAGATATATTGTCACTAACAATTATAAAACCAACATTCCAGTTATATACACCAAAGAGAATCTTACATACTCTCAAAATCCCTTCACTGGTAACAGACTTTACACATAAACTTTCCAGTGGAATGTAGTCCCGAGATCCTTCTTACAATTTACATACCTGGCATACTTCTCAAGTACAATAGTTTTCAAAATTATTGAATATGTACCCGTTCCTAGTCAGAGGAGACGAAAAACCGGAATACACTATTCACACAAAAAAACTGCACATGTTCCGTGCATGGTATTTTTGGGCAAATGACACCGTGGTTCATCTGGGCAAAGTTGGTATGGTGAAATCAATTTTTCGGATAGTAGGGATCCTCACTTCAGAATTAAACTTTTCCAAAATTAGAATCCATTCAATGTGCATCCAGATTCTATCCAGCTGCAAAAAATTATGCCAAACTGATCTTTTATAGCAATGACTGATGGAGAGTTGAATATTAAAATTTTATTGGTGCTTTCAGCATTATATGATAAATAAGCTCCACTTGAACTGCCGCGTGTCCTTCAATCGCTTCTTCATCACCCGAGTTATCGATTTTAGGATCGCAAACATTTCAACCTCAAAGAACACTGCAAATTATCCCAAGAAAAAGGTTCACTTCTAATTTTTATCCGAAAGATAAACTCCTGTCCTATTTTTGATGCCATCGGTGTAGACACCCTTAGTATGTCGTGCCGTATTTTCTAACTTCATATCTTCTACCAAAGAGACCTCTAGCGAGATCTAAGAATGAGAAGGCATTACAGAAACTGAATTCAAATCTCCAAAGCCCTTTCAATTTCCACAAAAATCCGCATTGCGCACTCTCCTTTCAAAGTTGTTGAGAAATGAAGAGCATAATCACAAAACTTTCCGCGCTGGTAAGCATATTAGTATTAGTTTTCATATAACGGCAGCAGTTTCTTGTATATGTGGCGCTCAACATGCGTGAAGTTCTAAGCGTTTCAGGGTCATCTCTCCCAGACAATACAAAAAAACCAGTTAAACCTTCTAACAAGAAATAGATACGTCGTCAAAACAAGAGATGCTAGAAAAATATTTCCTAAATTCGCTTTCGGTGCTTTACACCCGCCCTAAGCGCCGTTGTATAGGTGCCGCTTTTCCCAGGTATTTGAAGTACTGAAAAGATAATGTAATTAAAAAAAATGTCAGGCGATGACGGCTTTGTGATTTCTTGCCAGGGCAGAAGTGAGGCAGCGTCTGAGTAAGTAAAACAAAACCTTCTCGCGTCATTAGTGCGGACGCAGTTTTGAAAATAGGTTCAGTAATGTTTTAATTAAATACAAAGCCAAGGAACGTTGTAAATTACAGTTTGTTTTTACACAATAAAGTTAATTACAGAGAAGGTCGG